>NC_136060.1:368427187-369035520 GCF_964261635.1 Lissotriton helveticus | reverse complement strand
TTTCCCCCTTCGCTTTGGCCTCCTCTTGTCTCTCAATCCTACCGAGAGACAAGATGGCGGCCGCTACGGACTGTTTGGAATGTTGACAGACGCCGGAGAACCAATCAGCTTCGCAAAGCTCCGTAACGCGAAAAGTACGCGAAGCGGAGCGCTGTTACAGATATATATCTTTTTTTGAATGTTCATTTCTCAAAATCCACTGGAGCACACATATTGAGACCTAGCAAAGGCACATCGGGCTACCAGTCCCTAATATTTTACCAAGTTTCGTGCAAATCCATTCAGCCGTTCGATTATTATTATTATTTTTCTTTTTTGCCCCGCGGGGCCCTTTTAAAACCTCCACATCAAACCTAGGGGGTCAGCGAGGATCTACTATGCCCCCTCATGGTCATTTGCCCCTTCGCTTTGGCCTCCTCTTGTCTCTCGATCCTACCGAGAGACAAGATGGCGGCCGCTACGGACTGTTTGGAATGTTTACAGATGCCGGAGAACCAATCAGCTTCGCTTCACAAAGCTCCGTTGCGCGAAAAGTACGCGTACTGGAGCGCTGCCCGGTCCGCTGTTACAGATATATATCTTTTTTTAAACGTTAATTTCTCAAAATCCACTGTAGCACATATATTGAGACCTACAAAAGGCACATCGGGCTACCAGTCCCTACAATTTTGCCAAGTTTCGTGCAAATCCATTCAGCCGTTCGGGCTAAAAGTGAGGCCAACCGCCCTATGGAAAACTCAATGGTAAAAACACATTTTGGGACCCCCCTTTTTTCTCGACCCCCCCTGGACGAACCCCCCCCCAATTTTCAGGGGCTGCTCAGAAACAAAATATGCCATTTTCCTGAAAATTTCAGCCAATTCCGTCCACAAACGCCAAAGTTATTTGACATAGAATTTTCAAAAATCCCATAGAGAAAAAATCCTAACTATATATACCTACTGGCGACCGCCAGTAGGTAATATATATATATATATATATATATATATATATATATATATATATATATATTCACTGAAAAAACCATAGGTTATAGACCATATATAGTTAGGAATTAGCATTTAAAAAACCTTATTTTACTCACACAAAACCATTGAAATTCCATATATAGTTAGTTGCACTAACTATATATTGCGCACCCGCAATCCACTGCTGATGATGTCACATATTACATCATTCATGACATGGTCAGTGACATCACTGATGACATCACTGATGACATCTCAAATGACATCACTGATGACATCACTGATGACATCTCATTTGACATCAATGACCACATCACTGATGATATCATTCATGTGACAATACAATGCATCTCCTCACATTTTAATATAACCTCTGTTTCACCCAGTGTTAAAAACAGAGTATAATTTTTGAAACCATTGACACACCAATACTAGTTACTACATACGTACTCACTGATTCCTACGTCTACACACACATTCACTCATTCACCCATACAATCATTCATACATACAATCACTCATGTTTACAACACAATCATATGCACTCATACACCTATACAGACACTCACACTCTGCCACTCATCCATGGAGTTACTCACACACCTAGTCAGTCCTGTAAAGAATCAATCACACTTCCATTTTCTACTCTATACAGTTAAACATAGAGCACCTTACGTTTTCAACCATATACTAACACATACTTACTCTCTTATACAATCATTGATACAAGTACACATTGATCTGTACAGAGTCACACACCTCCCATCCAGCCACACACACACTCAGTCTCCCATGCAAATACTTGGGCAATCAATCAATAACCCATATAGTTACTCATATAGCTACTGATCAACACATGCAGCAGTTTACAGAACAACAGACATAATGATGCACAAATTAAGACAGTTTAGTCACTAACCCATGCACTCAGTGAGACACATTTAATCACTCACTCATACATTCAGTCATGCACCTACTAAATCCTTCGTCCAGACACTTATACATCCACTCATTCTTCAATATGTAAGACATATTTTAACTTTACAGAAACATAGTCACTGGATGTTGTCATCAGTGATGTCATCAGTGATGTCATTTGAGATGTCATCAGTGATGTCATCAGTGATGTCACTGACCATGTCATGAATGATGTAATATGTGACATCATCAGCAGTGGATTGCGGGTGCGCAATATATAGTTAGTGCAACTAACTATATATGGAATTTCAATGGTTTTGTGTGAGTAAAATAAGGTTTTTTAAATGCTAATTCCTAACTATATATGGTCTATAACCTATGGTTTTTTCAGTGAATTTTCAAGGTTTTGTAAATGCTAATTCCTAACTATATATGGTCTATAACCTATGGTTTTTTTCAGTGAATTTCAATGGTTTTTTAATAGCAAATATCATAAGCTGTCGAATGTCAAGTACGTGGTAAGAATTTTTTTTTTCGTGTTTATGCACACTGATCTGCTTTGATTGCTGCCCCCCACCCCTCATTTCTATTAGGAGTACTCTCTCTTTGCAGATAGTGAAGGGTAGTTAACGCAGCCCTTTCCCCCTTTGTAATCCGTCGTGCCTGCTTCTCTCTCCATTTGATTGATTGTTCTCTTTGGTTCATTCTCTATTTACAAACAAGCACAGAGTCGCAATACTCTGTTTAGTCTTTGCAGATAGCGAAAAATCGTGTAAAAAAACAAAAGGAATCGAGCAAAATCAGTAGGCCACTAATGGAATCTCTTTTGACCTCGCTAAAATAGAAACATTAGGAACAACCTGTTGAAAATAGCAATGCGTATGTATATAAGCGGCGTTCATTTGTGTTCACAGTACCCCTTGTTGATTGTTTCAATCGAGCATTGAATTGTTCGAAGTTAATTCTCTTAACGATCTTCTCTACCTGCAAACGAGGAAGAATAGGAATATTCTATCTCCCTTTGCAGATAGTGAAGGGTAGGTAACGCAAGCCTTTAACACGTCGTACCTATTTCATTCCTCATTGATTGATTGATTGTCCGAACATTGACTGTTTGGGAATTAGTTCTTTTTGGAGGTATTCCCTGTTTGCAAATAAACGTAGGAAAATCTTTGCAAGTAGTGAAAGGGTACGTAATGCGGACCGTTCTCCCCCGTTGTAATCTGTCATGCCTATCTACTCCCCACTGATTGATGCACCTTTTTCACCCGGACCATTTACTAGAGATACGTCATCTGGCCCGACCAGAGAGCACCCCTAGTGAAAAGGACATATGCAATAATAACGAAGTGATCACTGTATCCTGTTAACAGAAACTTTACCATGAAACAACCTGGAAAGAAAAAAATAGGAAAACGAAAATCAGTAGGCCACTGATGAACATGAACTTTTATTAAACAACGAATAAAGAAACGATAACATAACGTAATGATAAAACCTATTAATGTCCTAGAAACAAGAAAACGTTAAAATATGCCAGTGGTGAGAGACCAGAAAAACAGTAAGAGAAACCAAATCACCCCTCGCTGTCCCACCGCCTGCCACGCCAAAAAAATCGATAGACTAGGGAAAATGCAAGTCAGTAGAACATCCACCCCCACTCTGGAAACTTCCAAGGTGGGGCAGGGTTCCGGCTACGCCCAGCCGGGAGCAGCCCATATAAGGCAGGTCCTGCTGCCACGCCTCGGCCAGGAGATCCTAACGTAGGGTGTAGCCGGAGGAGAGGCCGAGACCAGCGGGACCCGGCCAGGGGATTGCCTTTACAACGCTGAACAGTTGCAGGGGGGGGGAATGTCTCCTCGACCCTCCCCTCTCTCTCCCAGTCCGGTCGCGGTGGCCCTTGAGAGTTGCAGGTAGTCCCGCCACATGCTCTTCCGGTCCGACCACCAACGGTCGGGGGGCCGAGGCCGACGGGATCCGGCTGCAGCCGATAAACCAAGAAACCCGTTCATGGGGCCAGAGCCAGGGGCGTCCGGCCGACATCCACCGGAAGCCCGGCCCGAAGACGGACGGGACACTTCTTTCTTTTATAATGGCTGCGACAACACTGGAGGGGGATGTCTTGCACATGCCTCCGACCCCCCCCTCGTCCTCATCGCCTGGTCCGGCCATAACAAATCTCAAGCGAGACGCCGTGGGGTGCACTGGGAGGGAGAGACGGTGCGAACAGGCCTCTCCCGCCTCCCCAGGTGGAGGCTTCCCAGCTGCACCCTCAGCGCTCCAGGCGGTGGCATCCTAACAACTACAGTGCTGCACAGTTTCGGAACGACCTAGATAACGGTTCTTCCACTGTGGCCATGCTGCAACGTCTCGCCCGGCAGGGTGGAGCCCGTCCGCTCATGTGACCCCGCGATCGCCGGTAGCTGCCGAACTCTCAAAATGGCGGTCGACCTGGCAAGAGCGGGCCCAACATAAAGAAATGGCCCGGTCACTGGTTGACTCCACCACCGTAGTCCTCCACGACCTTGAAGATTCTAGAGGAGCCGCGGGAGTCTCCGACCCCCGATGGGGAATGACTGCCATGATCGCCCGTGGAGTGACGAAACTGTATCCGCGGGACGTCGGCGCTCCCATGCTGGCGCCAGCCTCACTTTGAATTACTACAATCCTGCAGACCTCACTTCCGGTGAAAGCACAGTGTGACCCGGTAGGAAAAATTATTGCACCCCCTCCCCTTTTTGACTGATAGTTCAAACCACCGATCCTTTCCTTTGCCCTTTTAACGGAACTTTGGACTGCCTCCCCCTCTTTTACATTTTCTAGAGAAAACAAAACATTAACCACTACATTAGCATAGCAGTTGACACCAGAACTGTTTTCAAATTGAAAACCAACAACATCTTCAACAGAATCCTTTTTGTTTCTGCTGTGACCCTGCTACAGCACAGGCATTGTCCCCAGCAGTAATTCTGCAATGCCGGTAAGAATAGCTGTGGTGCCTACTGGACTCACTCACCCCCGCGGCGCCCCACGCCGTTTTTTGCTGGGCGGCAACTTACTAGACATCACTTTCGTGCCATCTAGATTTCAGCGCGTTCTGCTGCCTTGGAACTATTCGCACAACAGACCGCTACTGACAAGAATATTTCATTATTGGTGCTGTCAATTTCAATAAATCTATTGGATAATTAAAAAGAAATTGCCACGGTCTCTTCGTTGTTTAAATGTTTTTACTGTTTTTGTTTTGTTGTATATATTTATATGTTATTAAAGTTTTATATTCCTACTACTTTGTTGGAGTGCTATATATTTTTAATGTGACACATAATTGTAAAAACTTTGATGTACAAAGAGTCATTCCTGGAATCTTCCGCTTCAGGCTCGGTCCCCTCCCCAATCACAATACAGGATGGTTTTCAGATAGTAGGAACGCGTGTGCTGTGACGGATCACATCGGGTGTGGGCCTTGATCTACTATAACTCCTTTGAAGAGGGGTGATTCTTTACAGCTGGGGCCATAAACTACATCTGCAGGGCTAGCTGATAGCCTAGGACCGGCCTGGACATTCGGACACAGAGGAAGAGGAGTGTCAGAGGGTGCGGTAGTGAATAGGGCGAAAGGGAGGTGTCGGGCGGGCACAGAGTGTGATTCTCAGGGAAGAGCAGCGCAGATGGGGGAAGGTTTATTGCCCATGCATAAGACAGAGAGCGGTGGTGACCAGTGCCTGGGGGAGATGCTTACGAGGGTGAGGAGCCATGCTACGAATCGACAGCGTGCAGAGAGTGGGTCTGGTCAAGACATCTAAAATGGCTGCCGTGCACGACAAAAGTGTGGCATTTCAAAAAAGGCAAGATGGCGCAGACAATGTTTTTCAACACTTCCTCATTTCCTTCGAATCGAACGTTAACAGACGTTGGGGCATATTACCAAAGTTAAGCGATATTTATCGCTAACGATGCTTACCAACCAATTTTTTACCACTAAGCATCGTCAGAAATTATCGAAGATAAACCTTACTATTATCAAGGTTTATCGCAAATGCGATAATAAACGGCCGCAATGCATGAATATCGCTAAAAACTCAGCGATATTCATGCATTACCGAGCTAATACTCTTAGCCATGTTATCCACCTCCCATTGGATAACATGGCTAAGAACTGCTCAGGGCAGGTGTTACTTTTTGGAGATATTCGCGCTTAGCGCGAATATCTCCAAAAGTTGGTAATAGGAGATAGATATCTTGCATGTTGTAATGCAAGTTATTGTGGTATATGGAACTCATACCATAATCTCTCAGGAAAGCAGAAACTGATCCTTTTGGGACCGCCTAAAAAGGCCTAGGGGGTGAGGAGTACTCTACTTTGCCCCCTTTTCACGTTCCGAACTATTTTATTTTACTCTCTTCTGTAATTACACAAAATACCAGCGATAAGATGCATCGGAGACACACACTGAGAGAAAGGAGGCCGGAGATGAAGAAGACATGTCAAATACACATTGGAGATAATATAGTGGCAGAAGGGAAGTAAATATGAGTAAACTTACCATGTAACATAAAAATGTTGCACTCTATACTATAAGTCTCATTTTATACTACAATCACTTCGCTACAACCTCATAAATTAAAAATAAAAATAAATAATGTCTCAAACAATTTTTGATTTCTAAATATAAATTTATTCTTCAGAATTTTCTAAATTTGAAACAACTAGTAACATGTCCTCATCAGTAATTTCCTCTTCAATCATCTCATCTGAAATCTCCTCATTAAAAGTCTGCAATGATGATTCTTGTAACTCTATGGTCTCCAAACACTCGATAAATTCGCCATCAAGAGATTGATCAAAAAAATCATTCAAGTCATCTCCTCCTTCTGACAATATTTCATTATTGGTGCTGTCCATTTCAATCAATGTAGTGGAATCATTCAAGTCATCTCCTCGTGACAATATTTCATTATTGGTGCTCTCAATTTCAATCAATGTAGTGGAATCATTCAAGTCATCTCCTCCTTGTGACAATATTTCATTATTGGTGCTGTCCATTTCAATCAATCTAATGGAATCATACAAGCCATCTCCTCCTTGTGACAATATTTCATTATTGGTGCTCTCAATTTCAATCAATGTAGTGGAATCATTCAAGTCATCTCCTTGTGACAATATTTCATTCTTGGTGCTGTCCATTTTAATCAATCTAATGGAATCATACAAGTCATGTCCTCCTTGTGACAATATTTCATTATTGGTGCTCTCAATTTCAATCAATGTAGTGGACAATTCAAAAGAAATTGCCACGGTCTCTTCATTGTGAGCCATTTTATTTTGAAATTGCTTGCTGTAAATTGCAGAAAAAAATAATCACTTTCATTTATCGTTTTTAGTAATACATAATATAAAACTAACTTCATCAAGTATTTAGTATAACAGAAGGACTGCAAATAAATAACAGAAAACATTTTTCAAATTATCTTCAAGTGTACAACATAGTTCCCCTTACAAATTAACAACTCACCTTTTTAAAAGTAGCAGAAGTGTTAGTACTGTGTAAATCAAACACCAGAAATTCACCACCAAAAATTCCTCACAAATGTACCTCAGACAGTAGTATCACAAAATGGCTGTGGTTTCCTCTCATTTGACATATATACATAACCAATTAACTTTCATCACACACAAATACAAAACCAAAGTAACATTTTAATTGGTTCTAAATTTCAACACTTTCAAATGTGTTTTCCCCATGCAATTTTCCATAGGACATTTACATACGTCTACAGCCTGAATGGCGGAACGGAATTACACCAAACTTGGCAAAATGGTACATCAAACCTAAGAGGTCAGGAAGGATCTACTATGCCCCCTTATGGTCATTTCCCCCTTCGCTTTGGCCTCCTCTTGTCTCTCAATCCTACCGAGGGACAAGATGGCGGCCGCTACGGACTGTTTGGAATGTTGACAGACGCCGGAGAACCAATCAGCTTCGCAAAGCTCCGTAACGCGAAAAGTACGCGAAGCGGAGCGCTGTTACAGATATATATCTTTTTTTCAACGTTAATTTCTCAAAATCCACTGGAGCACATATATTGAGACCTAGCAAAGGCACATCGGGCTACCAGTCCCTAATATTTTGCCAAGTTTCGTGCAAATCCATTCAGCCGTTCGATTATTATTATTTTGTTTTTTTTTTGCCCCGCGGGGCCCTTTTAAAACCTCCACATCAAACCTAGGGGGTCAGCGAGGATCTACTATGCCCCCTTATAGTTATTTCCCCCTTTGTTTTGACCTCCTCTTGTCTCTCGATCCTACCGAGAGACAAGATGGCGGCCGCTACGGACTGTTTGGAATGTTGACAGACGCCGGAGAACCAATCAGCTTCGCTTCACAAAGCTCCGTTGCGCGAAAAGTCCGCGAACCAGAGCGCTAACCGGTCCGCTGTTACAGATATATATCTTTTTTTAAACGTTAATTTCTCAAAATCCACTGGAGCACATATATTGAGACCTACAAAAGGCACATCGGGCTACCAGTCCCTACAATTTTGCCAAGTTTCGTGCAAATCCATTCAGCCGTTCGGGCTAAAAGTGAGGCCAACCGCCCTATGGAAAACTCAATGTTAAAAACACGTTTTGGGACCCCCCTTTTTTCTCGGCCCCCACTGGACGAACCCCCCCCAAATTTTCAAGGGCTGCTCAGAAACAAAATGTGCCATTTTCCTGAAAATTTCAGCCGATTCCGTCCACAAACGCCAAAGTTATTAGACATAGAATTTTCAAAAAACCCATAGAGAAAAAATCCTAACTATATATACCTACTGGCGACCGCCAGTAGGTAATATATATATATATATATATATATATATATATATATATATATATATATATATATATATATATATATATATATATATATATATATATATATATATATATATATATTTATATATATATATATTACCTACTGGCGGTTGCCAGTAGGTAGTTATAGTTAGGACCTATTTTCCGTAGGAAATCCGCCACATTCTATTTGGAATAACTTTGGCGCCGGTTGACGATTCTTCGCGAAATTTTCAAAACTTACTGTCAGCTCCGGTCCGCTTCTATCCTGAAAGATTCACGGTGATTCGTGAAGCGGGGGCTGAGAAAAAAGGGGGGTCCCAAAACGTGTTTTCCCCATGCAATTTCCCATAGGACCTTTAGCCACAGCTACAGCCAGAACTGCTGAACGGAAATACGCCAAATTTGGCAAAGATGTAGTCCTCGGTTCAGACTTGTGGCTCTTGCTTAAATGGTGTCAATCTGGTCAAAAGTTCCTGAGAAAATTACATTTAAAAACATTTATATAATAAATGGGCGCGTAGGATCCGCAGACTATCAGAGGACCGTGAGTGTATAGTCAGTGCACTCTTCCGATCACGCACTGAATGCTAATTGGCTGTCAAGTGGTTGTCAACATTCAAAACCAGGATCTGTTGCCAGACATTTTGTGCCTCGGTAAAAGTGAGGCAGAAGTAGTAAGTGGACTATGTGTTCAAAACCTAGAAAGGGGGCAGGGTAGAAATACTTTTACCCTCTAGACCTGCTTATGGGGTCCCACAAATTTTTTTTTTTTAAAAAGACCCGCCAGGTTCATGTAGGGTGCGTGGACTCTACCGTAAAAAAATAGATCAAATAAAACAGAGCTTTTTTTACAATTAGCCCCTGGGGGTGCTAAATACCGTGGTGCCTCTCAGCCCCAGGGATCGTCACCCCCTGGTGCTAAAAAAAAAAATGATGGGGGGAGGGGTCCAAGGTCCCCAAAGCCGCAGGGACCTCCACCTCCCTTTATTTATTGTGGGAGGGGGACTGCGAGGCCCCCTCCTGGAGCACTGGAGGGCCCCATCACCCCCCGGGGCATAACAAAAAATGGCTGGGGGGCTGCAAGTCTCCAAAGCCCCGGGGACCAACCCTTCCCCGGGGCTGTATCTATTGTGGGGGGGCCGGCTCATGCAGTGTCCCGGGGTGGTCATCCCGCCCTCCCATAGCAAGGAAATCTGTTCTCTCTTTCAAAATGGATTTTGAAAGTGAGAACAGATTTCACTGCTCTGTCTTTCAAAATGCAGACCAAGTTTGCTATGGGAGGGCGGGAGGCCGTGAGTCTCCCGCCCTAGCAAACAGCAGTTTCCCTGGGGTAGGCACCCCGGGACACTGCAGGAGCCGGCCCTGGGGGATGGAGGCCCCCATGAACCTCGAGGGCTCCAGGCGGAGGGCCAGGCTCGAGGGCTCCAGGCAGAGGGCTACATATCCTCCCACCCACAATACACAAAGCCCCAGGGTGGTGGTTCCCGGGACTTCAGGGGGGTCGTTGGGCACTTCCACTTCTAATTTTGCAGGGGGGGCCTTGGAGCCCACTCCAACCATTTATTTTATAGCTCTGGAAGGTGGCTCTCACTGTTGCATAGCAAACAGCAATGTTGAGAAAATCTTCCGGTAAGATAACAAAGGATTTTGAAGTACATTTTTGCTGTTTTTGTTATAGTTTGCTGCCGTTAAAGCGGCGACAATTTTAACGCCATCGTTGTAAATATGCCACTAAGTTTTTTAATGTCGACAATCTCGTCTCCCATTTAAATAGGCACGAAGTATTTATTGAAGTGCATTGTGAATCATGAAGCAACACTGTCTAATTGTGATTGATAAAGAATTGAAAGAGTTGTGTACTTCTTTTGCTCGTAATGTGCATATGGGCAGATTTACAAGTTCATAGCGTTACTGTTGCATCATTTTTAAGATGGAAAAAGTGATGTGAAAGTGGCTTGTAAATCTGCTACACAGTGTTCTGTCTTACTTTGCTTTCCTTTCTGTAATGTAGAGGATCCTTGGTAAATATAACGGTTTCTGTAAAGCCAGTACCTTTCAACCCTACCCTGAAACTGCTTACTGCCTGTTATCATAGTAACAGTTCATGGAACACTTAAGTGAGCACAGAGGTTAGAAGTTCACCACACTATGTTGCTAATCGAAACAGTTACTATGCTGGAGTTTTAAAAGTTTTCCATAGGAACCGTTAGTCGTAGAAGAAGTCGGTGGAAAATATAATAAAAATAATAGCGGGGTTTGCTGTGGCCCCCACAGTCCAGGGGCTTCACTCATGTTGGGAGGGGGGTGCAGTAGGCTGTGTAAATTATATCGGGAAAACAACAATGCAGCTTATTGCGGCTTTTCTTTGATATAATGTGGAATAATGTTTATTTATTAGGCAGTGTTCACTTTTGTTACGGATAGAGTCACTTTATTACAGGAAATGTATTAATATGTAGGACGGCCTGTTCTGTATTTGTGCGTGGAACAAATTTAACGTTTAATTGGCTAAGGTGTTCCAACAACAAGCATAATGTTCATTGGGTGCGAACTATTGAAAGTAGAAGTGTTTTCTGCAATACACTTCTGCTCCGGAGAGTAGCAAGGACATCTACTTGGCTTACATGTTGTAAGGAGGACTTTCCTGAGCTTTATGTTGGTTGGTTGCGAACTATTGAAAGTAGAAGTGTTGCCAGCCATTCACTTCCTCTCTGCGGAGTAGGAGGAACATCTGATTTGCTGACGATCTCCAAGGAGGACTTTCCCAAGCTTAATGTTGATTGGCTGGAAACTGTTGAAAGTAGAAGTCTTGTCAGCGATTCCTTCGCTCTTCGCGGAGTATTAGGGACATTTCATTGTGTAAAGTGTTCCAAGCGGGACCTTGCTAAGCTTATTGTTCATTGGCTATGAAGCATTATAAGTAGAAGTTTTGGCAGTCATTCCTTCCTCCTCTGCGGAACAACATGGACATTTTATTGGCTAAAATGTTTCGAGCACAAGTTTGCTCCTTATTGGGTGGGAACGGTTCACTGTTGTCAGTGATTTTGTGACGCACTTCCAAAGGAGTATGGGAAAAGAAAGTAGTAGAGGGGAGGTTAGGAACACTATTAACTCTGTACAGTGGTCACAAGGTAGTGGACAGGGATTATGAAGGTAAAAATTGTTTTTATATGTCTTAAGGGACATTTATATAATTGCTGTGTGGTGTACAAATCAGGGCGGAAAAATGACAGTGTCTTGCAGTGTTTTTTTTTATCAAGTTTGCGGGTGGGATACTTCCCAGGAGCACTATTTACTTATAATGTGGTGTTTACTTTTCTGATGGGGAGGTGTGGTTGCGCAGCAAAAATTTCAGTTTAGGTTTGAAACAGTTTGTATTTAGCAAATACAAATAAACTTTCTTCAGAAACTGACGCTGTATATATGAAAGGGGTGAAAATTAAAAATGCAATTTCATAAAATATCAGTTAAGTGTGGCCATACCCTCCTTTTTTTCTGCTAGAGTTTGTAAAAGTGTTCCTCCATATTCTTCATAATATAAGAGGGCATCAGTTACTTTTAGATAAAGTAGAATAGAAGTGCTACAACAAACACTCCCGCACTACATTATCTGAGGTCAGGAGAACAAGTAAAAAACAGTTAAATACAAATGACTTCATATTACATAGAAATGTATGCATTATTATTTTTCAAATTTATATTCTGTAGAATTCAGGAACGTTCTGACGTAGTGCTTAGAGGTCGCACACTGTTCTGCTAAGAAATCACATACTCACTTAAGAATATATAGGCTAGTACTGTTATAATATACAGAACTGGTCCTATATATTCTTTAGGGAGAAGGTGAATGGCAACCGCAAATGAGAAGAATAGAAATTAGAAAATAACATTCAGAAATGTAGGGTTTATCAAATATTTAAAGTAACAAAGTATGTATGAAAGCTATTTTTTTTATTCTGCAATTTCGTAAAATATGGTCCCTGAAAAAAATATCTGATCAAGTACGTTCTAATGTTTGTAAGCTGTATTTCAGATGACGCAGAAAAATCTCCTATTCCTCTTCTGTAACAATAGGACAATCTATTACAATAGAGCGATTGATACCATTGTAACAGTAAAAAGAAAAGGAAAATAACGTTATCTATTTAACAGAACATCCATAACGAAATACTTTCGAGCAGTAATTATTTTCTGAGCTTCTTTTCTCCGGGAGGTTAAAAAGTTTGATCTTCGTGGCGACGGGTCATAATCTCCTCTGAGATCATGACTGTGAAAATTATAATATATATATTCACAGTATATGATCAAAAGGGGGGAACAGACTGAAAACCAGAAGCTGGTGGCGTTGCTTATATATCTTTACTCTTTGTGACCACGGGTCATGAACTTCACTGAGATTAGCATACCTATTAATATTATAATATACATATTAACAGTATATAATCCCTAGGGTAAAACACACTAACAACTGGAAGGTGGTGACGTTGATTGTAAATGTTTAGGGTTGGCGCTGACGGGTCACCAACACCTCTGAAGCGAAGTACAGTGTCAATATTATAATATAGAAAGTCACAATATATAAGCTGAAAGGATCCAGAAAAGGAGCAATGTTTGTTGTAATCTATCTGTTTCTGAAAACAAGCTGCTGACGTTACAGAGAAAAAGGGAAAGACACTGTTTTCTAGATATAAATGTTTAAATATTGACAAATAGCCACAAATTATAACTATCTACTATGCCATAATGTAACAACTTACAACTCCGGAATATGTTTGTTGACGCAAAACAAGAATCCAATGCTAGAAAAGGGAACCTGCATCACAGAACGGCGACGCAGAAATAACTAACGAAAACTAAACTAATCGCACACTAGGTGTGGTTTATATAGTTTTTGTTTGTTTAGTAGTCCGCCTATGTAGTTGTCATGTTTTACAGTTTACACGTGCTCACGTTTTAACTGTTTTACTTGTGCACATGTTGGGAAGTTACAAACTGTGAAGCTATAAAGGTTTCGATTTCCATAGTAACACGTATAAGGTCCTTATTATCTATATACGATGGAGAGTTTAAACTGTGTCCTTTGCATTCTCATGATTAAAAACATCCAAATAGAAGATTAAAAAAATATTGTTTACAAAAGAAGAAAAAAAAGTATTAATATTTGTTATCACTATTCTTTTTAATTAAAAAAATGTCAGCATTTGTAAAGTGTGAAGCTACCCCCGGAAAGGTGTGCCGGCGCTTGGGGCGTTGGGAAATTTAAGCAAGGTGTTACCTACAGTGAAATAGTGGTGAGCTAAGATGCTGATTGACTTTGGAATCTAACTGTGAACGATGTTCTTGAAATTCAGGTATTATAGGTGCTGCGTCATACTTTTACCACACATATGTTAATTACTGCTTATTAATTTGAAAATATTCTTAAATTATAAGTAGGGCTCCTTTATTTATGTTTTTACTGATTTTTACTGATAAATACAGACAGAAAAGTATTTATTTTCCTCTCTATTTATTTTAAAGTGTGGATAAATACAGAAATTGGGTTATTTTTTGAGTTTGTAAATGCTGTCAATGATGAGTAGTAGGCCAATAGGTCTGTCGTTCTAAAAGTAAAAGGGTAAAAACAATAAAAGACTTTTAGTAAAGAGCCTTAAAGAGCAATATATATCCTCGTATAAGAAAACTTGCACATATTAATATGTAGGTTGTGTATAGTTTATCATCTAAGAGTGTTTACATAAGTCAAAACGGTCAGTCTTTCAGCCATGAGTGCATATTTATCAGTAAAATAAATGTGGAAATATACTAATTTCAGATTCATTTTTTTACAAAACCCAAAATATATATGGGTAAATACACATACAATTTTTTTTTTTTAAATATGGATCAATACAGATGGAAATGTCCCAAAAATATATACCATAAAACCAGGAGATATAATTATAAGTTATAAAACACTACTGTTACGTTTGTTTTTACTATAAAAAGTATACACATGTTTTTAAATTTTACTTAACAAACACTATAGGTTATAAGGATATTGTCGTTAGAAATTATCATTTAAAAAAACCTTTGAAATTCACTGGAAAAACCATAGGTTTCAGGTAGGTTATAGTTAGGAATTATCATTTAGAAAACCTTACAAATTCACTGAAAAAAACATAGGTTTCAGGGGTGTTATAGTTAGCTGGACATTTCACTCGTACAAAACCATTGAAATTCTTCCATTATAGTTAGTTGTACTAAGTATAACTCACGCGCCCGCAATCCACTGCTGATGATGTCACATATTACATAATTCATGACATGGTCAGTGACATCACTGATGACATCTCAAATGATATCACTGATGACATCACTGATGACATCATGCACGTCAGATACACCTCATCATACACTAGTATAACCTTTGTTCACTCACTGTAAAACACAGAGTACCATATTTGAATCCAATGACACACCAATACAACTTTCTAAAAACCCTCTGATTCCTAGATCTATACACACATCTAAACACTTGCCTATAGATTCACTCATACATGCTAACAAAGATCAATAGAACACTATTAAATATACTTATACACCTACATCGACATTACACACCAGCACACACCCTATTCACTTATGCAGACATCCTACCCACTTATGCAAACAATTGATCATACTTACATTTACTAAGCTACACACTAATACAAACACCACTTTATTTATACATATAGATAATAACTCATACTTAGTAAATCACTATTACAAGTATAGAGTTTTCGATACAGCCACTTATACAATCACTGAGTTTTATGTATACTTATTTATATACAACTGTCACATACATCGCCTTTTATATTTCTACTTTGTTAGACATATATCATTGAGAAATATATTTACTCATCAACACACCCATAAAGAGATTCACTCACCCAAAACAACTATTTTCACATACAGTCTTAACCTCATATATTTACTTAATCAACTATTTATACATCTTTAGACAGTTACACACCTTCCATCAAACTACACACACATTCACACTCTCATACAAATATTCTCTTAACTAATTAAAAACTAATATAGAGTTTCACATACCTAGTAACCAACGTATGCAGTAGTTTACACAACAAGACACAGAGTGAAACAAATATTCACACAGTTAAATCACTATCCCATATATTTAGTGAGACACTTTAAATTACTCACTTACACAGTCAATCACAGTAGTACTAAATCCTCCATCCAGACACTTCTACATCCACTCAGTCTTCAATGCAGATTCCTATATATATAATAATTATATAAATAACAAACCAAACCACATTCACTGGATGATGTCATCAGTGATGTCATCAGGGATGTCATTTGGGATGTAATCAGTGATGTCATCAGTGATGTCACTGACCATGTCATGAATGATGTAATATGTGACATCATCAGCAGTGGACTGCGGGCGCACGAGTTATACTTAGTACAACTACCTATAACGGAGGAATTGCAATGGTTTTGTACGAGTGAAATGTCCAGCTAACTATAACACCCCTGAAACCTGTTTTTTTCAGCGAATATATATATATATATATATATATATATATATATATATATATATATATATATATATGAGGTATGTAAAGTTCCAGATGTCCACAAGCGCTGCAGTTGACCGCACAAACGAACAGGAACCAGCGAGACCCAAATCAAGGTGCAAAGTTATTTTATTAAGTTCAAACCCAGCACCAGTCCGCCACCATATATATATATATGTATATATTACCTACTGGCGGTCGCCAGTAGGTAGTTATAGTTAGGATTGATTTCCATAGGAAATCCGCAACATTCTATTGGGAATAACTTTGGCGCCGGTGGACGAATCGCTCTGCTCCTTCCCTGAAAGTTTGGGGGGGGATTCGTCAAGCGGGGGCCGAGATAAAAGGGGGGTCCCAAAACGTGTTTTCCCCATGTTAATTTCCATAGGGCGGTTGGACTCACTTTTAGCCCGAACGGCTGAATGGATTTCCACAAACCTTGGCAAAATTGTAGGGACTGGTAGCCCGATGTGCCTTTGCTATGTCTCAAGATATGTGCTCCAGTGGATTTTGAGTAATTTAGGTTAAAAAAAATATATATATCTGGGCGGAGCCTAACCACACATCTGATCTGATTGGCTGTCAGCACTTCATCCAAGAAGTGTTGGCAGCCATATTGGGACCAATATACCTGATAGCACCTCATTAAAAAGCATTGTAGTTAAGAGAGGGTTTTAGGACTTTAGTTACATTATAAATCATTTGTTGATGGTACCATACTCATTTTAGGAATTGTGGTGTGTTCTAAGGTGATTTTACCATGTGAAAAAGCCTTCTGCTGTGATATCATGAATCATGTTTGAAAGAAAACTAATATCTCATGATTTTCCCACAGTGGTTTGGAAGGGGATCTATAAGCCAAACTGAAAGCATATTTTCTGTAAATTCACATAGTCTTTCTCAGTCATGTGAGAATGAAGTCTGACATTCTCAGTAAAACATGTACATCCAACAAGGACAGAGACTGTCAGTTGATTCCTTTGTGTTCTACTGCAGCCTCCTAGAGTGTTCTAAAGAACAACTAGAGCACTAATAGTCCTACTTATTACAAAGGTATAGCACACCTGAAGCCATCGTGATGGGAATAAAGTGGTAACTCTTAAAACATTTAATTTAAAAAGGAACAAAATGAGGGGGTATATTATGCCATAGAAAGTATTATTAGTGCTGCAAAAACATTTTGAGTGACTTCTCAAATCCTCTTCTATTTCATTAAAAAATTCTGACATGCAGTCTCCCAAGATGGCCACCAGAGACAAAAGAGCCCAAATGTAGCCCAAATATCACCCAGATGTAGCCCAAGTATAGCCCAATGACAGAATGTCCCAGAGTGTTCTAAAGAACAACTAGAGCGCTAACAGTCCTACTTATTACAAAGGTATGGCACACCTGAAGCCATCTTGATTGGAATGAAGTGGTAACTCTTAAAACATTTAATTTAAAAAGGAACAAAATGAGGGGGTATATTTTGCCATAGTATGATTAGTGCTGCAGAAAGAAAAATTAGGGCACATTTTGAGTGACTTCTCAAATCCTCTTCAATTTCATTAAAGAAATTCGGACATGCAGACTGAAACATGCACTTTGAATACCAGCAGCAGACTTCCCTGGTGAGCAGTAGCTTTACTACAGTGATCTAATGAGCAACTAGAGTGCTAACATTCAGAATTTATGGCAAATGTGTGACACATCTGAATGCCTTCTTGATGGAACCAAAGTAAACAAGCATTGAAAATGCAATAGATCTCGCCCTCGTTTAAGTTAAAGCCATTCTGTTTGTAATGAGGTGGCTTTTTAGCTTTGCTTTTATTAGTGTTTTTTGAACTTTCATGTAAATAACATGCATCTGTATGCATATATGTATATGTATGCATGCATTTATATTTGTATTTATATAGATATACAGATTATATATGTTTATATATGTATGTATATACATACACATTCATATATATAAATGCATATGCATATATATGCATATATATATGTGTATATGTGTGCGTGTAGAGAGAGGTAGAGGTGTAGAGGTAGAGAGGTAGAGGTAGAGAGGTAGCGGTAGAGAGGTAGAGACTAGTAGAGAGAGAAGTAGAGAGAGGTAGAGAGGTGGAGAGTAGAGAGTGAGTAATAGAGAGTAGAGAGTGAGTAGTAGAGAGTAGTAGAGAGCAATAGAGAGAGCAGCAGAGCGTGAGTAGTAGAGAGTAGTAGAGTGAATAGTAGAGTGAGTAGTAGAGAGTAGTAGAGAGTGAGTAGTAGAGAGTGAGTAGTAGAGAGTAGTAGAGAGTAAGTAGTAGAGTGAGTAGTAGAGAGCAGTAGAGAGTGAGTAGTAGAGAGTAGTAAAGAGTGAGTAGTAGAGAGTAGTAGAGAGTGAGTAGTAGAGAGTGAGAGAGAGTAGTAGAGAGTGAGTAGTAGAGTGAGTAGTAGAGACTAGTAGAGAGAGAGTAGTAGAGAGTGAGTAGTAGAGAGTAGTAGAGAGTGAGTAGTAGAGTGAGTAGTAGAGAGTGAGTAGTAGAGAGAGAGTAGTAGAGAGTGAGTAGTAGAGAGTAGTAGAGAGTGAGAAGTAGGGAGTGAGTAGTAGAGAGTAGTAGAGAGTGAGTAGTAAAGAGTGAGTAGTAGAGAGAGAGTAGTAGAGAGTGAGTAGTAGAGAGTAGTAGATAGTGAGTAGTAGGGAGTGAGTAGTAGAGAGAGAGTAGTAGAGAGTAGTAGAGTAGTAGAGAATGAGTAGTAGAGAGTGAGTATTTGAGAGTAGTGGAGTAGGAGAGAGTAAGTAGTAGAGAGTAGTGGAGAATATTCCAAAGTTTGGCACAGCACCACTTGCACAATAAGTCCAATCAAATCATATCACTTAGAGTCCTTATTGAAGCGCTGAATCTTGGTGTATATTCAAATGCTTTTATTTTCCTTAAGTTTATGTACCACAGCCAGCCGAAACGTTTTGTTCTGTACAACAGAACTTCTTCAGGGCGTTCTTATTTCCTTCAAGTTATGTCGGTATCCTGTTGTCATATAACTAGATATTTCTTCCAAATGTTAGATGAGACGTAAGTACATTCTTATTCAAAGTGACTAGGTATCAATTTTACCCACACAATTCGGGCAGACTTGAGTAATTTATAGCATCCTCAAAGTCAGTCTTTCAAAAATTCCAAAGTATAGGACATGATAATCCAAATCCAAATGTTTCTCAAGAAAAGTCATTTTCAATCGTTCGGAATATCAGTGTTTGGGCAGATATGACCCAGGGACCCCCAGTATGCAAGGGGAATTAGTCCCCCCTATGCAAACGCGCCAGTGGCCTGCGTTGCAGAGAGGTGTAAAAAGGGGCATAGCCTCATTACACCTCTGTGCAATGCAGCCCCCTGACGCATACTGGAGGTTCCAGGTGGGCTAGTTGGCCCCCAGGGACCCCTAGTATACAAGGGGAATTAGTTCCCCCTCTTCAAACATGCACGGGGGCTGCGTTGCAGAGAGGTGTAAAAAAGGGTGTGGCCTCATTACACCTCTCTGCAATGCAGCCCCCTGGCGCATACTGGAGGCTCCTGGTGGGCTAGTTGGCCCCCAGGGACCCCCAGTATGCAAGGGGAATTAGTTCCCCCTCTGCAAACGCGGCAGGGGGCTGCGTTGCAGAGAGGTGTAACAAGGGGCATAGCCTCATTACACCTCTGCAATGCAGCCCCCTGGCGCATACTGGAGGTTCCAGGTGGGCTAGCTGGCCCCCAGGGGCCCCCAGTATGCAAGGGGAATTAGTTCCCCCTCTTCAAACATGCACGGGAGCTGCGTTGCAGAGAGGTGTAAAAAGGGGCGTGGCTTCATTACACCTCTCTGCAATGCAGTCCCCTGGCGCATACTGGAGATTCCTGGTGGGCTTTCAGGTCTTATATAGTTAGGAATTAGCATTAAAAAAAACCTTTGAAATTCACTGAAAAAAACATAGGTTTCAGGCCTTATATAGTTAGGAATTAGCATTTAAAAAACCTATGAAATTCACTGAAAAAACCATAGGTTTCACACCAGTTATAGTTAGGAATTAGCATTTAAAAAACCTATTAAATTCACTGAAAAAAACATAGGTTTGACACCAGTTATAGTTAGCTGGAAATTTTACTGACATAAAACCATTGAAATTCCCACGTTATAGTTAGTTGGACTCACTATAACTTGCGCGCCTGCAATGCACTGCTGATGACGTCACATATTACATCACTCATGACATGGTCAGTGACATCACTCATGACATCACTGATGACACCATCCTTGTGACAGAGTGACAGACCTCCTTTCAGTGTAATGTAACCCTTGAAACACATATTCAAAAATAGAAACTAAAATTTTCAAAGAAATAGAGATACCCATACCAGTTACAACAACCAATTCAGTAATACCACCATCTATATACACATTGTTGGAACCTGGGATGACAGGTCACCTAGGGTAGCCTGGCCTAGGGTTAAGGCATGCAATTCTAGAGGCACAGTGCAAAGGTTGCAAACCACCCAATAGTAAAGCCACGCAATAGCACACAAAAACAACACTACACCAAAGTATAGGAAAATAAGTACTGCTTTATAAAAATAATATTCTCTTTGTTCTCAAAATATATATATATAGCTTAGAACATTTCAGGTTTCTTTAGAATCAGCAGTTATACCTTTTAAATTACTAGCAAATTATCAATTAGCTTCTTCAGTACTTTACATTTAGTTGTCTTCAATTCAATATTCCACTTCCTGAGATGTTAACCTGTTCAAGAATACAGTACACTTGTCAATAAATTATTAATAACGCTTCAGACTTGCTTTCTCAAGTCCATGACCAACATCAATGGTACAGTTCATAAGACTCCAGAATCAATTTCAATTGGTTACTGTACTGTGCACAATACTGGTCTCTCACAGCACCAACCACCCTCACTTTCTAGTACACAGTTGCTGATGACCCCCTCAAGTTACTCACTCCTGTGTGTCACTCAGCTGTGGCAATTACTAGGATGTGGGTTATTCCCAGATAACCTCTAGTGCCGCTCTCCCCCTGCAGTACACCTCCTTACTTGAGTTCAGCTGATGCTGCAGTCGTCCTGCGCCAAAAGGCGGGGTATAGCGGAAGAGGAGGGGGCCAAGGAACCGAGGCTGAAAAGGCTCCCTCACCTCAGCAGACTCCTCAGTGCTCCCCAGCTCGGGCCGACTCTTTAGGGAGGCTTCCTCTTATCAGGCGTTAAGGGCAGAAACCACGATGCCCCCCAGGCCCCTACCGGGCCTCTCTACTCCCCCTCCCTGCTCGGGCCAGCTCCTCAGTGTGGCGCTCGAGCAGGAGGAGAAGGCAGGATCACACGGCAAACAGACGGAGCCTCACCGGCGCCTCTCTTTGATGAAGACACTCCCTCGGCGGGCATGCGCGGAAGCGCTCGCTCTGGTTCCGCCTCTCCCGGCGGCCGCTCTCAGGAAGGACACTACTCGTCTGAGCCTGCTCGATCCTAGGCCCCTCCTGTGGGGATCGCGTTCACGACTGGGGCATGCGCGAAGGCGCTTTCGAGCAGAGACTCGTCCTCCCCTTTCCAAGTGAGGAAGTACATTGCAGGCAATGCGCCAGAAGCGCGGAAGGCGCCCCCGGGGTCCCGTCCACAGAGAGAAGCCTCACAAAGCCTCTCAGGCTCAGTGGATCCCGGGGCAGGCGCTGTCTCAAGAAACCGGCTCCCTTCACCAGGAACTCCAGGGACCGGCCAACTGCACGAACAACCAGGGCTTCCCAGGAAACCAGGGCACAAGCCTTCCCCAGCACCCAGGAAGGTAGGAGAACAGTGCTAGTTCGATTCTTCTCCTTAGCTCCCACTTTCCCACTCTGCAAAGTCCTTCTTATTACTCAGGTTTGGATGGAGGTTGGGGTCTAGGGATGAGGGCTATTCTTCCTGAGCCTCTTTCTGCTGGGCAGAGGACTGCGTACCGCAGCACTGCAGTCTCCTTCTCCTTTGACTTCCCCTGTATGGTTTGGACAAGGGGCAAGCTAGGCGCCCAGGGTCTCCAGTAACCCTTAACAGCGGGGTCAGGACAAGTAACCCAAAAGGGGATAATGAGGTGATACACTAAGGCAGCTTCCCTATCTAGGAGGTCAACCCTATGTCTAACCTCTTCCCACCCTTAGCTACAGCCTGTCCTCCAACTGACTCTCTCAGGTAGACAAAATGGCTGCCCCGCATTCCGCCTTTTATAGGCTGCCCCTCAGTGGTCCAGAATGGACCAGAAGGTTCTAGAACGCCCTATGCTAGGCTATGGCCAAGTTCTGAGTGTGACAGTTAAGGCAGTTGGAAGCCACCATTTTGTGTGGTTCCAACTTTCCTGTCAGAACAGGCCTCTGGGCCTGAGGTAAAAGATTATGGGGGGAAAAAGAACACCTATCCCCTTGACCAACACCTATAGAAAGTAGTAGACACAAAAATATTAAGGGTATGAGGGGCAAAAAGGGGACAAAATAAATAATAATGAGGAGGGACTACGCAAAAAATCCAGACAGGTCTAACACGCGTCCCCCCCAGCTGAAAGTGGGGAGAACTACCCAACCCCTTGGGAGTCCTCATCACTAAGGCGGAAATACCTGGAGAGACCGTCTGCATTGGCGTGGTCCACTCCAGGCCGGTGTTCCACCCGGAAGTCCATTCCCTGTAGGGAGATGGACCACCTCAACAGCTTGGGATTTTCCCCCTTCATTTGCATCAGCCAACGAAGGGGGCAGTGGTCAGTCTGAACCAGGAAGTGCGAGCCAAAGAGGTATGGCCGCAGCTTCTTCAGAGCCCACACCACCGCAAAAGCTTCCCTCTCAATTGCACTCCACTTCTGTTCCCGGGGAAGCAGTCTCCTGGATAAGAAGACTACAGGCTGATCCAGGCCCTCTTTATTTAGTTGCGATAACACTGCCCCAATGCCATGTTCGGATGCATCTGTTTGGACAATGAACTCCTTGGAGAAATCGGGAGCCTTCAGGACCGGTGCTTCACACATTGCCTGCTTCAACTTTTCAAAGGCTTGCTGACAAGCCTTTGTCCAAACTACCCGTCGAGGTTGTTTCCTAGAGGTGAGCTCTGTGAGGGGCGCTACAATAGTGCCATACCCCTTCACAAAGCAACGGTAGTAACCTGTGAGGCCCAGGAAAGCTCGGACCTCAGTCTGTGTCTTGGGGGGTTCCCAGGCCATGATTGCCTCAATCTTCGCCTGCAGGGGCTGCACTGACCCCCTACCCACCAAGTGTCCAAGGTACACAACCAACCCCTACCCAATCTGGCATTTGCTGGCTTTGATGGTCAATCCAGCCTTTTTCAGGGCCTGGAGAACGGCTTGCAAATGTTGCAAATGGTCCTTCCAACTGCTACTGAAGACAGCAATGTCATCCAGGTAAGCAGCAGAGAAACTCTCCATTCCAGAGAGGACCTGGTTCACCAGTCGATGAAATGTGGCAGGGGCGTTCTTGAGCCCAAAGGGCATCACACAGAACTGGAAGTGTCCCTCAGGCGTGGAGAAGGCTGACCTTTCCTTTGCTCCATCTGTCAAGGAGATCTGCCAGTACCCTGAAGTGAGGTCAAAGGTACTTAGGTATTGGGCAGCTCCTAGCCGGTCAATTAACTCATCCGCCCTGGGGATTGGATGAGCATCAGTCTTTGTAACTGAGTTCAGTCCTCGGTAATCCACACAGAACCTCAGTTCTGGTGTGGTACCCGGTGGGGCGGCTTTTGGGACTAGCACCACCGGACTGGACCAGGGGCTGCTGGAAGGTTCTATCACTCCTAGCTCCAACATCTTGGCAACTTCGCCATGGATGCTAGCCTTCACCTTGTCCGACAGCCTGTAGGTCTTGGACTTCACTGGGGGGCTGTCTCCTGTGTCCACATCATGGGTACACAGGTGGGTTCTTCCCGGGACAAGGGAGAACAGCGAAGAGTACTGCCCCAATACCTGGCGGCAATCCTCTTGTTGCTCAGGAGTTAGGGATGGGGAGAGAATCACTCCCTCCACCGACCCATCCTTCTCTTGACATGAAAAGAGATCTGGGAGAGGCTCGCTTTCTGCTTCCTCAGCACCATCAGTCACCAACATCAGGATGACCTCTGGCCTCTCATGGTGGGGTTTGAGGCGATTGGCATGCAGCACCCGTAAGGGCTGCCGCGGGGTCTTAAGATCCACCAAGTAAGTGGCCTTACCCTTCTTCTCCAACACCTCAAATGGGCCTGTCCAACGATCGTGAAGGGCACTTAGCTCTCCAGGTTCCATCACCCATACTTTCTGGCCAGGCTCCAACTCCACCGGGTGAGCATTTTGGTCGTACCATTCCTTCATGACTGCCTGACTGGCCTCCAAGTTGTCAGCAGCCTGCTTCCAAAACTTGGCCATCTGGCTTCTGAAGGCCAGCATATAGCTCACCACATCCTGGGGAGGTTTTCTGGGAGACTTCTCCCATCCATCCTTCACCAGGCTGAGAGGCCCACGCACAGGGTGCCCATACAACAATTCAAACGGGCTGAAGCCCACTCCCTTCTGCGGCACCTCTCTGTAAGAGAACAGCAAGCAAGGTAGGAGGACGTCCCACTTCCTCCGTAAGCTCTCCGGCAGACTTCTTATCATGCCCTTCAGGGTCTTATTAAACCTCTCAACCAGTCCATTGGACTGGGGGTGATAAGGAGTGGTGAACCGGTAGGTCACCCCACACTCCTTCCACATTGCCCGCATGTAAGCTGACAGGAAGTTGGTCCCCCTGTCAGACACAACCTCCTTGGGAAATCCTACCCGGGTAAAGATTCCCATCAGGGCCCTAGCCACCACAGGTGCAGTAACAGTCCTCAGAGGGATGGCCTCTGGGTACCGTGTGGCATGATCCACCAGAACCAGGATAAACCTGTGACCAGCTGTTGTTGGTGGATCCAATGGCCCTACAATGTCGATGCCTACCCTTTCAAAGGGGGTGCTAACGACTGGAAGTGGTTCCAGGGGAGCCTTTAGCTTCACCCCTGTTTTCCCACTGGCCTGGCAGGATACACATGTCCTACAGTATGTGTTGGACGCCGCTTTCATCTGAGGCCAGTAAAAGTGGAGAACAAGCCGTGCAAAGGTCTTGTCCTGGCCTAAGTGTCCTGGCAGTGGTATCGCATGAGCCAATTCCAGCAGAAAGGCTCGGTATTGCTGCGGGACCACCAAGGCCCTTGATGAGCCAGGTAGAGGTACCTTAGGTTCACTGTAGAGGAGGCCATCCTCCCAGTAAATATGGTGGTGTCCCGTAGCATCACCTGCTGCCTGGGCTTCAGCCTGACGCCTCAGTCCCTCAAGGGTAGGGCATTCCCTCTGCCCCTTACAGAATTCCTCTCTGGTAGGACCTCCGTCCACATGCCATTCAGCAGGGATGGGTAAATCCTCCAGAGAGTCTACTCCCCCTCCATGGACTCCTGGCCTACCACCGCAGGTGGCCGATCTGTCACATGGGGCGTGGAAGCCGAAGCAGGCTGTCCCTGTCTCCGATTTTGTCCCTTTTTGGCAGCGGTTTGGGCCATTGTTCCAGGCTCCAACCCAGGCGAACTCCCTCTCCGGGCAGTCGCAGACCGTGTGCTTACACAGGCCCAGTCAGGTGTACCCAGCATCGCAGAATGCGTCCGGTATTCCACCTCTCTCCAAGTGTTGTGCTCCATGTCATTCCCCAACAGACAATCAACTGGCACGGCAGGGCTTACGGCAACTCGAAGTGAACCTGCAACCCCTTCCCACTCAAAGGGAACCTCAGCCACTGGATAGTGGCCCATTCTGCCGTCAGCCATCGCGGCGGGGTGGAGTACATTAGGAACAACCTGCTCTGGAGACACCAGTTGACTTCTCACCATAGTCATACTGGCTCCTGTATCTCTCAGAGCCTCCCCTCTTTGGCCATTGATGGTAACCCATTGCCCATACTTTGTAGTATTTGGGGGCACCTGGATCTTTGGTACCATCTCCCGCTCTCCCAGGGACACTAAGGTGACACCCGCCCACTCACCCCCCTTATCTAAGGGCAACTCCTCCCCGAGCGCTACACTAGCTACTCCCGGTGACTTTCCTCCGGTGGGAGGGGTGGTCTCTTTGGGCATTTGACATCTCCCTTATAATGTCCAACACCACCACATTCAAAACAGTGGAGAACCCTTGGCTGCTGGCTTTGGCCAGGATTAGGGTTTCTGGGCGGGTTTGCCCTAGGGGTGAAACCTGCTCCCTTACCTTGGAAATTATTTTGGGGACCTTTGGAGAACTCCTTTTTATCTCCTCCCTCCTTCGTCTGGGGGGCGCCCTGTCCGGCTTTTTGAGAATCCCCTCCAGTCCCCTTTGAGGACACCCGGGTACTTGCCCAAGTGTCCGCCTCCTCTGCAAGCTTCCGGGGATCGGTCAGCTTGCTGTCCACCAGGTGTTGGCGCAACTCGGGAAAACATTTCTCGAGGAGGTGTTCTTTTAAAAATAGATTGTACAGCCCCTCATAATCTTTCACCTCGCTGCCCTTGACCCAACCCTCCAAAGCTTTCTTGGCGTAGTCTAAAAAGTCTACCCAATTCTGGGTACTCATTTTGTGACTTCCCCTGAATTTCTGTCTGTACCTTTCAGGGGTAAGTCCAAACTTTTTCACCAGTGCCACCTTCATTGCAGGGTAGTGGGTTTGCTCATCCTGCTCCAGAGCCAACAAGGTGTCTCTGCCAGCAGGTGGCATGTATTTATACAACCCACCTCCCCAGTGAGTTTCTAAGATCCCGTGAGCCCTTAAAGAAACTTCGTAGGCGGCCAACCATTTGGCAATGTCATCACCTGGGGTGTAACTAGCAATGACATCTTTGGGTAAATAGGGTCTGGATTCCCTGGTGTTCACTTTATTTTCGCTGCCACCATTATCAGGATTGGGAGACCTTCTTAGTACGGCTTGTAGGTCCATCTCCTTGATGGTTCGCTCATGAGCTAACCTCCTTTCCTCCCTTTCCATATCCATCCTAGCTAATTCCAACTTCATTCTCCTCTCCTCCCTCCTATCTTCTAGCTCGGCTTCAGTTAAACCCCTGTCTGAGACGCTGCTGTTTGCCCTTGAAGGTATCCTGGGACCTGTCAGCAGATTCCCACTTCCCACTTGGTTCAACAATGCAGCCTCAGGGACAGTGTCCTCGTCACCCTCTTCAGTTTCTGGTTCCCCTTAAATGAGCTTCCACCCATGCCCTTATGCTTGTCAGCAACTCTCCTTTCTTGGCACCTTTATTAAAAAATACCCCTTGATGCTGACACCAATCTCTGAGTTGGGCCACAGTATTGGCTTCCAGCTCTTTAAAATTCAATTCCATCTTTCGCTATGGGATAGAATCAACTCACAGGAGAAAACCAAGAAGTGACATGAGGTTAACCTCCACCCACCACCAGAAATAAATTTAGAAAAAACAAAATTCAAATTAGGAGGGCCGCAAGGAGAAAACTCCTGGTGTAGGTTAGTGTATTGCGTTAAATTACTAGTGAGTAGCTGCAACCAAGTCAGTATCCCACCGCTAGGCACCAAATGTTGGAACCTGGGATGACAGGTCACCTAGGGTAGCCTGGCCTAGGGTTAAGGCATGCAATTCTAGAGGCACAGTGCAAAGGTTGCAAACCACCCAATAGTAAAGCCACGCAATAGCACACAAAAACAACACTACACCAAAGTATAGGAAAATAAGTACTGCTTTATAAAAATAATATTCTCTTTGTTCTCAAAATATATATATATAGCTTAGAACATTTCAGGTTTCTTTAGAATCAGCAGTTATACCTTTTAAATTACTAGCAAATTATCAATTAGCTTCTTCAGTACTTTACATTTAGTTGTCTTCAATTCAATATTCCACTTCCTGAGATGTTAACCTGTTCAAGAATACAGTACACTTGTCAATAAATTATTAATAACGCTTCAGACTTGCTTTCTCAAGTCCATGACCAACATCAATGGTACAGTTCATAAGACTCCAGAATCAATTTCAATTGGTTACTGTACTGTGCACAATACTGGTCTCTCACAGCACCAACCACCTTCACTTTCTAGTACACAGTTGCTGATGACCCCCTCAAGTTACTCACTCCTGTGTGTCACTCAGCTGTGGCAATTACTAGGATGTGGGTTATTCCCAGATAACCTCTAGTGCCGCTCTCCCCCTGCAGTACACCTCCTTACTTGAGTTCAGCTGATGCTGCAGTCGTCCTGCGCCAAAAGGCGGGGTATAGCGGAAGAGGAGGGGGCCAAGGAACCGAGGCTGAAGAGGCTCCCTCACCTCAGCAGACTCCTCAGCGCTCCCCAGCTCGGGCCGACTCTTTAGGGAGGCTTCCTCTTATCAGGCGTTAAGGGCAGAAACCACGATGCCCCCCAGGCCCCTACCGGGCCTCTCTACTCCCCCTCCCTGCTCGGGCCAGCTCCTCAGTGTGGCGATCGAGCAGGAGGAGAAGGCAGGATCACACGGCAAACAGACGGAGCCTCACCGGCGCCTCTCTTTGATGAAGACACTCCCTCGGCGGGCATGCGCGGAAGCGCTCGCTCTGGTTCCGCCTCTCCCGGCGGCCGCTCTCAGGAAGGACACTACTCGTCTGAGCCTGCTCGATCCTAGGCCCCTCCTGTGGGGATCGCGTTCACGACTGGGGCATGCGCGAAGGCGCTTTCGAGCAGAGACTCGTCCTCCCCTTTCCAAGTGAGGAAGTACGTTGCAGGCAATGCGCCAGAAGCGCGGAAGGCGCCCCCGGGGTCCCGTCCACAGAGAGAAGCCTCACAAAGCCTCTCAGGCTCAGTGGATCCCGGGGCAGGCGCTGTCTCAAGAAACCGGCTCCCTACACCAGGAACTCCAGGGACCGGCCAACTGCACGAACAACCAGGGCTTCCCAGGAAACCAGGGCACAAGCCTTCCCCAGCACCCAGGAAGGTAGGAGAACAGTGCTAGTTCGATTCTTCTCCTCAGCTCCCACTTTCCCACTCTGCAAAGTCCTTCTTATTACTCAGGTTTGGATGGAGGTTGGGGTCTAGGGATGAGGGCTATTCTTCCTGAGCCTCTTTCTGCTGGGCAGAGGACTGCGTACCGCAGCACTGCAGTCTCCTTCTCCTTTGACTTCCCCTGTATGGTTTGGACAAGGGGCAAGCTAGGCGCCCAGGGTCTCCAGTAACCCTTAACAGCGGGGTCAGGACAAGTAACCCAAAAGGGGATAATGAGGTGATACACTAAGGCAGCTTCCCTATCTAGGAGGTCAACCCTATGTCTAACCTCTTCCCACCCTTAGCTACAGCCTGTCCTCCAACTGACTCTCTCAGGTAGACAAAATGGCTGCCCCGCATTCCGCCTTTTATAGGCTGCCCCTCAGTGGTCCAGAATGGACCAGAAGGTTCTAGAACGCCCTATGCTAGGCTATGGCCAAGTTCTGAGTGTGACAGTTAAGGCAGTTGGAAGCCACCATTTTGTGTGGTTCCAACTTTCCTGTCAGAACAGGCCTCTGGGCCTGAGGTAAAAGATTATGGGGGGAAAAAGAACACCTATCCCCTTGACCAACACCTATAGAAAGTAGTAGACACAAAAATATTAAGGGTATGAGGGGCAAAAAGGGGACAAAATAAATAATAATGAGGAGGGACTACGCAAAAAATCCAGACAGGTCTAACACACATCCACTCATTCACCAACAGTTCTATATAGTCACTCATACATATATTCACTCATCATATGTAGTGAAACACCTATACATCCTGTTACACACCGACAGTCATCCAAAAGTTACTCACACACATAATCACACATGCAAATAAACTATTGAACATCCATTTATTTGCATATACAGCTATACACACACTACCACCTTACTTCTAAGGAAACTTACACATACTTACTCTCTTAAACAATCACTTATAGAAACACATACTTATTTAAACAAGAACTCTTTCAATCTCTCACTCTCACATATACTCACTTATATACATCAATACTCACATATACTAAATTAAAACATATGTAGTTACTGATAAAGACACTAGTGAGACAGTCATTCACTCACTAAGACACACATATACACACTCATCCACCCATACAGTCCTGCACATATGCTGTCTTCAAAACACATACAAACAGTGAGTCAGTCATTGATGCATCTATGTGCTAAGTAACACTCCCACCAAACCATACAGACACTCATACTGATACTGAAAAAAACATCTAATAACCCATATACACACACATGTAGCTACTCACCAACCCATGCAGCCACTTATACACAAAGTGAAACACTGATACAAACATTTAAATATTTAAACAATACTCGCTAATATATGTATTCACTAAGATACACTTAATAAGCCAGTTAACCAATCAATTTAAAAAAAAAAAAACATCCATTAAGGCACTTATTTAAACATTTATTCTTCCATCGACCTTTACATATACATATATAAAACATATTTATTTTTCAGAAAGACACACATTCACTGGATGGTGTCAATAGTGATGTCATGAGTGATGTCACTGACCATGTCATGAGTGATGTAATATGTGACGTCATCAGCAGTGCATTGCAGGCGCGCAAGTTATAGTGAGTCCAACTAACTATAACGTGGGAATTTCAATGGTTTTATGTCAGTAAAATTTCCAGCTAACTATAACTGGTGTCAAACCTATGTTTTTTTGAGTGAATTTAATAGGTTTTTTAAATGGTAATTCCTAACTATAACTGGTGTGAAACCTATAGTTTTTTCAGTGAATATATATATATATATATATATGATTCAAGTTCCTGCTCCGTTCTTACACGAGGGAAAGCATTCCTTCAACAACGAAAACCACAGGTACAGACCACTCCACAGCGCTAAAGTTGCAATATCAAAGGTAGTTTATTCTCTCGTAATTGTCAGCATGACGCGTTTCGGCTACGACACGGTAGCCTTGATCACATGCCAGACAGAACCAATAACAGTGAATAAATAAGGTGCACAATTAACACAGAGGGGGCGTATACAATCATAGACACTGAAAACATATAAGGTTTACCACTATCCTATTAAAAAACAGACACCATGTTAAACATTGTATAACACATGAATTTGTCAGTAAATGATGAATTTGCATTTTGTATACAACCTACTAAATTGAAATAAATTTGAAGGCTGAAAATTTATGAAATCAAGAAAACATTATTTCAAACGTAAAAATCATGCTGATGTCAGTACCCTTAATCAAGAATCTAAGTTTTGTAGGATACAATAAATATCAAGATGTATTAGATACAAATGCAACGTGTCTACTGCCCATCGTTGTTACTAAAGTGCTAGTGCTCAAATTCATAATCATTTAGTGCAAACACGCGTGCAAAGTGCAAAGTGTGAAGTGCAAAGTCAGCCTTGACAAGAGACAGATCCCTGCCTCAAATATACCTCATTGGTTATAGGCTGATAATATAAAAAGCAAGGGGGAGGACCAAAAACGATCAAAAAACACGTTCTGCCTATTAAGAGGTTTACATGTTATGATGTCACAAAATTAGATCAGTCAACTACCTATACCCCATTTCAAACAATAGGAATTATTAGACTCGCGAAATGATGGCTGAAAATCAGAAACCCTCTGTGGAGAACCAAGACTTATGGCATAGTGCCCTTTTCATCCCCACCATTGGATTCTGATACAATGCATCTTGATCGCAACTGCTCAAAACAACAAGATCAAATGAACGAATGGATCATCCACAGTGTAGAAAATGGTAATTCACTCCTAAATCTACTTCAAATCGAGGTGAATTGTAGCAGAACACTACACAATACATAGCAGTACACACAATCATTCTCTGCAGAAAGAGTTCTATTATAGCTTTCTCATAAGAACTCCATCATAAAAAGGAGGAAACACAAGGCTAAGGGGTGTTAGGGTTTTTTTTTCTAAACCTGCAAACAGAATCGAAGACTGCCACTCTTCATCTGTACATCCCAATCACCCAACAAAATTACAAAAAGCAGTGAAGATCCTCCCCCGTATTTAACCCATTGGGAATTCTAGTATCTAAAAGCAAAATGTACTTGCTTTCCAGCTGCCTAAGCAATTTCTCTCTGTTTCCACCCCTGATGTTTTTAGGGATTCCGTCAATAATGAAGTATTTTAAGTCATTCACATTTTTTTGATGGACTAAACCAAAATGGCGTGCAACCGGGTAATTCTCATCTGAATTGACGATGGCCCTGAGATGTTGGAGGATACGGTTAAAGGCCTGCAGTTTGGTGCTACCAACATACTTGAGGCCACAAGTACATTGGAGCACATACACTACGAAATCAGTTCGGCATGTAAAATGTCCCTTGATTAAAATGGGTGAAGGGTCAAATGCAGAACAATACTCCTTGGTGGTAACACCAAATTTGCATGCTCTGCATGAGATGCATTTGTAAAACCCTGATTTTTCTGATAACCAGTTTTTCTTGATGTTTACCTCTGGACTGGATCTAACCAAGGCATCCCTCATAGAAGGAGCCCTTCTGAAGGTTACAATTGGTTCTTCTGGTAACAAAGATGCCACACTGATGTCTGTTTTCAACAAAGGCCAATGTTTTTTTAAAATCCCCCTCACTTTCCTTTCCTCATTGTTGAAAGTAGTAATAAAACTGATTCTGTCAGGGATTTCTGTTGTTAGCTCTTGTCTGATTCTGATGGCTCTAGTGGAATTAAGGTATTCCTCCCGGTTTACATTATTAGCTCTATCTAAAGCCTCCTTAAGAACAGTTTTTTGATAGCCTCTAGCACAGAATCTAAGGAACGCCTCATTTTGACATTTCTCTAAATCAGCCCTGGAACTACATATTCTACGTATGCGTAAAAATTCCCCATACGGAATACTCTTAACAAGATGCCCCGGATGTGCACTATCGGCGTGCAAGATGGAATTGCCCGCCGTAGGCTTCCTATGGAGTCGGGTATGTAATTTCTCATCTTGGACATAGATCTCAACGTCCAAGAATTGAATCATACTTTTGCTGATTTGTGATGTAAACCTAAGATTAAGTTGGTTATCATTGATGACTCTAACAAATTCAGCTGCAGATTCTTCCGAACCCCTCCAAATCATGCAAATATATATATATTCATTGAAAAAACCATAGGTTATAGACCATATATAGTTAGGAATTTGCATTTACAAAACCTTGAAAATTCACTGAAAAAACCATAGGTTATACACCATATATAGTTAGGAATTAGCATTTAAAAAACCTTATTTTACTCACACAAAACCAATGAAATTCCATATGTAGTTAGTGGTACTAACTATATATCACGCACCCGCAATCCACTGCTGATCATGTCACATATGACATCATTCATGACATGGTCAGTGACATCACTGATGACATCACTGATGACATCTCAAATGACATCACTGATGACATCACTGATGACATCTCAAATGACATCACTGATGACATCACTGATGACAACATCCAGTGACTGTATTTTTCTGTAAAGTTAAAATATGTCTTACATATTTAAGAATGAGTGGATGTATAAGTGTCTGGATGAAGGATTTAGTAGGTGCATGACTGACTGTATGAGTGAGTGGTTAAATGTGTCTCACTGAGTGCATGGGTTAGTGACTAAACTGTCTTAATTTGTGCATCATTATGTCTGTTGTTCTGTAAACTGCTGCATGTGTTGATCATTAGCTATATGAGTAACTATATGGGTTATTGATTGGTTGCCCAAGCATTTGTATGGGAGACTGAGAGTGTGTGTGGGTGGCTGGGAGGTGTATGACTCTGTGCATAGATGTATGGGTTCAAAAGTGCATGTGGAAACAGCTGTATGGGCGGTTGACTGTGTGCATGACTGTATTGGTGAGTGAATACATATCTCAGTGCTACATGTCAAAGTAAGTACATATGTAAAATACAGTACATGTGAGAGTTGACATATATAAATAACTGTGCATAAGAGCCAGTGAATGTGTGAGTGGCTGTATGGATCATTGTGCTCTTGTATCCAGGATTGTATAAGTGAGTAAATATGTTTTAGTATATGTTTGAATAAGTAAGGTGTGTATAACTGTATAGTTGTGAAAATGGAGCTGTGATTGATTCTTTGCATGACTGACTAGGTGTGTAAGTAACTCCATGGATGAGTGACAGTCTGTGAGTGTCTGTTTACACTGAGTGTATCTAAGGTTATATTAGAGTCTGAAGAGGTTCATCGTATTATCACATGAATGATGTCATCAGTGATGTGATCATTAATGTCAAATGAGATTTTATCAGTGATGTCATCAGTGATGTCATTTGAGATGTCATCAGTGATGTCATCAGTGATGTCATTTGAGATGTCATCAGTGATGTCACTGACCATGTCATGAATGATGTCATATGTGACATGATCAGCAGTGGATTGCGGGTGCGTGATATATAGTTAGTACCACTAACTATATATGGAATTTCATTGGTTTTGTGTGAGTAAAATAAGGTTTTTTAAATGCTAATTCCTAACTATATATGGTGTATAACCTATGGTTTTTTCAGTGAATTTTCAAGGTTTTGTAAATGCAAATTCCTAACTATATATGGTCTATAACCTATGGTTTTTTCAATGAATTTCATTGGTTTTTTAAAAGCTAATATCTATAGCTGTAAAATGTATTCTTCTTTAAATACAAAAATATATTTTATATGTTTATTAATAGTTTTTTTTATTATTATTTTTTTTTGTTCGCTCCCGGTCCGCGAACCGGGAAGCTTTCCGTTAGCTCAAATAGATGCCGCGACCCGGTCCGCGAACCGGTAAGAAATCAACATAGTGACGGTATCGCGTTGCCGCGAAATGCGTCTTGTGACGTATCGCGTTAGCGCACCCGGAAGTGCCCCGGGGCGCGGACCGAGGCGCGAAACGCAGCTCCCCGGAAGCGATCCGCGGCGCGAAAGCGCGACGTATCGCGTTGCCGCGTAATGCGTCTTGTGACGTATCGCGTTAGCGCACCCGGAAGTGTCCCGGGGCGCGGACCGAGGCGCGAAGCGCAGCGAACCGGAAGCTAACCGGGGAGCGTTCCACAGCGCGTAACATGAGCGTGAGAGGTCATGTGACTTGGTAATAAAACTTTTCATTGGTTCATTTCACTTTTGGTTTCATAATAATGGAAGGCTAGGTCAGGTGACCTAAAAATAACACTTTTCATTGGTTGAGAACTTTTGCTTTTCCCAAATGATGAAAACCCCTCCTTCTTTCCTCACTCTGACTTTCATCTTGGTGAGAGAAAGACCCTTTTACTTTATAGAGAAATGGCTTCCATTGTTGCTTCAGCTAGTGTTCCCCCACCACCACCCCCACCTCCTCAAGGGAAGAAAGGACCACCTGCTCAACCAATGTTTGAAGAAGAGGAAGATCAAGAAGAGGAGGAAGAGGAGGAAGAGCCTGAGTTTTTGCCAGAGGAGCCCAGGAGGTACAATAGAAAAGAAAACTACATCTGGCAATTTTTTAAATTTCCAGCAGGGCAAAAAAAAGTCAATGCCAGATATGTGTTTTGCCGTATTTGCAACGATCGACTGTCAAGGGGCACTGACAAGAAATACAGCTTCGGCAATTATACGATGCACAGGCATATGAGTAGGTGGCACCCAAATAATTATAGTGCTGCCCAGCTTCGTGATGAACAGCAAAATCCCCTGGCAATGGTGAGAACATCTGCTGTCAAAGAAGTATCGGGACCAGAGGCGAGGGAGGTGATCCCGAACATTCAAATGGACATGGGGGAAGTAAAGCAAGTGTGCGTGTGGTGCAGCCAAACACTTTGCTACCGAGAAAGTAGCATTACTCTTATAATGAGAGCTATCAAAAATCATGTTTGCCCGAAACGCCCCAAAAAATAAATTCTTCTTTTTTTCGTTGCTCCTGTTGAGCCCTTCTCAATGAATCATTTTTGTTTCCCCCCTCCCCCCCAAAAAAACAAAAAAATTACAAAATGTTCAGAAAAAACAAAAAAATATAAAAAATGTTCAGAAAAATAATAAAAAAAATTTAAAACAACAAAAACCAAAAAAAAAGTTCTTTTCAGAACTACCTCCCCATTATAAAAAAAATTGGTAGAATTTTTGAAACTCTGCCAATCTCTATTTCTTTTAGTTCGCTTCCAGTTCGCACTCCGGTACGCGAACCAGGAGCGAACCAAAAAAATTTTTTTTAAAAAAGAACAGTAAGTATAAGGGAAGGAAACAGACAGTTATGTTAAAAGAAAGACAGCTACAGGGAGTAAAGAAAACATACTGTTACCCGCAATCCACTTCTGATCATGTCACATATTATATCATTCTTGACATGGTCAGTGACATCATCAGCAGTGGATTGCGAGTAACAGTATCTTTTGTTTACTTCCTATAGCTGTCTTTCTTGTAACATAAATGTCTGTTTCCTATCCTTATACTTACTGTTCTTGTTTTAAAATTTTTTTGAGATCATTCAGAAACAGTAACATTAATAGAGACAGAATGAGTGAATAATAATGAAGAAGTATGAGAAGAAAGGGACTGAGAAAAATACTGGAAGGAGTAGAATAATTAAGTAATAGAGAAAGGAATGAGAGAAGTAGCAAACGCAGGAAAGTAAGGATTAAAGAAATGAAGCAGTAGAACTAATAGATGTTAAATGTGATAGATTAAATGATTGATTCAGGATGACGATAAGGTGTGTCCTCTCCAAAATTTTGTTTAAGATGAGGCCTACTTAGGGTTGCATATCAAATGTATGCTTGTTGAAGAATACAGAGGAGATAATACATGTGAAGGCCTACCATTGAAGTAAAACATGTCCACTTCACTCTTGAACAACGGCCAGACCTCTTCTGTGTCCATAGACAGACCTAAAGTTCATCTGCACAATGTCATCCGTAAACTTAGAAAACACAAGTAATGTAATTGAAAAACGTGGAGTTTCTTTTGCTCATTTCAAAATCACATCACCTGTGTTGCCTTTGCTTAGGTATCTCATAGTGCAGATGTAGTTCAGCATATGAAACAGTACGCAGAAGTGCAGCAGTGTATGCATTAATACATGTGAAGGCCTACCAATGAAGTAAGTCATGTCCATTTATTACATCATTCATGACATAGTCAATGACATCATCAGCAGTGGATTGCGGGTTAAAAGAGTAGAAAACATTTACCTTATAATTCTTGTTAACTTTTTCAACTATTTTTTCATACTTTCAATCTGTAAAAGAGAGAAGAAACATTTCAAAAATATTAAAACATGTATTTAAAAATTTGAAAAGACAAGGGAAAAGGTTCAAGAAGAAACAGTTTTTCAAAAACTTTGAGATTTACAGAAGCCTCTGCTGCTATACGTCCCCTACACAATCCTAAAGATATATATTTTAAACAAACAGTATCTTGATGCTGATGAAGTGAGGCCTATTTTGGAACATGGTGCATCTTTTGCACTGCTGATGTCTCACAATAGTGATGCAATAGCAGCGCAAAAAAGATGTAAAGCCATCATAAAATTGTGTCTAACATTTTAAATGATTCTTTCAGGATACAAATAAGATGTGTCCTTTCAAGAGGTTTCTTTAAGGTGAGGCCTATTCAGTTTTAAAAAAAAAACAGTACCCAGAAGTGCAGCACTGTAAGCATTAACTTTGACACTTACAGAAGCCTCAGTTTCTCCATATCTACCTCACATTTCTAAATGTATATCATAAGTACAAAAAGTAGAACATTAATTATACATGTTAAATGGTTTATTTTTGCTGTTCTCAGAATGTATCAAATTTCACTAAAAACAGTGACTTGAAGGTATTCATCATGTAACAGCGGGGAAAAAAAACCACAATCAAAATGATTGTGTTTAAAAAACCCATACAACATCAGAAATCAAAATTCAGAACTCCTTAAAGTTAACTTACTTTCCATGACGTCCAAGGATGTCCTATGAACAGCTTACACTCTTTTGTGCTGTTATTACTTTCAGCCCGCCACTTTCTGAAAGAAAATCTCCATCGTTTTTAAAAACACGTTACATGCAATAAATGACTTCTTGCTCTCTACCACAATTTTCCACAAGGCCAAATCTGGTCAGAGCCATTTATAACTCTTGGATTTCTTGTAAGCCAATCCCGTCATTTGGCATTTCCGCAACTTTCAGAATTAAAATGTTGAAGATCATTTTCACAATCCTGGAATAGTAATATCTTCCCCTTCTTGCTCAGTCATGTTCTACATTTCCTATGACACTGATACTGCTTACTATGAAGCAGACTTACACTACCTCTATTACTACTACAATTATTTAATTCTCTACATCACTTTTAATCACAAAGCAATGTAAAACAGTAGACAGCATTGCAGACTTACATTCCCTCTACTCCATGTTGTGATTGGCTGCTTCAATTAGCTTATAAAAAGAAACAGTTTTTCTGAACTCATTGAAAGTGCACGTATTTCTCCATGACGTCCAGTCCTATGGTTAGAAGTTATGTCTCTGAACTACACTTATCCTCAAGGCCAAATTGTGTAGGAGCCATTAGAACTTCTTGAAATTCCACAGAGCACATCCCGAGATTATTTCCCTAAAATTTTGGTTTTAAAAACACCAGGTAAGAGTTTTTAAGGTCATACGGCAATTTTTTTTAAAAAATTAAAACAGAATCATTGCAGAATGACCAGCCATTTCTAGACTTTAAATAAGCTGTGTAATGTCCTGATGTTATTGAAGGGCCGTCATGATATATAATTGCTGCAGTTACAAAAGTCCTTCCTGATATTGACAACTGCGAAGCTACAAATTTTTTTATTAAAGTTGTCAATTTTGTTCCATCAGGCCTACATCGTTGGAACATTAAAATGACATACTGGCCATATGTTCGTATAAATAATGTGGACATCATTTCAGATTTACATTGGCTACACTCCATGTTGTGATCAGCTGCTTTTACTAGCTTATTAAAGGAGACTGATTTACTGTCTGGCAAAGTTAAATATATAAATCTTTCTGAGTCTACACTAGTAGTACTTGATACCATACAGTTCTCGCAGTCATGCTGCCATTGATAAGAAAGCCCAAACAGCTGATCTACATCTACACCTTCAGCATGTAATACATCAAGCATATACATTAAAAACTCCTGACAATCTTGCTGAATATTTTGAGAGAATTGTGTTTGGCCTGAACATCTGTCTAACAGATTTCGAATTTCAGACACACTTTCTATGTTTCTTCTATCAGTGCTACATTTCTCTAACACAGAATTTAACAAACTGCAAAATCTTTGATCAGAATTGACCACAATCTCTTCTTTTACATTTTTAAGAGAAAACAAAACATTAACCACTACATTAGCATAGCAGTTGACACCAGAACTGTTTTCAAACTGAAAACCAACAACATCTTCAACAGAATCCTTTTTGTTTCTGCTTGTAATTTTAGGTTCATTGACTTTTTGTCTTTTTGCTACAACCTCCCCAGTATTGTTCTCATTTCTTCGTTTCCGGCCTACCACACGTTTCTCAAACAAAGGATACTGAGGCAAATGTGGCGCATACTCTCTTCTTAACCTATTGTATTCCTTAACACAATCTAGATCCGCACAAATGTTTGTGACATCACACTCAATCAAGTACAATCCCGATAAAGTTCTAACTCGTGACAATGCCACATATGCCATACCCTCCTTGAACACAGAACTGCCAATATTCACCAATGCACTGTCTACACTTAAACCTTGCGATTTATGGATTGTCACCGCATATGCCAAGCAAACAGGAAACTGCTTACGGCGAACATATAAGTCTTTTACAAGCAAAAATCTAGCAGAACAACGAGCAATTAGCTGTACTTCCTCAATGCCATCAAATTTAATTTTTAAAAATTCAATTCCATCTCTATTTCTGTATTTCACAAAATCAACAACATTACCCATTGATCCATTTACCAGACCTCTTTCAACATGTAAATTCCTTCTTAAAATTATACGGCAGTTCAAGCACACATTCAGAGTCTTTTCAAAACCTGCAGTTTTAGATATACTCTTCTCTAATGAATCCAATTTTGTTTTCAGATTCTCAGACAAAATAATTGTTGATCCCATATGCTCTACTCTATCAATAGCTTCCAGTTTCACAATCTCTTGCTTTTCTAAATGCAACATTTTGTTGTTAAATTTGGCACATTCTGCAAGAGTTGGCATCAAACATATTCCAGATTTCTTCTCAGTAATTTTCTGAAAAATATTCTCAGGCACAACATCTTGTTCTGGATATAAATTTGACAGTAATCGTGCATGTAAAGCTTCTTTCCCATGCTCGGTCACTTTTCCAATTCTAACATCTTGTAGAATAGTCTTGTAAACTTCATCCTTCGCCTGACGCATATTTTCATGCAGTTCAGCATAATTGAAGTTTAACCATATATTGACGTTGCCAATGCTGCCTAGGCACTTCCTGGTATCTTCATGCGTGAGCATTTTGAACACAGGTTGCCCTTTCACTGGTGTCAGCTGCAGAAGATCTCCGAAAACAATGATGTGTTTGCCACCAAATAACACATCATACTCTGTTTTGAGAACTTCTTGCATCCTCAAATGCACAAAGGCAAGCATGACATTGGAAACCATGCTTACTTCGTCAATGATAAGAAGTTTCATTTTCCTCAAGATTCTTGAAACTTCAAAACAAGCATCTCCAGATAGCTTGTGATATTGTAATTTGTTGTCATGCTCCACTGGCAGCATCAGTAAACGATGTAAAGTAATCCCTTTAATATTATGTGCTGCCAGTCCAGTTGGAGCAGTGACAACACAAGACAGCGATGACTCTGTCCTTTCCTGCAAATAGCATGAAATTGCTTTAATGAGGAAACTTTTTCCAGTTCCCGCTTCTCCACTCACGTACAGTCGGACAGGCTTCAACGACGTACATGAGCACTCTTTCTTATCATGACTTAATCCATGATCAATTTGCATGGTAACTTCGTCATATATTTTCCTCTGCTCAACGTTGAGTTGTCTTTCCAACTCTTCTAAGTTAACCGCATCCTCTTGAGCATGTGCCATGGCTCTTTCCACTTCATTCATAGCAGTGGCAGCTTCATTTTCAATAACAGGTCCTCCTAGTGGATCCTGACTCAATGAAGCAGAACTCTGACTGTCCTGAGAACTGTCTCTGGCAATCTCGGCTGCAATCGTTGCTTCCTGCTCAATTTCCGCATTCAACATTTCTACATATTTGGGAAAAGCAGGACATTCTATGGTCTCCTTGGCGGCATTGAAAGAGTCTTCGTAACAGAGGAAATCTCCAAGCAGTTCCTCTTCTGCACGCCAAGGCTTGAAAAGTTGCAAAAGTGCTAAATAGAAAAACTCCTTTTTTTCAGGAGATTCGCCACTCAATTTTCGATGGTTTACCAAGTGGCATTTTCTTTGCTTGACCAGACATCCCTCACTTCCTATTACAGCATACACTCCTTTCTCAGTATCTCCTTTGATGTTCCTCTTGAATATGTAATTTTGCAGAACCTCATACAGACAAACATTCTCGAGGTGACTGCTTCGATTTGGATAACATGTATCCAACATGTTTGTCTTCAAAATGTCGGTACTGTTTGGCTCCTTTTCCGCCAAATACTCAATTTCCCGCACAGGTTTGAGAACTCGATTACGCGTTGCTGCAAGACCAAGACTCGCCCAAACGATACTCCTGGACTTGGCATAGAGACTTGCTGAAGACAACCGGTCAGAACATTCGTACGCTCCGATTTCTCGATGCGACAACATCTTCAGACTGAAACTGTACAACTTCTTGCTGAGGCTCTTTTCATGGGAAATGTCCTCCCACATATCCTTCAATTCTGTCTTCTCTTTTTTGGTGATGTAAGACGTCACATACCGAGCCACAGCCATACAGTTATCAGCCACAAACTGTATATCCATGTTAGCATTCCACATGGACAAAATCACCGGGTTGTAGTCGTTGATGTACTTGGACTCTTCGTTCCTCTTCAAATTGTAAGTGTTTTTAGGTGATTTCTTCATGACATTGTGTCGCAGCGAAGACATCAAACTGTTTACTCTTCCTTTAGAAATCACTGGTCGTGGAAAGCCGAAACGACATTTAGTGTAGAACTTGTCCTTGTTTCGGAATTTACGACAGCAGTACTTTCCACATCGATGGCTTTGGAAACGCAGAACTTTTTCTCTTAGGCTTTTCTTCTCCTTTGCGTTTGGAACAGCACACGTAGAATACTGTTGGATGAAACTCATCACTGAGTCTTCTGGATCCGTTCCAAATTTAGGTGCATCCTTGATCCACAGCAACATATGTATATGAGGAGCACCTCTTGCTTGGTACTCCTTTCTCCAGAAGAAATCCAACACCTCTCCAAGAGGTGGATTCTTCTTATTCATGATGAAAGACATCATAGCTTCAAATCTATGATTGAAGTACCTACATACATTGACTGGATCCAAAGAGCACAGTTCTCCGGGTGTCTTGAATTCGATGTTATCTACGTTAGCATTTGCCTCTCGTAGAAATTCAAGTAAGTCTTCCCAGCCATACTCGGCACAGCTCAGAGTGAGGAACCATGTGGGAGTACCTAAGTTCCTCAACATACATTTTAAATCACCATGACGACGGTACCAGTACTCATTAGTACCACGCTGACACGCCATGAGATTAAGCAGGTGAGAATCCAAAATACTGTCTTGGACATTGACTTTATCCATAAAGTCACTTGCCGAGATGTTTTGCATGTGTATACCACTTTTCAAGATGTGGTTCACTGCATATGACAGTCCAGACAGATCGCTTTCAAACAGGAGATGAAACAAATAAGGAATGCATTGTCGAAACCTAGCATCTCCTGCATACAATCGCAAAGTCCGGTATTCAGAAGCAGGAATTTGATGAGGTCGCTCATCATATCTTCCTCCCTGACCTGTTGGAAAAAGCTGTGGGAAACACCGAGCTTCCAAACTTTCCTCCCAAACACTAATGGGACTCCCTTTGGCTTGTTTCATTTGAAACAACTCAATAGCATTCCTCATGACTTCCTTGGAATGTAAAGGATGAACACTATAATGTTCATATATTTCTTCACTAGTAGAGGGTTCTACTTTCTCAATTTGACCAGCACACAAATCGCTATCCTCTTCCTCACTTACTTCCTCTTCTGCAACATATACATTCTTATAGTATTTATTATTTTTTTTCAAATACAATGTTGCCTTTTTAACTTTCCTAACATCTACTAAATCTTGCCATATTTTCTTATTCTTTGTCGGAACCCCATTAACTAAGATAACCAGAGGTTCCTCTTCCACTTTTTCTACTCCAATTGTGTTAATGTTTTTCTTCAAATCTACAGGCAAATAAACAACTCTTCCCTTTAATCCTCGCTGTAAATCTGATGGAGGCAATTTCCCTGTCTTTGGCTCCATTCTTACAATAGCCTGAAAGGGATGGATACTTTGAATCAAAATAGATTCATAAGTATTTAAATCCTTCAATTCAGAAGGAATCTCAACCAATTCCAGATTATTATGAACTGCTCTAGCAGGCATCTGGTTTTGATTTAATTTGCAACAACAATAACTACACACACGTTGATCCAATCCCAAATCAAAACAATTTTCTACCATCAAGTATGTTGCGAAATCCTTCCATTCACTATTATTTTCCCTTTCACTTTTTGCATATAAATCCACTAACTTAGTCTGATTCTTATAATAAGTGCGTCGACAACACACACAAGTGAAATTAGGCCTCTCACTTGATTTCACCTCAAACGTCGCAATTTCCCTCTGGAAATTATCTGTACTGGAAACCTGTACACTATCTTCCACATGACCCTCTTCTTCTTGCTCAATTTCAACATTCTCCTCTTTACTTCCAAAGTAACAAAACTCAATTTCTTCACATATATTCTTCACATCTATTTCAGAACCATGCAAAAGAGCAGCGCATAATTGTTTAAGCATAATTGCTGGACTCTTAGCATAATACAACATTCTAACTAATTTCCTCACTTTATTATGATGCACTGCTAGCATCCTGAAATGATGAAAAACACTCTGGCATACTCTCCTGGAAAGACAAGCCAGTGAATGACCATGCAAACCTGTCACTTCTCTTACTCTGCAAAGATCTAATTCTTGCAACAACCTTATTTTCTGCTTCAAACTTTTCTTATTAAATGACCGTACAAAATCACAAAGCAAATTGATGGAATCCTGTCGCACACTGCAAATACTACTACACTTCCAGGTGTACACAGGACCCTTAGCACGTCTTCCTAAAACCTCATTACCTAACACCTCTTCTGCCTCTGTTGTCACAAGTTTTTCTTTTTCAACTGGACAACCATCTTTCACTTCATAAGCACGACCACTGGTGTCAACTGCATGCACCAAATCATTATCCTGGAAATAACTCTCCTCATTAAAAAATGCCTCACAGCTTGAACTATGCATCCATTCTCCAGAAAAAACTTCACAAAAATTACTACGATTAACTATTCTCTTCCATCTACTATTTCTTTTGAAATCATAAATTGCCTTGTTTAGCTTCCTAATTCTATTGATTATCAAAATAAATAACTTACGTTTAATTTCAAATGCCTGATCAATAACTTTCTCAACTTTTTTTTTTCTCTTATAAAAAACCAGTTTCTGTTGACCTTTCTTAATATTTTTTAACAAATTGCCAATTATCCTGTTGCGGAACATTCGTTTACGAATCTCCCTAAACTGTTGTTTCCTTCTACTATCATGCACAGAGTTATCTCTTGCTCTAGCAGTAACATTTTTCATTGGCCTTTCCTTTCCATTTGAATTCCTTCTCGTTTTATGGACTGAAACATTTTCTGTAGTAATATGTTTTTTTACTACACATATTTCTTATGAAATATTTTGTGCTCTTACCCGGTGCTTTCTTCGTGACTTGACAAATCTTTTTGTTAGAGGACTGCTGCTTATTTTCTTTCACCTGCTGTCTTTGACGTTTTGCAGCCTTTCTCTGTCTTTCTATTGTTGGCATGGTGAAATCTTGAAATGATCTGCAGTTGAATCTGTGGTAAAATATAATAAAAAATGTTATTAACCATTACTACCAAACAGTAAAACAATAACAGTGATCAAAAACTTAACACACTACTTGACATTTTAAATAGAAGATTTTTTAGTCCTTGCAAATTTACAATACAGAAATACAAGAAAAGAAATGACATTTATATTTATGTTACCTATGCTATTTTATATGTGAATCTGATCTAATTTTATGAGCATATTTTAATATTTTATTGAAGACACTACACATAACCTGCTTTTGAAGGTGTCTTTATTTTTAAATTAAACGGTTTACCTTTTTACTTTTTATTAATTATAAATTTTAAAAATAAATGTTTATATTTCCATAGGCTCAAGCAGGTCAGCTTCCCATCCTATGTCATATAATTCGGACAAATCTGCATCCTCATCACGCTCTTCTTCATCCTCAGGATTTAAATCATCCAAGGGATCAACATCCACTGATGTTTCAATTACAAGTTCAATGATGAGGTCAAAATCAACTGATTGCAGATTGTCGCTCATGTTGAGGTTGTCTTTATCTTTAAAGAAAGATAACAACAATGAGATGTTGCAGAGTAAGAGACAAATCTCAGAGATTATAATAGTAAAATTGTTTAACAAGAGTAACATTTTGCAGCTATTATTTAGCCATGTCCAGCGATGCTGAGCAGGTGAAGCCTATGTCTAATTTTTCACTGAACAGGACTCATCTCTTCTTAACCTTGGATAAGCCTCACCGACTCTGTGTCCCCTGCACATACTTAAATGTAAAGGGGCAGATTTATGTTAAATGGCACATCCCCAGGCATGCACCAGTTAACGTGCACCACTGCTCTGCCACCCATGGTGTGCCGCATTTACAATCAGATAGGAGAAACCTGCGTCAAAACCCTGCGCCTGCTTGAAGCAGGCATAGGTCTTGACGCAACATTGTGGAGATGGTGCACCCCTGAGCGTTGCTGGAGCTGCATCGCACTTGCGATACAACTCCAGCAATGCGCCACCTTAACGGCACAGATGCGTCACGCATCTGTGCCATTTTTGCCCCATGCTGCGCCGCATTGTAAATGCAGCACACCATGGGTGGCGGAACAGCGGCGCAGGATGACTGGCACATCCCTGGTGATGCGCCAGTCATCATAAATCTATCCCTAAGCTTCTTATCTTGTTAGAGATGAACTGCCATATGTATCATCAAAATATTTTGCATTTCCTAAATAGCGAATTTTAAGGAATAAATAGCGATTCTTTACCATTCCTAATTTGCGATGAGCAAATTGCTAATTGCAAGTTACCCATTCATTTCCATGGGCTAGGAGGCTCATAGGAATGAAGGTTTAATTTGCGATTAGCAATTTGCTCATCACAAATTAGGAATTTTTCCAAGGGTGCAGGGGTGTCTCAAGAACACCCTGCTGCACCCCTGAAAAAGAAATTTGGGGGCATATGGCACACATACATGCCCTAAGGGCATGTGTTGGCGTCATATGGGACCTTTTGTTTTTTTAAAAAAAAGCTTTTTGAAAAGAATTCACAAATTACCACCAATTTACCACAATAGTTTCCAAATCCTTAATGTCATTTTTTACATATTTTTTGTTTGATACATTGCATTTAAGTAGTCACAAAATTTGCAAATCCTTCAGTGCAATTGCAAAATAAGGAATAGCAAATTCTCCTTATTTTGCATCAAACTTGTTTGATACATACCATTTGTCTAATTAACATTCGCAAAGGCCGAAATTCGTAGAATTTTGATCTTTGCGAATGCTAATTAGCTTGATACATATGGCCCCAAGTGAGGCCTGTCTTGCGACATGGTGCATCTTTTGCATCACTGCTGCATCGGTTTCATGTGGTACGTTTTTTTTACACCATGACATATCTGCCTAAATGCATCAATTTGTAATGTTGTCGCCTCATAGCAAATCTTTTGCACCGCCGCTGCATCATAAAAGTGACGCAAAGTGGCACAAAAGAGGCATATACCTATCATAAATCTGTCCCTAGCATTTTAAATGATTAATCCAGGATGACGATAAAGTGTGGCCTATCCAGAGGTTTGTTTAAGGTGAGGCCTACTCAGGATTGCAGATTAAAGTTACGCTTGATGAAGAATACAGAGGAGATAATACATGTAAAGGCCTACCAATGAAGTAAGTAATGTGCACTTTATTGCGCCAGTCATCATAAATGTATCCCTAAGCTTCTTATCTTGTTACAGATGAACCACCATATGTACCATCAAACTATTTTGCATTTCCTAAATAGCAAATTTTAAGGAATAAATAGCAATTCTTTACCATTCCTAATTTGCAATGAGCAAATTGCTAATTGCAAATTAGCACCGCCGCTGCATCATAAAAGTGACGCACAGTGGCACAAAAGAGGCATACACCTATCATAAATCTGTCCCTAGCATTTTAAATGATTAATCCAGGATGACAATAAGGTGTGGCCTATCCAAAGGTTTGTTTAAGTTGAGGCCTACTCAGGATTGCAGATTAAAGTTACGCTTGATGAAGAATACAGAGGAGATAATACATGTAAAGGCCTACCAATGAAGTAAGTAATGTCCACTTTATTGCGCCAGTCATCATAAATGTATCCCTAAGCTTCTTATCTTGTTACAGATGAACCACCATATGTACCATCAAACTATTTTGCATTTCCTAAATAGCAAATTTTAAGGAATAAATAGCAATTCTTTACCATTCCTAATTTGCAATGAGCAAATTGCTAATTGCAAATTACCCATTCATTTCCATGGGCTAGGAGGCTCATAGGAATGAAGGTTGCAATTTGCGATTAGCAATTAGCTCATCACAAAATAGGAATTTTTTCAAGCGTGCAGGGGTATCTCAAGAACACCCTGCTGCACCCCTGAAAAAGAAATTTGGGGGCATATGGCACACATACATGCCCTAAGGGCATGTATGGGCGTCATATGGGACCTTTTGTTTTTTAGAAAAAAATGCTTTTTGAAAAGAATTCGCAAATTACCACAAACTAGAAGTTGGTGGTAGTTTCCAAATCCTTAATATCATTTTTTACATATTTTTTGTTTGATACATTGCATTTAAGGAATCGCAAAATTTGCAAATCCTTCAGTGCAATCGCAAAATAAGGAATAGCAAATTTTGAATTAAGGACATTTTAAGTCATTTCCACATGTGCAGTGTTTTCAAATTATGATTTGAAAATCGTTTTTGGGGAAAAGTAATGGTTTGCAAATTTATGACAAGGACATAATGGTGTATGCTTCTCTATAAGGCATTTCAGTGTCTCTGATGTCATTTTCCCCATATTACATTATAAGACCTTTCCCCATGGAGCACATTCCTTGTAAATATGCTCCCACCTGTGCATGGCGAATTTAGATTTTGACTGTTTGAGTCACATAGCCATGTTAAAAGTGACCCAAAAAAATTGCAAACGTTTTAAAAAAACACATTCATGTGTCTTAAGGACATTTTAAGTCATTTCCCCATGGACAGTGTTTTCTAAGTGGCGCAAAAGAGGCATACACCTATCATAAATCTGTCCCTAGCATTTTAAATGATTCATTCAGGATGACGATAAGGTGTGGCCTATCCAGAGGTTTGTTTAAGGTGAGGCCTACTCAGGATTGCAGATTAAAGTTACGCTTGATGAAGAATACAGAGGACATAATACATGTAAAGCTCTACCAATGAAGTAAGTGATGTCCACTTCATTGCGCCAGTCATCATAAATGTATCCCTAAGCTTCTTATCTTGTTAGACATCAACCGCCATATGTATCATATAACTATTTTGCATTTCCAAAATAGCGAATTTTAAGGAATAAATAGCAATTCTTTACCATTCCTAATTTGCGATGAGCAAATTGCTAATTGCAAATTACCCATTCATTTCCATGGAGCAGGAGGCCCATAAGAATGAAGGTGCAATTTGCGATTAGCAATTAGCTCATCGCAAATTAGGAATTTTTCCAAAGGTGCAGGGGTGTCTCAAGAACACCCTGCTGCACCCCTGAAAACGAAATTTGTGGACATATGGCACACATAAATTTTAACAACATTCCTTTACCTCAAAAACGATTTTCAATTCATAATTTGAAAACACTGCCCACAGGGAAATTACTTAAAATGTCCTTAAGACACATGAAAGTGTTTTTTTATTGCCTTTCCAGCATGGTTGGGTCACTTTTAACATGGCTATGTAACACAAACATTTAAAATCTAAATTTCCCATGCACAGGTCGGAGCATATTTACAAGCAACTTGCGCCACAGAGAAAGGTCTTACATTAAAATGGGAAAAATAACATCAGGGACAGTCAATTGCCGTATAAAGAAGCATACACCATTATGTCTTTGTCATAAATTTAAAAACAATTCCTTTTCCCCAAAAACGATTTTCAAATCATAATTTCAAAACACTGCACATGGGAAAATTACTTAAAATGTCCTTAAGACACATAAAAGCATTTTTTGATTGCCTTTGCAGCATGTTCGTATCACTTTTAACATGGCTATGTAACACAAACATTCAAAATCTAAATTTTCCATGCACATGTGGGAGCATATTTACAAGCAATTTGCGCCACATAATTCATAATTTTCTCCTAAAAGCACACTATTCTCTATCTAAATTAAAGAAATATTTTCTCACCTTAGCAAATACTTTGAGTTTGAAAACAGTCTCAGAAACACACCAATTTGTCTTCAGCAGAGCAAAAGGTATGCACTCCAGAGTCTGCAGCTATCAAAAGCACAGAAATGCTGTAATTCTTCACACATATCTCTCATGTCACCCAATCAAAACTCTTCCCTCACTTTTTTTCAAATGAAAACCCTTCCCCCCTCTGCCCTTTCTGCCTTTTCTGCATGGCAACCACCTCTTGGAAGACTTCTGGTGTTTGCAAGTTCACACAACTTTGTTGCAATTGAACTCTGAACTCTCAGTGCACCTGCATATCCAGTGCATTCTTTCATTTAATGATTTTTTATTGACCATTCAAAATACATCTTTCAAAGAACACATCCGTGCACCCTAACTTTCTGTTTTCAGCAATCAAAATCCACCAATCACTGTTACTGCTTCATGAACACAGAAACTCCACAGTTTTTTTCATTTTAAACTCTCATTTTTTCAACTGCCATTTCATTGCCACACTTCATCTGACTGCAGGAGAACCTTCTCTCACCATGTTTTCTGTCTGGATTGTTGGACATAGTTATATTCACTGGGCTCAAAGGTACGTTGAAAACAGGAAATTACCTAACCTCAATTTACAAGATGTGGAAATTAAGTGGTTTGGCCACAGAGGATTAAAATGTCACCAATTGATACCATTGGTGAAAACCTTTATGCATTTGCCCAAACCTGACCTGTTAATTGTGCACTGTGGAGGTAATGACTTGGGCACTTTGACTGGTGTAGGTCTGGAAATGCTTTTAAAGGACACCTTTGAGCAATTAATGGCACTTTTTCCTCAGACTGCCTTGGTATATTCAAATATATGCCAAAGACAGAAATGGAGGTGGTCAAACCAATTTTGTCCACAAATTGAGAAGTCGAGGAAGCATGTAAACAAATCTGTTTCAGCTTACATGAGAGACCATGGAATGGGCTCCCTGTACAACAATAACTTGCGTTACTACATGCAAGATATCTACAGAGGAGATGGAGTTCACTTCTCAGATGAGGGCAACAGAGTTTTCACTCTGAATTTAAGAATGTGCATTGGTACCTACTTATAAGTACCTAAATGTACCATAAACCCAAAAGCTCTTCTCAGAGCTACCCTACATCTGATCACTCACAATTATTATTTTACTCTAACATTTTTCACTAATTTCCAACAAAGTACGCTCCCTGGGGCGCTACCCGGTACGCGAACCGGGAGCTAACCTCGCGAAATTTGTTTTAAAAATGTTTTTTTTTCGCACATATAAGCCTCCTCAGCCACCCTCAGAAAACCTAGGGGGTCAAGATAACTCTACCGTGCCCCCTTCTACCCATTCTGAACATTATTTGCCCCCCATCTTGTATCTTAATTCGACCGAAACACAAAATGGTGGACTCCCGGAACGCTTAAGGTTCGCGAACCGGGGCGCTCAACGGTATGCGTACCGGGTCGCTCCCTGGGAAGCGCACCATCAAAAAAGGTGGGAAAGTAGTTCACAGAAAAGCCACTGGAGACAATTTCACCAAATATAGATTAGCTCATACTACATACCAATCCCTACCATTTTCACAAATTTGATTGGAATTCCATTTAGTCATTTAGCCTGTAGACCTCTCTAAATACCCTGAGGTAAATTACTTCACAAAAAACATCTGAAGTGTTGGAATTGAAAACCAATGAAAATGTTACTTTCATTTTCTACTTTTTTTACCTGACATTTCATTGGTTATATACCTGAATATATATAAAGGAAGAGAAGAAAACACAGCCATTTTGACTACTACTTCTTGCTGTACATTTCAATAGTATTTTCACTAATTCCTTCAACTTCTTTCTAAAGGTAAGTTTTTATTTTTAAAACTGAAGTATATTGTGCACTATAAGTTAATATGGTAAACTTTTTCTGATAGATATATACTATCCCTCTGTAGTAGTTATAGATTTAGAGAGACTTCTCTGTTATAGTTATGGATGGAGTTAGGCTTCTCTTGTATAATTATGAATTTACTTACGTTAAATCACATACACTTTTTTATATTCCTACTTCCACTCTGATACTATACACTGCCCAAAGATAAATTCACTGATAAAAAATGCCTATTTAAAATTATTCCCAACATTGCCCTATCTCTACTAATATATATTTTTTTAATCCAAATTTCAGGCAAAATGGAAGGCGAAAACCAAGTTTCTTTTGAAATGGACCTGCAAGAGAGCAGCCAAGAATTGATTGATACAATTGATCAAATTGACATTGAATTTTTCGATGAAACTTGGGACAATGAACTACTGCAATGTGTACAAGCAGTAGATAACCTCCTTGCAAATGAGGACATTTTACACCCTCAGAGACTACAATGTATATTCCATGATAATTATGAAATTTCTGACAATGAATTGTTAGAAAGTTTAATAAATTATGAAACACAATCACAATAAAAAAAATGCTTAAAAAAAATAAAAAATAATCAACAAAAACAACAATCAATTAACATACAGCATTTGAAAAGTCTATCATTCATTTTTCATTGCAGTTCGCTGCCCAGAACGCTTCCCGGTTCGCGGACCGGGCGCTCCCCACGCAAAAAAAAACAAAACATTTTTTTTGTTTTTTTTGCCCCGCGGGGCCCTTTTAAAACCTCCACATTAAACCTAGGGGGTCAGGGAGGATCTAGTATGCCCCCTTATGGTCATTTTCGCTTTTGTTTTGGCCTCCTCTTGTCTCTCAATCCTACCGAGAGACAAGATGGTGGCCGCTCCGGACTGTTTAGAATGTTGACAGACACCGGAGAGCCAATCAGCTTAGCTACGCGAAGTTCCGGAACGCTTAAGGTCCGCGGACCGGAGCGCTGCCCGGAGCGCGCTTACAGATATATATCTTTTTTTAAACGTTAATTTCTCAAAATCCACTGGAGCACATATATTGAGACATAGAAAAGGCACATCGGGCTACCAGTCCCTACAATTTTGCCAAGTTTCGTGCAAATCCATTCAGCCGTTCGGGCTAAAAGTGAGGCCAACCGCCCTATGGAAAACTCAATGTTAAAAACACGTTTTGGGACCCCCCTTTTTTTCTCGACCCCCCCTGGACGAACCCCCCCAAATTTCCAGGGGCTGCTCAGAAACAAAATGTGCCATTTTCCTGAAAATTTCAGCCAATTCCGTCCACAAACGCCAAAGTTATTAGACATAGAATTTTCAAAAATCCCATAGAGAAAAAATCCTAACTATATATACCTACTGGCGACCGCCAGTAGGTAATATATATATATACATATATATATATATTACCTACTGGTGGCCGCCAGTAGGTAATATATATATATACATATATATATATATATTACCTACTGGCGGTCGCCAGTAGGTATATATAGTTAGGATTTTTTCCCTATGGGATTTTTGAAAATTCTATGTCTAATAACTTTGGCGTTTGTGGACGGAATTGGCTGAAATTTTCTGGAAAATGGAACATTTTGTTTCTGAGCAGCCCTTGAAAATTTGGGGGGGGGTTCGTCAAGGGGGGGCCGAGAAAAAAGGGGGGTCCCAAAACGTGTTTTTAACATTGAGTTTTCCATAGGGCGGTTGGCCTCACTTTTAGCCCGAACGGCTGAATGGATTTGCACGAAACTTGGCAAAATTGTAGGGACTGGTAGCCCGATGTGCCTTTGCTAGGTCTCAATATATGTGCTCCAGTGGATTTTGAGAAATTAACGTTCAAAAAAGATATATATCTGTAACAGCGGACCGGGCAGCGCTCCGGTTCGCGGAGTTTTCGCGGTACGGAGCTTTGTGAAGCGAAGCTGATTGGTTCTCCGGCGTCTGTGAACATTCCAAACAGTCCGTAGCGGCCGCCATCTTGTCTCTCGGTAGGATCGAGAGACAAGAGGAGGCCAAAGCGAAGGGGCAAATGACCATAAGGGGGCATAGTAGATCCTCGCTGACCCCCTAGGTTTGATGTGGAGGTTTTAAAAGGGTCCCGCGGGGCAAAAAAAAATAATAATAATAATAATCGAACGGCTGAATGGATTTGCACGAAACTTGGTAAAATATTAGGGACTGGTAGCCCGATGTGCCTTTGCTAGGTCTCAATATATGTGCTCCAGTGGATTTTGAGAAATTAACCTTCAAAAAAAGATATATATCTGTAACAGCGCTCCGCTTCGCGTAACGGAGGTTTGCGAAGCTGATTGGTTCTCCGGCGTCTGTAAACATTGCAAACAGTCCGTAGCGGCCGCCATCTTGTCTCTCGGTAGGATCGAGAGACAAGAGGAGGCCAAAGCGAAGGGGCAAATGACCATAAGGGGGCATAGTAGATCCTCCTTGACCTCTTAGGTTTGATGTGGAGGTTTTAAAAGGGCCCCGCGGGGCAAAAAAAATAATAATAATAATAATCGAACGGCTGAATGGATTTGCACGAAACTTGGCAAAATTGTAGGGACTGGTAGCTCGATGTGCCTTTGCTAGGTCTCAATATATGTGCTTCAGTGGATTTTGAGAAATTAACGTTCAAAAACAAGATATATATCTGTAACAGCGCTCCGCTTCGCGGAGATAAAATTATATCTGTATTACCTAGCTGTTGCTAACACCAGTTAGCGACGGCTAGTAGGAGATAGCGACCATCTTGGGCCCCACTTTGCATGTGAGTGATATTTATCACTAATGACATGCAAAGTGGGCATGCCAAGATGTTAGCGACTGGAAACAGTCGCTAACATCGCTATCTCCTATTATCAACTTTTGGAAATATTCGGGATAAGCGCGAATATCTCCAAAAGCTAGCACCTGCCCTGAGCAGTTCTTAGCCATGTTATCCAATGGGAGGTGGATAACATGGCTAAGAGCATTAGCTCGGTAATGCATGAATATCGCTGAGTTTTCAGCGATATTAATGCATTGCGGTAGTTTTTTATCGTATTTGCGATAAACCTTGATAATAGCAAGGTTTATCTGCGATAATTTCTGACGATGCTTAGCGGTAAAAAAAATCGTTGCTAAGCATCGTTAGGGATAAATATCGCTTAACTTTGGTAATATGCCCCAACGTCTGTTAACGTTCGATTCGAAGGAAATCAGGAAGTGTTGAAAAACATTGTCTGCGCCATCTTGTCTTTTTTCAAATGCCACACTTTTGTCGTGCACGGCAGCCATTTTAGATGCCTTGACCAGACCCACTCTGTGCACGCTGTCGATCCTTAGCATGGCTCCCCACCCTCGCAAGCATCTCCCCAGGCAGTGGTCACCCCCGCTCTCTGTCTTATGCATGGGTAATAAACCTCCCCCCATCTGCGCTGCTCTTCCCTGAGAATCACACCCTGTGCCCGCCCGACACCTCCCTTTCGCCCTATTCACTACCGCACCCTCTGACACTCCTTTTCCTCTGTGTCCGATTGTCCAGGCCAGTCCTAGGGTATCAGCTAGCCCTGCAGATGTAGTTTATGGCCCCAGCTGTAAAGAATCACCCCTCTTCAAAGGAGTTATAGTAGATCAAGGCCCACACTCGATGAGATCCGTCACAGCAGACGCGTTCCTATTATCTGAAAACCATCCTGTATTGTGATTGGGGAGGGGACCGAGCCTGAAGCGGAAGATTCCAGGGATGACTCTTTGTACATCAAAGTTTTTACAATTATGTGTCACATTAAAAATATATAGCACTCCGACAAAGTAGTAAGATTATGAAACTTTAATAACTTATAAATATATACAAGAAAACAAAAACAGTAATAACATATAAACATTTTTAGGGAAAAACAACGAAGTAGCGGTCGGCTGTGCGAATAGTCCCAACGCAGCACAACGTCCAGATTTCCGGCGTGGGGCGTCGCGGGGGGTGGGTCATCAGTAGCAAACTGTTGTGCGAATAGTTCCAAGGCAGCAGAACGATGGCACCAAGGTGATGTCCAGTAAGTTGCCACACTGGTTTTGGTATCCTACAATGCTGCTCCGAATAACGGCGTGGGGCGCCCCGGGGGAGGCGGCGTGAACGGGCCTCTCCAGGTGGAGTGTCATCTGTTGTAGTGGGGCGCCCCTTTACCGTTTCAGTTGCCATTCCGTCCGTTTTTGGTCCACTGTGTCAAAAGCCGCAATTCAGCTGAGTTGCGCCCACTCTTGCGGTGCAGCGATAGGCGGCTGTCACAGGACTCTCAAAATGGCGGCAGGCTGTTTCCTTTTTGGGCCTGGTCCACTGAAATGGCCCTGGGACACCTTGGAAATCGGACGCTTGTCTGCTAGGTCTTGGACCCCATTCTCGAAAGCGTCCCCTCCGCCTTGAGGATTCATCAAAAGTTTTGGGGGCCCCCGACTCCTGTAGGCTTCTGGTGGGGAGCGGCTGCCATGATTGCTCGCGGAATGACCACGACGGAGCTACGAGATGGTGGTGCTCTCATGCTGACGCCAGCTTCAGTCTGAAACATCCAGAAACAAGGTGGGGCTTTCATCGTTTGGGAAAAAAAAAAAGTTTTCATCCAATGAAAAGTGTTGTTTTTAGGTCATATGATCAAGCCTTCCATCATTAGGAAACCAAAAGTAAAATGAACCAATGAAAAGTTTTATAAACAAGTCACATGACCTGTTATGCGGCATAGGGTATAAAATGCGGAGAAAATACGTTGGCACGTGAGGCGGCGTCAGTAGCGGACCGATGTGCGAATAGGCCGAAGGCAACACAACGCGCCAAGATCCGGATGGCACCGAGGTGGTGTCCAGCAAGTTGCAGCACTGGTGTGGCCATCCTACAATGCTGAAAGTCGGCGTGGGGCGCCCCGTTGGCCTGTGAGTTTGCGTCAGTAGCGGACCGATGTGCGAATAGGCCGAAGGCAGCACAACGCGCCAAGATCCGGATGGCACCGAGGTGGTGTCTAGTAAGTTGCCGCACTGGTGTGGCCATCCTACAATGTTGAAAGTCGGCGTGGGGCGCCCCGTTGGCCTGTGAGATGGCGGCAGTAGCGGACCGATGTGCGAATGGGGCCAAAGGCAGCGCAACAATATTTTCGGAATAGAAGACACCACAAGGCGCTGAGATGCCAAGATCCGGATGGCACCGAGGTGGTGTCTAGCAAGTTGTGGCACTGGTGTGGCCATCCTACAATGGTAAAAGTTGGCGTGGGGCGCCCTGTTGGCCTGTGAGATGGTGTCAGTAGCGGACTGATGTGCGAATGGGGCCAAAGGCAGCGCAACAATATTTTCTGACTGACACCACAAGGCGCTGAGATGCCAAGATCCGGATGGCACCGAGGTGATGTCTAGCAAGTTGCTGTACTGGTGTGGCCATCCTACAATGGTAAAAGTCGGCGTGGGGCGCCCTGTTGGCCTGTGAGATGGTGTCAGTTGCGGACCGATGTGCGAATGGGGCCAAAGGCAGCGCAACAATATTTTCTGTATGGAAGATACCACTAGGCGTTGAGATGCCAAGATCCGGATGGCACCGAGGTGATGTCTAGCAAGTTGCTGTACTGGTGTGGTCATCCTACAATGCTGAAACTCGGCGTGGGGCGCCCCATTAGCCTGTGAGATGGCGTCAGTAGCGGACCGATGTGTGAATAGGCCGGAACCAGCACAAGGCGCCAAGATCCGGATGTCACCGTGGTGGTTTCATAGTTGAGAGGCACTTCATCTGCAGTGGGGCGCCGAGATCCGGATGGCACCGAGGTGATGTCTAGCAAGTTGCTGTACTGGTGTGGTCATCCTACAATGCTGAAACTCGGCGTGGGGCGCCCTATTAGCCTGTGAGATGGCGTCAGTAGCGGACCGATGTGTGAATGGGGCAAAGGTAGCGCAAGAATATTTTCTGAATAGAAGACACCACAAGGCGCTGAGATGCCAAGATCCGGATGGCACCGAGGTGGTGTCTAGTAAGGTACACTGGTGTGGTCATCCTACAATGCTGAAACTCGGCGTGGGGCGCCCCATTAGTCTGTGAGATGGCGTCAGTAGCGGACCGATGTGCGAATAGGCCGAAGGCAGCACAACGCGCCAAGATCCGGATGTCACCGTGGTGGTTTCATAGTTGAGAGGCACTTCATCTGCAGTGGGGCGCCGAGATCCGGATGGCACCGAGGTGATGTCTAGCAAGTTGCTGTACTGGTGTGGTCATCCTACAATGCTGAAACTCGGCGTGGGGCGCCCCATTAGCCTGTGAGATGGCGTCAGTAGCGGACCGATGTGCGAATAGGCCGAAGGCAGCACAACGCGCCAAGATCCGGATGTCACCGTGGTGGTTTCATAGTTGAGAGGCACTTCATCTGCAGTGGGGCGCCGAGATCCGGATGGCACCGAGGTGATGTCTAGCAAGTTGCTGTACTGGTGTGGTCATCCTACAATGCTGAAACTCGGCGTGGGGCGCCCCATTAGCCTGTGAGATGGCGTCAGTAGCGGACCGATGTGCGAATGGGGCCAAAGGTAGCGCAACAATTTTTTTGGAATAGAAGAGACCACAAGGCGCTGAGATTCGGTTAGCACCGAGGTGGTGTCTAGCAAGCTATGCAGCTGAGTTGCGTGCGCACTTGCGGCGAATAGGTCGAAGGCAGCATAACAATGTTTTCTGAATAGAAGATACCACAAGGCGTTGAGATTCGGTTACCACCGAGGTGATGTCTAGCAAGTTGCCGCACTGGTGTGGCCATCCTACAATACTGCTCCGAATAACGGCGTGGGGTGCCCGAAGGGGGGGGGGAGGCGGCGTGAACGGGCCTTCCTAGGTGGAGGCTTGTCTGCTGTAGTGGGGCGCCCCTTTACCGTTTCAGTTGCCATTCAGCTGAGTTTCGGCTGCTCTTGATGCTACAGCGACAGGCGGCTGCAACAGGACTCTCAAAATGGCGGCCTGTTCTTTGGATTTGGGCCTGGTCCACTAAAATGGCCCTGGGACACCTTAGAACTCGGACGCTCGATTTTTTTTTCCTTTCCTGTACATGCAAAAAAAGGTAAATGCCCGGTACGTTACACGCTTCATCTGCCACGATGAACTCTCCAGAGGAACCGAAAAAAAATGTAGTTATGGTAACTATACCATGCATCGTCATATGGAGAGGTGGCACCAATTAATTATAGTGCTGCATAAAAGAGAGATTTGGAGGAGAACCCCTGACACGCTAGTACATTCATCAAAGAAGTGGCACTGACAGCATCAGAGGCAAGGGAAACGGTCCCAAATATTTAGAAGAACTTTGGAAAGATTAAAATGACATGTTTAGATTGTGGCAAATTAATTTCATGTGGACAGATGAGTGTTACTCTAATAAATACAGCATATGAACATCATCATAGTCGATGGTTGGTAGAGACATTTTGACTATATCCTGGACCTGCCCGTCCTCGCCCAAAATGGCGCCGGAATAAATGGGACTCGTAACTCCTTGTTGTGTACTGGTTGCAGAACCTTGAAATCACGAGATACGTATGCAGTTTTGAAGCACATGGCGGGCGGGGACGAGAATTGATTGAATATTTCGACATCGCTATTGATATTAAGTTCTGATGTGTTATTGATTACTGTACTATTGAAAGTTCGAATTAACGTCACCCATGGTACTTGCCCGCAAATGTATATCTAGATAATTTTATTGTAACTGGCCCTGTCGTATTTTAATTATAAAATGTACGTGCACCGATTCCGTAACTGTTAGACACCTTAGTTCTTGCAACCTAATGGCCCGCCCGTTACGTTCCTCTACAGTGTAAATGTCTACTCATCATATACGATTACAGTTTGCTCCGTGGCCGGCCCACGTGGTTATAGGCTCGTATTTGTATAATGAAATTTTCACAATAAAGGTTTTTAAAAGAAAACATGGTAGTAGTATATACATTGGTAAAGTTTTTAATAATAGTCACTGTTTTAGAATCATTAAAAGGCAAGTGAAATAAAGCAGACCAATTACATGAAGGGTAAAAGGTATAATATGAAGGAACGCAGTAAAGATAAATGGTCAAGGGCTGTTGTGTTTTCTATTCCTGCAACATAAAGTGATCGATAAGAATCTCATATTCAGGCGTATCGGCGACTAAGACAGCAGGTCGACCCTCTTTTGCTCAACGGCTCCGTCATGGGACGAAGAAACGCTCTTTTTCTCGAAAAAAGAATATATTTTACTTGCAGGACAGTTGTAAATTTTCCGGGAAAGTACATTAGCCTGGAACATTATAACATATATTTAAGAAAAAATAATGTTCGGAAGTAATAAAAAGCGTAATTTTTAGGTCATATGACCAAGCCTTTCATCATTAGAATAAGAAAAGTAAAATGAACCAATGAAAAGTTTTATTAACAAGTCACATGACTTGTTATGCTTACGTTACGCGCTGCACGCCCCGGATGACTTCCGGATGCGCTAACGCGGCGCGTCATATGACGCATTACGCGACAACGCAGGTCCAGAATATAGTCAAAATGTCTCCACCAACCAGCGGTCGGAACACAACCCCTTTCAGCAGGCTAAATAGTTCTGTTAAATGACAACAGAAGGGACAGGCAACAAGAACCATCAGTCAAAGAGGGGAGGGCTAGTTCTTCTCTACTGGGTTACATTGGGGCGCTACCGGAACTGATCGAATTGGTAGTCTACAGTGTTTCTGGATGTTTCAGACTGAAGCTGGGGTTAGCATGAGAGCAGTACCATTTCGTAGCTCCGTCGTGGCCATTCCGCAACCAATCATGGCAGCCGCTCTTTATCGTTATTTTGGGCGGGGTGGGTGGCGGAGCCGAGCTGTTTTGCAGCCATCATTGTGTGGAGTTCAGTTCATTTCACTAGTTTTGTATTTGTCATGAGGGGTTGTTCCTAATGTTTCTATTTTAGCGAGGTCAAAAAGAGATCCCATTAGTGGCCTACTGATTTTGCTCGATTCCTTTTCTTTTTTTTTTACACGATTTTTCGTTATCTGCAAAGACTAAACAGAGTATTGCGACTCTGTGTTTGTTTGTAAATAGAGAATGAACCAAAAAGAACCAATTCTAAAACAGTAAATACTTGGATAACAATCAATCAAATGGAGAGAGAAGCAGGCACGACGTATTACAACGGGGGCAAAGGCCTGCGTTAACTACCCTTCACTATGTGCAAAGAGAGAGTACTCCTAATAGAAATGAGGGGGGGAGGGCACCATTCAAAGCAGATCAGTGTGCATAAACACGAAAATGTTTTCACTTACCACGTACTTGACATTCGACAGCTTATGATATTTGCTATTAAAAAACCATTGAAATTCACTGAAAAAACCATAGGTTATAGACCATATATAGTTAGGAATTAGCATTTACAAAACCTTGAAAATTCACTGAAAAAACCATATGTTATAGACCATATATAGTTAGGAATTAGCATTTAAAAAACCTTATTTTACTCACACAAAACCATTGAAATTCCATATATAGTTAGTTGCACTAACTATATATCGCGCACCCGCAATCCACTGCTGATGATGTCACATATTACATCATTCATGACATGGTCAGTGACATCACTGATGACATCACTGATGACATCTCAAATGACATCACTGATGACATCACTGATGACATCTCATTTGACATCAATGACCACATCACTGATGATATCATTCATGTGACAATACAATGCATCTCCTCACATTTTAATATAACCTCTGTTTCACCCAGTGTTAAATACAGAGTATAATTTTTGAAACCATTGACACACCAATACTAGTTACTACATATGTACTCACTGATTCCTACGTCTACACACACATTCACTCATTCACCCATACAATCATTCATACATACAATCACTCATCTTTACAACACTATCATATGCACTCATACACCTATACAGACACTCACACTCTGCCACTCATCCATGGAGTTACTCACACACCTAGTCAGTCCTGTAAAGAATCAATCACACTTCCATTTTCTTGTCTATACAGTTAAACATAGAGCACCTTACATTTTCAAACATATAGTAACACATACTTACCTTGTTATACAATCATTGATATAAGTACACATTGATCTGCACAGAGTCACACACCTCCCAGCCAGCCACACACACACTCAGTCTCCCATACAAATACTTGGACAATCAATCAATAACCCATATAGTTACTCATATAGCTACTGATCAACACATGCAGCAGTTTACAGAACAACAGACATAATGATGCACAAATTAAGACAGTTTAGTCACTAACCCATCCACTCAGTGAGACACATTTAATCACTCACTCATACAGTCAGTCATGCACCTACTAAATCCTTCGTCCAGACACTTATACATCCACTCATTCTTCAATATGTAAGACATATTTAAACTTTACAGAAACACACAGTCACTGGATGATGTCATCAGTGATGTCATCAGTGATGTCATTTGAGATGTCATCAGTGATGTCATCAGTGATGTCACTGACCATGTCATGAATGATGTAATATGTGACATCATCAGCAGTGGATTGCGGGTGCGCGATATATAGTTAGTGCAACTAACTATATATGGAATTTCAATGGTTTTGTGTGAGTAAAATAAGGTTTTTTAAATGCTAATTCCTAACTATATATGGTCTATAACCTATGGTTTTTTCAGTGAATATATATATATATATATAGCTACTAATTGATTAGTGTATTACCTAAGCCAATTCTCGGAAATTAATTAATTGTATATTAAATCAATATTAAAATGTAAAAATATTTACCTAACTATGGGGCCTATTATGATTGCGGTTTTTCCGCATCCTCCGGGCCGGCGGAAGCCACCGCCGGCCCGGAGGATGCAGAAAAAACGCAGCGGACCCACCAAAGACCCACCGCCACATTAGGATGGCTAGTGGGTCCTGGTTTCCGTCCGCAGCTTTTCCGCCGCGGTTGGCTTACAACCGCAGCGGAAAAGCTCTAATATGGTGGCAGTGTCTCTCAGACACCGTCCGCCATATTAGGAAGGGCTTTAAAAAATGTTTTTCCGTGGCGGGTTTTCCGCCGTGGAAAAGCATGTGTAACTTCACTGCGGGGGCCCGTTGCGGGCCCCCTAAGTGAAGGGGGCGTGGGGGTGCACATGGGGGGTACCTATGGTACCCCCCTGCATTTGTATGCAGAAATCGGCAGGCACCGCAGGGTGCCTGCCGCTTTCTGCATACAAATGCAATGTGTGCATTTTTACCATTGCGGCGGATGCAGCTTGAAGCCGCACCCGCCGCAATGGTAAAAATAGAGGATGTGACCGCCAGGGTGGCGGTCACATCCTAATTGCACAGGAGGGAACTCCGCAGGCAATGCGGAGGTTCCCTCCTGCTCTATGGTGGCGGACGGACTCAGGTCCGTCCGCCATCATAATCGGCCCCTATGTTTTAAGGGCATTATAGTATTGTTGATTAGGTTGTTGGCTCTATCGGAGAAGGGGTGAGTAATGCTTATCAAAAAAATAATAATTTATTAGTAATTAAAAAAATGTTAGGATAGGTGGCTGTGGCAAACTGCTGAAGAAAGATGGCAGCTTGAGAAACAGCTCCCGCCAAGGACAGCTGATCTAGAACCATCCTTACTAGTCAGGGAGAACAAAAACATTCTGGTCTCTGGGCAAGTGGAGACCCACCTTCCATGCTGAAGGAAAGAAATCCTGGGCCAGGAATCACTCAGCTGGGTCCAGGTGCAGGTTCAAGATAGTTGGAGCCTTTTCTGTCCCTGAGACTCTGATCAGAAGGCTGGCCAACTAGCCCTTGGAATTACTCAGATAGTCATGTATGTAAGCAGTAGGGCAACCCACTGGGGTTGGGGTGGGCTAAGAGCAGGCTTCAGGCAACAAAGCAGTCCTTCTTGGTACATCAAATCAGTATTCTAAAGTACACAGCAGGCAGTCCACTGAGAGTCCTTCCACTGGCCCAGAAAGTGAACTGAGGAGTGGGTTGAGGGGTCTAATTTTATAGCCAGTGCCTCCTTTGAAGTATGATATATTTCTAGAGGTTTCCCTTTCAAAAGTGTTTGGAATTTTCTGCCACCCGGTCCTGGCACAAGTCTATCTGCAGAAACAATGGGTCAGGGTGAAGTTCTTTGTGTAAGGACAGGGAACATCCTATTGTTTTGCAAGTGGGGCTGTGTCCAGCTCCACCCCCTCCATCCTGCATGAGATGGTCTATCAAGGCACACCTAATCCATCTATTATGTGACTGTCTGTGCGGAATATACAAAAGTCAACTGCCAACTACACCCAATCAGGTAACCCAGGAACAGGCTGCAGGCACCAAATGGTTAGGTAAAGAAAATGGCAACTTTCTTAAAGTGGCATTTTCTAAATTGTGACTCAAAATCAGACTTTACCCTTAAAGAGGATTTTAAAGCACGATATCTCAGACACCAACTAGGCTCCCAATTCAAAAAAGCTATCACTTATCAAATGGACTAAGGCAACCCAATGTTGTCTTAAGGGAGAGGTAAGCCTCACAGTAGTGAAAAACGAATTAGTGAGTTTTTCACTACTAGGACATGTAAACCTTAAGTACATGTCCAATTTTTTTATTAGATTGCACCCCACCCTAAGGTCTGCCTTGGGCCTACTTTAGCAGTGACTTCGATTTCGATTAGTCTTTATTTCGAATGGTAAAAATTCATAAAAGACAATACACAATCATATACACTATAAAATTCACTAGCAATCCCTTGTACTAAAAAAGCACAAGCATGACAGTATACATAAAATACATCAAAATGGAACGATCAATGCAAGGGTGCGTTCAGTTTCTTAATTCGAATCAGCCAAGACCATCCCAGGAATCTTGCAACACAAATCACCACTATTTCAGATCTTATTACTTGCATTTTCCTAAGTGCATCACGAGAACCACTACAATTCAGGGATGCACAGATGGGTTTTAGCCACTTATTCCTAGGATCACGATAAACAGGGCAACCAAAGAAGAGATGACCAATGCTTTCTTCCTGGTCCAAACACCAAGGACATTTGCTTCCTGACTTCGAATCCCATTTAGCAGTAAAGGAGTTGACTGGCAAGGTGCCAGTACGAAACTGATGATAAAGCTTACGATCTAACACCTTGGGTATCAAATCCCAATACTGCTCTAGTGCAGGAGTGACCTTGTGCGACAGAAATATTCCTGTTAAATTAGTGTCCAGGGATTGGGATACCAAAATAGATTTTTTCCATGCCCAAAAAAGAGCTTTAAACTCAGATTTGGATGGAAATGTGGACCCCCCTGGATTTGACCAGAGCTCTGGAAGGCCCATCATATGTAGGGTGATTCTAACTTCCCTAAACCAGTGTAGTTTTTGCGCGCCCCATAGTGATTTAACCTCGTCCAGTTCCCGGGCAAAGAGACTAAGCTCGGGAGTGGACCAAAGGCGACGCCAGAGTGACACTATACGATACTGGGCCAGATCATTAATTGGTCTACAACCTAGGTCTAGTAGCAAAGGTTTTATAGGTGCAGACTGTGGAAGACCAACCAGGTTCCGTAGGAACCTATTTTGTGCCACAGCCAAACCTGATAGATCTTTATGACCCCAGACTTCGGCTCCATATAGGGTTGCGGAAAGGACTTTTGCCTCATAGATCTTAAGGGCGGGGGTGATACGTTTTGTAAACGAGTTCTTTTGCTCAAGGACCAAACAACCGGCCAGCCTATTAAATTTTAATTTAGATGTCTCCAGTTGGGAGTTCCAATCAAGATGCTGATCAAGAGTCACACCAAGATAAGTCATAACTTTGACCTGCTCAAGTTGGACCCCGTTTAGAGACACCGTACAGGTTGGGGGGGTTTTCTTACAAAAGACCATAAATTTGGTCTTTTCAACATTTATTTGTAGGTCGTTTGCATTACAAAACTCCGAAAATCTATTCAGGGCAACCTGGAGCCCTCCTCTTGTTTTAGAAAGAAGGAGGGTGTCGTCAGCAAATATAAGCATAGGATATTTGCGACCACCCAACATTGGTGCATCGGACTGGATATTGTTAAAATAATCGATGACCTGATTAATAAACAAGAGGAACAGGGTGGGTGCCAAGACACAACCTTGTCGCACCCCACGTTGTACAGGGAAACACTCTGTTACCTGGCCCTGGCTGCCCCATCTTACCTGGGCGAAATTATCCTCGTGTAAGCGCTGAACGAAACTCAAAAGCTCTAAGGGAAGACCCATTGATCTAAGAGCTTCCCATAGCTTCTTCCTTGGAACTAAGTCAAAAGCCGACTTAAGGTCGACAAACGCGGCGTAAATTACGCCACCACCCAGCAAGACCACTTTCCAGAAAAGAAGTGAGAACCGCAGAACCTGGTCAATAGTACTAATGCCAAACCTGAATCCTGCCTGCATAGGAGAAAGTATGTTATTGGTGTCGATCCATTCCTGGATTCTTACTAAAATCATCCTAGACACAATCTTCTGAAGTGCATCGATCAGACTGATTGGCCGATAATTATTTGGGATGGAGCGATCACCCTTCTTATATACTGGCAGGATTTCCGCACCTTTCCAGGATTTTGGGATCTCTGCGCCTGCGGCTATGTAATTAGCCAATTGCGTGATATAAGGGACCCATAAACCAGGATTTAGCTTAAAAAGATCAGCGGGAATGACATCGAGGCCAGGGGCTTTTCCCGACTGGACTGACTCCAAGGCTTGTGAGGCATCAGTTTCCAGAAAGATAAGTCTATCTCCTGGCAAATATAGAGGACTCTGTGGGATGGTTGCTATTGTGTGATCTAGGGCTATATTTGGGTCATTAAATTGTGCTGCAAAGAATTTAACCCAAGATTGCGTTGACACGTGATTATTGGGTGTTTGGGCGACTGAAGCCCTTCCCCTCCTCACAATCAGCCAAAATTCAGTTGGATTGGAGGACTCACAGGCCCTAAGAAGAGCGAGCCAGTAAGAGTCGTCCCAATCCCTCTTGGCCACCCAAAGAGTTTGTTTATAACGCTGCCTAGCAACCCTAATATCTGCGGTGTTCCTAGCCTTGACAGCCTCTATTAGGCTGCTATGAGCTACTCTGCAGCTCTTGTCATACCATTTTTTGTGCGCCTTAATGGGGGCGGCTTTAGAGGGCTTAGTAAGGAGGTTTTTTAAACTCATAAAACACTCCTCATGGAGATTGATAAAGGCTGGGTCAACTGCACCAAAAGAGGATAGTGATGGCATCTTACTCCTCGTGCTCCTGACCTTCTCCTCTAACTCGGCAATAAGCGCTGGATCATCCAACACTCTGGTCCACTTTACGCGTCGTCTATTGTCACACAGGACCACGTCAGATGTCAGGCAATTAGTTCCACAGGCTTGCTCACCCAGGCCGGTGACCAAAATCTCGAGTGAGAGAGGATTGTGGTCACTCTCTGGACGGGGCTCTACCACCATATCGCGCACAATCGACCAAAATTCAATATTGATCAAAATGTAGTCGATACGGCTGGAGCTTAAGCCATTGTCAAAAGTATGTGTCCCTAATCTATCAGAGCGCGTGCGCCCATTGACAGCCCGAAGGCCCCGTTCCAAACAGAGGCCCAGCCAATGAAGTGCTGCCTCAGTACCCCTGACTCCCTTAGAGATAGTTAACGGAGGAATATTCCAAGCTGTGTCCTCCTCAGCGCCCACGTCCTCAGCCAAAGTAAGTATAGGCTCAAAGGAGGAATTCAAATCGCCCGCTACCATAACGATCTTATCGGCAGTGAGGTTCTTCAGTGCCAGGTCAAGGTGGGATGTGACAGTTTGTTTCCTCCCACCCTGGCAGCCACGAGCATAAACATTAACCAAAAAGAGATCGATGGCATTAACCTTGCTCAAGGTGATACACAGAAGGTCCAGGCTCTCTACCAAGGTTTCCTTGCCATAAAAGCCCAGATTATTTTTAATCCAGATGGTTAATCCACCTGAGGCCCTACCCTTAATACTCGGAGTGGCGGGTTTTGAGAAATTAAGGTAACCCACCCTATATAAGGGGACTGTTGACCAAGTTTCCTGGAAGATAATGATATCATACAGGTCGATAAAGTTAGTCCAATCATCATTATCCAGGCGTCCCCTTAGCCCTGCAATGTTCCATGATACCACTCTCAATGGGTTATCCATACCGTTTACTAGGTGGATGGAAGCCAGTCCCTGCGCGTCAACCCCAGACATAGCCGGAACAACGCTAGGGTCTGGCGGTGAATACAGGTTTCCAGACATAATAGGTCCACAACTTAACGAGGTTAGAATGGTGGGTTGAGCTACCTCCCTAGTATAGGGAGAATTCGTCAAATTTTTGGAAGAAGTTGGACTTACACCAGATTTTACGGGGGTGGTAAATGAGCCTGTATCCTGAGTAAGCGGGAGGTTATTTAATGGCGATATGTCGACCGACCCCCCATGTCAGTCGACATCCTCCAGACAACCAAACCTATTTGATATCGGTACCCCCTGCCACCAATTGTGCTGGGTGTACCCATCAGCCATATAAGCTGGCTGTCTAGGGTGCTGAACATTTGACCATAGAGTGTTCTTCATAGGTTGATGTCTAGGAGGGTAGAAAAAAGTAAGGGGCCTCACGACAATGGTGGAATTAGCTCCATGGGAAGGCCATGTACAGAGATGCTGGGCTGAGTGAGGTTCGGCAAAGGATACCACAACACAGTCACCCGCTATAGACTTATGCGTGGGGCCTATCCAAGGCACTCTCCGTACCATTAGGACACTACTTCTATGCTGACCAGGGAGCTGGGCATTAGTATTAAGCCAGTGAATGACCTTGTTTTTTAGGGAAAGATCATTCTCCTGGGAATGAGGGTCCAATTCAGGAACACCAGCTAAAATGATGACATAGGACCCTGCTTCAGGGGGAAGGTCAATAAACCCTCCACGAAAGTTAGAGCGGGTAGCCTGTCGAGGTAGATGTTTCGTACGTTCTGGCCTTGAATGTTGGTGGGCTACTACTCTTGGGACAAGATTCTGTCTAATGGCTGATTTTTGCAAAGGAGGAGATAAAGGGACAACTAAACTAGGGGTAGGTACTGCAGGATTGGGAATAATGGTGCGGGGCTTAGGTGTTGGTTTTGATACTAACTCGGTCACAGGATTACTTACAGGTACATATGGGAGAGATGGTATGGTTACAGGTGCCTTAGGTTGGAGAACAGGGTCAGTTACACATGGAAGCTTAGCTTCCATGCTTTTTAGGCTTAAACTAGCCAGGGTGACTATTGTCCTGTCCATTTCCAACAGATTGTTCTCTATGCGGGAGAGTCTTAATTCCAAAGGGGATAGTAATTGCTTAAGCGTACCCCAAACTAACTTGAGGAATTCTTCATCCCCCTCCCTTCCTTTCACGGGACAGCTCTCCCGACACTCTGGATTAACCACACTTTTCAACTCTGGAGAGATGACAAGGATGGTATCTTCCACCAGGCTAGGAGAACTGGGAACGTGTTCCCCCCCCATACCGCTAGGAGCTATATTCTGGCTATCAACTTTCGCCCCAAGAGAGCCCATGGTACGTCTGTGATTAAAAAACTGTGATCTTGCCATTTTGGCTTTCTTTCGTGCAAAAATGGACCTCGCTAAACATTTCTTTTTAAGGGTTGCTGCTTTCTTAGCACTACCCGATTTGGTAACTAGGTTAGTTTTAGAAAAGAAAGAAGAAATAGTGCCTATGCCTTTAATTAGTGGGGCAAGGGCTTTGCTTTGCTGCACTGAATGTGGAGTGGGGATGGGGGGGGAATTTATTAGGGTTGATGGCGGTGCGGGATGAATAGCTGCCGTTGTTACTATTAAGGGCCGAGGAGCTATGGTACGATCAGGAGTACGGGCAGATGCGATATTTCCCAAGGATGATTTTTTTGTGTTGGCAATATGTTCTGACAGCCTTCTTGCAGCATCAAGTTCTAGGGAGACCTTGTGCTGCATTTTGCTAATTTCTTCGTCAATGGCCAAATTGGTCTTGACCAAGAAATCATCCAAGGTTCGATTACAATTGCTAGCAGCCATGAGGGTTTTGCTCCGACTACCCCGTGAGCACATATTACAGAATACAAGTGGATAAATAACAATACAAACAACAATAAAACTGTAAAGTGTACCAACAAGGGGGGGTGGCCCAGCCCAGTCCTCTTAGTCCTCGAACGGCCTCAAACGGCCCGCTCTTTGCCCGGTCTTCGCCCCGGGCTGCGTCCCGCGCTGCGGGAGTGAAGGGACAATAAGTAAGTGGACAGGTAAGACAAGGGGGCGTGGCAGCAGGGAGAGCGGACCGGATGTCAATCAAAGGTCTTGCAGGGGCTCCTGGGCAATGGAGTCCCCTGCACGCTCGCAGCCCCGCTGACCGCACTCACCCGGTGGCCGGTGTCCAAGACAGCGAAGCGGCACCCGCGGAGCGGGTGCGGCGAGTCGTCCTGCTGGGTCCTGAAGGGTACAAGGAATACCACAGGGTCAGCGTCCAAGAAATCCTCCAAAGTGCCTCTGTGCAGATAAATGCGTCCCGCAGGTGAAGAGAGAAAGAGGGTTTTTAAAACAGCCAGGGGCGGGGGGCGGCAGCAGGGAGAGCGGACCGGATGTCAATCAAAGGTCTCGCAGGGGCTCCTGGGCAATGGAGTCCCCTGCACGCTCGCAGCCCCGCTGACCGCACTCACCCGGTGGCCGGTGTCCAAGACAGCGAAGCGGCACCCGCGGAGCGGGTGCGGCGAGTCGTCCTGCTGGGTCCTGAAGGGTACAAGGAATACCACAGGGTCAGCGTCCAAGAAATCCTCCAAAGTGCCTCTGTGCAGATAAATGCGTCCCGCAGGTGAAGAGAGAAAGAGGGTTTTTAAAACAGCCAGGGGCGGGGGGCGGCAGCAGGGAGAGCGGACCGGATGTCAATCAAAGGTCTCGCAGGGGCTCCTGGGCAATGGAGTCCCCTGCACGCTCGCAGCCCCGCTGACCGCACTCACCCGGTGGCCGGTGTCCAAGACAGCGAAGCGGCACCCGCGGAGCGGGTGCAGCGAGTCGTCCTGCTGGGTCCTGAAGGGTACAAGGAATACCACAGGGTCAGCGTCCAAGAAATCCTCCAAAGTGCCTCTGTGCAGATAAATGCGTCCCGCAGGTGAAGAGAGAAAGAGGGTTTTTAAAACAGCCAGGGGCGGGGGGCGGCAGCAGGGAGAGCGGACCGGATGTCAATCAAAGGTCTCGCAGGGGCTCCTGGGCAATGGAGTCCCCTGCACGCTCGCAGCCCCGCTGACCGCACTCACCCGGTGGCCGGTGTCCAAGACAGCGAAGCGGCACCCGCGGAGCGGGTGCGGCGAGTCGTCCTGCTGGGTCCTGAAGGGTACAAGGAATACCACAGGGTCAGCGTCCAAGAAATCCTCCAAAGTGCCTCTGTGCAGATAAATGCGTCCCGCAGGTGAAGAGAGAAAGAGGGTTTTTAAAACAGCCAGGGGCGGGGGGCGGCAGCAGGGAGAGCGGACCGGATGTCAATCAAAGGTCTCGCAGGGGCTCCTGGGCAATGGAGTCCCCTGCACGCTCGCAGCCCCGCTGACCGCACTCACCCGGTGGCCGGTGTACAAGACAGCGAAGCGGCACCCGCGGAGCGGGTGCGGCGAGTCGTCCTGCTGGGTCCTGAAGGGTACAAGGAATACCACAGGGTCAGCGTCCAAGAAATCCTCCAAAGTGCCTCTGTGCAGATAAATGCGTCCCGCAGGTGAAGAGAGAAAGAGGGTTTTTAAAACAGCCAGGGGCGGGGGGCGGCAGCAGGGAGAGCGGACCGGATGTCAATCAAAGGTCTCGCAGGGGCTCCTGGGCAATGGAGTCCCCTGCACGCTCGCAGCCCCGCTGACCGCACTCACCCGGTGGCCGGTGTCCAAGACAGCGAAGCGGCACCCGCGGAGCGGGTGCGGCGAGTCGTCCTGCTGGGTCCTGAAGGGTACAAGGAATACCACAGGGTCAGCGTCCAAGAAATCCTCCAAAGTGCCTCTGTACAGATAAATGCAGTGACTTATATGTAATAAAAATGGAGTTTATGGCATGGCAAGGGGGTTATTTTGCCAAGTCAAATTGGAAGTTGTTTAAAACTGCCAACTGGCTGCAATGACAGGCTTGGGACATGTTTCAAGTGGCTACTTAAGAGGTTGGCACAATAAGAGTTAAAGGCCCACTAGAAGCATTCAATTTACCAGCACTGGGTATCAGGTATACCACTTTACTAGGGACATATAAGTAAATAAATTAAATATGCCAATGAGTTGTAAGTAAATTTGACTATGTTTTAGGGATTGAGCATAAGCACTTTAACAGCGGTTAGCAGTGGTAAAGTGCAGAGAGTCCTAAGCCAACAAAAGCGAATTCAGCAAAATAAGAAGGGGTGAAGGCCAAATATTAGATTTAATAATCAGACAATAATGCTTATTTTAGGCATGGCTTTTTGTTACCGTGCTCAGACTTCTCGAGTCAGTAACTGTCCCCACCTCTCCTGCTGATTCAAAGTTCCAACGGCAGCCTGCTCTTTGCACCAAACAGTGGCCACCCATGTCTCCTACTAACTCAAATCTCCAGGGATGACTACCACTCGCACTAAGAACAAACTCCTCACAGCAACATGAAGATCTAGCTGAGGCTACTCACTTGAATAAGAACTCAAAAAGGTAAACTCCTCACTGGGACGAACCTCGTCCCTCTATGTGACCTGCACCCCATTGTGGGCAGCTGGAAGTAGAGACTTTGACCCAATCCAGTTACCAGCTACCCACCAATGGTGCTTTTTGGGGGATATTTTCACCTGAAATTTCTTGTTGTGCTGATTGGATTTTTGTTGCTTTGGTGTCATTTTATGTTAATATTTGCAATATTTTTAGAAATTGTTTGGAATTTTGCTTGTGTTGTGTTTTTCTGTTATTACTGTTCAAGGACTGTATAATTACTTTACACATTGCCTCTACGTTAAGTCTGGCAACTTTTGTGCCATGCTATCAGAGGGTTAAGCACAGGTTTATTTAATGACTTTTGTGGTTAACCCAGACAAGAACTGTCTGCATTACTTTACTATGGCTCTCACCCACTTCACTAGTAACCCATTTTTGCATTAGAATGATATATAGAGGGATACCGTTCCAGATGGTTGTATGTCGTTACAACGAATTCTGTTGCAACGCATGCCTTTACCACGCATGTGTTACAACGGAATTCGTTTTCTACGTATAACCATTACCACTAATATTCCTTTACCACGCATAGATTAAGAACGTTTTTCGTTGTTAATTTATGCTGGTGAGGGCATATTCTTGTTAAAGGTTATACCGTTCCCCTTACGCGTCCCCAGCCTCCACTCCTTATAATTACCCGTGCCCTTAACCCTTACATTTTTTTTTTTTATTACATTTCCCCTTACCTTTTTAACTGTCTCCTCTCCATCTTCGTTGGTTACGGTGGTCGTACGTCATAAAGAGGAAGCGGAAGTTTAATTCCGTTTCCTCTCTAACGACGCTGATTGCTTGATCTTCGGCACTGCAGGTTAGGTTGGGGTTTTTTTTGGTGGGGGAGACCCCTCCAACCCCCCTTTTTAATCCCACGCTTTTTTAGTTTTTGGGAGGAGACCCCCCAAACCCCCTTTTTTTTCATTTACCACACATACCTTTACTACGTATTTTGTAGTAAAGGTATGCGTGGTAAATGCTCTCGTTGTTACCACGCATGCGTTGTAATGCATGCGTGGTAAAGGTTTTCGTGGAAACGGCTGCGTTGTAGTGGCCGTTTCCCGTTCCAGATCTTTGAACCATATACTTGTCACTTGCTTTTTCTTACGTACATATCTTTGCTTTTAAATTTGGTGGTCATGACTCCCTGTGCCACTTGAGCTGTTGGTTTTATGGTATGGTGTGCCGGGGCACCTATTTTACAGCTTTGCTGGTGATGCACCTTGTCTTGTATATTATACTGGCATGGTGAGGTAGCCAGTCCCAGTTAGAAGCAATGTTACTGCATCTTTTTCTTTTTTTTCTTTAAAATTTTTATTGAATTTAACAAAAAACAACATAACACAGTTCACAAGGCATAGAACAGTAAGGTGATCATGAGTCCATGCGGGCGCGGCTCTGAACAGTACAGTGCGTGCGAAATGAAAAATCGATAGCGAGGAGGGGGGCAGCGAGGAGACAATGCAATATATACAATTGGTGCAAATTATTTGGAATGTCATTTAGAGGGACAAGGGAACATCAAGGCATCAAGGGTAAGATCCTGTGGGGGAATACATACATATCCACGATAAGCATTCCACTGTGACCAAATTCTGTTCCATTTTTTGGGTCTGCCCCGTTACAGGTACACAGTCTTTTCCCTGAACATGCACCAGTCCATGTTCTCCTTCCATGCCAATACAGTGGGTGATCTATGGGAGCCCCATAGCTGTGCAATATCCCTCTTTGCAATCATGTTGCCAAGGGTAGCCCAGCTGGTCTGTGCAGTATTATAATCATTTGGTTCCCACACATTCAAGAGACAGCGCCGGGCCTCGGGTAGAAGCGAAACCCCCGTGACCCTCTCCATAATTGCATGCACTCGGGACCAAAACTCAGCCACCTCGGGACATTCCCGTAGAATGTGAAGAAAGGTGCCAGTCATGCTGCAGCCGCACTTACATAGTCCATCCAAAGAATAACCCATTCGAACCAGACTCGGACCAGTGACATACACACGATGAAGGATCTTAAGTTGGACGAACGGAAGGCGGGCAGGTATGGCAACCTCTTTAGGCGAGGACAGTGCAGATTGCCAGTCATCGTCATCCAATTCCAATCCATCGTCAGTCCATAAAGCTCTGAGGCGCACAAGCAGATCAGCTCTATTATTGATCAGCTTTTTGTAGATCAATGAAATTGTACTATCAGGTACGTAGCCATCCAGAATACGGTCTTCGAGAGGCGAGGATTCAGGAATATCAGTCCCCACAGCAAAGACTGACAGCAGGGCATGACGTACCTGAGCATATCTAAAAAATTCCCTGTTTCCAAGCTCGTATTCCGTCTTAAGCACCTCAAAGGTCTTAACACTTCCTTTGGACCAGAGGTCATCCACCTTGCTTAGGCCAATCATATCCCATTTGTCAAAGCCTTTCGTCCTCCACAAATTGTCCAAACCCTCAGAATCATACAATGGTGTTGCGCGGGTCAGCCTATCACACCATCCCAAGGCTGCATTCGCATCATGCCACACTCGTACAGCGATTTTAGTGGGCCCGGCCAATGTTCTATAAAGCCCCTTAGAATATAGCGCCCTATTGAAATTCCCACCTGGCAAAAGATGTTTGTCCATTTCAAAGGCCGGAGTAGGACCGGGAGCGTAAGTTGCGTGGTTGATCGCACTCAACTGAGAAGCCCAATAGTAGCGCCTGATATCTGGGAGGGCAATGCCTCCATCATACCACGGAAGCGTAAGTTTAGACAGAGCTATGCGTGCACGTCCATCCCAAATCAGCCGCCTCTGCAGGCTCTCCACTTCACGAAAGTAACCCGAAGGAATGGGGTCAAAAGAGTTCTGGAGTGCATATAAAAATCTGGGCAGCGACATCATTTTAAAAAGAGCCGCACGGCCCAGTGGCGACAGAGGCAACTGACGCCATCGTGCAACATCAAGCTTAAGCCGTTGGAGAGGGGGCAGCAAATTGCGTTCATAGCGAACTGTAGGATCCAAAGTGACATAAATCTCCAGGTATTTGAAGCCAGTCTCAGTAACTTGAATTGGGAATCTACGAGGCAGAGGAGGAAGACTCCCTGCCAAAACGTAAACACATGATTTAGCCCAATTAATAATGAGACCCGAGTTCCGACCAAAAGAGGTCAAAACGTCAAAGAGCACATTGAGGGATTTCTGAGGGGATGTAAGGTATAGGAGGATGTCGTCCGCGTATAGCGAAATTCGGTCCTCAAAGTCAGGAGTCCACTGAATGCCTTTCATCGAAGGCTCCCAACGGAGCCACTCCGCCAAGGTTCCAAGGCAAGGGCAAAGAGCAACGGGGACAGCGGGCAACCCTGTTGAGTGCCTCGCCCAAGTGTAAAAACACTGGAGACCCTCCCGTTAACAACCACCTGGGCCAGGGGCCACTCGTAGAGAAGACTCACCCAGGTGATGAATGTCGGACCAAACCCAAATTTGGAAAGAGCCGCCCAAAGATAAGGCCATTCTATCGTGTCAAAAGCCATAGTGGCGTCCAAGGAGGCCAAAATGGCCGGCTCAGTAAGAGTCCCAGATCTCGCGAGAACTCCGTGAAGTCTCCGAAGATTAAGGGCGGTATTCCGGTGTGGGATGAAACCAGATTGATCCGGATGGATCAAGTCGCTAATCACCTTAATCAATCGATTAGCTAGCAATTTGGCCAGTATTTTGGGTTCGGCATTAAGTAATGAAATGGGCCTATAAGAGGCACAACGATCGCGCGGCTTACCCTCCTTGTGGATAACAACGATGGTAGCTAAGCGCTGATCAACGGGAAGGGAACCAGAGTCGAAAGCCTCAAGGAACATACCCCTTAAGTAAGGCGCCATTTTGTCGGGACGCAGCTTGTACAATTCGATGGGCAAACCATTAGGGCCCATTACCTTACCAGAACGAAGGGAACGTATGGCGATAGCAACTTCATCTACCGTAAGAGGCGCATCCATTAGATCTCTATCATCATCAGAAAGGCGAGGCAGTGATATGTCCCGCAACAACAATTGGGAATCCGCCTCATCCCTATCGCTGACCGAGGCATACACTGTTCGGAAATGGTCAACAAAGCATTCAACTATACCAGCCGGGTCAGTGACACACTCACCATCCAACCTTTCAATCACAGGGACAACACGATGCTCTCTTTCTTTCTTGTCCAGCCACGCAATCAGTTTACCAGCCTTGTTGCCCACATCATATATCCTGCCTTGTTGCTCTCTGTTCATCACTTTCGCCGCATCGGTCACAAGGGCTCTATAATCAGCTTGTTTCAGCCTGAGGGAATGCAATTTAAAACGAGTAACACCATCTGCAAGATCATTCTCAAGCACAGTTATGTCGGTTTCGAGGCATACAAGTTCCTCATATTTAGCCTCTTGGCGGCAGCAATCAACGACAGAGAATGTCCACGGATGACCGTCTTGAAAGCTTCCCACAAGGAAACAAAGGAAGAAACAGACCCCACATTTTCATTGAAATAATGGTCAATAGATTTTATCAGTTCAGAGCGGGTTTTAGGATTGCGAAGATACCAGGGGTTTATAGGAGCCACTCTACCCTCACTACCCACTCCAGCCTCAACACAAAGCCACAGGGGGGAGTGATCAGAAATGCCCCTGGGAAGATGACGAATCTCTCTGATGGAGGATGATTGCGCTGCTGGCATTAAAAAATAACCTAACCTGGAGAGACTACCATGGGCCCCCGAGTGAAAAGTGTATTGCAGCTGCGTGGGGTGCATCAATCTCCAACTATCTACGAGTCCAAAGGTTTCCAGCAAATCACTCAACCACATTTGAGACCTAGGTAAATCCCTGGAAGGGTAACGATCAGAAATGCCAGAGACCACGGAATTAAAGTCTCCGCCCAGAATCAAAAGACCCTCAAGAAGCCCCAGTATGAGCCGCCCAAGGTCAGCAAAGGTGGACACCTGCAGGCCCGGAGGGACATACGTTGCGAGTATAGAAAGTGTCTTACCCTCCCATCTACCAGTGAGCGCCGCGTAGCGCCCCCTGTCATCGAGTGTTATCTCATCAATTTCAAGGGGGAGAGAGGACCGGACTAGAATGCCCACCCTTCCGGAGCCGGAGGTGAATCCAGAGTGAGCGACCAGGCGGTATCCACGTCTATTCATAGCTTGGCATGCGTTACCAATTAAATGCGTCTCCTGTAAAAGGACAATATCGGGGGAGTGACGTCTAAGGAACTGCAGCACCACCCCACGTTTTATCCTGTCTCCCAACCCATTAACATTCCAAGACATCAGCCTCAACTCACTACCCCCATCCCCGAGAAGGAAACAGAGCACAACCCCCACGAGACCCAATGATGGATGCAAATGAGAAAACAATACAATGCCTTGTGAAAAGAAACAAACACACAAACACCCCCCCACCCCCCAACTTGAACCCGTTACAACACCCCCCACCCTTCACCCTTGCCAAAAGCCTCCCCAACTTGCAGTGCGCTGTCGCCCCATCATAAAACTAATGTACACAAAGAACCCAGGAGGAGGAAGAGACCCTTTTACACCCCCGCCACCCTCAGGCCAACCTAAAATAGAACGAAAGAACAATTATCCAAACTCAGCTGAGAAACAGGTAGAAAGTTCAGACGTCGGGGACCACAATGTCACTCTTGCTCCGGCGAGCCACCGTCGGCGCCACCGGGGTGCTCAGTTCGATTATCCCTTTTCGGCAAGGAATCAAGCCAGTCACTGACATTGTCCGGGCGATCGAAGAAAAACGTTTGTTCCTCATATTCGATCCGAAGTCTGGCTGGAAACAACATAGCATACTTAAGGTCCAAATCGTGCAGCCGTCGCTTCACTCCCTGAAACCCCATTCTCTGCCGCTGAACCAGTGGAGTAAAGTCGGGATAGAAGTTCACAGTGGTGTTTTCAAATTTCACAGGGCCGCCCTCCCGAGAAGCTCAAAGGATGGCGTCCCTGTCCTGAAAGTGGAAGAGTCTGGCAATGATGGGTCTCGGGGGGGGCACCCGGCTTCAGCTTCCCGCCAGGAGATCGATGAGCCCGTTCGGTGATGTATTCCTATAGGTTCTGTATCGATCCCCCTATTCCTGACCCTGTTCTGGTTAACAAGTTAACTAGCAGCCATCCCATGATGCAGAAACCGTTATCTGATTAAGCCACACCACGGCACAGGAACGCGTTATCTGATTAGGTCATAACGCTTGCCATCTAATTAGACAAGCAATATTCCTCCAGCCCCTGATAAGGCATACGGAGTTCTCAAAACAAATCAAACCTATGACAACCTGGGAAAAACCCTGCGGCCATTGTTTTGATTTCACCGAGAACTTCAGCAAAAGAATGTGCTAACGACCAGTTCGTATGACATCCTTATTGACGTATCTATGTCCATCCTTACGTCAATCTCGGCACCTTACAGGTATAAATATTACCGATATTGCCTTAAGCAAACACACGCGGTGGTGACGAGATCGGAGCAGCGAGACTTGCCGAAGCCCAGCAGAGAGCGAAGCCCACTGGCGCTGCCCCGCCTTCCTGACGCGCTGAGAACGAGACGCTGCCTTTCTCCTGCCGAGAAATCCAGCTCCGGCGCTTCCGAGCAGCCCTTGCAGGCAGCCTGGAATATCGAGACCAAAGATGAGAGATACCATCCCTCAATCATCCTAGATTCAAGGTACGGAACTGAATAACCCCTTGCGGAGAATTCTTGAATCAGTCACTTGGCAAAACAAACTTAACTTAAACTGCTACTTTCTATCCCCGCCCACGTATTAGGCTTAGGTCAGGTACACTGGGGTAGGCGTAGTTAGAAGCACCAGTTGAGTACGATTAGTCAAATGTTTATATGTATGTATCTATTTTATCCATTTTAAACCACCATATGGCTTAGAAACCATATAAATGTTTTTACAGTATTATTTTATACTTCTGCTTTTATTGTATGCACTTTACTTAACCATAAGTATTGCAATAATATCGATTCATTTCTCTTGTACGAGAAAAGAGACTGATCAATAAATACCATCTTTTATTGAACACGCCCGTCTCTTCCTTTTCTCTACAAACTGGTGAAACTAAGAATGCACGTACTGACTGAGTAAAATAAGTTGTCTTTTGTTTTCACACGACTCTAGAGATACACTCTTGATTAGGGGAGAGCAAAGTTGTCATGTTCTATGGTTGTCAGAAACTAAATCCCTTCTTGTCTATCCAGGGAGGTTCAACTCCTCCTTGCCTATTCGAGAAAGTTTCTAGTGAACTCTGAGCTAGCTGGCAAACCCAAAACTTTAAGTCTAATATCGACAATAGAAGACCTAGTTAACGTCTGGTCTAGGCCTATACTATTGAAGGTATTATTCCAATGCGCAGAGCCTATTGGGATAATAGGAACTACACTACATGGCGCCCAACGTTTGGAAAGGCGATAAAACTAACGCAAGACATTAGAGTAACTCAGTCGTGCTCTTTCACTCAGACCCTTTTTTCCCATAATACTCCAAAGACGTCTGGAGTGGGTGAAAAGTAATATCCGCCAAACCTCGCAGGAGGAGACTCCTATGTATGGTTCTTGGTTTAGTCAACGTTGAAGGATACACTGTTCCAAAATATTGTGCATCTAATCTTTGTTTCCGTAAGACACCTGATCTGCAAACAAACAGAAAAACCTTCCTGTCGGTAAAATGGTAGACAGTGATGATGAAAGAGAGAGAGTTAGATTAGCAGCTGAACTAATAGAAGCTGATAATACTATGCAAGAAGCAGACCCGGATATAAAACTCATCCCGGTCAACATAAGAAGATCTATAACGTTAAAACTTATAGACAATGGACTGACACCAAGAGGTGGTACAGTCATATTCGTAATTGAGGCACACGAATATCGGCAGACAGAGGTATTCTATTCATGGATAAACTTTCCAGCAGCAAATGCTGTAACGAAGGAGTTCCATTATTATAAAATAGAGGAACCTCCTAATGAGTACACTCCTTTCGAGGAAGTAGAAGTACCACTTAAATTCCAAGAGCACCTGCTCTTGTTTAATGGCGCCCTAAAACATAATAATCACATCACCAGGCTCGGTCCACTAGGTAGACCAGGAGCAACGTGGCCGGTCCTAGCCGGATACACACCACATCCAGACATCGAAAGAATGTCTGCAGCAGATGTTTTAGTACAACTAAAACAATTAATTAAAATATATAGACAACTAGTCCAATATGTAATGCGGACTTCAACAATCCAACCAGCAATTAAAAATCCACAGCTGACCCCTCATCAGGGGAACACAAATAAAATTACACCACAGAACATACAGTCCTGCCTAGGTAAAGTACCAGCTAAACGGGAACAAATACCATTCTGGTTAGCACAAAAAATCACCCAAATAGAGGCGGTGTTTCCAGACACCACCCCTGTGGATAAACACAGGATTCTGACTATCTGTCTTCCAATGGGAATCGCACCACACGTGGAGGACTGTGACACTTGGGGTACAGTCTTTGCTTCCATTTACACAAAAACACATGGAGTTCCATCCATGTCAGTAATACCAGATGTGCTAAAACAAATTCAAGACGAATACGGTCCAGAACCCGCTTTAACTCTTGGTATGAAATTACTAAAAGACTTCAAGCAGGTCTCGGCAATATTACTAGCCAACATAAAAGGAGAAGCAGCGAATGTGGCGATCCGACAGAGGTTAAAAGAGACAGATATAGCAGACCAACCAGCTGAAATTGCCAGAATTATAGAAAAATCCTATGAAGAACTAGGTAGAGATAGTTTGGGTGGAATACCAGTGAAGCCCCAACTAATTGAAAGTCCTGAAAAAATATTTATTAAAAATAATCTAAACAGTCAAAAGAAGAACTGGGATGGAAACAAACAATCCAATCCAAAAGAAAAAAGATTCCAGTCCAGAGGAAGGTCTCCTCGGCGGAGAGAAAGATCTCCGGACCAAGGACCCAAGTCTCCCCAAAGGGAGCCCTCTGTGAAAAAATACAACCTTAGAAATAGGGATAACATAAAGAAACCGGATAGATATCAAGATTTTGATACACGTCCCTCTCAATCTTTTCAGACTTCCTCGCAGAAATCGGAAAGAAGAGGACGATCGGAACCCAGGGAAGGGCACGTCAAGTCCAAAGACAAGGAACCTGCTCATCCAAATAAAAAATTACAGTTTCCCAAGAAGAAGGTAGCCAGTATTAAAGTATTCAACAATGCCGAGAATACTGAGGACACAGCTGAAAAACGGAGAGTGGGCTCAGACAATGCTAGACAGCGCAGCAGAAGTGAGCATAGCACGCAAAGTCCTTATGAATCATCTGGAGACAGTGGACACGAATGAATACATTCAAGTGGAAACTGCAGACACCAGAGTTAGCAAACCTCACAAAATATATGAAATAACTTTACGTATAGAAGGGGATAAGACTAGAAAAATAAGGGGCCTTTTTTGGGATAATCTCTCCAAGGGCTATGACATCCTTCTAGCTGAAAAAGATTGGCCACCAGAGTTTGTCAGGGAGTGCCCACACGGCGAAGAAATAATTATGCCTGCCTTCTCAAACCATATTCCAATTCATAAAAAATATACACTTGCAAGAAAGTGGGCAGTAGCTCAAGCTCCTGCTTTATATAAAAATCATGTGGGATGGGATGAGGAATCTCCTCCACACAAAATCCAGTTAAAATCACAACCTACTGCACAAAGGCAGTATCCAATCAAGCAAGAAGCTAAAAAACAGGTAAAAGAAATTCTAGATCAACTAGAATACCAAGGGGTGATTGAAACTTGCACCTCACAAATGAACAACCCTTTGTTTCCTGTCTCCAAACCAGACAATTCATATCGTCTAGTTTTGGATTACAGACACCTTAACTCATGTTGCAAAATTTTTGCAGTACAAAACTCGCATAGTGCTGCACTAATGAATAACATAGTGCGCAAAAAATATAAAACAACATTAGACATCTCTAATGGATTCTTTTGTCAAAATATAGCACCAGAGAGCAGATACTTATCAGCGTTCTCAATAAATGGCGCTCAAAAAGAATTCTGTCGGCTACCCCAGGGGTACAAGAACAGCCCAGGATTATTCTCAGCGAGGGTAACAGAGTTACTACAAACCTATGATGACGAAGCATTATCTTATGTCGACGACATATACCTAACAGATGATGACTTGGATACTCACTTGAAGAGAGTGAACACCATAATACTTGGGTTCGCAGCAGAGGGTTACAAATTCAACTTTAAAAAATCTAGAATTGCCCATCTAACAGTCCTGTTCTTAGGATATGAATTATCAAGTGAAGGCAAAAGCCTGGCTGACAATTTCCTAGAGAAATGTGCCGTACTCCAAGCACCTAGAACACTAAAAAACCTACAGTCAATTCTAGGTTTCCTAAATTTTGGAAGAACATACATTGCAAATTACGCAGAAAGGGTCAAACCCCTTTATGATCTAATAAAACCAGATTTTAAAAAAACCAATTGGACTCAAATACACACAGAAATTCTGAGATCCTTACAAACAGATATGTTAATTAAAACAAAATTAGAAACACGTGATAACACACGCAACCTTGTGATTCGAGTCATCCCAGGAAGATGCGGATTCACATACCTGACCTCTAATGAGGGAGAAAAGGTACCAATTGCATTCAAATCACACTTGTACACAGAAGCTGAAAAGAAATCCAGCATTAAAGAAAACATTGTTCATGCAGTTCAAACCGCAATAGCTAGAGAAAAAGATAAAGCTGACGGTAGACACATCACAGTCAGAACAGCAGAATCAGCCTTTGAGGCACTAACAACCCCGTGTAATTTACCAACAACAGCATTGAATCCGGAATGGATACAATGGGTGAATTCCATTACAATGGACAAAGTAAAATACTACTTTGATCCGGAACTAAAGGAACTAAAATATCTAGAATATGAAAGAACATTCCCTCTGCCAATCGACATTCTGCCATTACGACAGTACGCTTGTGTAATCTATACAGACGGACATGCTCAACCCTCCGTTTGGGGAGAACGAGCATACAACCCCACATGTGAGATTACAAAAGAAGTATGGCGCGGAGGTATACTAAGACCTCTATTAACAAAAACACACTCAGTAGAAACTATTTCAGAACAACAGACTGAAATAATAGCATTGAAAATGGCGCTAGATAATGCAGATCGCGAATTCCCGACACTCATAGTGTCCGATTCATATTACTGCGTCAAATCATATAACAACGATTTACAGAAATGGATTCAAAACGGTTACAAAGATGACACAGGTGCAACAATAAAGCAAAAAATGCTCTGGGAACAAATAGTTCTGTTACAGAAAGAACTACCAAAGACTCACGTGATACACTCACTGAGTCATCAGCGTGATGGCGTTCACGTTGCAGGGAATTCATTGGCTGAGAAAGCCACAGCGGTAGCAACTGAATCGGCTTCCGTAGCTAGGGAAAAGCGTACAGTGAAATACATTGACGGTGAAACAATGCTGGCGGTGAAAACGTCATCAAAAGGCGACTGCTCAGCTTTACCGATCAGTTACCCACTCAAATATACATACATAATCGATGCGAACTCCGTTCCTTTTGCTCGAATCCCTGGAGTGGGGGATAGAGTGATTCCAAACACGGACAGGAGAGACTTGTTAATAGCAGACGCACATATGGGCGAGGGTCTCAGACACCTCAAACTAAAAGATTCTCTGGAAGAATTACAATCAGTATACTGGTGGCCAGGCATGAGCCTGCAGCATCACATTTTTGTAAAAAAATGCCCGGGCTGCAACAGAAATCGCAGTGGCGAGAGGAACGGGGTAATACCATGGCGTTTCACTCAATAAGGGCTAAAACAATAATCAGTAAAACCGGTGTAAATAGTGCGTCCCATTAACAAACAAAGACTAGTTTCCACTTATAATGTAGACCCCAGCACTCGGCTGACGTCGGGACTGTTATACAAAGATTTGCGAGTCTAAATGGCATATACGCTAGGAGCATGCTACGTTTGACCAATGTTTTCACTTTAGCCCTCAAGCTTGTGGGGAAGCACGGCCAAATGAGCATAGCGAAGCGGGATTCTTCTCACTTCCTTCCTGAGGGATACGGGATGGTGTAAAGAAAAAACCAAGGCATAAAGCTGTCTATAACAGAAAGGATATTAGGTTCGGGAGCTGGGTGGGTCAAAAATCTAATAAGTGTCCAACGTAGTCTAAACAACTTGCCAAGAAATTCTCTGAGGGGATTCAGTCCGTACGAATTGTTGTTTGGAACTAGGATGTTAGTCTTAGATCTTGACAGTCAGACTTCAGTGGTGAAAGAAAAAGGTTTTGATATCAAAGACCGTTTGGCTATTTTGCAGGACTTAAACGAAACAAGAAAAGACCTGAGCAACATAAAGTTGAAACAGCAGCCAACAACCACTGAAGAACCACCACCTGTCCCAGCAAGACCTGTCTGGATTCCAAAAATCGGGGATCTAGTCAGAGAAAAGATCGCGGTAAAGAAGGAATTTGGGCCTTCTTACAGAAAAGCAGTTCCTGTCTTGTCCATCAACGGGACAAGATCAGTTGTACTACCGCCGCTTGCTGGTAAAAAGGAGAACCGAGTTGTATCCATCGACCTGGTAAAACCACAATCATGTGGCCGATAACAAACAGTAGGCCAAGTGGACTCCCGATAAGTAGTAGAACACCGAGGTTTGCTACAAGTACAGAGGTGCTAACTAAAAGGCTAATCACATTCGAAACGCCTACAGAACAACAACAAGGACTATTCAACAATGAAATGGGCCTCACACCTCTGAAAACCCAAATAAAAACCTTTAGTAGAGACACACCGACCTACAATGAAGTAACAAATGAATATGCTGAAGCTGCAAGAAACAGTAATCCTGAAGCAATTGGAACAATAGACAGAACGGCATCCGGCTACTTCATAAACTTCAATGATTCCTCTGAAGACCTCAGTGTATCAAAGACACAGCCATCAACAAAAACCCTTAAAGACAAAGCTAAGGAACTTTTGAAACAACTGAAAGAAACCTATCTGATTTCTCCATGGATTGAATTTTGGGTGTCCTTTGGTGTATTTTTCCTCATAGTTTGGCTCATCGTGGTACTATGCTTGGGACGCTTCATTGAGGGAAAATATGCAAAAATGGACACAGCAAGCCAGAAAATCAACTTGATCCTCAAGCCACACACGTCTTCACACGTCGAGAAAAGAGAACTTTCTTCAGTCAACTTCACAGCCAATCCAATACTGGGTGGGGTAGCATGGGACAATACTGACTATGAAATTTATGGTCCGGTTGAAATCCTCAAATATCCACACCAAATCAAGATCTAGTTGAGTGACTTTGTAAAACCAAACTCATTTGTTGATGATTGGGACTTTGAAAGTATTAATGACATGATGTCTGACCTAGTGATGTCTGCTAAATTTACCAAACATGATTATTTGCAGGGTTCGTCTAATTATGATAGTATGTACTGCTACAACCACTATGGTATCCATTTTCTACATAAATCTGCACAACCTAGAAATGTTTTAAATTATAATCAATGGGAACATTGTGCAACCCCTCCAAAAGGAAGCTCAAGAACCGTTTATGACAAATATTCATATTTTTCAGGGTTCAAAACAAGTAAAGCTGAAACATTTTATTTTAAATTGTCGAATAAGACAGGAACAAAAACCATGCTTACAAACACAAAATTGATATATTCGGACTCATTTTTTGAACAGATGAATACATTTGGTTTTGATTATTGGGACAAAAATGTGGAAGTAAAAAGTGTTTGGGGTACAAGAGAATGGCAAGTTCAGGGTATAGAATCATTGTTTAGAGCCTGCATGATCCCAGAACAAATTATATTCTTGAATGACACTATTCAACAAACTACCTGTCTTGGATTAGCCAAAATCAAAGACTTAAATAAACCGTCTATTCCAAAACCAACAATGAACAGCAATAACTCTGCAGATGAAGAGATAGACGTAAACTATGTATTAAACCAAAACAGAACAAATCCTGATTGGAAGCAATGGTTAATCTGGCCCACAGATACTAATAACTGTCAAGACAGATTCCTGAACAAAACACAGGGGTTCACATTGACCAGGCCAGACCCTAGATATTCCCAAAGACAACACCCAGGGATAATCACCACCTACAGTGTGGGAAAAGTCTGCCTTCAATGGCTACAAACTTCCACACTGACAGAAATTAAGCAACACCTAACTTTACTTACTGATGGTGCTGACTTGCGTGATTTCATTATGGGACCGCGCAAACAGCGTCAAAAACGCTTCATAGCAGCCTCTATATATGCAGCTTACAACGAGGCCTGGAAGATAACTCAAATTGAGACAGCAGAAAGTATACGGGAAATTGACCGTATTAATTTGGAAAAATCGCTTTCTGTAGTGGACAATGGGTTAATGACTCTGTCCTCCAGAATTTTTTCATTGGACAGTATTGTGTCTTCAGCAATCGACATAATATCGCAAGACTTACTGTTGTTACAACACGGTCAGTCTCAATTGCGTTCTATTGTACAGCTTGGCTGGACGTTACAAAACCTGCGTTCAGGCTATGTGCCTTGGCGTTTAATCAACACAACGTCACTATTCAATATCTTTAACCTTACTGATAAACAAATCAGCATGGCACAAAAGGGTGCTGATTATACAATCCTGAGCATTGAGAAACTCGAGAGATTACCATTGACAATGTCAGAACGACCTGTCATTGAATGGATAATACATGGGATAATTAATATTCCGATATCTACTTTCAGGTTTCAATACTGCCAAAAATATATACAGGCTGGCATGTACGAAAAATTGGGAAAAGGGTACATTAAGTCAACATGGAACTTGCCCTATTCACATGCATGTGTCAGTAATAAAGGACAGAAAGTGTTTCTTAGTGGCAATAATTGTGCAATGTCACTAAGCGGTACACTTCTGTGTAATGGAATTAGTTTGCATGGAGCCTGTGAAGGGAACTCAAATAACCTTTCATGTCACCAGCTAGGCACACCTGCAACACAGATAGAACCATTCTTTAAAAGACTCTATAACGGGAGTTACATCCTAATTGTGGATCGCAGATGTTGTAGTCTACTGCCCGGGGTTCCTTATCTCGTAAGTACGACTGCGAAGGTCATGTGCTGTGGACGCTTATTGTTCCCCAGCTCCTTTCCAGACAGGGAGGCAAGGACATGGCCTAACTTGAAAATTACTTCTATTCGAGTTGATACTTTAAGCAGAATGAAAACAGTGCTTCTTCAGACGCCGACCAGGCTCACGTCATCAAAAGAAACGTATGATCTCCTAGTCGCAATGACGACTGCAGAGATTCACTCATTGTGATCAACTAATTCCCCCATACATTTCGCAGAAATCCTGAATGAAATCTTAAATATTTCTGATACCAGTGGAGTCTCAAATGTATTTAAGACATTGTTTTCAGGAGCATTAACACCTTTCAAAGCCATACTGGGTATTTTTCCAGACTTCGTCCATTCGATTTTTGGCAGAGTTCCCCTCATTTTGGGACTAATTGCAGGAATCCTATTCTTAGTCCTTATATTTCGTTATGGCAAACCATGTCACAGACAAAACACCTGCGACAAGGGAAGAAACAATCCGAGCCATTGGATACCGGGACCGGATATCAAAAATCCTGGGACTAACCCGGCTTAGAGACCTGAACATGACTTGGTTTCTTTCATTTCGGCCGATATGGCAAAGATGCGTTTTACCTGTACTAAGGTGCATGCTGTGCGGAGAAGAATGCGTGTTGGACACCTGTCTGACGCTACAATCGGATGCGCCAATGGATGCAGAAACATTGTTGGGTCCGGTAACGGCTCATACATTGTGCTGCCCTCAACGGCTGCCAATCCTGATGACGGCATTCGTGGAAACTTCACCACTACGATTAAGGGGTAGTGAAGTCCAAGATGAAAGCAGCATCGATCAGGTACGACCTTCTGTCAGCAATACTAATCAAAACGTCAATGGAGACAATCATGCACACGAATGCATGGTTACATCTTTTTCCGAGTTAGTGGAACTCTCACAGGAAGCTGTTGACAGCTTTTTCAGCAGTCTCAATGATATGATGTTCTCACCAGAGCAGAAATAATGACTTTTGAACAGGCTAGCACACGGCGTTCCCGACACCTTGAATTTGGCCTTCAACTTTAATAATAAAGTAGCAAGAACAATTTTTTCCTCCAGTTCACGGACAGCAATTTTTTCAGCAGCCCCAAAATATTTTTATAATTTTTTCGGGACACTTATCTTCTGCTTAAAGTAAGAACTATTCTTAAAGAACTAATTTCTATTTTTAGAAACTTCATAGACATTAGCTGCCCGCTGGTATGTTCATAAATATTTTTGAACTGTGATGAAGTGGTCTCGAACTTTTTCTTCTGTATTAAGAGCCATTTCATGTGTAATTCTCATATTCAATTACTAATAATGTATACATATGCGTGATTAATTTAGCATTATTCTACTGCTTGAATGCATATAGTAACATGTGACTATTTTTTTCCTGTATATTACATAATATCGAAATGCATTATGTGTATTTTGGGGTGGTAAGGTATACACGATACTCTACAGTATGTTTTACTATGCCTAGATTCGTAAATATGGCCATAGTTAGCGTGGAGTGGGTGTGATGTATTCCTATAGGTTCTGTATCGATCCCCCTATTCCTGACCCTGTTCTGGTTAACAAGTTAACTAGCAGCCATCCCATGATGCAGAAACCGTTATCTGATTAAGCCACACCACGGCACAGGAACGCGTTATCTGATTAGGTCATAACGCTTGCCATCTAATGAGACAAGCAATATTCCTCCAGCCCCTGATAAGGCATACGGAGTTCTCAAAACAAATCAAACCTATGACAACCTGGGAAAAACCCTGCGGCCATTGTTTTGATTTCACCGAGAACTTCAGCAAAAGAATGTGCTAACGACCAGTTCGTATGACATCCTTATTGACGTATCTATGTCCATCCTTACGTCAATCTCGGCACCTTACAGGTATAAATATTACCGATATTGCCTTAAGCAAACACATGCGGTGGTGACGAGATCGGAGCAGCGAGACTTGCCGCAGCCCAGCAGAGAGCGAAGCCCACTGGCGCTGCCCCGCCTTCCTGATGCGCTGAGAACGAGACGCTGCCTTTCTCCTGCCGAGAAATCCAGCTCCGGCGCTTCCGAGCAGCCCTTGCAGGCAGCCTGGAATATCGAGACCAAAGATGAGAGATACCATCCCTCAATCATCCTAGATTCAAGGTACGGAACTGAATAACCCCTTGCGGAGAATTCTTGAATCAGTCACTTGGCAAAACAAACTTAACTTAAACTGCTACTTTCTATCCCCGCCCACGTATTAGGCTTAGGTCAGGTACACTGGGGTAGGCGTAGTTAGAAGCACCAGTTGAGTACGATTAGTCAAATGTTTATATGTATGTATCTATTTTATCCATTTTAAACCACCATATGGCTTAGAAACCATATAAATGTTTTTACAGTATTATTTTATACTTCTGCTTTTATTGTATGCACTTTACTTAACCATAAGTATTGCAATAATATCGATTCATTTCTCTTGTACGAGAAAAGAGACTGATCAATAAATACCATCTTTTATTGAACACGCCCGTCTCTTCCTTTTCTCTACAAACTGGTGAAACTAAGAATGCACGTACTGACTGAGTAAAATAAGTTGTCTTTTGTTTTCACACGACTCTAGAGATACACTCTTGATTAGGGGAGAGCAAAGTTGTCATGTTCTATGGTTGTCAGAAACTAAATCCCTTCTTGTCTATCCAGGGAGGTTCAACTCCTCCTTGCCTATTCGAGAAAGTTTCTAGTGAACTCTGAGCTAGCTGGCAAACCCAAAACTTTAAGTCTAATATCGACAATAGAAGACCTAGTTAACGTCTGGTCTAGGCCTATACTATTGAAGGTATTATTCCAATGCGCAGTGCCTATTGGGATAATAGGAACTACACTACAGTTCAACCGCAAAGAATTTACTGAGTCCGGCGGGGGCGAGGTGATTCAGGACCAGGTCTTCCACCATGAGGTCGGTGGGAGCATTCTCTGGATTTTCCGGAACACCTACGATGCGTATATTATTGCGCCGGGCCCTATTTTCAGAATCCACGAGCCGACAGGCCATCAAGTCACGTGAAGAACGCAAGTTGCCAATCTGAGTCTGTATGTCCGTGACATCAGTAGTCAGGCTGGAGGTCTTCAAATCCAACGCCTTGACCCTCTCATTGGTCTTCGTCAGGGCCGCTCTAATCAGCGTGACATTGATCACCACCGTATCAATCTTGGAGGCGAGGGCCTCATACTGTTGTCCAATGGAGGCCTTCATACTGGTGATGGCGCTCATGACGTCCTGAAGCGAAACCTCCGTAAGCGCCGCAGAATTCATCATGGGGTCTTCAGGAGTACGGCCAGTGCCGCAGGGGGATCCTTTAGGATGGGTATAGCGATCCATCACATTGGTTTGAGTTTGTCCCCCTCGGAGAGGCGTTTTCGTCTTGCGCTTCTCGTTGTCCGGTTTGGTGGCCATATTGGAAATAGCGCCCCGGAGGGGCCCTCGGGACCTGGTAAAAATGGCCGATCTCAATGAAGCCAAAAGTATACGAAAGTGGGCCAAAGTAACGAAAAATGCCAACAGGGCAGGAGACCAGACGTTCACGGAAGAGGGCACTAAACAGTAGAGCGATATCAAGCCGGATCCGGGGTAGATCTGAGAGAATGCCAGTCAAGTAGAACCCGGAGGAAAGTGAAACTGAAAGTTGAAATGAGGCCGCCCTGGGGAGAACCCCTCAGGCCGTTGTTGTTCAACTACTCCTCGGCCTGAAGATCAGCAGAGCCCCCAGCCCCGTCCCGGGGCAGGCCGTAAAAGTTCGAGTCGATGTTAAAGCGGCTCCCGACGCCCGATTTCAATTTGGAAACGAATATCGAGGTCAGCCAAAGGTCGCCTTCAAAAGCCCATCTTCAGAATCAGGATATAGTCAGGATATTTGCGAAGGGCGGCGCGGGTCTCGGGAGCTCTGTGCTCACGCGACCATCTTGGATGCCCGCGAAGCTCCTCCTACTGCATCTTTTTCGAACTTAGATAAAGACCAATATGACGTCAGGGATGACTGTGAGTAGGGTGTTGTCAACAGTAAGATAGGAGCTGTGATGTCTAATTCAGGGAGGAAGGGATTCTGTAGAGAAGTTACTGCTGATAAAATGTTGTCTGGCTTTTCCTGGTGCTGTTGGCTGTTTAGGAGACATCACAACTGAAGGTGACTGAGAGATGCAGTATAAGTAAGGCATGGTGGTATATACATTAGTCTTTCAAGTTTTTGGAACACTATGTATAGAACCACATATTTCAGTAATTGTATGTACTTTTTCAACTGCACAGAAGGCTGGATAAAGACAGCACATTAATCGGTATGATATTCTTTATATTCTTTCTAAGCCCAGTACAAGACTCTGCCAATCTCAGAAAACTGCAAGGTCATTCCCCAACATAGCATTTAGAGACAGTAATGAGAGTTATGCATCTGAAATGTGTAATATATCATAGAAAGACTTAGATTACCTTCAGACTCACCCTACTTGCAGAGTTTTAGTGAAGGCAAATTTTCCAAGCATTTAAATATGATGCGGGCTAAACTGCTTGACAGTTTTCAGATGTGCTAACACTCTGACCGCTACTTTATATGCATGTATAAAATGTGCAAGTAAGGTTCGTGCTGTCAGTGATCTAAAATATATTCTATAACACGAATATACCCTTAGTTAACTTTGAAATAAACTGTGCTTTTAAGACGCTGCACCATTTAAATAGGCATCAAGAACTCATGGATGCCCCTGACCAGTGTTGTCTTAACACATGGGCACACTGTGCAGTTACCCAGGGCGTCCTACCATGCAGACCAGAATGTAACACTAATTTTCAGTTAAACATTTTTATTCCTGTGAGTGCATTGCTTTGCCCGGGTGCCTATAATGTCTTAAAACGGCCCTGCCACAGACTCACCTCCGTGTTATTTTTTCCTAGGATCAGGGATTCATTTGCCAATTCTAATTTCACTACTGTATGTATGTATGTATCTATGTGTTATTTCTATAGCACGAACCTAGACAAAAGGCAAAACATTTCCACAAACAGCCGAATTACATTAATATTGGAATTTTAGGATGCAAATAATGTCCACTGAAATTCATTGTATTTAAATATTTCTTCTACATATTCATTGCGGATGTCTTAAACCTGTATTGCTGTGTTGACCATGGTTGCTTCCCTCCCATGCACTTCAATGGTTTAAGAGAGGAAGCTTTTTTTTAAAGGAGGTTTTCCCACTGTTTGATTTTTTATGTTTCACGGCTACTGAACTTTAAAAAAAATCAAGGTGAAAAGGTGAGTGACCCTTCTGAATTCACATGCAGAATCATTTCAAATTCAAACACAGTATCAAAAATGCTATTTAGGCCGTTGTTAAAGTGCCAGCAGATTAAAGCATAAATCAAAAGCATAAAATGCAAACAGTGCAAGTGTTTGCACTATTTTGAGCACCAAGGAACTGACAGAATTACTGCCTATAAAGTAAAGTGCCATTAGAAAATAGAAGAGCCCAACTGTCACGAAAAATGGACGCAAATTGTGACCTTGATGTCATACCAACAGAATTACCAGCAACACCGGCCCCTAATCAGGATTTTTCCATAGTCTCTGATGATATCCCGCTACGCCGATCTCCTGCCCTGAGAACAATGAGGGCCTGTAGAAAACAACAAACTAAGCGCGGGGGAAATAACAACAAGAGAAGAGTTGAAAATACACCAAAGAACACTGCTTGTGACAACGAGACTCTAATTAAGAACAATGCTGCTAATGTTAACACTGAGCAACTGGATGTATTAGCTAGTATTATAGAGGGAAAACTTGAATCTATTGTTAAACCACTGGTAGACAAAATAGACCTACTTACAGCTGAAGTGTCCAGGTTAGATAGACTATTAGATGCGCATACTGGCAAGATTGACAGTCTTGGGTCCAAAGAGAGGAGTGTATCATGTAATGATGCTGTCCCTAAACCACATGCTGGGGGGCCTAGTCGAAATAAATTAGATATACCAGTCCCGCCAGTGGAAAGCGAAATCGCTAAGGTAACAGCGGTGCCTGTAAGTATGCCTGGAGCATTAGTACCCAAGAAAAGTCGTTCTATTAATCTCCCGCCAGATTGTGCACCCTATGTTGTTGTCCTTTCTAACGTTCCCCCTCTAGATGTTAGTCAGGATCAATCCCCGTTGGAATCACATGATTCGCTCAAATACAAAACGGTCTCATGGTTACATAGGCACTGTGGGTTTCCAACCAATTACTCTGACCAAATTTTAACAACTAGAAGGGTACATTGGATTGGCAACTCAAAAAAATCCTGTAAGGGTGATTGTGTCATCGTTAATTTCAAATATACACAGCATGTCGCAACTGTCTTGCTTAGAGCAGCCTCTCTAACTCCAAATGAGAACGAGGTACTGGTACGGCCATTGGGGTATTTTTCTAACCCTCTCAGTAAGATACCTACTGTTACTCAAAGAGCTAGGCCCCTTACCCCCAATTACTGCCCAGCTTTTGAGGTACCAACGCAGAACAGATACCAAGCTCTGAGTTCCCTGGACCAGAACGATTGACATCTAAAGGATACTGGGCCTTTGTTGTGCAAAACTCATAATGCCCAAGAAAAGAATTCAGGCGGGACAAGCACAAACTCAGAGCACAGCTGGGATAAATCCATTAAAGTGATTATTGAAAGTGGTCTACTTTCTGCCTCTGCTAAAGAGAGGTGGGTGAATAACCAGCGTTTATTGTGCGTTGAGGACCATAATGCTGGTGCAAATAAGGTTGACCAACTTGTACACGGTGCTAATCATAATGGTGTCCAGGAGAACCGAAAAAACTTTATCACAGGGGGTACCTCTATTGTTAGATGGAACACTGATCCTGAGGTCGAGAAGAACCCACACAATAAGTACACCACTGCAGATAGTGGACCCTCAGGTGAGCCCATGACATCTTTACCTGCTAGCAATAAAGCAAGAGTAGCTATGACCATAGAACGGTCCAACTTTGAGGGAGCTAATAGCCATGCAGCAAGCACATCAAGTATAAGCTACGATGAGGTGGTTGAGTACCATTTAATTACAACTCTAGACACAACCCCTGCTACAAGAAATTGTATCCGTGATGCTACCAGTAGAGGAAACCCTAATCAGCCATCCTAACCTTATAGTGGGACGTATTTGGCTGCATGTCTTTTATCACATCCCCTGTTGCTCCACAATTGTTTGCTGACTAATGTTTTTCGTGGGATATAGATCTGTGCGGCTGATAGCACAATGTCTAATGTAATTTGTTCTGCAGATGCTATTGCTCTATTATGACAAATTGACATTTTGTTTGTGTTGACTACCTCTTCCACTGTTTATTCTTCTATTGTAAAGCGCTCTGATACCCTCGTGGGTCACATTCGCGCTATATTAGACTTTATAAATAAATAAATAAATAAAAATAGTGATATCCTGGAACATCGCGGGTCTGGCTAAAAATCTCTCAGATCATGATTGGCCTAATTATATAGACTCCAGTGATATTTGCCTGCTACAGGAAACTTGGACCCTTGATGTACCACACAGAGTAGGGTACAAAACCTTTAATATAGAGGCGGTAGCGTCAACCCGAGGGAGACCCTCGGGGTGACTTACAGTGTGGATTAAAGTGTCTCTCAAGGTAAATATTAAGCAATTAGAGACAGATTCAGCCGACATACTGGGGCTGGAAGTTAACTTAAGGGATGGTAGGCGCATAACTGTCTTTAATGTGTACAACCGACCGAGTGGGCTGTCAAAAGAGTCAACAATCCTGGAAAAACTGGACAGCCTCCTTGTTAATAATGTAGACTCGCCAGGCATTCTGATCGGAGGGGATTTTAATTGTAATTTCGAACCAATCAAGCGGTTTGGTGATGTCTTTGGAGATGAGGACAGTGCTAACAATATCCCCTCTCTATCCTTCACGGAGGGAGTGCGCTGCACGACCCTAGCTGTGCAAATGACAAAACTAGTTGCAGTACATGGAATGAGGGCTTGTAATGGCCGTTTCCAATCTGATTCCCCCAAGGCCTCCACCTTTGTTAAAAATAATTCCCATAGTTGTATAGATTATATGCTGGTATCCCTTGATATTTGGTCTTATCTGATAGACTTTGAAATTGTCCCAAGGTATGAAAGTGACCATCGGCCGTTGCAGTTGTCAATAAACCACCGATTGCTCCCTAGTAGTCGCCCAATGTCAGATGTTCTCCCCTTGGAGAAGAAATCCCATGATGCCCCAGTAATGAGTAATAATAGGCGTTCCCTTAAATGGTCTAGCATATTGGGAAATGGGGAGGCATTGTCTAGCATCTATCAACTCTTTGCAGATACATTTTCCAATCATTTATCCCATCCAGTAGAGGACAATGATTTTATAGATACACATACCAAGTTTTTTACATATCTTGTACCCTACGTGTCGAAAATGCCAAAAAAAAGGTTGATGCACCAAATTAGTGCTGTAGGGTCCAAACCTTGGTACAACAAGGAGTGTCGCTTATCAAGAGTTCACTTGTAGATGCTATTAAGAACAAGACACCAGATGTGATTAGGGCCCTTAGGAGCGAATATAAGAAGACCCAGCTCAACGCCAGGGCCCTTTGGGACGAGGAATGTTGGGAGAATATGTTATTAGCTTCTAAGGCTAAGGATAGTGTGGGGTTTTGGAAACTTGTTGCCAATGAGAAAAACAGAGATAAAACAACCGAAGATGTGTTTATTGACGAGCAAACATGGGTCAATCATTTCACCCAATTATATGAAGCCCCAGGAAACAAGGAGTCATATGTTGATAATTGCTCTAGAACTGCATATAGCACAAACACCCTAGTGTTTAGTCTAGAAGAAACTGAGCAAGCTATTAGCTCAGTTAAAAATGGCAAGCGCCTGGTCTAGACAAAATACCCGGGGACCTGTATAAGCATGAGATTGGAGTGTGGGCACCCTACATTAACCATCTTTTTAACATATTTGCTACCGGTGGTAATCTACCTGATAGTTGGAGGGGCGCTGAAATCATTTTAATTTTCAAAAAGGGAGATAGAGGTGTACCTTCTAACTATCGTCCCATTAGTCTTTTAGACATTTTGCAAAAGATTTTTGCGAGGCACCTTTTAATTCGTACAAATCAGTGGATTGATGAGAATGATGTCTTTACCAAATTTCAAGCAGGCTTTAGACGTAACACCAGTACAATCGATCAAGTGTTCAGATTTTGCTGTATTTGTTGAAAATATGTTTTTTTATTGAAGGGACATATTTATGTAGCTTTTGTTGACCTTAGGGCAGCTTTTGATTTAGTTTTGCGGGATCGTTTATGGGATTGTTTCTTTGAAATGGGACTACCATTCTGCTTACTCGAGCAGATTAGAAGACTGCACAATAACAACTTTGCAAGGATACGCTGGGGTCCGAATGGGGAACTATCTAATCCTGTTCCAATTAGGCGGGGAGTCCGCCAAGGGTGCGTGTTGGCCCCTACTCTCTTTTCCTTATTTGTCAATGATATTCCGGCGATCTTAGATGAGAGTCAAAATGACTCACCTAAGTTGAATGGAGAGAGGGTTCCCGCACTCTTATTTGCGGACGATACCATTCTGATCTCACAAACCCAAGTGGTCTGCAATACCTTTTAAATTCCTTCAAATTGTACTGTGATAAGAAGGGTCTAGAAATCAATACTAATAAGACCAAATGTATGGCCCTTAATCCCCACAAATCCTTCAAGGGCCATTTCCTTCTTAACAATCAAAAACTGGAACTTGTATCGGAGTTTTCCTACTTGGACGTCTCTCTTGACTCCAAAAATTCCTGGAAGACACAACTGGAAAAAAGTTAAACTATTTTTAATCAGAACACTTTACCCATCACAAGATGACATGGGGCCAGCATAAACAAATCTATTACACCAGCCCTGGAAGTGTTTAAATTCAAGGCACAGGCCAGTGCCCTATATGGTGCCGAAGTTTGGGGTATGAATGCGGGAAATCTTTTTAAGAAAAGCGAGAATAACTTCTATAGGAGTATTTTGAGTTGGCCCCCACGCACTCCACTCTTACCCCTTTTTTTAGACCTTAACATGAAGCGTACGGACGATCTTGCAGTACTCCGTCCACTCCTATATTGGGTCAGACTATGGAGTAATCCAGATCTTGCAGATTACAAAACTGGTATTCTAGAAGTGAAGAACCTTGATGCTTATAATACTAACCCTTGGTTAAAGCATGTAAAAACTTAGCTTATTCAAATTGGTCTTACCCACTTCTGGGAAAACCCTGCACTTTTGACACAAAGTTGCAAGAAGCTTGTAAAGGCAGGATTCTGGTCTTATATGTCTTATAACTCCCTAAATGATAATTCATGTGGTTCCATTACCAGTAGTTTTCTTAACTTCAAAAATGTACCACACTTTGAGGAGTTTTTAGATGAGATACAACCCCAGCTTGCAAAAAGTCTGTACCTAAAATTTAGATACGGAATACTTAAAACGAATGTAGTCCTAGCTATGTGGGAAAAGCACACCGGGACAACAAAAAGTTTGAACTGTACATGTTGTCAGTCCAACTCAAAAGAGGATGAGAAATACATATTGTTGTTCTCCACCACATACGACAGAGCAAGGAGACGATGGATAAAGCCCTTGTGTAATGCCCTAGGTATTCGTTCGTATGTGGAAGCATTTAGGATCATCAAAACTGATACTAGTCATCTTACTGTGTTTTGTGTCAGTAGATTCCTATTGCTTGTAAGTTATTCACGCAAGAAGCGGGGGTTGGAGCTATAGTTGCTTAGCTGCCCGTTCGCTATGCAGAGGTTATGTTGTCCTGATTGTCCGAGGAATATTGTTGAGTCAATCTCTAGGATCATTCTCTATGGTGCCACCTAAAAAGTTTTTTATCTTGTATTATAACAAAATTTTATATTTTATGTGCCTTTTTAAACCCATGAACCAACACTAAACTTGATGAATTGTATTGTATTCCAGCTCCCCAACAGCATATCATGTATGCACTTTTGTACCCACTGTGTAAAATGTACTGTTGTTTTTATGTGTCTTTTATGGCCAGATTGGGCCAAAATAAAGATTAATGAAATGAAAAATGTAATTGTTCTGACAACTTGCATACATGCATTTTTCATTTATTTATTGCACTTTTGAGTGTGTTTAGTTACTGATTGAATCTAATGCATTCAAAAGATGGAAGGCTTATATTAGGGTATAAGAGGCTCTATTTGAACAATTAAATGAGCAGTAGCTTCTGGTTCTGTAAGGTACTAGAGAACTTATTGGGGAACAACCATTACAACGCGGGTTTTACCACACGTTGCTTTTACATCGCGTGCATTACAACGCATGCGATGTTACAATGCGTGGTAAAACCTCGCATACCATTACATCGCATGTGCTTTTACAACGCATGCGATGTAATGTGTAATGGTGGCGGCGGGGGCGGCTATCCACGTCGTTGGGAGGAAACTTAGGCTGTTTCCTCACAACGACGTGCAGCAAGCAGGAAGGAGGAAGCAGGATCCGACGGCGACGCTGGAGAGGAGAGAGGTAAGGGGGTTTGTGAATGGGGTGGGGGTTACTTCGTAGGGTTTAGGGTAGTTTAAATGTAGTGTTTTTTTAAAAATGTTTTAGTGTGTGTTGTGGTGTTGTAGTGTTTGTTTATTGTAGTGTATGAGGGTAGTGTAGGGGTGGGAGTAGTGTGCGTAGCGTAGTAGTGTTTTAGGGTTTAGGGTAGTGTAGGGGTGGGAGTAGTGTGGGTAGCGTAGTAGTGTTTTAGGGTTTAGGGTAGTGTAGGGGTGGGAGTAGTGTGGGTAGCGTAGTAGTGTTTTAGGGTTTAGGGTAGTGTGAGGGTGGGAGTAGTGTGGGTAGTGTAGTAGTGTGGTAGTGTTTTTGGGTTGGGGTAGTGTAGGGATGGGAGTAGTGTGGGTAGCGTAGTAGTGTTTTAGGGTTTAGGGTAGTGTAGGGGTGGGAGTAGTGTGGGTAGCGTAGTAGTGTTTTAGGGTTTAGGGTAGTGTAGGGGTGGGAGTAGTGTGGGTAGTGTAGTAGTGTGGTAGTGTTTTTGGGTTGGGGTAGTGTAGGGGTGGGAGTAGTGTGGGTAGCGTAGTAGTGTTTTAGGGTTTAGGGTAGTGTAGGGGTGGGAGTAGTGTGGGTAATGTAGTGTGGTAGTGTTTTTGGGTTAGGGGTAGTGCAGGGGTTGGAGTAGTGTGTTGTGTAGGGGTAGGGTTGTCACTTACCTTGCATACTTTTACCACAAGTATAGCTTTACCACGCATGCCTTTGCGTTGTAATGGCATGCGTGGTAAAGGCTTATTCGTGGTAAAAGTATGCGATGTAATGGAATGTGATGTCATTGACATTGCGTAGTAATACTCGCGTTGTAATGGCATGTGTGGTATTAGTATGCGATGTAATGACATACATCTGAACTTATTGTATCTGATGATAATCAAGTATTACATGACTTTCAGGTGGTGGTCAATACAACGCCCCCGTGGTAATGATCTTCGCAAGGTGGAAAATACCGCTGGCACAGCACCGCCAAAGGCGCTTAATGACCGTCCGCCTGATAACGAGTTCAAATTGTGCAGGTTCCTTAGCCTTTCCCACGGAGGTGCCCTGAAAAAGGGCACAGCAATGGGAACGGCAAAGATGTTCCGCACAGCATGGACTGTAAAGTCCATACCCTGCTGGAACTGGGGTGCAAGCAGACAGGGGGGGCCCATGTTGAGCCCCTCTGAATGCCACACCACGGCAGGGGAGCATGGGAGCCCTGTAGGGTCTCTTTTGGGTCCTTTTTGTTCCCCATCCTCCAGTCTTTTTGTGTACGGCTCACTGCCATGAAAAGGCTGGCACTGAGAGGAGCTTCTAATATGCTCGGCATGACTGAGCCAGTCCTGCTCAGCATCTTGCATTGTCCCTCGGCCGTGCCACTGGCGCAGCCAGCAGTCTACCACTGGAACTACTCAGAGAGTCTCAATCCGGCAGATGGAACACCACCACCACAAGTCTGGCAGTCCATGGACCGCCAAACTCATAATCAGGCCCCAATGCCCACATGCATCATTGAGAATTGCATTCGCAAACGGTGCGAATCGCAATTTTCGGCCGTTTGTGAATGCAATTCTCAAATTTTGGATGCATCATGCTTTTCGCAATTTTAGGAATCGCAACCATGTTGCGATTTCTAAAATTGCGTTTGCATTTAAGAAATCGCAATTTGAGATTTCTTAAATGCAATGCATGATAATTTTTAAATTGCGAATTCGCAAATTGGAAGGGGTAAATTAGCATGAAGTTAAACTTCATGCTAATTTACCGAAAACTTTCAAACATGCACAAGTTACATATTTGAAAGTTTTAATTTACACACACACATGTCCTTGGGGCATGTGTGTGTGTAAATTGCATTTAAAGTTAAATTTCAGGGGTGCAGGGAGGGGTTCTTTGGACCCCCCCGCACCCTTGAAATTGCATTCACATTTTGCGAATTCGCAAATTGAAAATAGCAAAATGTGAATGCCTTCCTATTCATTCCTATGGGCCTTTTGGCCCATAGGAATCAATGGCAAGGTTTTCCTTAATTGCGATTCGCAAATTGTGAATCGCAATTAAGGAAAAATAAAGAATCGCAAAAAAAGTTGCGATTTTTTCATGCATTGCCGTTTGCGATTTCTAAATTGCGATTCCTTAATTTTCGCAATTTAGGAATCGCAAACGGCAACAATGATGCATGTGGCCGTTAGTTACAAGCATTTTAATTCCTAGTTCATGTGGTGAAAACCCTGTAGAAGATAATAAGCCATAGGTGGGTAAAAGTCTACATAATATTTTCCCAACTTTTAATAATACTGAGCCTATATAGCGCCTGGTAACACTAGCCAGTGTGTCCCCGCGCTTCAAACTTTTACTGGGTCTAGGTGAATTAGTTCCTTTGTGTAAGGTAACCTATGCTATGGACAGTATGCATGTAAAGGTAGTTGTATGACACAACCCTATCTAGGAAGCAACAGCACTGGATTAAGTTGGGTGCAGGGAGACAAACAAGAAATGTGTATGTCAAGTGGGAATTACACAATTATTTTACACACATATACACTTTTGTTTAGGAATGGGGGGAATTAAGGGCCAGATGTAGGAAGCCTAATACCGGTCAGTAACTGCCGAAATTACCGAATTACGGCCGTTACCGACCGGTATTAGGCATTTGAGATGTAGGGGCCTAATTTAGCGATTCGGTAATTTACCGAATCGGTAATTTAAGGAATCGGTAGATACCGAACTCTTAAATACCGATTCGGTAAATTACCGAGTCCTTAATGTAGGAAGCACTCAAATGAGTGCTATTCACTTGTAAGGATTCGTTATTTACCACCAACTACAAGTTGGTGGTAAATAATGAAAACCGTTAAAAAAGCAATTTTGTGCTTTTTGTAACAGTGCCATGTGGCAGACATACATGCCCTTAGGGCATGTATGTGTGCCACATGTACACCCATGCACTATTCAGGGGTGCAACAGGGTGTCAATGTGACACCCTGCCACCCTTGAATGTGTTCCTCATTTTACCGAATCGGTATTTACCGATTCGGTAATTCCCATTCATTCCTATGGGCCTGGAGGCCCATAGGGATGAATGGGAAATACCGAATCGGTAAATACCAATTCGGAATTTACCGAATCTTACCGATTCGGTAAAAAATACCGACTGGATACCTACATCCCATTTACCGATTCTAAAATACTGAATCAGTAAAATTCGGTATTTTAGAATCGGTAAATCTGGATTACCTACATCTGGCCCTAAGTGATTTGCCCAGAATAATACAAAGTGAAGGGCCACAAAAGACAAATGTCATCCTAATTGAGCCTCCAACAGCTGAAAGAGGGAGAGTGGCACCTATGTCTCCTGTGGTCGAAAAAAATGACAATTAAAGGGCCATGCTGACTAGTAGTGGCACCTGAAGAGTTGGTCCTAAGGGACAGCAAATGTGGACAGAATGACAGTGAGAGTATCAGCTGAAGGAAACTTCCATCCATGTCTCCGGTGGTAGAGGAGATGTTGACCCCCTTTGTGTCAGCAGATGGAGAGAATTTCAAGCCAAGGGGTCGATGATGATAAAGTAGTGGGCCCAGTTAAGTGCCCTGCACACTGTCTGATGTAGCACTTTAGGCACTGTTGCAGGTAAAAGATATATCATCCAAACTATGGGAAGAAATGTGATAATGGCTGTATCGTCAAGAAAGACAACAATGAAGAACAGGTCAGGGGCTTGGTATTACCAGATTTGGTAGTGGAGTGCCTGCAGGCGTTTTATCACACTCAGATTGCTAATAGTTGGGTTTCTATTCCAAAGTGCATGTGGAGGGAGATGCCTTCTTGGATTTCTTCATTACTAGTTATCACAGTTTGGTGGTCCTGCGGCAAGTCAGGTTTTGAATTCATTTGCACTCGTGGTGGATTAATCAATAATCTTTAACTTTGAGGGTTGTATGTGTTCTTGCTGCACTGGTCCGTACACAATGAAGGAGAAGCTTAGTATACACACACTCCTTTAGAACAGTTGTCAGTCGAGGGGCATTATGAGATTTTGTGAGTTAGGACCTGTCTAAGCACAAATCTTGACTTTTTTGTTTTTTAGCACCTCATTTTGCTTCTCCATCCTCCCATGCAAATTGTGGGTTAGAAGTGCGGGAGAGTACATCAGGTGATTAAAAATGGGGCCCACTCAATAATTGATTTCTAGATCAATAAAAGTTAGAGGTTTTTTAACAAAATTCAAATAAGCAGTGCAGAGTCAATGCCATGTCTCTGACAAACATTCTAAGTATCAATGGGCAGCAAAATCACAAGAAAATCAGGCAGCATAGGAAAGAACTCATAAATCTAGTTCACCCCCAATATCAAGGGGTTCTTATTCACAAATATTGCATAGTAAATTAGAGAAACAACAAAATCATCACAGAACAAACACAAGAATAATATATGTCATTAACTTAACACATAAGCACCATCCCATTTCTAAAAACCGTATTCAACACCCTCTATGCTAATGTCATCCAGTGATTTTCTAACAAATATGAAAAATTAAGACAACAGGACTTTCTCCAACTGAATGTGGGAGAGGTGTGGCGCAGCGGCCAGGGTGCCTGATTCCGGACCACGGGGTTCACGGTTCGATCGCCGGTGGCAGGTCAGCCCAGCACCATGTGACTCTGGGCAATAGCTTGCTTAATCTTCCCGAGGGCCCCCAGGGACAGGAAACCACTTCGGAGGTAGCTGTGCGCTTTACAACTTCAAGGTTATTATTAATATTATAATAGAATAGTGATCACAGCAAAAGCAATGGAAAAGACCTTGACAAACATTACAAGTCAGAGAGAACAGGGAAAGTTAATCGAAAGCAATGTAATCATCACTGTGGAAATAAACTGCTATACGTCAGCTTGACTGTGCTCTGTGGGGCTTGTGGGTACAACATGTGGGCAAGGGAGAAGCAGAAGTGAATGATAGAGATGCATCCATCTTGTTTAAAAAGTAATTTTGCATGAAAATAGCCAGTCTGTAGTTATAGTTAGGTCTGCGTTTGACAAATCTTATCAAAACTTTCCCCCAAAAAGTTCATCCACCTCAACTTTTTTTCTGGAAAGTTTCAGGGTGATCCGTGAAGCAAGGGGTGAGAAAATGTCCCCATGCATTTTCCATAGACTTTTTTGGAATGCAATATCGCAAAAACTGATGGACAGATTTACACCAAATTTGTTAGGACGCTAGATCTTGTCCAGAAAGCGTGCTTTTTGTTATTTGGCATAAATCCGTTCAGTACTTTTTGGGAAATAAAGGTCCAGAAATATTTATAGATCTGGACAGTTGGATTTGAGGGACTCTCCCGAGAATCTAGCGAGCACAAATTAAAAAAAGAAAGCATTGTTATTAGCCTCAGGTTTTTTTTCAATAGTGCCGTTTTGTTCCTGCATGAACAGAAATGTTGCAGTGGCCATTACAGGACTTCGGGGACTTAGTCCTTTGTCCTGAACATGTAATAAAAAACAATATAGGTGGTAAATTAGGGATATCCTTCGTCCCTAGTCTTAGGAACCTCTGAGGCCAATTTCTTTTTTTTTAAATTGGGTTTTGCTGTGATTCTCCCAGGACTTCTGCAGAATCGCAGCAAAAAACGAACAAAACCATGTCCTTGATATTTTTTACTTTAAATGACCCCTAAGGTCGGTCATGTTCTATGCGTGAATGCAGATCATTAACTTGGGAGGGGGGCATTTGTAGTGCCCCCTCCATGAGCCGATTTCGACCTGGGTAACTCCATCACCCTGGGCCTGCTGTGCTAATGAAAGAGAAGGGGGTAAGAGGCCTCCCTCTGTGAGCCTTCTAAGGCATCGGGGACCTCTTCTCCCAGCGCCACAATTTAAATTAAGGGTAGGAGGTCATGCGCCCTCCCATACCCGAGCCTCTTTGAGGCCTGTAGGACCCCATCCACTGGGGTCATTTTCTTTTTTAATAGGCAGGGATAAGTGGCCACCATCACCGACCCTTTGCAGGCCCTAGGTACACCATCTGCCGGGTCTGTATTATTTTTAAACAGGAGCGGACTGCGTGACCCCCTCCCCCGACCCTTAATGGGCCTCGTGAACCCCATCTCTAGGGCAGGCTCACTTCTTGTGTCCTGGGGAGCACACCCCTAGGATGCTGTTTCTATGCCCGCGAGAGCACAGGTGCTGTTTCTCTGCCAGCGAGAGCACAGGCAGGGAGAACATGTCAGCTGCCACCCGCCGGGTGCTACAAAAATGTTCTTGCTGGGTGGGAGCAGACATTTGTTTCCCTGCCTCTGCTCTTGCAGGCAAGCAAATGAAAAATATCTGCTCCTGCCAGGAAGGTACAATGCTGACTCCTGTAGCACCCTGGATGGGGGCATGCGTGAAGCCGTCTGGGCTGCTGGCCCCTGGGGCTTACCCCGTTGCCCCAAACTAAAACCTGTGCCCTGAAGTACCTATAACTCTCGCACCACCATGTACTGCTCATTACCTCCCATATTACCTCACTCATGACATGGTCTGTGACATAACTGATAACATCACAGCAACAGCTAAAAGACATAAGTGACGACAACACTGTGCATGGGATAACTATAACTGGAGAGTTTCGATGATTTTTTGAGTTTAAAAAGTTACACTGTTCCTGAAATTTTCACCTAACTTTGATGTTAGTTTACCAGTTTTTGTTCAGTTAATTGATTTATAGTATAACATATATATATATGTGTAAGAAGGTGGAGTATTATGTACTGATGGTTAGGCTTCACTATGCAGTACTCTCACAATACCTCAAAGATGGTCCTAAGACTCACAATAATAAATCCTTAGCTTAGTCCTGGGAGAGTTCCAAAAAGCAGTCAGGCTTTACTAAAGGAACATTTGTTAAGCATTTCAGAGTACCAAAATGGACGATCAGTAATTGACTCGTCTCAAAAGAAATCGGACACCATTCTATAAAACAAAAGCAGATTTTTATATAAACCAAAACAAAGTCAGTTATGGATTTTTATAACAAAGTTAAATCAGTGCAATACAATACTGCAAACCTTTAGCATTGCGGACAATGGACAATCAGTCACTAATAGGTCTAGTTGTAACCGAAAGATGGTTAAGGTGATGTGGCTTCAAGAACCAAACTGTGGAAAAGTAAATTTTGCCATGTCATATGTGCCTACGTGTTCCCCATGTTATGTCATATGTGCATGATCGATATGCATGTATTCCCTTCTGATCGATTAAAGACGCAATTACAGTTGAGTCCATCTCTAGTATGCCAGTTTCCAGTCTTCGTGAAAGCAACGAATATTAGGCCCATGTAAACCTACGTTGCCACGTTTTACAGTGTGCACGTTAATTCCTTGAATTGTCCCCGTTTCTAGGCCTCAAAAGGGCCCGGACTCAGATTCAGCTCCTGTTTCCTGAACTCTCCGAGGAGCGATACAGCCCCCACCTGTATCCCTGACCCTTCACTTACTTTCATGCCTTGCAGTGCCCGGCTCGGCCTGGCTCTGCCTCCCAGTCTGCCAAGAGTATGTTATGATTCTAGTTATCAGTCCAGCCCTCCTTCTCTGCATTCCTAAGCTACTGAATCGCATCAATAGTTTCCGTCATGGTCTAGCCTTTATGTCTCCATGTAAGAGAAATACTGTATTCATATTCATAGAATATTCCTCGCACATGCAATACATATAGAATTATGCATGCACCAGTCTTAATGTCTGTTAGCCTTTACCCTGATAACTTTTGGATTCTATCAACATGTACTATAAACACCAGATACTAGATATGCCTAGGTACATGTCGCTCTGACCCTCCAGACTTTCGTCTCCTCTTCTAGTGCAGAAGTCATAGCCCCAGTTCTCCCTGGTAACACGTCATTGCCAGTTTACGCGCACCACTAGATTAGAGGTCCCAGCTGCTCAGGTAGCCCCCTCCATGTTTCCGCCCCTTTTTATGACATATTCTGTTACGTTTACATCACATGTCTATGTATACGCCCTGTACACGCCTCTTGTTACACCCACTTTATGCCTTATCTTTCGCGACTGCTACAAACTCCGCCTACTGCTACGCCTACTGTATTGAATGCAATGTAATTGTTTTTAGTATATATATTAATGCACTGTTATTAAAAGCGAGCCAATTCCCAGATCCTGCCCCCGGCAGCTGCCATCCTATTCCCATGCAGGCTGTCCTGTTCCTGTCCTTTTATGCCTGATTAAAGCCTGTATACTTCAGCTACCTCGAATCTTGACTCTTATTTATTGAGCTATCTGTTATTAGAGTATCCTGAAAAATAGAACCGGTAATTAATTATTTATTTACCACATAATGGCGCCCGAACAGGGACTTGCCCTTTCCCCACGCGCCGGAGAAGCCACGCAGGCCCCCTGATCCTCTGCAGCCGTGACGGAACCATACCGGCCACGTGCAGATATTTCTGCTTCAAGTATCCCTCAGGCCCACGGAGGAGACGGAGGTTGCGGTCCAGCGTCCAGATGAGGCGGTGGAGGAACGCGGCGAGTCCCGACCAGAGCCCAAGCCGAGAGTCCAAGGTCCGAGGTATCCGGAGGCCCACCTGTAACTGAAGTCCGAAGTTCGTCCGTCCGTCGTCGTAGCAGTCCAGTCCAGTCCGAGGCCTTCCGTTCTTGCTGCCCGGTGAGTACCATTGCTGGGGTAGTATCTAGACAGGGTCAATTAATTTGTCTCTGGTCCGTGGGTTTGGGTACACAGATCCAACACGAAGTGTCCACCTAGGTGGATGCGGGTCCTGACGTGTCTCTTTATGAGACCGGTAAGTTTCGTACTGTTTTAGCAGTGCATCTAGTCATTCCAGTAAGTTCTGTTCTGTTCTCGAGAAATTCATGTGTTTCTGTTTTCAGTATTCCGGGTAGTATTCTGTCCGAACTGTTATTTTAAATGTTATTTCATGTGTTTTCAATGTTGTGGTATGAGTGATTTGTTTTCAAGTTATTATCGTGTTTATCGTGTATTGTATTTGTGTCCAGATTCCAGTCTAAGTCATGCCTCTGTTCTCGAAATTACGTCAGTTAAAAACCAGAAAAGGTCTGCTCGAAGAAGCAGTTCCTGTCCCGCCTAGGGACAGTCCAGGTCATTTTATGTATCATAAACATGGCATAAGTGCCATATTATATCTAGACTTATGGGTCGAGTATACTAAAGATCTAGAAGAGAAATATAGATGGCCTGTATCAGGTACATGGGATGCCGAGTGCATCATGCGAGTAGAAGAAGCATTATGGAAAAAGAAATCCAGACAGTCCCAGAAAGATGCCATCGAGTTATGGCGCAAAGAATCTCATAAAAGAACCGAAAAAGAAATCAGAAAGTTAGAATTAAGTAGGGAATCCTCAGAAAGAGCCCAAGAAAGGGAATTAATCGAAATAGGTGAACGAGTAAAAGCCGAACAGTCAGACAGACAGAGAAATGCCCTTATTAAGGGTATGTATCCTCTTCTTGCCGAGGGCTTGCCAAAAGCAACCCCGGAAGCACCATGTAATTTTCCGCCGACATTGGTTCCGATTAAGCTACGTCACAAACCGACCGTAGCTGATATTTTTCTCTCGTCCTATTTGGACGACACAGTCCCAGAATATGCAAATCCTGTTCCGCCAGCTCCTGTAAATAATGTAATTCCTGTTCCTCCAGCCACCGGGGCACCTGTTACAGCACCTGTTACGGTACCCCCGGTCCAGCCCGTAGTACAAGTTCCCGCTACATCGGTCACTCTGCCAGCACGAAGAGTATCAGTCGACGATTCTAGTATAGGGGCCGCGGGGGGAGGTCTTCCTGGTACCCCGCCGCCACACAAACGTGTAACATTAGTCGAGTTACATGAACGTGCGTTACAGCGTACGCCCAAACATCAGTCCGTTGCAGATATCAGACGAGCTCTCACCGAATGCCGTTATGATCCAGTCCCAGGCGATGATAATATGGTTATATATTCATTGCGTGTAAGACGGGTGACCGAGTATTTGGACACCCTACCGAATATGAAAGAAGATCTAGACAGAATATATTGTTTCATCCGTACAGGAGACGATCCAGAAAGTATTGGCGAAATCATGTCTCTAAGGAAAGCTGAGACCCAGCTCATGCTATTAAAATTTCTAATCAATTGTTTAGTAAGGGAACAAGATTGTCCGACTAAAGATCCGATCGAAATGAGAATTCTGACAAAGTGGAGTGATCATATAGCCGAGGGAAGACACAAGACACTCAGTAGTATAGAGAGTATGTACAAGAAAATTCGTAAGGAAATAATAAGGTTACATGAGAAACGTAAAGCAGCACAAGTGTCCGAGAAAGAAGACGACTCTCCTACTGAAGAGGTAGAAGACGAGAATACCGCCAGAATAGCGTATGTAGGTAAATCTAGACTTCCCGACCGACATTCACGCCTAGAACACAAGAAAGTTTTTCCTCTTCCAGCACTAGAACAAGAGAATCTTGAACAAGTATTTCAAGCTACCGATCACATTCTGAAATCACGTATCGGTTATAGTGAACTTAGTTCCATGCATGAACTAGAACTAGCCCGATCAGCAGTCCGATGGACTACTGATTCTACCACTTTTCCAGATGAAATAGTGGCACAAATGTTTCTGAAACTGCCCCCAGCCGAGCAGCGACTGGTGGGTATGTATATGATCCAGCACCTCATTACACTGTATGAGGGACAACATTCTGATCCAGGTCCGTTACATGATGTTCTGAACGAGTTGCTCCAGTATAGATGGAAAGGTTTAGGTACCGATTTAATTAGTATCATTCTAGAACAGCGCCACAAATATAGAACGTTTCTGAATCCGCATTTTGTTCACGTCTCACCTCCAGAAAGTAAACCATTTTACATAGACAGACAGCATCCGTTACGAGAAGTACATCCAGTTAGGACCGCGGGTGGTGAAATGCAACGAGTATTTGTTTACACCCCTATCACAAAGATGGAACTCTTAGAGATGAAGAAATTAATTCCTTGTCACGACAAAGATCCAGCAGGGTTCCATCGAGAATTAAAAGACATGCTCCGTATGGGAGAATACACGTATCCAGATGTCATTAAAATGCTAAAGGTCCTGTTGCCCGCAGGGGTATATGAAAAACTCAAGGAAAAAGAATGGGAGGTGGGAGAGAAAAAGATTGATTGGACAGCTCTAGAAGCTGAAGATAAAATACGAGTACCAGGTACCGGTCTTGGGGACAAATGTAAAGAATTGCCCGAGTTATTGATACAAGTCTTGCCAAGGTTACTAGCCACGAAAAAGGAAGATTGGGATGCAATCTCAGCATGTAAACAGAAACAGGATGAAGACACTAGTGATTTCTATTCTAGATTTGAAAAATGTTTTATTATTAACAGTGGTTTGAAGACAGGTAGCGAGTCATACCCTCATCTTTTTGTTACTAAACTAGTCGAGAATTCAAGCCCACAAGTTAAAAATCGAGTTTTGAAAGTCGAAAGTACCTGGCAAGCTAGTACCCCGTCACAAATGCTTCAAATGCTCCAGTATCACCAGAATAGAATCAGGGAAGACGAAAAGAGACGTATGAAAGACACGAAAATGAAAGTATTAGTTGCACAATCTGTTCCACAAGACAGTCAGAAGAGGGGTCCGAATCAAGCCAGTCATCCTGCAGCTCCCGTTAAAGGGACATGCAATTATTGTAAACAGCCAGGTCATTTTATAAACGAGTGTGCAGTTCTGAAACACAACATAGCTACTGGTAAGACTAAAGAAAGACCACGTCCGCCTAGACAAGAACAAGTTTCACAGACTTCTCAGTCACCACAGAATGCACAACAGACAGTTCCAGCACCGCAGCCTATCGCTGCAACACAGCATGTTACACAGCAGATGTACCAGTATGCCCAGACAGAGTATCCAGAGTATCAACAGTATTCATGAAACAGCCTAGAGAGGGAGGTAGGCTTGCCTCTCATCGAGATACCTGTAGATCAAGAGGGTCCCTATGTGAACAGTCAAGTATTAGGGAAAGACAGAAAGTTTTTGATTGATACAGGGGCAAGTAGGACTACTATCAGTCATGACGAGGTTCCAGGGGCTCCGCTCTCAGGCTCTAGAAATGTTTCCCTTGGATTTTCAGGAAAGCCTATTGTTAACGAGATTTCAAAGCCAGTTACTCTAGAAGTTGGTCCATTGTCCCGAACTACTGATTTGTTACTTACGAAGTCATGTCCAGAAAATTTGTTAGGCATTAAAACATTGAAAGAATTAGGTGCAGTAATTTGCTGTTCCCCAGAAGGAATCCGATTGTTTTTAAGAGACTTTAAAGGTCACTATGTATTACGCGATTTTGATCCAAGATTATCCAATGTACCGCAGCATTTATGGGCGCAAGGTCCAACTGATGTAGGTTTTATGCAAATCACACCCCATCGTGTGACTCTCAAGCAAGGTATAGTCTTGCCACGAATCAGACAATATAGATTGCCACCTGAGGCTGTAGCAGCCTTATCCAAAATTATTGATGAGCTCATTGCTCAAGGAGTGGTTGTAGAAACTGACTCCAATGTATGTAATTCTCCTATCATTCCAGTCATGAAACGTACTGATCCAAATGCACCTCCAGTATATCGATTAGTGATTGACCTTCGAGAGCTTAATAAATGTATCATACCCCAGTATCCAGTAGTCCCAGATATTTCATCCCTATTGACAGCTATTGATTCTGAGGCTACATTTTTCACTGTTATAGACCTCAAGAATGCATTTTTTAGTGTTCCCATTCATCCAGACAGCCAGTACCTTTTCGGTTTTTGTTTAAATGGAAGGAGCTATAAATTCACACGAGCTCCTCAAGGTTTCACAGAAAGTCCTAGTATTTACAGTCAAGCACTTAAAAGACAACTAGACAACATTCACATGCCAACTGACACTGCCCTGCTCCAGTATGTCGATGATCTACTGATCACAGCCCGTTCTGAACGTGACTGCGAACGAGCGTCACTTACAGTTCTGTATTTTCTGGCCGAGATGGGGCACAAGGTGTCCCCTTCAAAGCTCCAGTTCTGTGTCCAGCAAGTGATCTACTTAGGCCACTTACTGTCCAAGTGGGGTAGGCAGTTGACACCAGACCGTATACAGTTGATAGCGAGTCTTCCACAGCCCAAGACACAGAAGGAGGTACGTGCTTTTATTGGCCTCACTTCTTACTGCAGACAATGGATTCCTCAGTATGCATTTCTAGCCAAGCCACTGATACAGTTAACGACACAGGAGGCAGCCGTATCGACTGTCCTCCCTTGGACATCTGAACATACGCTTAGTTTTAATGAATTAAAGAAAGCCTTATGCCAAGCACCTGTTCTAGCTACACCGAACTACAGTAAGCCTTTTACACTTTTTGTCACAGAACGTGATGGTACTGCATTATCTGTTCTCACACAAGATCAAGCAGGACAGTACAAGCCTTGTGCTTATTTTTCGAGCACATTAGATCCAGTAGCCCAGGCTTTGCCTGCGTGCCTCAAGTCAGTTGCAGCCACAGCTCTAGCTATCAGACAAAGTGATTCCATAGTATTAGGACACTCCCTGACAGTACAAGTTCCACACTCCGTGGAAGTTCTTTTAAACCGAACACAGACACAGCACTTGACCATTGCACGTTTAACAGGTTATGAACTGACACTGTTCCAGCCACACATAGAAATCAGACGCTGCAACGTTCTAAATCCTGCTACCCTGTTACCATCAGTTACTTCAAATCCTGCCACACATGACTGTGTGGAAGTCATTAATACTATGACTAAGCCAAGACAAGACCTGACAGACATTGCATTACCTAACCCCGACCTGACACTTTATGTGGACGGTTCATGTATGAGAACTAGTACAGGAGAACTAGCAGCCGCGTACGCAGTGACTACTGACACTGAAGTTATAGAAACACACCGTATTGACATCCTGTCTGCTCAAGCAGCAGAGCTAGTTGCTCTGACCCAAGCCTGCATACGTGCCAAGAACCTGAAAGTAAACATATATACAGATTCACGTTACGCATTCGGAGTTGTACACGACTTCGGAGTACTCTGGCAGGAGAGAGGTTTCATGACTTCTCATGGAACCAAGATTCAGCATGGTCTCCTCATTCAAGCTCTGTTAGATGCAATACATTTACCGACAGCTATCGCTATCATGAAGTGCAAGGCACATACGAAAGTTACTGACATCATTTCCCAAGGTAACGATCTAGCAGATCGAACAGCCAAGCTTACAGCTCAGACTCCAGACATTCCAGTTAACACGACACAGACACTCACTTCAGATCCGAGTACTTGTATGACAGTTAAGGACCCTACACAAGATGTCATAGACATACAGTTACATGCCACTCCCGAAGAAATCAAGAAATGGTCTGAACAAGGAGGGGTCCAGACAGATCAAGGATGGGTGACGAAGGGAAAAGCCACATGGTTTCTCCCCGACTCTATGGTTCAAGTCATTATTAATACCGCACATAGTCCAGCACATTTAGGAGAAAAAGCTATGTTAGACAGTATACAGAACCTTTGGTTCAACAAGCACTTACGAGCTGCAGCCAAGCAGAAAGTCCGTACTTGTATGATATGTTGTCAATTCAATCCAGGTAAAAGTGTCCCGGTGGAACAAGGTGGATTCCAACCTCCTGACCACCCTTTTGAAGTCCTCCAGATGGATTATATTCAGATGGAGCGATGTCGAGGTTTCAAGTATGTCCTCGTAGTTGTATGCGCTTTGTCCAGGTGGACAGAAGCATATCCAGTTCCAGATTACACAGCCGCGACCACTGCCAGGCAGTTGGTTCGTGAATTCTTTCCCCGTTATGGACTCCCTAGGGTCGTGTATTCTGATAACGGCCAGCCATTCTCATCAGAGTTAATGAAACATGTTTCCCTTTTGTTAGGGTACCAGTGGAAGTTCCATTGTGTGCGCCATCCTGAAGCAGCCGGTCTCGTAGAGAGACATAATCAAACCCTGAAAATCCGTATTGCCAAGATATGCAAAGAGAAAGGTGTAGACTGGCTAGTTGCCCTGCCAGTTGCTTTATTCTACATGAGAATGGTCGCACATTCCAGATCAGGTCTGTCCCCTTATGAGGTCGTATTCGGCCGCCCCCCAAACATGTGGGGTACACCTAGACCCCGCAGTATTACAGATGTTTCCAGCAATATGTTGACAGATTACCTAGCTTCCTTGATGTCTGCCCTACACTCTTGTCGTTCACAGGTTGCCGCAGCATTTCCAGACAACACCGAGGTGAAACCGCATGAGGTCATTCCAGGCGACCTCGTATTGGTCAGGAACTTTGATCGTTCAAGTCCGCTGGAGCCTCGTTGGAAGGAGCCGAGACTTGTCCTTCTGACCACCCGTACGGCCGTGAAGTTGGAAGGCCGCAAGGGGTGGGTCCATCTGTCCCATGTAAAGAAATTCCATGGAGTCCGGAAAAAGACATTTTTTAAGGACACTTCTAAAGACTGTTCCATTCCTAAAGACTGCCTAAAAACAAACTCTGAACTCAAGCCTCCCCTGTTAGAGGAAACTCCGCAACAGGAGTATAAAAAGAAACTCAGGTCTAGTAAAATAAGTCAGCCAGTTTAATTGTCTAAGTCCCTCTCGGGTGAAACGGTTAGACAGGTCCCTGACATGTATGAGATAGACCCCCATAGTGAGAGAGTTAGTCAAAACTCTATACGATGTATCGTCATTCTAAGTTTCCTATTGTTTCTAAGTTTGATGGTTACCTGCACAAGTTATGCATTACATTTATGTTTTCCAGTTTCTCATGTAAATAAGTTTTCTAATGCTACAGTAGAGCACACATTTAGTGATCTGCCTCCTCACGAGTTATCTTATCGTCTTGCTATGCGTAATAATACATTCATCCGAATGTTACACTATTCACACCAGACCAGCAATGCCACTAATTGTTGGGTGTGTGGTCGACTCCCCCCTTTCCAGACACCGAAGGGAGTTCTGCCACTCTTTCCTTATCCGTTTTCACATAATGGTTCGTGTGGAGCATGGTCCATGTTAACGTCATCTTCAAATGATATGTCCCTTCTGAATAGAACATGTTTTCCAGACAAGCAAGGTCTCCCCCATAGAACAGGGTTAGATCTAGAAAATGAAGTATATAATTTAGGTAATTATTCTTCGAATTTTATGGTATTGAATGTTCAGTCTGATACTACTCCAGACTTACCTGCTATTTCAGTACTACCAGTCAAAGGCGAATTATGTGTCAGAAAGAATGGTTCCGCACATGTAGGACATAGTGATTGTACTACTATTGTCAAGTATAGTGACAGTGGGAAATGTATTTTCAAAGCCTCACGTCATTCTTATTTTGTTTGTGGTCAGACCGCATATGTTCGTCTGCCCCTCGATTGGGATGGAACATGTTACATTGTCTTCCTACTGCCACCAGTTTTTCTAGCCCCATCTGATTATCATAGAAGCACACATCTAGGACAGGTCAGACATAGAAGGGAGATTGAGTCCCCGATTGTCGATCAAACTGAAACTACTCTAGAACAATATCAAGATTTCAATAAAGGTTTCTTCTTCTTTATAGGACCTATCCAGAATAGTAAGTTAATACGTAGACTAACCAGAACCCTTGAAGCAGTAGTGAATGAGACTACTTCTGCTCTAGGTAACTTAACCGAAGAGCAATCTGCTATGAGATTTGTCGTGCTCCAAAATCGTCTTGTTCTTGACGTCATACTGGCCGATAGAGGAGGAGCATGTAGAGTCATCGGATCTAGTTGCTGCATTTTCATTCCTAATAACGCGCCGTCTGTTTATTCAGCTATAACCAGACTTCATAAAATTGCCCATCAGTTACACCAGAATCCAGGCACCTGGACATGGTCCGGTTGGCTCTGGAGTATCATATCTGCCTGGGGATGGAAAGTATTGTCATTTCTAGGTATTGCAGTAATGATCCTATTCAGTTGCTGCCTCTGTATACAATGTGGCCCTGCGATTTGCGGCATTTGTGCTACCTCTTGTATTCCTAGTCCTAAATCCCGTTCCAAGACAATTCGAGACGAGCAAATGATGCTATATGAAATGATAGATGGTATCATGAATATTGATGTTTCCTGATGGAAACGTAGGGCACAAGGAGGGAATGTGGAAAAGTAAATTTTGCCATGTCATATGTGCCTACGTGTTCCCCATGTTATGTCATATGTGCATGATCGATATGCATGTATTCCCTTCTGATCGATTAAAGACGCAATTACAGTTGTGTCCATCTCTAGTATGCCAGTTTCCAGTCTTCGTGAAAGCAACGAATATTAGGCCCATGTAAACCTACGTTGCCACGTTTTACAGTGTGCACGTTAATTCCTTGAATTGTCCCCGTTTCTAGGCCTCAAAAGGGCCCGGACTCAGATTCAGCTCCTGTTTCCTGAACTCTCCGAGGAGCGATACAGCCCCCACCTGTATCCCTGACCCTTCACTTACTTTCATGCCTTGCAGTGCCCGGCTCGGCCTGGCTCTGCCTCCCAGTCTGCCAAGAGTATGTTATGATTCTAGTTATCAGTCCAGCCCTCCTTCTCTGCATTCCTAAGCTACTGAATCGCATCAATAGTTTCCGTCATGGTCTAGCCTTTATGTCTCCATGTAAGAGAAATACTGTATTCATATTCATAGAATATTCCTCGCACATGCAATACATATAGAATTATGCATGCACCAGTCTTAATGTCTGTTAGCCTTTACCCTGATAACTTTTGGATTCTATCAACATGTACTATAAACACCAGATACTAGATATGCCTAGGTACATGTCGCTCTGACCCTCCAGACTTTCGTCTCCTCTTCTAGTGCAGAAGTCATAGCCCCAGTTCTCCCTGGTAACACGTCATTGCCAGTTTACGCGCACCACTAGATTAGAGGTCCCAGCTGCTCAGGTAGCCCCCTCCATGTTTCCGCCCCTTTTTATGACATATTCTGTTACGTTTACATCACATGTCTATGTATACGCCCTGTACACGCCTCTTGTTACACCCACTTTATGCCTTATCTTTCGCGACTGCTACAAACTCCGCCTACTGCTACGCCTACTGTATTGAATGCAATGTAATTGTTTTTAGTATATATATTAATGCACTGTTATTAAAAGCGAGCCAATTCCCAGATCCTGCCCCCGGTAGCTGCCATCATATTCCCATGCAGGCTGTCCTGTTCCTGTCCTTTTATGCCTGATTAAAGCCTGTATACTTCAGCTACCTCGAATCTTGACTCTTATTTATTGAGCTATCTGTTATTAGAGTATCCTGAAAAATAGAACCGGTAATTAATTATTTATTTACCACAAAACCACGACAGTTAATTTGATTTTACCTGGCCGAAGAAGCCCGGGTGCAGTGTTGGCTTGGCAGTCGAAAATGCTGAAGTGGGATCTGCGGGAGAGCTGGTGAGGAGAACGATGCAAAAAGTCAACAACAAGGCCACTGTTAGCGTCGGATGCAGGTGTTTGCTGTGTTCCCTCGGGTTGCAGTGTTGAGTAGAGGTGGTGATTATGAGACGTCTGGAGGTCGTGGGAAAACCACCTGAAACTTGCTAGAGGTCAGGACTACATTTCCCACAATGCACTGGACCGTCTACTTCCAGGAAGGAACTGCACAACTGCCACCGGTGCAGAGTATCACACCTTTGGTTTGTGCCGCTCCTTCTGTCACACACTTGGGTCTATTCTGTATCCTTTGTTGGAAGTTACTTAGGTTCTGGTGCAAGGGGTGCCTCTTAAAGACTAGATTTAGGGTTGTGGGTGCAAGTAACCAATAGGCTACTAACCCCAGCAGCTAATATACCCCTGAGGTGACCACATCCGGGGGAGTGTGCCTCCATTTCTACCCAGAATCCGCTATTCTGACAAAATGGCAGACACATTTCTTAGCTGTACAAACCAGGTAGCCCACCCTAGAGGTGTGGCTAGCCGTAGCCTTATAGGGGTGTACTGACTATATAATATACCCAGCCTTCCCAGGTGAAAATGTGCCTGGAGGCAGAAGGAAGGCTGGTTCATCCTTTGGAATGCATATCATAGACGATGTAAGCTTTGAAGCTCACAGCCTTGATGTGCCACTTCATCAGGCATCCGGTCAGGGAGGGAGGTGTGACCTCCTTTCCGTCCAGGCCATTGTTTATAATTCCTGGGAGAGCTCACACTTCCTGGCGGATGGCAAGATTTCTGTCTTAGTCGCAGCAGCTGCAGATCAGCAGTCAGAGCAAAGGATGGCTGGGGCAAGAAGGTGGACAGCCTCTCAGGTAGCCACTTGGGTATTCGCCACATCGCCTTCGACAAGAGAGTCATGTCAGGGGTGATGAGGCACATTGTTTGATACCAAACATGACATATTTTGGCAGTACCACAATGGAGCTGGCAACCTTGAGGTTGCCTGGATCCCATCCGATGTCATCCTATGGGCGACTGATCACTTATAGTAGCCCGTAGTGGAAAAAGCTTGTATAGGGACATATAACCTTGCACTTATATGTCCTCACCTTTAATGTAATGCACTATGCCTCCTGGGTTTGGGATGTGCATATATTAAAAATAGTGCATTGACCTTGCCACACATGACGAGGGCAAAGTTGAGTTTGAGTAGTTTGCACTGATCCTGCAGTCTGCAATGACAGGACTGCTCTCACCTATTTACAGACCGTACTTCAGTCCCTGGTGACCCCTTTAACTCCAGGCCCTGGCTACTACAGGTCCCATATACTAGGGACTCATAAGGAGGCCACAGTCCTTGCCTACTGGGGTTACAAATTCCCATGTATCAGTTTTAGGGAGAGAGTACTTGCACTGGGCCTGGGCAGCAGGCTCCAGTGCACTTCCAGAGTCATACTCATCAGCATTGGAGCAAAAAGTGGGGAGAGTGGGGGGTGATCATACAAAAAGGTCACTTTCTTACAATATACCTGTGTGTAAACAGAAAGTATTAGAAAATACAGGTCAACATAAGAGAAGACCAAACCTTCAGATGTTTCAAAGAATTCTCCATACACAACTGAATGCTTGAACTGATCTCTCACCCTCCCAACTCTATGTACCATGCCAACACCGTTGTAAACAAACTCAACCATTTTTTGGAAACTTTTGTAGAAATCTATTCCCCAACTACAACAGACAAGTGTAAGTAAAAGCTTTCAGAACCCTTGTACTCTAAAGAACTTTGCTGACAATAAATGATCCATCCGCAGACAGGATAGAAAATGTAATAAAAACAGAACTCCAGAGGACATCTTGATATTAAAGTCCCTCCATTTAACACACAGACAGCTCATCATATCAGCCACAGCAAAGTACTATGCCAACACCATCAATGAAGCCACCAACAGGACCAGTACTTCCCTCCACAGAAAGTGAAATGCCATCAAACATGTCTTCCTTGAAAAAATACAGAAGGTCTGATAGCATATCGATGACATAAGCCTGCCATGCTTCTTAATCTTAAACAGCCCCATCCGTAGAATCCCACAATGGGCAGCCTTCAAAGCCCTATCTATTCCTTGACATACTCAACTCGCTCAAAGCCACTTCTAATGAAAATTATGTCTTCCCATTGCCCTACATCAAAGCTCTCTACGGGGATGCTCTCTTGCCCCCTAGTTACCATTGTCAGTGCCTCTCTAACGCCAGGCATTTTCCTGGAAACGCTCAAGACAGGCCAGATTCTCCCTCTTCTAAATAAGCCTACACAAGAAACTGATGACCTTGCCAACTCTTGGGCCATCACTCACTGACCATTTTTCCTAAAGTCATTGAAAAAGAAGGCTATGTTCAACTTAAAAATCACATCTATGATGACCATCTCCAGCAGGACTTCTAGTGTCTTGTATCCCAGTTAGGCTTAGAGGGAAACACTGCCATTTTTACATGTACACAGGTGTCTTCCTAAAGTTGAACACACAATTGTTAGTGGTGCTAAAAATTGTGTACATGTATGTGATCCGAGCACCACAATGAGTGATCGGGTCCAACCACCAGGACTCCTTACTTCGTCAAGGTGAGACCGCTGCCTCGGCAATGCCCTCCTCACGCCGTGTAGCTGCCAGTCTTTCGAATCAGCTGGCTTTCCTAGCGTTTCTCTTCCAGTCATGTGGTTCAATCAGTACACGTGATCAGAGGAGTTCCCAATGTCTTTAACACTCAGTCCAGAGAACGAACCCGCCATCTTAGATCTGTACCGGGAGAAAATCATTTAGCAGATATGCCCTTTTGAAATACATCTCCCTTAGTGTGTTCCCTATATAATTTGCTTCATTGCAGTGTGTTATACGTATAGCTTCTTATAATACTAATGAAGCGGGAGAATATTGTTAGTGTAGTTCCAATCGTTGTGATAAAAGAAATCCCAGTTTGGGATTCGATTCATACAATCAGTGTTAATAGGAAGTAGAAGGGGTAGGATTAACCCCATACACACATTATTGTGGGGACCTCTATAGGTCTATAGACCTATAATCTTATAAGGTTCGACCAAGGGCCGTTCTGAAATGTGCTCCCTTTTGAATGCTCCCCCATATAATCCCGCCAGGCTCGGGCGAAAGTATTCCCCATAGAAGTTCCTGGGTCTGTAAGTAGGTGGTGTTCTCAAATTCAAAGAAATTCGTGGTGAGGGCGATCTCTGCTAGATTAATAATGAATGATCTGGGGATGTTGTAAAACCATTTTTCTGCATATAGAAAATCCTCTACCACCCTCAGGGTGTCCATTTGCGGGATATTGGTGTAAAGTGACTCAATATCCAATGCATCAAATTGGATGGATGGATGGATTCCATCTCTTTTATCAGGTTTAGGATGTCTCTTGTGTCTTGTACATATGCTTCCATTTCTGTACTAAGCGTTTCAAATAGAAATCACAAAATTGTGATAAAGGCTTGAATATGGACCCAGTACCTGAAACAATAGGTCTCTCTGGGAGTTGTCTAGTGGGTTTATGAATTTTCAGAAGTGTGTAGAAATATGGGATGACCGGGTTATTGTTGCCCAGGAAGAGCCCTTCCTGATGTGAAATCCAATCATTACTCACTCCCTACTCTACTAGGGTGGCTATTTCCTTTCTTATCTCTGGTGTGGGATCTCGTGGGAGAATGCTGTAATTCCTTCTATCCAATAGGGGCGTGGTACATTCCTTGGTATAGGCTGATTTTGTTTGAATGATAATTGCTCCTCCTTCGTCCGCTGGTTTTATAACCCATTATTCTGTACTCTGTTTCAGTTGCTCTAGCGCCTCCCTTTCTTCTCTCGTGAGGTGGATTGTTTTTTACTCAGGTACTCAATATCCTGTGTCACGGCCGGCTCAAAGGTTGCTACCTCTTGTGGTAATGTACAGATAGAAGGGGTGAATCTTGATTTTGGACACAGAGAGTGTCTCCTCTATTCCTTCTCTCTTCCTCCTTTCCTTCAAATAATATTCATAAAGAATTCAGCAAATTCTTGACGTAGTTGAAAACCTTTCAGTATGTTTGTGGGTACAAAACCTAGTCCCTTATTCAGGATACTTTCCTGGGGTGCTGTCAGGGGTGTATGTGAAAGCTTATGACCAATGTCATTCCCTGTTTGTCCCGGGAGCTTGGTACCGTGACATGCTCCTGGCACCCGGTGGTTCAGGTCTTCTCATTGTACCTTCTGTTGTTGTCTCTGTTTACCTCTACCGTTTCCCTTTCCTCTTCCTAAAAAAGAGTTCTGGAATGGTGGGAACTGGTGGTTCTGGAAACCCTGCCTGTGTTGTAGAGGAGGGATCATGGTTGGCCATCCTTATCCCTGGTTCATGTACCCTGAGAAGGTGGGTGTGAACATCGGGCGCAGTCCTTGTTGGAATCCCCGCCCCCTCCCTCTCCTTCTCGATTCATAATTAATACTGTCACTGTTACTGGTTTGAGTGTCCACTTCTCTCCACCACCCCTTTTCATCTTTGCTTGTTTCTGTTGAGCATACTCATCCGTGATATAAGGATAAACTCTCTCCCTTGAGAAACGTTTCAAATATTTTTTTAATTTATTGATTTTAGATTGCATTAGGTACTCTTTGTATTCACCTAATTCGCTGTTTGTGTCCTCTAGTTTCTTTTCATATGTAGCTATGATGACATTTGTTTTTAACCCTTGCTCGTTTGCCTGGATCTGTATAAACAATGTGTCCACTATACTTTGTGCCGTATTGATAATAAGGATTAATCAATCCCTGGTGCATTTCCACAAAATAAGCGCCCAAACTTTTCTGCAGTTCGCATCTTCCAGAAAGAGTAGGGGTTCATTGTTCACTAGGAGGCCCTGTGGGGCTGCGTTCCTTTTCAAATATTCAGTGGGGATTGCTCCATGTAGGATCGTTTTACATGTTTTTTTTTCAATTCCATCATCAGCGTGTCCCACCCCTCTCCTTGGATAGGGAGTTGATTTATTGTAGTTTCCCTCAGGAGAGAAGGCCCAGATAAGATTAGGGCTACTGCTTCATCTCTATACGATAGGCCTTGTACCTCTGTCATGGTAGCTATATCAGGTACTCAGATGAAGCGTTATCCCAACAGTGGGCAATGTCACCTAGCTGCACTCTGAGGTACTTTTCAATAAGTTTAATCCAAATAAAAAAAAGTTCAAAATATATTTCTTTGTTCTTATTTTATTACTGCATTTTAATTCTTCGTCATTATGAATATTTCCATCATAATTTTTTCCTTGTATGCCCAATGCATTTCGGGGCTTAACCTTCTTCAGGGGACTTTGTATATAGTATCTATACATTACAACGATGTGGGCTTGTGTCTGGCACTGTAAAATTTTGAAAGTTGTATTCCCCATATACTTAGCAAGATCTTCGCCTCTGAGCTGCTGCGGCAATGCTTGCGTCTCCTGCCCCGGCCGCCGTCCAGTCTTGCGTTCGTTCTCCCCGTCCCCGGTGCTGTCTTTCATCAAGCGCCATATGCTACGCTCTCTCAGTCTCCCTTCACGGATCCCCGCCCCTCAGACCTTGGACCCCGCCCCCTTCCTCTCAACTGTCAAACCCCCGTGGTTCTTTTTCCCCGTGCTCCACAGCACCGCCAAGCGCCTAGCGGCGGCACCTTCAGCCTTCTAAGAGAAGCAGCTGCACAATTTTACAGTGCCAGACACAAGCCCACATCGTTGTAATTTAAAGATACTATATACAAAGACCCTGAAGAAGGGCAAGCCCCGAAATGCATTGGGCATACAAGGAAAAAATTATGATGGAAATAATCATAATGACGAAGAATTAAAATGCAGTAATAAAATAAGAACAAGAGCAACGAAATATATTTTGAACTTTTTTTTAATTGGATTAAATTTATTGAAAAGTACCTCAGAGTGCAGCTAGGTGACGTTGCCCACTGTTGGGTTAACGCTTCATCAGAGTTACTCACCACCCTCAAACTCAGGAGGGGCTACCCAGCCGCACCTACCCACATAATCACTTGGATTCACAACATACATTGACCGAAGGAGTGCTATTGTTCATTTTCATTTAAAGTATAAGCTATATCAGGTAGTCAGCTGACCAAGGTATATCTACTAGGCAGCTCCTTCAGTCTCAACTGTGTAATATCGTAAAATCGCACTATCCCATATGGCTAGCCTGCCGTGCTTATTGTCCAACACACATAAAGAAGGGGGAAGAGGACAACTTCCTACCCCAACATCCCAGAGTAAACTGCATACACACAAAAAAGAGGTAGGAATGTAAACTTCTCACTTATTGAGTTTAAGTGGCATGTGCTACATGTGGAAAACTGCCCTCACCCACAATTTGTGGCATGCTTCATCATCCGGCTTGCTAACTAACACCCCTGTGCAGACCAACGCCTGGGGTGGAGCAAAGCAAAGGGGAAGACAATACAAACATGAAAATATAGGGATGAACAAATGATATGTGCAGACTGGGAAATATAAAACTAACTCGGATATATCCTCCTTTTTGCTTTATTCCTGGATTACCCGGCCAGGGTTAAAAAAAGGTAAGGGGGGATGGTGACAGGGATTGTTAGCAGCCCCTCACCCCTTTTCACTGCATTCTCGTCAACATGTTTCAGCTGGTTTTTAAGTCCTCCCGGGGGTCTATATGGCTTTCCTCAGGACCATTGATCCCGTTTATGTCACTTCTGTCCTACCTTGATTCTGTGGGTGTAGGTATACGCACCCTTGAATCAGGGGTTATTCAAAACACACTTCAGTGATATCTGTGGATATCAGAATAACTCATAGGATTCTAGAACAAGCACAGAAAATCGAACGTTCTTAAAAATCACTGGATGTAAGTGCTCTACATCCTTGTACCTTCCGTTACCCTCCACCAGCACACAGATACATTATACTTAGTATTAATTCATAATACTGAGGATTCAAGTATGTCTTGTTTTCCGTGGTATAATCAACCCTTATACTTCATCAATTACTTTATTATAGGAGTCTGCTTATAATATTCCTTGAGAAAGTTGAGTCACTCATAAATACTTTTACAGCACTTACCGAGTTTCATAGTCGTGCGTGCTCAAAATGGAGTGGGAGTGTAGTCACACACTTCATATCAAGAGACAATAAGTTAGTTAGTTTGCAGCCATACTGATTTCCTTGTATCATTATTATCCCATATTACTATTGAGCTTGTCATTATAATAATGAACTGTGCTCATGTATTGCACTCAGTTGTATCATAAATTCACAAGCCCCTTTCAGACCTTACCCAGTTGTTTTCTTGAATATACTGGTCCCTATTTCTCCTAAAGTTGTCCTCATTCTCACACAATGACATTTGCATATATGTAGAGAAAGAGTGCACGAGTGACTGAGAAAAAGGGTTATAGATCTGTTACCACCAGTCCTGAGGGATCAGGGTTGTTATGTTCAGACGTTGTCAGAACCATTTGCTACCTGCCTAGGGTTGGGGGGGGGCTTATAGCTGCACTGTGAGCTAGCTGGCCTATAGGAAGACATATCCTGAGGGGGCGAATGGAATCAGTCTAGCACATTAACTGTGGTTATGCTGTCCACAAACTTGCAGTTTCCTACCATAGAGCGGACAACATGACATGGCTCCACCAAAGTTAGTTTGGTTCTAATTTTTATAGATTGTCTGAGTAGTTCAATCGTGCCTTCTCATTGTCCACTACCTATCTCCTAACTGGAGGTGTCTGTGGTGGCAGGGAAAATCCTCCTCAGCGGACTAGGTAACTCATATGTATTGGTTGTAGGCTGTTCAGGCTTGAACTCTTAAAGTATCTAATTCCCACTGTGTTGCCCGCTCTGTAATTCATTTATTATTTTGTCTGGAGATAAAGAAGATCAGGCATTACACATTGCTGAAAATTGTAAACAAGTGGTGAAACTATTACTAACTGGTGTCATACCTAAGGCTGAGATGTTACCTTCGTGTTTGAGGCATTTGAGTCATTTAGGACAGAGGTGTTCTATTCTTGTGTTACATTCCCGGCATAACACAACTATTTCACACCTACACAGAGGGTGAAGTATCAGACAATTATACTCCATATGAACAGATGGAGATACCGCTAACCTACCAAGAACACATACATTAATTTAATGGTGCCCTTCCACACACCACAGCAATTGTTATTTTATTTATTTATTTATTTATTTTTAACATTTATTAAGCGCGAACAATTGCCCGCAGGCGTCTCGGCGCTGTACTTTTATTACTCTCCTGTGTGATCTTACAATTTTCAGAGGTCAAATAACCATGTCTTCAGTTTCTTCCTGAAGGACATGAGATTTGGGCTAGATCTTATGGTTTGCGGGAGTGTGTTCCATAGCTTTGGGGCGGCAACTAGGAAACGTCTGTCTCCCCAGTTGACCAGCCTAGTCCGTGGCACTACCAAATCGTTCTGTCTTGCTGATCGTAGTGTCCGAGTAGGAATGTATGGGGTGAGATGGTCACACAAAAATTGAGGCGTTTGCTGATGTAATGACTTGTAGACGATGCACAGTGTTTTAAATTTAATTCTGTTCCTGACAGGGAGCCAATGAAGATTTCTTAACGTCTCAGCTATTGGTTTGAATTTAGGGATGTTGAGAAGAAGTCTAGCTGCTGCATTCTGGATTGTCTGCATTTTCTTGATAATCCTGACTGCATTTGCAAGCAAGCCGTTGCAGTAATCCAGTGCTGATAGGACAAGGGCGCTGACCAGTGTTTTGCCAACATTTTTGGGGAGAAAAGGAAGAATCTTCCTAACCAGTCGTAATTTATAGAAGGCTGTGGAGGCCATTTGATTGGCATGTGCCATGAAGTTTAGATTGTTAGACTCAGTCCTCTCAACAATGAGGGAGGAACATTGCTAGTCTTAGCCAGCTACACACAGCCTTCTAATGTTGATAGTTTACCAGCAGCAGAGGCACACACACTATAAAAAGAATTAGTAATGATATGTAAATGCCTTACACAGTTCTTTATGCAAACATTAACACTTAAGCCTGCGCAGACTGCTCAAGCTGCACGACGACAATTGGCTACCCGGGGCATACGTACACAAACTCTAAATCCAGTCATGGGAAAAGCTGCCGCAAAATGGGAGGAGATTCCTTTCTAGATTGCACAAGAAACAAGCCAGCTTGGAAGCAGTGTTTCCCCATACTGACCCACAAGAAAAACAGATTATTTGCTTGCTGATGATGATGGCTTCCCATGTGGAAGAATGCACAACTTGGGGTACAGTATTTTCTGCAGTATATACCAGAATGCATGGTACCCCTTCCTTGGCTGTTTTGCCTGACATGCTGAAACAGCTCCAGAATGAGTATGGGGCAGCACCTGCCCTGGACTTGGGGATGAAACTGACGGGCAATTGATCCACAGCATCTGCATTATGTTAAGCAACATAAAGGGAAAAGCAGCAGCATTGGCTATACACCAGTGCATATGGATTTAGCTCCTGCAGAGCAGGAGCACTAGTTACCTACAATTATCAAAGAAACCTATGCTACGCTAGGTAGAGATCATTTAGGAACCAGACCTGTTAACCACAATTAAAGAGTAATTTTGAAAAGGATAACTCTAAGAAAGCAACATACTCTTCAACAAAGATGAAGTAAGACAAGAAATAAAAAGAATAAAGACAAAATAAAATTACGGAGTGGGGCGCTCCTTTGAACACTCGTTGTGGGGGGTAGAAGACTCGTTTTGGGGGGAGAATCACCCCTACCTGCTCACTGCTGCCCACAGGACATTTGGGAATCCTTGATGCCTCTCCCCCGCCGCCGCAGAACTACAGGATAGTGGCTGCCGTGGGGTGGGGAAACTACATCCCCCAGACTCCTCTGCTGCTACTTCCGCCCCCGGAGGGGATAGAAAAAGAAGGACAGCCCTCGCGTAGCGGGCTCGCGCGCGGGCTAAGCCCGGGCAAAGGGCGGGCCCTCTGTGGCCCTCAGAGGCACGAGGAGGACGGGACGGGCTCCGCCACTTGGTTTTCCCGGAGGAGGTAAAGCCCATTTTACATACTGTTCCGGTCAATAGTATTACCCCAACAAACTCTATATTACCTTGTCCACATCCAAGCTATATCATGAACCAGAAAGGGGTTGCCACAAAACTAGCGCCTCGGCCGACTACCTGTCTGAGGTCGCAAGATAAGTACATAAATAACATAATGCTACCCTTACCTATAGAGGCGGATAAAAACAACTGCCACCAGCCTGTAGCCAGTCTATCTTGTAATCACTCTCCTCCTCAACCAAACAATACAATGTGTAGTCTCTCACTGTTGGAGGATTTAAACTGTTTGTGTAAGACCAGCTATGTCCCTGCGGGATCACCAGCCCCTCCAAATAATATTAATTTATTAACTACAAATGAGAGAATGCTGGAACCTTTCCCCATATTTTCCAAAACAAATATGCAATGTCGAGTATTCACACCTAACAAAGACGGGTATAAATACAATGAGATCCAATCGAAAGTACAATTAATACAATTTGAATCCCCAACCTCGAGTCCAACCCCCATCATTCTTCCCCAAATCGGAGAGGAGGCAGATAAATTAGACGACCTTGCTCCCTCCTCCCAGAGTGCCCTATTGTCAATGATCGAACAACTGATCAAATCCACCATAGACCCCCTAATCGATAAAATAAACATCCTGGGGGATAGATTGGCAGGGATTGAGGAAAAAATAAACTCTAATCTGTTAACCTCTAGCCATGCTTCTATACCCCCAATCCTTTGACAACTGTTACCTTAAATAAGCCCATACCTGCCATTCAAAATAAAGCTACCCAAAATAAAGTTGCCCAAATTCGAGTATCAGTTCCCACTAATCTTCCCCTAAACATTTCTAAAGCCTCTCTTAATTCCACTACACCGAAAAATTCTGTCCCCAGGGTAGAGCGAAACAGGGTTCTCAGAATGCATCTACCCCCAGAGGCAGCTCCATTTGTATGCATCCTCTCGGGAGTTCCGCAACTAAAAAAGGGTAAAATAGAGAGACAGGATGACCTGTTAAATAAGGTCCAGTTTTGGTTATCAAAAAATAGACCCCTGCCCCGTGACTGTGACGGTGGGATTGTGAGCGTAAGGAGAGTAGGTTGGCTGGGCCCCCTTCCGAAAAACATTATTGGTGACCTGATACTAATAAGATTTAGAATCAGAAACATTGCCCCACTTCTTCGAACTTGGCAACCTAAAGAAGGGGATGGTCCCATATCCATCTGGGACCTACATGACTTCTATCCCAGCACATTGTATACTCGCGCCGCTAGGCCAACGACTGGGGATTGTACCAGCCTGGGTAGAGGATCTTGTTTACCACTTGTTTGTAGTATTTCCGCCCCAAATAGATCTGAAATACCGTTTAGTATTTTTTAACTCATTGTTACCCCTTGCACATTCCCTTTTGATGAAAAGGAAGAACTGATATCATGAACATTGTAAAGTATGCTATTGGTAGGAAGTTATATTCATAGGATGAGCAAATGTTTGATTATTCTTTTATCTTGGAGATATCTGTGTTTCATATGTATATACCTTATTTTTAATTATGAATGTATTTTAAAATTGTATGCTTTTATGATTTTATACAAAAAATCGAATAAAGCTTTTTGAAATGAAATGAAAAAGAATAAAGACAAAATAAAATTACGGAGTGGATCTCCTCAACAGGAAGACACTGAAAAACGCTACAATCTCAAAATCGTGATAATATTAGACAGCCTGATAGGTATCAAGATACTAATACATTTCATCTCCTTCCTTTCAGGAGACATCCGATAAACATTCAGAGAGAGGCAGATGGTCAGAGCGCAGATCAGAAGAAAGCATGAAACCAAAGAAGGACTAACAACGCTCATCTGACTACATAATTAAACAGGAAGATAAACCAAAACCTTCCAAGCCTCAATACAAAAAGAAGAAGGTAGCCGGGCTTAGTTTCAGGAATGCCCCGTATATTGAGGACTCTGCTTCTGAGCGTGGAATGGGCAGTGGCAATAATAGAAAGTGTGGCAAAAGTCATGATAGGTCACCAGAACATGATGAATTGTTTAGTGGGAGTAGAGGTGAGTGAGTATATGACAGGGGAAACACCTTTTATCATGGTAAGTGTAACACATCGTCTATACCAAATACAACACCAATTGGAAGGGCCATTCCCAGAAACATCAATGTTCTCTTTTGAGAAGGCTTGACCCATGGTTCAGATATTCTTTTGGCTGAAAAAGTTTGGCCACCTGATTTTGTAAGGGAATGCCCAAAAGGGGAAACTGTAATTTTACCTGCTTTCTCTGACCTCGTTCCAGAATCAGTAACACATTCATACAGCAAGGAGTGGGCGTTTGCGCCAGCCCCTGCATTATACCACAACCATGTGAGGTGGGATCAGTTTGCCTTATCATGAGATCCCACTGAGGATGACCGAACAACCTTAAAGACAATACCCAATTAAACATGAAGCTAGAAAACAACTTAGGGAAATCCTAAAACATCTTGAATAACAAGGTGTAATAGAAAGTTGCACCTCATCTATGAATAACCCTTGTTTCCCGTAATGAAAGCAGACCTTTCACATCCTTTAGTATTACGTTACAGACACTTAAACACAGCTGCTCACTCATCTGCAGTGCAAAATGCACACACAGCCGCATTAATGAACAACATGGTGCGGAATAAATACACAACAACATTTGATATCTTGAATGGATTTTCTGCCAGAATATAGCGCCTGGTAGCAGACATCTGACCGCATTTCCACGCTAGGCTCTCAGAGTCAATTATGTCAATTGCTTCAGGGTATATAAATAGCCCTGGGCTATTTTCAGCCAGATTAACGGAGGTGCTACAACATTTTGATGACCAGGAATTGTTCTATGTTGATGACATATATCTGATGGATGATGACCTCATGGAAAACTTGGCAAGAGTAGATCACCTAATTCAAGGATCTGCTTGCGTGCAAAACAAATATACTTACAAAAAATCTAAAATTTCCCACCTCAGTGCCCTTTTTCTAGGATATGACCTGTCAAGTGAACGCAAATGCCTTGTGACACAATTCCTAGGAAATGTGCGCTGCTTCAACCACCAATATTGAAAAAATGACAAACCATATTGGGATTCCTTAATTTTGGCAGAACATACATTCCAGATTACGCAGAATGGGTAAAACCATTCTACAACTTGATACGTCCAGTTTTTACAAGCACACATTGGACACAGGACCACACAAATATTTTACATTCCGTATAAGCTGACATGATAGCTTCCAAATATGTATGCAGTGCAGTAATGGTCCATGCAGGTAAGCGCGGTGGCGCTGGGCTGGTGGGGGCGAAGGTGACAGACGAAGGAATAGGGAAAAATACATAAATAAATCCTATTCTGTCATCTGTCGACAACCCCCTGCCCAACCGCTCTTACCTGCATGTACTGCTGTAGTGTAGTTTCTATAACCCTGATAGGCTGAGTTCAGTATGTTTCTATCGAGTAGATTAAACTTAATTGTGTGTGTGCCAGCTAACTCAGAGGTCACTAGAAACTTCTTGAATAAACAAGAAGGGATAAGTCTCTGACAACCGCATAAACATGACAACTTTGTTTTCCTTAGAGTTGGAACAATATCTTCAGAGTCGTGGAAACAATAGATAACTATTTCACTCACTCAATCGGGCATGCTTCGTTTCTGCAGAGTTGCTCAGAAATAGAGAAACGGGTGTTTCAATAAAAAGGTTTATTGAACAGTCTTCTTTCTCATGCAAGAGATATGAACTGCTACAATCGTAAGATAGAATGCGAAGTATAATGCATTCAGCAAAAACAGTAATATAAAATAATACTGTAATAACATGGTCTGTTGCTATGACATATATAAAAATACATGCATAAATAACACATGCTAAAATACTTAACTGATGCTTTTAAAATAATGCTACACCAGTGTACCTAACCTAAGTCTAGCACGAGGGAAGAAGTAGGTGCTGCTTAAACATAAGTTTAGTTTATTTTAGTTTCACAAAGAATTGCCAAAGGTTTATCTAGGTTTTAATCAGCTCCATACCTTAGAATGAGAGAGGTTGGTATCTCTTCCTCTGGACTCGATTTCTCAACACCCCGCAAGGGTAGTCAGAAACACTGGAGCTGGATTCTCGGCAGGAGGATGACAGCGTCTAGTCAGTGCGTCAGCTGGGGAGTTGGCTTCCTTCGATACTTGCTGTGGCGAGCTGCGTCGTGCAAGTAGGTGGTCGAACTGCACCGAACCACACCACGCTTTGCCATAGCAAGTGAAGGTATATTTATATATTGAAGGTGTTTAGGAATGGCAGTATTGACATAAAAGTTGGGCATATGAACGCATGAATGAACCCCTAAGGAATAGATGTTCATGCATAATAAATGAGTTCTTGGAGAAATCAATATCTAGGCAAGGGAAAGTCCCTAAAGCTTAAGAGTCTGGTTTTTCAAGAACTCATTGTGACGTAGATGAACGGATGGAAGTAGCCATGCCTTGATTTAGGTAGCATGGACTATGCCTAAATAAGGACTAGATTTCTATGCCTATATAAGGGCAATGTGAATTATACCTAAATAAGGGCATGAATCAGGAAATTCATACGGAATCTAAATCGATACACAACACTGCTGCTGCACACATGTGAACACAACAATCCTGGTGATTCGTGTCATCGCTAGGGCATCAGGGTACACTTATGTCACGTTCAATAACGGTGCCACAGCACCAATTGCATATAAATCGCATTTATACACTAATGTTGAAATGCATTGTGCACCTCCTGAAAAAATCTTGAAAGGCCGGCAGACTGCTGTGGTGAGAGAGCGAGCCCTGGCTCAGGGTAAACGCATAATTGTTGTGACCTTTCTTCCGACCTTAGAGGCCATCACCAAAGCAAGCATTCCAAACACTAGAGCTTAACATTCACGATGGATACAATGGGCTAACTCACTCAGCGTAACAGATGTAGACTACAGATTTGATTCTACACTACAAACACACGTTTTTTTGCAGTACGAACAGGAATATCCTCTAAAATGAAATAATGCCTCTATATCACTAAGATTACATCATATATACTGATGGTTCTGCCCAGACAGCTGTAGGGATTAAGCACCAATACTCAGCAGTGTGCACAATAGTGAAAGGGTGCATGCACAATGGAGAATTTCATCCTGAGCAAACCTAGACGCAGTCACTTGGTGACTGCATAGCACAGTTGGCACATCTAAAGGCTCTAATTCTGGCACTAGGAATATACGGATCCCGGATTCCCCACACTTATAGTATGTGATTTGTTTTACTGTGTCTAGTCCTATAATAAATACCTACACTATTGGTGCCAGAATGGATTCAGAAATTCAAAGGGTTGCACAATAAAGCACAAGATGCTTTGGAAAAGCTGAAAGATTGCTTGCCACGGACTTATATAATCCACACATTGAATCACCAACTCGTTGGTGTTCATGTTACAGGGAATTCCATGGCTTATGAAGCCGCAAAATGAACAGTTTGAACTGCTGCAGTTGCTGCACTTACTTGTTCTAGCACAAGGACAGACAGAGACATCATGGTGGCCGTTAATGTTGCTTGCAATGTCACTCACCTGCCAAAAGGCTTTCCATTCAAGTACTCCTAAAAGTCAGATGCACAGTCCATACTATATGCTCACAATCCTGAAATGGGGGATAGAGTAATATTAAACACTGATCGCAGATTGGGGTTAATGCTAGCTGCACACGAGGGTCTGACCTCTGCACATGCGGTGGGCTGCTGCAACTTCATTATTTCCGCTATTGTTGGCCAGGACTTTGTCCTTAAATGCAACATCTGCCAGAGGATGATGGGTTCCACCGTTGCAAATCAACCCTAGACACCTCACCTGATTTTAAACAAGCCTCTGGCTCTGTCATCAAATAGGGCTTACAAGTACATCCTGGTAGCAGTGGATTCCTACTCTCGATTCCTGTGGGTATGGCAACAGTAGTCGGCTGATGTCCAAACTGTTATAAAGGATCTGCAAGTCTTTATCGGGACACACGCAATTGGGACATTACATTCCTACCAGGGTCCAGTGTTTAGCTCTAGGGCTTACAAAGAGGCCATGGGAAGTTTGGGCGTGACCCTGTGTATCTCATTTCCATACCATCCCGAGGGAAATACAGTTGTGGAGAGTAAAAACTGTGACTTAAAGCAGTCTTTAACAGTGAGGGTATTACACACAGGTCACAGTTAGAGCCATCACCTATATGGGGTCCAAAGGGCACTCAATAACATGCCATGAAAATCCCTGGGTAGTCAGATTCCCTATCAAATCCTGTTTGGGGTAAAGATATGGGTTCCTGACCTCGACAATGCCAGCACAGTGGCAGCAGAAACACCATTTGACATCAATGACCTTTTGCTGTGTTACTGGAACTGAACGACTTCTGGGACGAACAAAGCAATGTCTAAGTGAAACGCACCACTAGTGGAGAAGTGAAGGTAGCCCCAGAGAGGCCTGGCTGGATCCCGAAGGTGGGGGATCGAGTCTGGGAAAAAATGTGGACAAGAAACAGTTTGGGCTTGCGCCTTTACCTTGTGCCTATGGGCGCGGGCATTGTTAGACATGTTATTTCGTGTGGAGATACCCATTGATCATTTCACGCAGAACGTTGGCTCTGTGAAATCTCCATCCATATTGTTGGAGGCAATCAAGGTGGTGATGAGGGGGGTGTGCATCACAAAACAATTTGGGGTCCTAAAGGCCATCCGCGTTATCCTGGCTAGGTTTAAGGGTGATATCCAAAATCTGGAGAACCAGTATTTCCACTCAAGTGAGTCTGATATCCTTTCCGATATCCGGGGAAAAATCTCCAAATTGCAAGAAAAGGCCCGTTGTGAGGCCAGATTTCTTTATCATCATACTCAGGCTAGGTAATACGGAGGGCAACCGCCCAAATAAGACACTTGCCACCCTGTTACTTGCTCCACAAGCCACTGCTTACATTACTAAACTGCTTAACTCAGAGTCCAAACCTGTATATCCTATGACAGAAATTCTAGAAGTCATGACATCTTTTTACACCCAGCTATATTCCGCTACTTCATACTCAGACCAGGCCGAGATGACTGATTAGTTTGACACCATACAATTATTATGGCTCGATCATGCATATTGTGTCAGATCTACAAGGAAGTGCTGCAGCGTGGCACCACAAGCCCTTTGGCTGCGCCACGCTGCGGCACTTCCGAAGCACAGGGATGCAATATATTTACAAGAATATTTTGCATCTCTTTTCTTCCCCCTGCGCTGGCGCACAAACTGCAGAAATGTGCTGGCGCAGGAACCCTTGCACCATAGTGCAAGGATGCCTGCGTCGTGGGGAGATTGTTTTTGTGCAGGAAGAGGCACCTTCCTGCACAAAAACAATCACTACAGGCATTTTCCTCTTTCAATGCGTGCTGTAATATGCAGCACGCATTGAAAGAGGAAAAAACTAGGAGAAATTAAAACATTTCTCCTCGTTGCGCCTCCCTACGCCACCTCTAGAGTCACGTAGCATTCAGATGCATCTCCAGATTTACGATTTCTCGTAAATCTGGAGATGTGTCTTGTTCCATGGGTGTTTTTAGTTTATTTTTATTTTTATTTTTGGAGTTTTCTATAGCGCTGGCCAGACCCAGGGGTATCGGAGCGCTTTACAGTCGGTCTGGGTGAAATAAGTGCGGAGCAGTACAGCAAACAATAAACAAGATACATCCAAGTTCGGTTCTTAACAAAGTTGTTTGCCGCATAAGGGGCGGTTTTGAGGTAGTGTTTTTGAGGTAGTCATAGTTCCATGGTGGGCTATTGAGGTAGAGTTCGGGAATGCACGGTTGAGGTAGAGGGTTTTTAGACGGCTCTTGAATTCGGGAAAGGAAGGGGTAGTTCTGATGTCCACTGGGATGCAGTTCCAAATTTTTGGTGCGTTGCCGGCGAAAGAGCGGCTGGCGGTTTTTTGTTTCCGGGTTTTCAGGGGATGAGTAATAGGGAGTTTGAGCTTCTGAGATTTCTGGATTGGCCCGCCTTCTTGAGTTTGGAGGCTATATATTCCGGTTTCTCTGTGTGCAGGGCTTTGTGTGTGAGACAGGCCGTTTTGAAGTTTGCTCGCATTTCCACTGGGAGCCATTTTAGATCTTCGAGTGCAGGGGATATGTGGTCGAATTTCCTTGCGCCTGAGACCATTCTGGCTGCTGCATTGAGGGTTGTTTTTAGTGGTGCCAGGTGTGAGAGGTCTGTGCCGGTTAGGGTTGCGATTCCATAGTCCAGTCTGGATAGGACCAGTGCTTGGGTGGCTTGTTGGAGATCCCTCTGCGGGATGTGTGGCTTGATTTTGTTGAGGAGCTTCAGATTGAGGAAGGTGCTTTTTGCGGAGTTCTTGATGTGGTTTGTCATTGTAAGTTTGCGATCAGTTGTGATTCCAAGTGATTTTACTGAGTTGGTCAGGGTGAGATTTCCTTTGAGAGCGTCGATGGTTTTCACCCATTCAGTGATTTGCGGGTTGTCGTCTTTGTTGGAGATGAGGAGGATCTCTGTTTTTCCTTGGTTTAGTTTGAGGTGATTCACCCCTAGCCAGTTTTGGATTTCTTTTAGGGTGTTATTGAGTCTTAGAATGTCGTTGGGGGAGGTGGTTTCTATGTAGATCTGTGTGTTGTCCGCGTATAGATGGAAGGGGATGTTGGCTTTCTTCAGTATGATGGTGAGGGGTATCATGTATATGTTGAACAGTTGAGGGGAAAGAACGGATCCTTGGGGGACCCCTCTGGTCACAGGTAGAGGGTCGGATGCAAAGGATTTTATTTTGACTCTTTGGAAGCGGTTCTGGAAGAAGGAGTCGAACCATTTCAGGACCACGTCGTCCGCACCTACTCTTTCTTTGAGGGCTTTGATGAGGAGCTTGTGGTCAACCGTGTCAAAAGCCGCTGACAGGTCTAGGAGGATGAGTAGGCAGCACTGGTCTGAGTCAAGGGAGTTGCGGATGTCGTCTACTATGTTCAGGATTGCGGTTTCGGTGCTGTAGCCTTTTCTGAAGCCTGATTGGTTATGGTCAAGAAGATTGATGCTGTCGAGCTGGTTGTTGAGCTGGCGTAATACGCATTTTTCTAGGATTTTGGCTAGGAAGGGAAGACTTGAGACTGGTCTGAAATTGTTTAGGTCATTTGAGTCTAGACCTGGTTTCATCAGGGGGGAAGTAACCTGGCCAACTTTAAGGCAGTCCGGGATGATGCCAGTTTTTAGAGAACTGTTGATGATTTTACACCACAGTGGTGCAAGGGTGAGTTTGAGGTCTTTGGCCATTTGGGCTGGGGTGGGATCAAGGTTGTGAGAGGAGGGATTGGAGGATGAGATTATATTGAGGATCTCGGTTTCATGGACGAGGTCGAAAGAGGACCATACGATAGAGGTTGGATCTCCCGAAGAGGTGGCTGTTGAGGTTAGGATGCTGTTGTCGGTCGTAGTAGGGTTGATGTCTAGGGATAGTTCGATCTTGGCTATTTTTTCATTGAAGAAGGAGACGAAGTTGTCACATAGGGTTTTGGAGGGTTGGGCGTGGACAGTGGATGGCTTGGAGGTTTGTTTTTTGATGATGTCAAAGAGTTCTCTTGGTCTGTTTTTTGCCTTGTCTAGCGCATTGCAGAAGAAGTTTGTTTTTTCATTGTTGATGTGATTCTTGTACCTTCTTCTCATTTCTCTGAGTTCCTCGCGGCGGCTGAAGGAGGGTTTTTTTCTCCAATGTCGTTCTGTGGCTCTGAGGAGTCTTCTTTCCTCGTTGATGTCCTTGTTAAACCAGGTTCTCGATGGGATTTTCCTTGGTTTTTTTTGTTTTAGGGGCGCCAGTTGGTCCAGTATGGCGGACGTGGTGGTGTTGTAGTGTGAGATAAGTTCAGTGGTTGAGAGGCCTTCTGTGGAGCTTGGCATTGAGAAGGCTATTCTTTCTTCTAGTTCCTTTGAGTTGACTGGTGCTAGATTCCTGGACCACGTGGGGGGGGGGCTGCGATGGGGGGGTGAGACTTGACCTGTTGAGTTAGGTGGAATAGGATTAGGTGATGGTCTGACCAATCTACCGGGAGGATGTGTTCAATAGAGATTGTATCGTCTCTGGCGATTATGGCGTCCAGGGTTGCGCCTTTGTTGTGGGTCCCTTTTAAGCAGTGTTGGGAAAGATTGTTCGAGTGAAGAAGTTCGTTTAGGGATTTTATTGTGGCATTGTTTTCCTTGTTCCAGTGCAGATTAAGATCCCCTAAAATGAGGGTGTTGGTCTGTTTGAGGGAGCAGTTGGCGATCAGGTTTTATAGTTGTTCTGTGAACATGGTGTTGTTGCCTGGGGGATGGTATATTAGGTGGCATTGTAGTAGATTGTAGTCAGTGGTTTTGATGTTGGATGTAAGGCATTCGAAGGAGTTATAGTTGAATGAGTCGAATTCTGCCACTGAGAGGTTGTTGTTGTGGATAATTGCCACACCTCCTCCTTTTTTTTGGTCCTTTCTATCTTTGTTGATGATGGAATAGCCTGGGGGGACAAGCGTATCTAGGATAGGTGGGGAGGAGTCGTCTAGCCAGGTCTCAGTTATGAATGCTATATCAATATTATGGTTGAGAATGGTCTCTGCTAGCTCAGTGGAGTGTTTGGTGGCAGACCTGCAATTTATGAGCATACATTTGGTCTGGGGGGACTCCTTTATTCTAGGTTCGGTGGGGATGGTGATAAGGGTGATCGGGGGTCGGGGGGGTTTGCGTAGGGGATGCTCGTTTCTGAGGCTGGTGATTACCTGTATAGATGACTGGGAGGGGAGGGTGGCGGGGGTAGAGTAGGAGGCGGCCAGTTCGAGCGCCTCTTCCCAGGATATGGCTTTCGCCGCTCTTTTGGGTCTCCAGCCCTGGGACGGTGGGTGGGGGTGTGGTTTGGTGAGGGGTGGTGGGTTAGTTGGTCTGGGGGGGCGGTGAGGGGTGGTGGGTTAGTTGGTCTGGGGGGGCGGGAGTGTACGTTTGGGATGTGTGGTTTGGTGAGGGGTGGTGGGTTAGTTGGTCTGGGGGGCGGTGAGGGGTGGTGGGTTAGTTGGTCTGGGGGGGCTGGGGGCGGGAGTGTGCTGGCGGGAGAGTTGGGATTCAGGGTGTGGGTTGTGGGGAGTCGAGAGGTTGGTGAGGATGAGATTCAGGCCTTGTATTATAGTGTTGATTTGGTTTTCGATGCGGGTGAGGCGGTCGAGGGGGACCTCCTGCGGCTGGGGGGATTGTTTCACGGAGATGTTGTGCTTGTGTTGGGGACTGTGGTTAGTTAGGACGTCACAGAGGGATGAGGTGTCTGCTTGGGACGTGGGCTGGGGCGGGGGGTATGGTGATTAGGTTGCGCAGGGCGGTTATTCTTGGGGGAGGGTGTGGGTCCGGTATCGTGAGACTTCGGTCTAGCTTTGTAGTTCGCTGGGGCTATGGGGGGATGTACTTCGTCGGGGGTGTTTCTAGAGAGTGGGCTGAGGTGATGGACGGGGTTGTGTCTTTGTTTTCAGGGGGTTTTGGGATGAGCACAGGAAGCAAAGGGGGGACTGTGTGTCTGGGGGTGGTGTGGGGTGGATGCGCAACGTGAGGGGCTGGTGTGCTAGGCAGGGGTTTGTGACAGGGTTTGCACGTAAAGAGGGGAATAGGAGGTCAAAAACCTCCAGATTGGTGTTGCGTGGAAACACCCACAGCAACACCCATAGAACACCCCTTCAACGCAAAGTGCTGCGTGCGAAGGAGAAGTATTTAAAAGGAGAGGAAAAGTCAGGCAGGGTGGCTTTTCTTGTCCTTGTAAATATGGAGGCGCCCCCCTGCACCACCAGTACATCACAAAAAGTGATGTACTGGTGGCGCAGGAGCCTTGTAAATCTGTCCCATTGTGCCTATTTGGACACACTCATCACCGCTTCAGAACAAACTACAAGTAGTTGATCTGGTGATAAAGCACGAGGTCTGGGCCACTTTTTATAAAGGGTAGGCCTCATTATTAGCCCTACATCTTTTGACTATGTTTTAAGATTCCCTAAATACAGATGTCCTACCACTTTCATCGAGAGAGGCAGTCATCATTACACTCCTTATGCCAGGCAAACCAGGCAAACCAGCCAATCATTGCGACTCATACCGACCTTTTTCACTCATTAATATTGATAACAAAATCTATGCCAAGATCATCGCAAATAGACTGCAATCCCTTCTACCTATAATAGGGCAACCTCATCAATCTGGCTGTATTCCTGGATGCTCTACTTCCCACAATCTACGCACAATTTGTGCAATGATGCATCATCTTAATACCAATTCCGACAGTAACTGTTCTGCTCGACGCAAATAAGATATTTAATTCTCTAGGATGGACGTACCGTTTTCCCTTTTGGCCAGGCTTGGCCTTAGCGCTAGCTTTTTCAAGGATATACATCTTCTCTACACTCTTTTTAACAGCACGAGTGTGCATGAACGACTTAATTTCTGATCCTCTCCCAATTTCTCGTGGCACACGTCAGGGATGTCAGCTATCCCCTCTCTTGTTTGCCACTGCAATGGAGCCGCTGGCGGACAGACTTTTGCAACACCACTCCAACAGGGGCATTGGTTTTACGAAAGGGTTGGCTAGTTTCGATCTAGGCAGACATTACTCTATACGCCTGCAGAGCAGAGGAGAATTTGGCCCCTCTGACAAGGGAAGGGAACCACTTTAGTGTATATTATGGCATACAAATTAACTGGGCCAATTCCATACTATTCCCTCTTACAGATAACACATAACGATTTACATAGAAGTACCAACCTTCAGTGGGCAGACAGCCCAGTTCGATATCTGGGCATATGGCTGAGCCAAGACACGGACGCACTGTGGCGTGCAAACTATGGCCGAGCTATGACTTAGCTGGAGCAAAGGATAAATATATGGTCTAGGCTACCCTTATCTCTCACCGGACGAATCGCAATAGCCCAAATTATTATCCTTCCCAAACTCCTTTATCTGTTTTTCAATATCCCACTGCCGCTCACAGCCAACTTCTTCACGTGCTTAAAGTCTAATATGATTACTTTATTATGGGTGGATAAACAGCCATGAATCTCATGGAAAGTTTGCACTCTCCCACTAGCGCAAGGTGAAATGGGAGCACCGGACTAAACAGTATACCCTTACTGTGCCAAGGCCCAATATTTATATTTCTAGCTTTATCCGACTCCTTTTCAACCTTATGTAGAAAATAGAGATGGGTAGCACTGACACATGCACTTCTATATTGCCCATATAGAAATCCCGGGAAGGAGATAAATACCGTTGAATGTGTCTGCTGGGCATGGGAGGGCTTGAGAGGGAGAGCAAAACAAGACTATCTTAACTCCCCCTCCATCCCACCAGCCAATAACTCCCTGCTACCTCCATTTTTAGAGAAGAGAGCCATTGGGTGAGCATGCAAACATAAGATCGTACTGCTCTTTTATCTGTAACCAGATGGACAGTGTGGGAACCTGGCTCTGTATATACTATACCAAAGTAAGGTATGGTGTGCACAGAGTTCAGTGGATCCCCAGAGGCTTTACAGAGGCTAAGGTAGATAATACTAATGCTCTCTTTTGTGGTAGTGTGGGTGAGAAGTTAGACTTATCAGAGGGTAGTGCCAAGCATTTGTGGTACACACACAGGCAAGAAATGATTGCACACACTCAATGACTACATCTGAGACTGATGGTTTGTAAAAAATCACTTTTAGTATATTTATTTTATAGAATCAAAGATACTCATGTCAGTTAGTGTTTCAGTCTTCACTGCTGCACAACTCTTCTTTGTCCTCTTCTTCGTAGGTCGTCAGTAATCTGAGAATCAAGGTTCAGAGGTGCCCCCAAATACTCAATTTAGAGGTATTACAGGGGTTAGAAGCAGTAGCCAATGGGCTACTTATCTTTAGGGCACTATACCATTTTTATGCCCATTACCTCTGGGCAGGGGGCATATCCCTAACCCTATTGGCTAGAATCCTCCAAAACAATAGGATTCTCAATGGAGGGGATCATTTCAGCTCAGGGCACCTTAAGGGTAGACCTGGCTGAGGGGAGACACACCTCTCTTGTGTACAAATATTCCAGCCGACCTTGTCGCCAAAAGTGGGGCTTGCTCAAAGAGGCAAGCATCTTCACGAGCTGGAAAGGCCCTGGTCACCATAACAAAGGGCAGGAAGCTTTTGAGGCTTGACGCTGTTCTATGATGTTCATGCTTGGGGGTAGGACTGAAGCACCTCCACCCAGAGCAGAGTTTGTTACTGCCCCACAAGATCAAACAACTCCCACCTAAGGGGGTCAGAAATATGTTTAGAGATGGCAGGCTGGTGCAGACAAGTGAGACACACACACTAGAGGTTTGGTAGGTTTGCAGGGGACACCTCTGCGGTGCCTGCTGAGTGCATTTGTAAATTAATCCAACACTGGCAGCAGTGTAGACTCACTAATTAGAGATGTTTGGTACAAAACATCTTGGAATTCGGTGAATCCATCATGGAGTGGTGGAACTTGTATTGACAAGTTCCCAGTCCATGTGTTCAGTATGGCTTCACTGTGCACTTACAATGTAAGAATGACATTAGACACTATATGGGCATATCTACTCATGCAGTTATGCCCTCACATGAGGCATAGTGCACCCTGCCTTAGGGTTGTATAGGCCTGCTGTAGTGTTGACTTGCCTATGCTTCTTGAAGTGCTGGTAGGCAATGGAACACCGATATGTGCGCCAGATCGACTGTTCAATTTCATCTGCACAAAATTACACAGGCTGCAGTAGCAGTGTGCATGTGTTTGGTGAGGGACTGCCACAATACTTGCTGCAGCCCTTAGAAACCCTCTCGTCACAATGCCCTTGGTACCATTGGGATATATGTGTGCCAGAGGTGTGCCAGTTGTGAAAACAAAGGTACAGTTTTGGGAAATAACACAGGCACCGGGAACTGGGTTAGCAGGAACCCAGAGCAAATTCAAAGATGCATCAGAGTCAGGCACAAAGTGGGGGATAACCATGTCAAAAGGTGTATTTCCTACAGACAGTTGCTCACATCATTGCAGACTGCAATATCTCTAGGTTGCTGGAGCCTCTGCAACCGCCAAGAGACCTAGCGGTGATCTGTGCGCTATATAAGAGTCTCTGACTTGACTTGACTATAATGCTTCTTGACACCTTGCTGCCCTACCAGCTATGTACGTCATGTCGCACACTGCATGACACGTTTCCTGCTACACCCCCAGCCTACCGGCACTGGAACATATCCTTGCTTTTCCCTCCCCAGGTCGGTTAATCATGCACCTCTACAATACTGAGCAGAGTTCATCACTCATCGCTACTCCGAACGCCCAGGCACTGTGGAGGGCTGATACTGACCCAGTGGTCCTTTTGCTGTGGCCAGTTGAAACTTATCTCCCTGAACTACAGATCAAGGCTAATTAATTTTAAATTATAGAATCATATTTACCATATCCCCCACAACTATTCTAGATGGGAGTAGTCTCAGACCCATGCGTCTGCGAGGTAGAGCTCCAGAGGCCTCCTTTCTCCACTTGGCTTGGCAGTGTCCGAATGTAGCTACTTTCTGGGGGGAGATGTCTGCTCATATATACATGGTCACTGATTATGAGGTCCACACAATCCTCTGGTGGGACTATTGGGCTACATTAAATATATACTCGACACACAATGTCATCTTATTACCATGCTACTCCTGAAGAACCGGGTTTTCAGAACCCAGCGGTGCCAGGGGCACGCCCAAAGTTTTCGGATTCACCTGTCTTGGTATACAGAGACACGGAATACTTCTAGGTAGCGTCAGAGATCAAATTTATTAGCTGCAGCTAGTAACAGCAATCTCAGCAATACAACACGGTGTACAACTCAGGAAACTGCTCAAATTCGTAAAGCAAGACATCACTTTTTATACATATTTCACCCATTATAAATGCACACCCACTGCGACAAATACTGACGAATGAAATACATTTTCCCACACATTATCACATTTCAAAAAGCTCAGTTTACATTGTACCAACCCACAAGTTAACTATTAGGAATGCCCTAAATTCAATTTCCACAAGCCAGACAAACCCATAATTGAAAGCACTACCCATGTAATGAAAAGTCGTAAGGAAAGAAACAATTCAGATGCTGAATAGGATAAGATATGTGCAAGGAAACTAAAGTTAACAATCTCCTGAACATTGATTGGCAATCTCAGACAACGATCAGCTAGAGAAATTGGCTTCGCAAAAGGTCAGTTTCAGGTGACCTGTAGTTCACTCACAAGTCAGAAAAGACCTAGTTAATACGTACATGAACAACGAAGCCCATGCAACTTTGTTTGTTCGGTTACCTCCACGGCCTACGCGAGGGCAACACAAAAATGGCGTCACGAACAACTCAAACAAAATGGAGTCCGGTCCCGAAAACCACGGAACCTCAGCCCCTCCTTTTGCCATTACGTAGGCAATAACCTAAACTCATGTCAATCTGAATCCAGGTCTATATCTATTCTCATCAGGTCATCAAGGTGTTGCTGTAGCATCATCTTATTATCCTTTGCTTTTCTCGGGATAGGTCTTCTCACACAGATCGTAGCACAAAGACTACAAATGGCGGGACCACACTGGATGCATAAACAACACGAGAAAAGGATAGCTAAAGCCATACCAAGGAACATCAGAATCTTCCATCCCCATCTGAACAACAGTCCCCAAAACCATTCCATCAATGACCAGTTCCCTTCGTCTTCATGTATAGATCAGCAAACTTATGTAACTTCAAAATGGCTTGGTACACTGTTGGGGCATTATCTGGTATGAAAACACAGCAACTAGAACCGATCAATTTACATACTCCACCTCTATCTGCAAGTATAATATCTAAAACTATACAATTTTGTAATGTCATAAGACGATCCGCTTGAAGCTCAGCTGTAATATTGCTAAGGACACCTGCAGTTTCATTTATAGTGGCCTCAACCACTCTCGTAAGCTGACGAATATTCCTACTATTAGCCATAGGACTCCAAAAGGGCACGAAACCCTTAAAGAAGTCTCCAACTTCTTGTGCAATAGTATCTCTCGCATCGATGACACCTCTACCATATCTTGTCTTATGGTAATTGAAAACAGCAGTGTATGTAGGGGGAAGCAAAAATGCCACATAACATGTGCCTGAAAAATCAGGAGGCAACCATGTATATGCTCTGTCGTAACAAAATACTTTAGCTGGCACGAAAGGTGGAGATTTCTGGGATGTATAGACATAGGTGTGAACACACACACTCTTACCAAGCTGAGCTCTCGGATTCTGACCATTACCTTGCAGACAAAAATGACCTCGGTGGGGTACAATCCAAATAGGGGGAGACCTTTTTGGTCTCTCCTTCTCTGTCAGGCTAATGCTATATCCAGTCTAGTTCCAACCGATATATGCTCGTACCTCATCCTTAGGGATAGCATTATACGCATCAATATCTCTGATCATATCTACTATTCCCTGTATCAGGGCATTATTACTCGCATTATCTTTAACGGACCGTACAGGAGATGCTTCATTCGCATAGATAAACATTGCTTGGAGTGCCCATACTGACCCATTAGGCGAAAAAGGCAAAACTAAATATGGCATTCCCTTGTCTGTCGTATGCGGCATAAGACCACATACCCAGCAATTCGTAGTATTTACAACTAACTGATGCTGATGCAACATCTGTATAAATGAATTGTTAACACATTCTGATCTTCGTGTCTGTTCATGTAGGTTGGGACGTAGATGCAAGCGTCTGTTGTGTAACATAGACAATCCAACCCACACAAGCCAATATAATATTCAAAAGCATTAAAAAACACAATATCAAAAAACATTTGCTGCGGACCAATGTACACATTTTCATTTTAGAATCAGTTCTCTCAACACCCTTATCAGATTCAAAAGACTCCATCCTCTAACGTGCTCCTCACGGCTATTACCTTCTTCACTTAAGTGTGCGTCAAGATCGTACTAACGACCATGAACCACAGACCTTTCGTCAATTCGTGGCTCACCCCTTAAGGCTGTACCGCGACCCTGCAGCGGAGTCCGGATGGTGACTCGAAAAAGAAAAAGAAGAAAAAAAAGTCTCTTGATCTGAAAAGGTGTAACTCACAACAAAAAATTCAAGTTTTATTTGTCCATTGATTTGTCCTTTCTCGGTCTCAGATTGTAACGCTCTTTGCCAGGCACAGTTTGCTCTTGAAAAAGTGTTTCCGGATCCGATGTATTCAACTTTCAATGTGATGGCACAGCAGCTTGCAAAAGTTCGTCATCTGCACGTTCTGACTGAGTCCATACCAATTGTGCATCACTAAAAGGTACAAATCTAGGAATTCTCTCACATTCAGAATCTGCTATACCTTCCCTTACCCACTTGTCATACGGTAAGGGCAACGGAACTTTCTTACAATGGGTAGCATGTACCCAATTCTTTTTACCAGCTACCCTAACAACAGTTCGAGTGACTATCAAAACTAAACGCGGTCCAGTCCACCTTGGCTCCAAGTTCTTAGTTCGTTGAAAGTTCTTGGTGAGCACATAGTCACCAGGTTGAATCGTGTGGCCTGGATCCGCAGTCACTGTCGGCAAACTGTCATAGACCTGTTGGTGGAGAACACGTAATTTAGCAGTCAAGTCATGTAAGTAATCCACCAACATAGGGTACTCAATGTCACTGTACTTTTTAGGCCTCGGCACACCCCAAACATTGGCCGGACGACCAAAAACAATTTCATATGGGCTAAGTCCCACACGGGAATGTACTGTCGTCCTCGTTGACAAAAGGGCCAATGTCAAGGCATCTGGCCATGTAAGACCAGAGCTCGATTGTATTTTAGCTAACTTCAATTTCAGAGTGCCATTATAGCACTCCACAAGTCCAGCAGACTGGGGGTGATTCGCAGCATGGAATTTCTCATTGATACCCAAACCCGCACACACTTTCTTCATGATTCGACCCACAAATTCACTCCCATTGTCGCTCCATACAATTCTCGGCAAACCATATCTAGGGAAGTACTCCTTGAGCAAAACCAGGGGGTAAGCCTCTATCCATCTGGAAAGGCACAAACAACCACAAGGACATACTTCAGATTGTTGCATCTCTCCATGTGAATGTAATCTAGCTGTATCACTTCAAACGGATACGTTGGAGGAGCAAAATGACCAGCTGGAGTTGGAGTTCCCTTTCCAGGATTATACATCAGACAAATCATACAATGCTTCACCACATCCTCAGCACATTTCGGAATTCCAGCATTCTGCCATACTGGAGCCAACAACTTGCATATCCCTTTCGAACTAATGTGAGCCATTCCATGAGCCATAGTAACCACTGGGAGCACATACGCGGCAGGCAACAACCATCGCCGGTGCTCCGACAACTCAACCCAACAACCTGTCGAATCCAACATACCCGTACTTTCTCTCCACATACTCACTTCCTTTTCCGTAGCTTCAGCCTGAATTAACTTCACACTTTCTATTGTGTCTTCACACATTCCACCTGCCATAATCCAATTAGCAGGACCAGCAACATACATTCGACTCATCAAATCCTTCGCCGTTTCCTTCGCAACTTCATCCGCAAATGCATTTCCTCGGCCCACATCATCCACAACCTTCTTATGTGCACTACACTTCACAATTGCAATGTGCTTTGGGAGAGTAAGTGATTCAAGAAGCTCATTCACTAATTGACCATGGGAAGTAAGAAATCCTCTCTCTCTCCACAAGCGTCCAAAACTGTGGGCCACACCAAACGCATACTGGCTAGCAGTATAAATATTCACTCGCTTTCCTTCTGACAACACACACGCTCTAGTCAATGCAATCAACTCTGCTGCTTGTGGTGAATTCTGTGCTATACGTGTTGTTTCAACAACTGTATGTAAAGTTGTGACAGCATATGCTGCAGTCGTCTCTCCATTCGGAAGCTTGAAACACGAGCCATCTACCCATAGGGTACCATAAACATTCGGAAGAGGAGTATCTTTTAAATCAACTCTAGCCTTCGTTTCCTCCTCTGTCCGGAGAAGACAATCATGCTGTTTCTGAACATCTGTCTCTACTGAAATCGGCAACAACGTAGCTGGATTCAACACATTGCATCTTTTGATGTGCACGTGGCTAGCCAAAAGTGTCAACTCATAACCTGACAAACGTGCACTAGTAAGGTGCTGTGTCTTGGTCCTATTCAATAAAGTATCCACTGCATGTGGGACCATCACAATCAGCGTATTATCCAATACCAAACCAGCAGACTGTCGGATAGAAACAGCCGCTGCCGCTGTAGCTCTCAAACAACTCGGCAACACCCTAGCTACCGGATCTAACGTAGCTGAAAAATACGCACATGGATGCTGCTTCTCTCCAAATTGTTGCGTCAACACTGACAATGCACAACCTTCTCTCTCGTGTACATACAATGTAAAAGGCTTACTGTAGTCCGGGGTACCCAACACCGGAGCAGAACACAATGCATCACGCAATTCAGAAAAACTTTTCTGACATTCGTCAGACCAAGGGAGAGGATGCGGAGTATCTTTAAGAGTCAAAGCCAACAGAGGCTTCGCTAACAAAGAAAAGTTCGGGATCCACTGTCTACAATACGAAGTGATACCTAAAAAAGCACGCACTTCTCTCTGTGCGGATGGCACACTCATTTGGGCAATCGCTTGAATTCGTTCTGGGGTCAATCTTCTTCCCTCCTTCGACAAGAGATGACCTAAGTAGGTTACTTCTTGGCGGCAATACTGTAACTTTTAAGGTGACACTTTATGATGAAGGTCAGACAAATGTCGTAACAAAGAAAGAGTAGCCTCTGTACAAATCTCTTCGTCATCAGCAGCAACCAGAAGATCATCAACATACTGGATAAGAGTAGCACCAGAAGGCAATACAAAATCATCAAGCTGAGTTTTCAACGCCTGACTATAGATGGAGGGACTTTCACAATAACCTTGAGGAGCACGTTTAAACCGGAAGCTACGTCCTCCTAAAGAGAAGCCGAAAATATCTCTACTTTCCTCAGCGATGGGAATACTGAAGAAAGCATTCTTCAAGTCGATAACTGAAAACCAAGCAGCCGAAGCACGAATCAGAGTCAACAAAGCAGTGATGTCAGGGACAACAGGAAACTGTGGCACGACAATCTTATTTACCTCTCGAAGGTCGATCACAAACCGATACACAGGTGGCTGAGAAGCATCAGTACGCTTAAGGACAGGCAAAAGAGGACTGTTACACGCATTACCTCCTGTTTCTTCAACTACACCCTTCTCAACCAAATCATAGATAATCGCTAGAAGAGCTCTTTCGCCATCACTAGATATTTTATATTGCGGAATACGAGGTAGCCTAGCATTCGACTTAAGGGTAACAACATAGGGTGGAATCTGCAAAAGACCAAGATCATTGGGACCCGTAGCCCAAAGTGTATCAGGAAGAGAACGCAATTCCAGTGGAAGACAATCTTTAGACAAATACATCGGAGAAATCACTTTCTTACCCACTGTATGATGTACTCCCGAAGGAGAACAATGCAGTGTCGCATACAATCTTTTCAGCAAGTCCAAACCCAACAGATTCTCACCACAACCAGTTGTTAGAAAAAGGGGAGCTTCCAATTCACAAGGACCAATAGAACGGGGCACAGGACTAGAAACCGGATTACGAACTGGGGCGCCTGAGAATCCTACTGAAACATTGGTCAAGCCAGACAAAGGTGCGCCAGGAAGTTTAGAGTGCATACTAGAACTCTTCGTCGCACCAGTATCCAAAAGAAAAGCTTCTACCACACCTGATGTAATCACTTCAACATAAGGTCCACTCTGGTCTACTAGAACTGACACTACTCCCTCACTTTGTCGACGGCTGTCCTAACTATCATTATAACCAACACTCTCACCTTCAACACAATAATCCTCAGCATAGTACTGGGCAGAATGAACAGTCAGAACATTCTGTCTGTCAAAATAATTCGCAGGATTCTGAGGGAGAAAGGAACGCTCACTCTGGGGAAACACACCACGTCTCCTACCCCTAGGAGCTGGTTGGAAACCACCATGACCTCTTTGACCAGATACACCATTCGTACGCTGTAGCAAAATCGGACAACTGTTCTTGAAATGACCTTTCCTCTCTGCAGTAAGCACACTGATTAGGTCCTAGCGGAAGTCGCGGAGCGAAAAACTCAGGCTTCTGTAACAGTCTCGGAAACTGTGGGGGTTGCTGAAACTGAGACTGATTTGGACGAGGCGGATAAGCTTGCTGTAAAAGAACTTTTGTCTTTAGGTCTCTAGTTTTCTTCTCTACTTTATCCTTCTCATCTTCATCCCTATTCTCATAATATTGTGCAGTAGCCAATATCTGGGCCAACGAAGAAACAGCCCATGAACTCTCAGAGTCCTTTAATTTATTAGAAAGTTCTGGAAGCAAATTAAAGACAAATTTGTCCACGAACAACCTTTGACCACCTTCAGTGCTCATGTCCTGACCACTATGATCGATAAACGTTTCCTCTAACCTAGTAAAGAAATCAGACACACTCTCATCTTTCTTCTGTTTGCATGCTGCTAACTTATCCCAATTCACTCGTAAAGGAGGCATCATAGTTTTCATTAAATTAATAATCTTACCAGGTAATTCTGCAACTAAGGGTTCAGGTTTGGCACCTCCTACCTGCCGACCATCTGCGGCAGCAATATTAACCCACGTATCTCCTAACTCTGGCGCATGATCCTCATGGCGGATCTTCGCCCACAAAGGTTGCGGAACTACATTTCCCATCAACATATCTATGTCAGTTAAATTCATAATACACGCATCAACTGTCTGAGACAACTCCTTGTAATAACCAGCAGGATTTTTACGAAGATCAGGTAAGGTCTGCTTAAGAGCCAAGACCTCTGCTCTCTTCCAAGGAACATGTACCCACACTCGCTGAAAATGTGCCGGTACAGCCACAATACCCTGATTAGCATTAGCAACAACTTCCTCTCTCCATACAGGAGGAACCTCTCTCATAGGATACTGCTTCACTTTCCTCCTAACAGAGGAATCAGGTTCATACAATGTCTGAGGCGGAAGCCTAGATCTAAAAGCAAGTATCACCTTTACGGCATCTGCAACATCAGACTCCACTATCGTCCCTTTAGCAAATTCTGACTGGACATCAAGCACTTCCTGCGGAATCGGACCCAACTCATTATCTTCCCATTCCCGACGAAGAAAAGTACACATTACATCAAAAACATACCTTTGCTTAGGCGGCTCCCACTGAAAGAAAACATCCATAACCGCTTGCAAATCATACCTAGAAGCATTTAAAACCCATCTACGAGCCAATATATCCAACACTGTCCGTTCTTCCGAACTAGGAAGCTGACTACGACTCTGCTTACGTTCCGAAACAGGGGTCATATTCAGTGACCCAAATAATGGAGACAAAAGATTAGCAACAGTCTCAGTCATTTGTTTTCAAGCAGAAGGAGAAGAAGCAGACATAAGGACAGGAGAATGAGTATTTTGAGGCAAGAGAGGCATAGGGACAAAAGTAGCAGGAGTCAGAGATACAGAAATGGAAGGCAAAGGAGTTTGAGGCAAAGCTGGTGACAAAGCTGGAGACCCTAGAGGGGTACAAAAGGGGATGATGCACGGAGCGTTTGAACAAATCAAACACTCACCCCCAGTCAACTGATCTGGGTTTAATCCATCACCATTCTTTAGTTCACTCAGCCACCCCAGTTCAGACATGGCTATATGCAAATCAGTCTGACCCTGTGCCTTATGGGAACAGTACAGCCCGAACTGCCAAGCCATGTCTTCCCTGGACCGGAAACAGGCATCCTGGGACCGGTTTCGGATTCATAATCCTCATCAGCCAGGCTATCTTGAATCCAGTGGCCAAGTGAACAAGGGACTCACGTCTGAGTATAGCCTGCCACACTTTGTTTCCGGTTCAGGGAAGACATGGCTTGGCAGTTCGGGCTGGACTGTTCCCATAAGGCACAGGGTCAGACTGATTTGCATATAGCCATGTCTGAACTGGGGTGGCTGAGTGAACTAAAGAATGGTGATGGATTAAACCCAGATCAGTTGACTGGGGGTGAGTGTTTGATTTGTTCAAACGCTCCGTCCATCATCCCCTTTTGTATCGCTTTGTTCGCCCTAAGTGTGGCAGGGTATACTCAGACGTGAGTCCCTTGTTCACTTGGCCACTGGATTCAAGATAGCCTGGCTGATGAGGATTATGAATCCGAAACCGGTCCCAGGATGCTTGTTTCCGGTCCAGGGAAGACATGGCTTGGCAGTTCGGGCTGGACTGTTCCCATAAGGCACAGGGTCAGACTGATTTGCATATAGCCATGTCTGAACTGGGGTGGCTGAGTGAACTAAAGAATGGTGATGGATTAAACCCAGATCAGTTGACTGGGGGTGAGTGTTTGATTTGTTCAAACGCTCCGTCCATCATCCCCTTTTGTATCGCTTTGTTCGCCCTATGTGTGGCAGGGTATACTCAGACGTGAGTCCCTTGTTCACTGGGCCACTGGATTCAAGATAGCCTGGCTGATGAGGATTATGAATCCGAAACCGGTCCCAGGATGCTTGTTTCCAGTCCAGGGAAGACATGGCTTGGCAGTTCGGGCTGGACTGTTCCCATAAGGCACAGGGTCAGACTGATTTGCATATAGCCATGTCTGAACTGGGGTGGCTGAGTGAACTAAAGAATGGTGATGGATTAAACCCAGATCAGTTGACTGGGGGTGAGTGTTTGATTTGTTCAAACGCTCCGTCCATCATCCCTTTTTGTATCGCTTTGTTCGCCCTAAGTGTGGCAGGGTATACTCAGACGTGAGTCCCTTGTTCACTTGGCCACTGGATTCAAGATAGCCTGGCTGATGAGGATTATGAATCCGAAACCGGTCCCAGGATGCTTGTTTCCGGTCCAGGGAAGACATGGCTTGGCAGTTCGGGCTGGACTGTTCCCATAAGGCGCAGGGTCAGACTGATTTGCATATAGCCATGTCTGAACTGGGGTGGCTGAGTGAACTAAAGAATGGTGATGGATTAAACCCAGATCAGTTGACTGGGGGTGAGTGTTTGATTTGTTCAAACGCTCCGTCCATCATCCCCTTTTGTATCGCTTTGTTTGCTCTAAGTGTGGCAGGGTATACTCAGACGTGAGTCCCTTGTTCACTTGGCCACTGGATTCAAGATAGCCTGGCTGATGAGGATTATGAATCCGAAACCGGTCCCAGGATGCTTGTTTCCGGTCCAGGGAAGACATGGCTTGGCAGTTCGGGCTGGACTGTTCCCATAAGGCACAGGGTCAGACTGATTTGCATATAGCCATGTCTGAACTGGGGTGGCTGAGTGAACTAAAGAATGGTGATGGATTAAACCCAGATCAGTTGACTGGGGGTGAGTGTTTGATTTGTTCAAACGCTCCGTCCATCATCCCCTTTTGTATCGCTTTGTTCGCCCTAAGTGTGGCAGGGCATACTCAGACGTGAGTCCCTTGTTCACTTGGCCACTGGATTCAAGATAGCCTGGCTGATGAGGATTATGAATCCGAAACCGGTCCCAGGATGCTTGTTTCCGGTCCAGGGAAGACATGGCTTGGCAGTTCGGGCTGGACTGTTCCCATAAGGCACAGGGTCAGACTGATTTGCATATAGCCATGTCTGAACTGGGGTGGCTGAGTGAACTAAAGAATGGTGATGGATTAAACCCAGATCAGTTGACTGGGGGCGAGTGTTTGATTTGTTCAAACGCTCCGTCCATCATCCCCTTTTGTATCGACCCTAGAGGGGGTTGCACAGTAGGAGGGAGAACCATCTGTGTAGCAACGGGTGGCTGAACATCAGCAGGAGGCTGAACAACAAAGGGTGCAACAACCGGGGATAATAGAGGTGCAGTAACACCCTGCACATAAGGGGGTGGCAATCTCAGTAAATTAGACATCAAAGGATCTTTTTCAGGATCTTCAATCACTTTTGGAGGAGAAGGTGGCAAGGCCGGATAACATTTATCGATGGCCATGCAACGCTGTCTATCTAAGACTTCACTCGCACGCTCTTCTCCATCTTCCTTAAACTGCCTAGCAGCTTGTAGTACTGACATATTCTTATCTTTCCTATCTCTCTTTGCTTGCTTAATTTCTCGCTGTTTGGCTTCCTTACGCCAAAGGCAGAAAGAGTCAAACATCGCCGGCCGGGCTTTCTGCTTAAATAGCGCAACTTCCAAATTATCTAAAATATTTAATTCGAAACTACCATATTGGGGCCATCGTAAAACACCATCTTTCATTGTATAGCGGACCCATATTTCATTATAAGTAATAGGACCCACTCCTTGTTTTGAATAGAGCTCATAAGTCGGAGTTCCAACCGGAGGTATCGGACACGAATCCTCCAATCAGGAATCCCTGTTGCAACCACAACTAAACCATTTCCTAATTTTGCTAAGACCAGGCATCTTATAGCTCACTAATCTAGCTTCAAACTTCAAGGGGTTATCAACTATCAATACACTCGTAAATATACGAGCCCCTCGGCTTCGGCTATTGCAATATCCGAATCAAAACCAAGAACCAAAACAAAGTCGTGGGAGCGACCCACTTATACTTAACCAAAATATCTGTCACGCCACCAGAAGACCGTCTATCGTCTCGCTTTACAAAGGATCAATCAAGGGTCCAAGACAGGGCGACAGTCAGGGCAGCAATCCTTCGTAGCCACGGAAAGCGGGAAGCCTCGCAGAAAAGACCTTCGGTCCACGTCAACATGCAGGGGTCAATGAAGTGGCAGCCTTCCTCCAGAATTTCCTCACGTGGCTCCTCACGATCCTCGGGCTTGGACCGGTACCGCTGAAGTCGCCCCACGTGGGGCGCCAACTGAAGAACCGGGTTTTCAGAACCCAGCGGCGCCAGGGGCACGCCCAAAGTCTTCGGATTCACCTATCTTGGTGTACAGAGACACGGAATACTTCTAGGTGGCGTCAGAGATCAAATTTATTAGCTGCAGCTAGTAACAGTAATCCCAGCAATACAACACGGTGTACAACTCAGGAAACTGCTCAAATTCGTAAAGCAAGACATCACTTTTTATACATATTTCACCCATTATAAATGCACACCCGCTGCGACAAATACTGACCAATGAAATACATTTTCCCACACATTATCACATTGCCCCCAGAGTAACTGTCTCTGTGCCCGTACCGATAACTTGGTCCGACCATTTAGCAGTTCCTTTCTCCCTGGACATTCCTTGCATGAAGGATAATACGGGTACTAATAGGAAGTGTCTCAAAAGAAGCTTCAGGAATCTTACGAGTGAGGCTCTGGCCCCTTTCATTCCTAATGTCAATTTTATCCTCCAGCGGTCGGTGGACGAGGCGGCTCAAGAACTCATTGTCTCTATGACCAAAGCAGTAGATGAGTTAGCCCCCTCCTTATCTAAATCTGTAGCGCGACTTAAGCCTACAGCCCCTTGGTTCACGGATGAACTGAGAGCCTTTAGACAAGAATGTAGAAGGAAAGAACGGAGATGGCGCAAATCATGGGACCCCAAGGATCTAGAAGCTTATAAGGGCCTGTTACGAGAATATAAAAACAGAGTTATTAAGGAGAAACAGGGTCATTTTACACACCTAACCTGTTCTCTTACATCATCTAAAGAGCTTTTTAAGATCGTAGACTCTCTATGCTCCCTCCAGGCTCCTGACCCTGTTGTTGTTTCTCAGGAGCTATGTAATAATATCTCAGATTTCTTCTATAAAAAAATAGATGATATCTATCTAGCTCTACAATCACAGAGGATCTTTCTGAGTGAGACTAACTCCTCTAGAATTAAGCTTCTCGAATCCTGGGAAGCTGCTACCCCTCAGACCTTTCATCAGTTTCCGGCTCTTTCCCTGGAGGAACTCAATCTCCTCCTAGACAAAACAAAATCAGCCTCTCCTCTGGACCCGGTTCCCTTGAAAATACTAAAGGAACATAGGGACATCATTCTCCCACCGATGTTGGAAATAATGAATGGAGCCATGGAACAGGGTATTTTTCCTGCAGCATGGAAGAGAGCTGCAGTAAAGCCTCTTCTTAAAAAGCCCACATTGGATCCGGGTTTACTGCAGAACTTCAGGCCAATATCCCTTTTGCCGGCTCCTGCTAAAATGTTGGAGGCCCACTTGAACTGTCATCTCTCCAACTTCCTTGACTTCTCAGGGTTCCTGGATGGGTCCCAACATGGCTTCCGAAAGCTACATAGCACGGAGTCCGCTTTGACCATGGTCACGGACAATATCCGCCGGAAGGTGGATCTTGGTCAATCTACCGTGCTAGTCCTGCTGGATCTTACAGCAGCTTTTGATACCCTGTCTCCCTTGACTTTAACATCCAGGTTAAGGGAGGCAGGGGTAGCAGGGCCGGCTCTCAGTCTCCTGAGCTCTTTTCTTCACCAACGAGAGCAGCGTATAACGCTGGGAGACTTCCTCTCCCCTGCAAAGTCTTTGCAATGTGGGGTGCCACAAGGGTCGGCCTTAAGCCCGACCCTGTTTAATATCTATGTGGCCCCCCTTGCAAGACTAGTAAGATCTCAGGGGATGGAGGTAGTGTCGTACGCTGACGACACGCAGATTATGGTGTCCCTGACCCACCCTGTTGATGTCGCCGCGTCCAACTTTAGGTCCTGCATGCAGCTTGTTGCAGAGTGGATGGTTTTCAACTCCCTAAAGTTGAACGGCGACAAGACTGAAGTCCTGGTCTTTGGTAAAGACCAGGGCTTGTGGTCAGATGAGTGGTGGCCTCCATCCTTGGGCATTTGCCCTACTCCGACACAATCTGCTAGGAATCTTGGCGTCATTTTTGATACCCGGCTTTCCATGGAACTCCAGGTCAATAGGACCGTGGCCACCTGTTGGGGTGTCATTAGGACCCTTAAAAGAATTGTCCATTATCTTTCCCCTCAGGCACGCAAGCAGGTTGTTATCGCCCTTGTTGGTTCACGGCTTGATTACTGTAATTCACTCTATGCCGGGACCAACAAGGGCCTCCTGCAGCGCCTGCAGGTTGTACAGAATGCGGCGGCGCGTTTTGTACTGGCCCTGCCTTGGTTGTCATCTATGACCCTGGCTAGGAAGAGTCTCCACTGGCTCCCTATCTCTTCAAGAGTTTCGTTTAAACTTCTCTGCCTCACGTACCGTGCCCTTACAGCAGGTCCGACCGACGCTTTGGGATCCTTGCTCACGAGGTATGTCCCAAACAGATGTCTACGCTCATCAGAGCTAAACCAACTGGTGGTTCCACGAGCTAAGAAGGCTAGATGGGGGAGCAAGGCCTTCTCCATTCTTGCACCCCAGCTATGGAACATACTTCCCCTGGAGATCAAATTACAGCCTTCCCTTGATCTCTTCAGGAAAGCGTTGAAGACCTGGTATTTCATTAAAGCATATCAGTAAGCTCCTGTTTTTGACTGCCTTTGCTAGGTTATTTTGAGTTAGGCGCCTTGACGCCCAGTGGGCATAGCTGCGCGTTATAAAAGCCTGTTCATTCATTCATTCATTGCAAAAAGCTCAGTTTACATTGTACCAACCCACAAGTTAATTATTAGGAATGTCCCAAATTCAATTTCCACAAGCCGGACAAACCCATAATTGAAAGCACTACCCATGTAATGAAAAGTCGTAAGGAAAAAAACAATTCAGATGCTGAATAGGATAAGATATGTGCAAGGAAACTAAAGTTAACCATCTCCTGAACATTGATTGGCAATCTCGGACAACGATCAGCTAGAGAAATTGGCTTCGTAAAAGGTCAGTTTCAGGTGACGGGGTCAGCGTCCTGCAGTTCACTCACAAGTCAGAAAAGGCCTAGTTAATACGTACATGAACAACGAAGCCCATGCAACTTTGTTCGTTCGGTTACCTCCACGGCCTACGTGAGGGCAACACAAAAATGGCGTCACGAACAACTCAAACAAAATGGAGTCCGCTCCCGAAAACCACGGAACCTCACTCCTGCTGGCCAAGCGCAGAGTGGCTGTACATTAGGACAGAAGACCCGCTCCCACCATTAAATCCTGGAGTCACAATATCACATACTGCCAAGAGCAATTGTCTGACTACTGGGTGTTTATGCCACTCCAATCTCACCCCAGGGACATGCGGGAACCATTCACTTCCTGGCTTTGACAAAGGGACTGTAACTCACCTGCATTTATCTCTATGCCTGGAACACTCTGGAATACTGTGGTCTTTCCTATTCCTCTCTTGGTACACAGAAGAGGCACATAATATATTAATCTGTTTTTATTGCCCGACCATTTAGGAATCACTCATGGTGATACATGATTTTTACTGTTGGCGCTGCACATTCTGTGTTTGCTACACTTCAATATGTTACACTGTATGCAAGCTGTAATGAATCTGTGGACACTTTTTCCCTTATACCTTTCTGGGCACCTTCCTCACCCTTCTCCTTCCTCGTCTCCATTCCTCCCACTTCCCTTTTTAAGCTCACACTGCTCTTTTCTTGTTTTGCTTGTAATGATAATTTACAATAAAAACTTTTTTTTTAAAGAAAGAGTTTTGGCCATCCTACAAAGTGCCTGTACCTGTCCTGGCTGTTCAAGGTACCAGAACTGTACTTCTTCAGCCCCTTGCCAGTCTCAGAGACAAAATATTTGTCTCCAGTGATCTGATCAAACCACACTATGTGGCAGATTCTCAACAGTAAGCCATGTGGGCTCCTGAGTAGTTAACTTTCTCACTACTTTACGGGAAGTTCAGATGGAAGCTTTAATAACAAACAAATCATCCTCTCTCTAACAAGAGACAACAATAAACAACAACTAAGTATGTATTTTACCTGTTACAACAGTAACTACTGTACAATCAACTAGTACAGAAACACAGATTTCTATTCAGAAACCTTAAATGAACATGGTCTACGTCAATGTACCTCAGATGGGGCTATCTACCAGTTCTACATAAGCTGCTGAGCTGCCAAAAATAGATCGGACAGCCTATGGCTAATCCATCAACTTTGATGACTTCTCATTGGATTCAACTGATCCATCACTGCCTCTTCCTTTCAGAATGAACGTGTGTGTTTTCCATCTTTGGCTGAAAAGGACATGTTTTGTTTCTCCATGATCACATCTTTGGATTACAATTGTGTTAATTTTACTAGTCCTTTGGATTGGTTTTGTGACAGTCTATTTTCTGCTTCTGAATCGACATATCCTCCCAGAAAGCTCTGCAGTACAACTGGTGAACTTAGTTCTTAAACCATATTCATTATTACAACGAAGAGACCTTTCCCTGGTGAACATCACACCTGTTCCAGTTCCTGATGGGATTGTTTAGGATAGGGTATCGTACGATGTGTATGGCCCCACTGAACTTTTACAAATTCCATATCTGTTAACAATTTCTTTGAATTATTTTATTACCCCAGAACTGTTTCGATTGGGACATTGATACAGTGCATGAACAGGTAGAAAATCTAGAGCACTCAACTTTGTTTTCTTTTGATGAATTGTACGATGGTACATATAATTATGACAAGATGTTTTGTTTTCAACATTACAGTCTTCATTTTCTGCATAAAGCAAGCATTCCAAGTGCTGATTACAATTACACTCAAAGGGAACATTGCCCTACACGGGGTAGTTCAAAAACATTTGCAGAGAAGTTTGCTTATTTTTCGGGTTACAATACATCTGACCCTGCCTCATATTTTATAGGCTTAAACCATCAATTGCAAAGTAAAATATGCTGACACCAAGCTGATATATTCTGCTACATTTCTTTCCCAACTGTCTTTACAGGGTTTCAGCTTTTGGAAGGACACTATATATCTAAAGTCTATTTGGGGGAGAAAAGACGGGCAGGTTTCGGGGTCTAAGGCTTTGTTTAGAACAAGCCTGATACCACAACAATTTATTTTCCTGAACCAAACAGTGCAACAAACAAAATGTCCTGGACTCATCAAGAAGAAAACACCTCACAAATTCCCGCATTTGCACGTTTTTAAAACTGGCAACAGTTTACACACTACAGTAAGGATGAATTAAATTCCATGCTGCGTAATGGCACATACAATTCATCTGATCCCAATTGGAAGGGATGGTTAATTTGGCTACTAGACATGAACGGATGTCAGGGACACTTCCTCAGCAACACTGAGAGTTTTAAAACAAGTAAGACTGGTTTGTGATCTGCCTCTACATGGAATTACTTTACCACTCGGGTCAGTTCTTGGACCTTACAGATAGAAGATTGGAACAGACCAATCACGAGGGGTTCTGTGTAAAGTGCAAACCATTAACAAGAGAGCTCTCTTGCTGCTGCAAATGAAAGGGCGACATCAAAGTAAATCGATCTAGCTCTGGAAAGATTTAATGGCGTATGAGGACAAAAAAAAAAGACTGGTATGCAATACGTGCAGTCTGAACACTAGGGGTGGTGACAACTTACAATGTTGGGAAGTTGTGCCTTGAATGTCTAAAAACCTCAACACTGTCTCAGGTGGAACAGCACTTGTCCCTTTTATCCGGTGACCTGGAACTAAAGAACTTTTTTTATTAGGTCCTCTAAAACCACGTTAAAAGAGCTTTGTGTATACCATTTACAACAAAGTATGGAAAATCTCTCAGCAGTAGGCTGCTGAAAGATTCTGCAAAACGTATAGGTCTAATTTAGAACAAGCTCATGTGGTGGTTAACAATGGTTTAACCGCCTTATCCTCTAGGATGTACTCCTTGGGAAACATAGTATCCTCAGCGATAGACATTGTTCAATACATTACAACATGAGAAATCATAAAGGAGCCTAGTGTAGGACATTGCTCATCTATGAATAGTAATTTTTTTTGTGTTAAGAAACCCTATTGTATATTGCATTGTGTCAATCACCTATCCTTGCTTCTTTCACATGGGACAACAAGCACAATCTGTCTTTCAATACAGACATTTTTGTGCAAAACAGTATTTGGACTCTTTGTTGTATTCTGTTTATAAGTTTCTCCTTCAAAATCTTACTTTTAGTATAAATTTGTGATTGTATGTGTGTATTATTTATTCTTACATTGTCCACGAGAACCATTGTTTTTTTCTCACAGATAGCAACATCAAAATTCACCAATATATCAATGATACACAGCTCTACTAGAAAATATCCTCTGCTTCAGACATTCAATGCCTCAAACATTGCTCACACATCCTCCAAACCTGTATGTGTAGTTCCTACCTGAGCTCAACTCAACCAAGATAGAATTCCTGTTATTTGCCAACAATAAACACGTTACAGTACAAACCTGACTCCATGACATGAACTTTGATGGCTTTGAATCTTAATTTCTACCGAATGCTAGGTTGCTTGGATTTACCCTGGATGAACCTCTCTCTCAAGGAATACATTGGCAAAAAAACAAATTATGAAGTACAGTTCATGCCCATCTAGATGGTGGTGATGCCCTAGTCCATGGCCTTCTAGAGTCCACATTTCCATCCGTTAGGGACATCCCACATGCTGCAGAATGTCTCAACCAGGGCCTGAAGAAATAAGATCACATCATACCCATCCTGATGAAACTCCATTGGCTCCTGTTACCATCCCACACAATCTTCAAAACCAACTGCACCACTTACAAAGCTATCACGACAAACACTACCGCTTATCTAGAAGACAAGCTCACCATCTCTGGTAAATCTCAGCACACTCGCGGCCAGCCAACATCAGACTGCAGACTAAGACGTGTTAAAAAAAGACTCTTTAAGGGCCATCTTACATTTGATCTGGAAGTGCACCCCATAGAAATGCTCACTCACACTGTAGGAGGGGAGGGTGGGGGTTGTTAAACTTGTTTTTATATTGCTTGCCAAAAGTAATAATCCTTCTGTCGGATTATCTCTCGATGGCCATGTAGCACGTTGGTGTGTATGTTGATTTCACCTGGTTGAAAATCAATAAAAGAGATTTAAACGAACAAAAGAAAACAGCTCGACTTTTCCATCTATGCATCCAGGATCTGGAACAACATCCTCATATCCATGACGACTGTCCCAATGCTGATCCAATGTAGGAAAGAGTTGAAAATTCACCTCTTTAAAGAACACTACATCAACAAGCATTAACCATCTACAACCCAGTTTCCTCTCCTCTTTCTTGTTGAATTTATGCTTGTATTTGACCACATACAGCGCTCCGCTGCCTTTTGGCTAGGTGTGCGCTATAAAAATATCTTATACATACATACACGGATGGGCCTCTATCAACCCAGACAACATAGAAAGTGTTACATGTGCATAGTTATAATTACAACATTTAGGCATCTGTATAAAATTCATCTGTACATCGACAAAGGGCCCCATGGCTGAGATGGGCTGGTTGTGTTTTGTCTTGAGCATGTTATTGACATGGCAAATGGAATAGGTAGTACAATAAAGTTGTAAAACTGATGAAAATCTGAAACAAATCAGTAAATTTTCACAGCAGCAACCATTCCCCTTTTGTTCAAGTCCGCCATTCCCTGATTTATGCAAACAAGGCAAGTGAGGAGGACTCCAGGTGCTACTATACCACCGTCCTGGGACAGCCATGGATAGTCTACATGTAATTTACATCCTGTTCTTCTCCATTGTGCTTTCATACTTTCTGGTCCCCAATTTTGTAATGTAGTAAAGTCCGCTAAGGTTGCCATTGGGGGTTCACAATGGGGACATTAGGACAGAAAATTTGTAGGGGGGTGAAAAGGACACCTCTCGGGCTGCTACATCAGTGACATTGTTTCCATATGTAACTTCTTCACAGGCACTTTGTTGGGCTGGACATTTAGCAGCAACGATTTTAGAGAGTAATTAAAGAGTATTGATCTGCCTTACAGGGGCCATGCCTGATCGGCACACAACTTCAGGTAAGCAATACCTGTTGTTTCCACAATGGTCAATAGTCATGCACTACCCCAAATGCATGATGGGAATTGTAAAAAATAGTAACAGCCTACTTTTCTGCAAGGTTGCAAGCTCGGGTATGGACAACCAACTCACCTACCAAGGAGAAAATGACTTGGGCAAGTGGGGTCCTCCATGGTCTCAATACTGGCAACAAATGAACCATAGCTATTCCTTAAACATAAGCCATCAACGTAAAAGACAAGATCAGCTTTGTGTAAGAGATTATATTTAAGATTATGCTGGCATGACAAAGTGGTCCATAACTTTAAAAAAGAACTGTCAATAAGGGTAGTTGCGGATAAAAAGAACACATAACACAGGTCTACAAAATAATGGTTGCAGGGTTAGAGATAACTTAGAAATATGAAAGAACACCTGTCTTAATTGCTTGTAGATTTTGTATAAAGCAATACCATTCCTTTAATGGCTTTTTTAACCCTTTCACTGTCATGGTTTCTATGCATTGCAATGCATTTTATGATGTATTTAAAAGTCTGAAGATCAGTGAAAAGGCAACCAGGTATAAAAGGGGTACTGTATTGACTCACAGAAAAACTATACTCCAATTAGCTATTAGGGGTGTCCACACAGGATGAATACTCTCCTCTGCCTTCCACTGAAGAGGGTTTCGGGGTGTCCATGGCCAGGGCCTGGTAGGACATACCCGGATGTGCACCCATTGGACAGACTGAATTTGTCCTCATTCATGAGCATGAGTGGACCTAATGGAAGTGGGCACCAAAATGTCTTTCAGTGAATTAGGGATCTCTATAAGGGAAGCCTGATCAGCAACAAACATAATAGCGAAGATTGCAAACTAATTTTTCATGAAAAGCCCACCTCCAATACAATGAATGGTACATCCCGGTTTACACAGGCGGTCACTTCCTAATACACTAATAGGAGAAGATTGGCTAATTAGAAAAGCATGCTAGTCAGAAACTGCTAAAGTGATCATAATAGGTTCTGAAACTGTGAGGGAACACATTATTTGTGATCCCAATCACATTAATAGATGGCTTGGTAAGGTGCAGGTCAAGGAAATAGAAGGCTTCCACTGCTTAAGAGGTGGCACCCTTTTTATCAAGTTTTTTGTTATCTGTTACCTTGTTATTTATTGTGCAGGACTCACATGATCCATCTTGATCTTTGGGGACAAGGGGAGTCATAACAAAGTTACTTTCCCTAAGGCTATACTAGTAAGGGTCTCATAAGTCACTTGGCGCCTTAGGATGGCCTATACACAAGTAAAAAAATATATATTAAACCTCTCGCTGGGAGGTCCTATTTAAAGGACGCAATTTCATCTTGGATCTCCTCCTGGCTGTAAATCCTAGTACAGCTGAGGGCAACAACCCCCTCACTTTGAGGGAGGAGCTCAGGGATGTTTTCAAAATTCAACGGGATATACTAAGATCCATCAAATGAAGAACTACAGTTTGTTACTAAGTGATGGGTGCAGTGCTTAAGTGAAAAGGGTGAAGGTGTACTAAAACTAACTACCAGGAGAAAAAAAGAGTTTAATATGTATCTCGTGGTGTCAGGGTTAAAAATAGTGCTAGCGCAGTTTTATAAAATAACTGCTACTATCAAGTTTAGAGGGTTGGTCTACATGTTTCTGCTATCGGGACCTACAGAGTGTCCAGCATTCCTCAGGACCTAAAGGTGTGAGCTACTGCATATAATGTGAAAACAATGAAATGAAAAAGTAGAAACTAACTACAGCACAGGTGAAAACTGCTCAATGGAACAGATACAACCATACACACCAAACCTCTGTGTTCTCGGCTCGTTTAGTTGTCAAACCTGCATGGAAGGAGAGAGATACAAATATAAATGCAATTAAATACTTGTGTAAGTAAACGAAAATGAGTCAACATACTCAATAATTCAACCAATAATCTCATTAATTAAATAGAAAAAATTGAATGTAGATTAGAATTTACCCATTATGTGTGGATTAGTCAACTCACCTGGCAACTGCTCAGGACGCGAGGCCCGATCTAAAAAAGCAAACTTGAAATTAGTTACGGGTTTGCCTGTAACAAAACCATCATGTAAAACAGACTCGTCATTATTAGATTTCTTAAGTGAGAAAAAGTAGGGACTTTGATCAATATTAAAATAAGCATTGCGCTACACAGCGAACTATCAATGTACAACAGCTTAATCAATCACCTGATTGAATATGGTGGATAATCCAAAAGTGATCGCAAGGGTTTTTGGCATATTTGTTAGATTCATATGACTGCTAAAGGCTACTACAGCAGCAGCTCCTTGGTTCCAACAAATATTGTTTGGTTCGACTGTAAGTAGTACAATGTGATAATTCAGTGTGTTTTACAGTTCTAATATATTTGTGCTGGTCGTTAAACTTCCCCACAAACCCTCCAACCCCTGGTGTAGTTTAAACTCTTGATTATACGGAGAGACAAATTGCAAAATGGCCAGGTGAAACCTGTCCTGCACCTGACTTTCATGATGGCTAGTAGTCACAGAGGTAGTGTCTCAGTGCAATACCTTTTATTGCTGCCCCAACATGCAGCCCTTTAAAGAACATGTGTTACATCACAAGTAAATCATTCCATAGAACTTTAAAAACATAACATAGTAACAGAATAGCTAGGCATCATCCTCTTTTATTGGTTGCTACTCATCAGTTAAGTACATTCAACTTGTAGCTCCTAGTTTTGCTATTATTAATCTTTCTTTTCAGGATTTACATGGTAAGCAAACTTGTTTTTTATCCTCGGGTAGTGACCCCTCTAATTTCTGGTCAGGTCCTTAGCCCCTATTCTGCCCTATGCATACTTTAGGCATTATATGGCCTTTTTGCGCATTTAAACGCTTACTTGTGCCTGTGCTTAATGCTCAGCGCTCTTTATACTAACTATTACTCAATACGAAATCGTATACTAAGATAAAATGTATGCCAGACTGACCTTACTTAACCGAATGCGCACATCGGCATAACTGGATTATGGCTCTCCATCATACACTGTGCCTGAAGTAGCCAGCTTGGGCTCCCCACCAGAGACTTGAGAGACGCTGCATCTTTTATTTCATGCCATAGGGATCAAGGGCACCGCAGGGAGCGTCTCCATACTCTTGTGGTCCCCCCTGCTATCTTTGACTCCTTTGACGACGTCTCTCTCCCCCTCGGAGAGAGACCGCCCACTGAATCAAGGCCTCGGTCCCCACCCAACCCATTTCCCGTCTCACAACAGATTTCAGCAAAGGTCTCTCTCGGCTCGCAAAGAGATGGAGATAGACAGTTACATTTTAGCAGACCTCGGAGCTGGGATTCGAAAGCAGGGACGGATTCGACTCCGATTTTCCCAGCTCCGTATGCACCGTCTATCATCTGTTTCTTTACCCTGATTTTAACTATGATGGGGAAGTGACGTATACCAAAATAGGGAAACACTAAAAAAGGACTAAAGCTTGCTGGTACCGTTTCTATGGTAGCCAATCAAGCTTGCGCCGCGCAAACGTCTTTCCCTGACACCGAAGAAGGCAGTTTCAAGGACAGTTATTCTAACTGAAACTAAATTAAGATAAGAAAGGATACTTTAAAAAGCAAAAAAGGTGAGAAAAAGGTGAGTCTTTCAACCTCTTCCCCTTAGTTATCAGACATTTAATTTTATGTAATTGTTTTACTGTTTTGAATTACTAAAGCTTTATTTCAACAGTATTATTTGAACACCCTTTTCAACATTGTGTCTGATATTGAAACAGAGGGGACTTCATCCATACCCCTCAGTAAGAATTCTAATTAACTTCCTTGATAAGGAATTTAAATCCTCCCTGAAAGAGGCAGTGGAGGAAGCCCGTGGCAAGAGAAATAGGGACTACTCTGAAGGGGTCCTAATATTCCTTTCAGAGGATGAGACTCCCATCAGAAAAGGAGGTAAGGTTATGAAAACAACTAAACACATATCTAATGGTCCGTTTATCAATGGTGGCCATTGCGCTACAAAAGACAGAGATGAAGCATCGGGTAGCCTGTGTGCTAGTGACCTTGGTACCCATAGTGGTACAATTAGCATGAGCAGCCTTATTGGTGTAATAAGCCCAGGTGCCAATCGTGGCACAAAAAGACCAAGTGACCTTCATGGCTCAAGAGACCCTGGCTTGCAAGCTGGAAAAGAAACCTACTCCTATGATACTTACCCAGAGGACAAGGAGGAGTAATATATTTTTGACCCCCGAGAAGATTTAGATAATAATCTTCTCGATGAAGACCTTGAGCAAGCCTCTAGCTCAAAAGCCATTAAAGACCCTACAGGGCTAGAAATGTTTAATCCTAACCAGATCACTAACCCAAGGAGGTCAGACTGGTGGCCTATGGACCACGGTTCAAAATTCATTAAACAATGGATCGGCAGTTCCCTCGAGAAGGAAACGCGAACCTTGATGAGGGCAGAGTAACCTAGATCCTTCCTAGATAATAAAGCTGGCATGACATAAATTTGGATCCAGTTTTGATGAAATTTTTATTTAAAACATGCAAGGATCCTAGGAAAGGCTTAGAGCATTGCCTCAAACAGTGCCAAGACAAGGTCTTTGATATTTTGGGTCCCCTCGCAAGAATTCTTGATCTGGCAGAAGAGGCTTCTCCGAAGGGCACACATGTAGATGTTGACCTACTACGTGGCTGGAGTCAATGCCCAATATGTCTCATGGGCAACGCTAATGCTGGCCTTTCGGCTGAGCGTAGAAGGGCCATACTTATGAGGAATAATCCTAAACTTTCGGACCTGGCCTATAAAGACCCTAAGGGTGACTCGAATGGTTTACTCTTTGGCGAAAACTTTATTAAAACCCTAGGAAAGTATGTTTCAATTTTATCAGCCTTCAGCAGGGCTCAATCTAATATGAAGCGCATGTTTGGAGGTAGAGTTTTCGGCAGGGCTGGCAGGATGGGACTGGCTGCCAGCCACGGTCAACAGAGGTATCAATTTTACCAAATAACCAAAGAGGCTTTGGAAGACAATACCATGGCAACAATACCTTCTTCCCCCAAATAGGCCGAGGCATATGATCCCATGGCGGCAGAGGCAGATTCCAGGGAGGTGGAAACCAAGGTAAGAGTCCCAATTCCTCTTGGTTCTTCCCCTGTAAAGGTGGGGGGAAGATTATGCCTTTCCAGCCAAAACGGGAGGTTAATAACAAACGACCCATGGATACTCAATACCGTAGGAGGTTTCAAAATAGATTTTACCCACACACCACATCAAACACACCCACCCAGAGAGTTGATCCTAGATCAAGAACAGTCAGATTTGGTAGAACTGGAGGTTATCCAAATGCAACAGAAAGGTGTCATTTGCCAAGTGTTAGACTTGGCATCTTTTGGCGTGTTTCCCCAGAGTTTCTGCTTTCTGACCTCCGGGTTTTGACTCTGTTTTTGCTGGCAAAACGTCTCTGTGCACTTTTCACACTGCTGATCAGTGGTAAAGTGCAGTTGCTCCTGTGGTAAAGTATGTTATGGATTGATGTGTTCACGATTGCTTATTTGATTTGCATGTCAGTCCCTAGTAAAGTGCACTATGGGTCCTGGGGCTTGTGAATAAAATGGTACTCATGGGCCTGCAGCACAGATTGTGCCACCCATGCACGTAGCATGGAAAAATGTATCTCATACCTGCCATCACAGAGTCTGCGCACAGTTGCAACTGCCATGTTGAATTTGGTCATAACCACACTGGCCCATTACGTGACCTTCCCACTTCTTACATGTCAGACGCCCCTATGGTAGGCCCAAGGTACCATTATATGTGAATGGCAGGACATGCCTGAGTGTGTGTGTGGTGCGTCCTGATAGTGAATACAGCCAAATTTGCTCTTCACTATTGTAAGGTCACCCCTTCCCCCATAGGATGGAGCGGGCCATTCCTTTATAACATCTTATAAACCCACCGGCCCAGGGAAGGAGGTAAGGAAATTAAGTCTAGGATGCCTGAACACAGAATCTAAAGATGCAGCTTTTAGCAAGGGTGCCCTCTTCATTCTGATTTCAATAAGGCCACTTTTAGAAAGTGGGTATTATTTTGCTCGACCATACTGTGTGCCTCTGCTGGAATGTGGATTGCCTGTCTGGGTTTTGGATGACAGAAGGCTGGTGAGCGGGTGTGGTTCCAGATAGTCTAATTAGGTCAGGAAGGGGCTGAATAGACCTGGGCTGCGATGGAGAAGAGGGGGGAGATTTCCTTGCACATCAAAGGGCCTGGTCTGCCTCTGACAATGCTGTCTCCACCTCCTCCCAGGAAATCACCCCAGATTAGGCCGGACTGGTTCTGGCCGGACACAGACACCCTCTGCCTGAAAGATCAAAGAATTTTTTAGTACAAATACGGGGGCCTAGACCCCTGAACTTTAGAACTCATCTGGAACAAGAAGACTGACAAGAAGAAGAGCAGGAAAAGCTGCAAAAAGGAACACCAGCTTTGCTGGGTGCTTTGCTGCGCTGACCTGCAGTGGCTGCTTCTGTCTTGGGCAGTGAAAGGCCTGGACTTTCTGAAACCTAATTTGTGATTCTCTCTAATGGCTAGAGGTAGAGCTTGCCCCCTGTTCACAAAGTCTCAGGAACCACAACGACTTCAAGCTCTTCTGCCCGCAGCACTGGAGACTGTGTGTTTCGAGCTGCAAACCGAGGAAAAGCAACTCGACAGCGTCTACGACGCGAATCCTTGTCCTTAAGGCACTGTAGAGGGCATAGCCGCAGCGCTGCACTGCAACCTTGGTCTCACAGACGACGACGCCACCGAGCCGCTGCTTGCACCGTGACCTGTGGGCCCTGCACTCCGCACTGCCTTGCTTCACGCTGAAGCTTTGCCACCACAGAGAGCACTGCAGCAATGCCGCACCGTGGCCCTGGTCTCACCGACAACGCCTGTTGACGCTGCCACCGAGCTGCTGCTCGCACCCAGACCTGTGGGCACCACACTCTGCACCGCCTGGCTTCACTAGGATGCCTTGGTCTCCCTGACACCATCGCTCCACGCCGGAGTCTACGCCACTGCTTGCACCGTGGGTCGAGGGCACCGCTCGCAAGTCACACGACGCACCACCCTCATCTCGCACCGCAGTCTTGTCCTACTGACGCCAGTGCCATCAACTCCCGTTCGTCAGCCGATGACAGCGCTTCAGCAATGCCAACGCTGCTGTTTGCACCCTGACCTACTAGCACCATGAAGAGCACCACCTTCATCCGGCACCGCGGCCCTGGTCTCACGGCCACCGCCATCTGACGCCGCCACCGAGCCGCTGCTCGCACCGCGACCTGAGGGCATCGCACGCCGCACCGCTGCACTTCGCACCACAGCACCCGATGCCTGTCAGTGCCGGCGCTCCTGATTCCAGCAGAGAGGATCCCAACCTGCAACGCAAGTGACTTCAAGGCCCTCAACACCCTGCATTTCCCACAGGTACTGTTTGCGGGTCTTCCCGACACCGTAGCTGGCCCATGCCCGAACTGTTGGATTAGTTGTTCACAACGCCGTGATAGCCCCGGACGGAGCAATCGAAATCAAGGAACTGTATTTGAAACTTATTTTGAAAACTGCAGACTTTTAAGTATAGTATTGTGGATTTTTTTATCGTATTTAGTCTTGTCTTAAAGTATATAACAATATTGGCTATTTTTCTAAACCAGTGTGGTGTCCTTTTGTAGTACATAAAAGAAATTACTGCTGGTTATGTGCAAAAGCTTTACACGCTGCCTATAAGATAAGCCTAGCTGCTCGTGCCAAGCTACCAAGGGGGTGAGCAGGGGTTATTTTAGGAGTGTAACTCCCATATCCAGACTAGAGTGGTGGTTTCTGCATCGCTTTGGCGCAAGTCTCAGCTAGCCAGAAATCCCATTTCTAACATTGGTGACAGCGGTGGGATAGGACTTGCGTTTGCGCGTGATTTACAGTGATTGGGTGCACTATTACCATATTGCAGACCATTACGTACTGCATACAAGCCCATTTTCTTTTTGGCCGATTTTTGTGATCTTGCCAGGTGATCTTTTTACTTCATCATGCCGGAATCAATAGCATCATCCATTGCATCCATGGAAATTACCTTTGAGCTGGATAGGTTGGAACTCTACACAGTTAGAGAATTGAAATCAGTTTGCAAAAACCTAAACGTCCAAGTCAGAGGTCTCACTAGGAAGGACGAACTACAAAAGGCGCTGAGGGCCTGGGTAGCAGCCAGAAAAGCCAGTGGGCAATCTAGTGATCTTAGTGGGGAGGTGGAAGTGCCTAGTCCTAGGGTGGATGTGCTGTTGGGAGGGGGGGAAACCTCCCGGCCAGACAGCAGTGGCCTATCCCCAGAAGAAATGGAGGATAGATGGGAAGCAAGGAAGGTAGCCACAGAACTAGAAAAGATTAGATTAGCCATGGAAGAAAAGAGAATGGTATTGGATTATGAAATCAGAATGAAGGATCTGGATCGAAAGAAAAGAACCGACTTGGATGGTGGCAGCAACTCGTCAAAGCAGGCAGACAGAATCGTGCACATCCCAAGAATGTAGGCAAGGAGTTCAAGAAGAGGGACGACATAACAAGGTGTTTCCAGGGGTACGAGGCAGCAATCCATATGAAAGGGGTCTCGGAAGAGAATAGGGGAGCAGGATGGTGGCCTTTCTTCCCCGAAGAAGCGTGGGATACTTTAATAGGTTTAGGTAAGGGGTATCACCTCACCTATCCCGACATGAAGGAGGCCCTCCTCACTAAGTATGGTCTTACTTCTGAAAAGTACAGGGACCTGTTTAGGTCCAGTAAGAAGACCGATGCCAACACATGGTTGGATTGTGTGGATGTGTTTTGCCGATCGTTGGATGGCTGGTAAAAGGCAGTAATGTGACAGATTAACAGGACCTCTACAATTTGATTGCATGGGAGCACCTGTCCAGTTGATGCTTCGCAGATCTGCGCCAGCACCTAATTGATAGTAAGCTGACTTACCCCAGGAAGCTTGCTACGGAGGCGGACCGCTGGGTGAGTACCAGGGTCCACAAGAAAGCGTTTGGGTAGACTAAGCCAAAGGTAGGCAGGGTCCCCAGCAGAAAGGTAGGGGGGACAAGGGTAAATCACAGGAATTGTCTAGAGGGCCGAAAATAACACCCAGGGTAAAGGTTCCCATCCTCCCGGAGATAAGAAGCAAGTGGTCTCAATCAGATAGCCGGCTGAGACCGGGCCCCGCAGATGTTTTGCCTGTGACCAAGTGGGGCACATGAAGGGGTACCCTAGGTGCTCAAAGGGGGCACAGCCACCTACCGGTGAGCAGTCCAAGGTGTTGGCTATCGTAGCGCTTGGGAAGCAGGAGGAGTACCCACAGGAGGGTGGGCACCCCGCAGAAAGAACCATCTCACTAGGGAACAGTGAGATGGTCCCAGGAAACCAGGTGCCCGCTAACACAAGGAAATACAGCACCTGGGTGACCATCAATGGGCAAAGGGTAGAGGTTCTCAGAGATAGTGGAGCCAGTATGACCTCAGTTCGGTGTCACCTGGTCTCTGAGAAGCAGGTAGTCCCAGGGGCTTTCCACCAAGTAATTGCAGTCCACAATTCAGAGCGCCAGTGTCTGGTGGTGCAGGTTCCCTTCAAATGGGGAGTGGTCTCAGGTCCATTGAAGGTAGTTGTGAGCCCTTCCATGCCTGTCGATTGTCTGCTCAGTCACAACCTGGAGCAGTCCTTGTGGAAGGATATTGATCTCAGGTCCCACTTGGAGATGCTTGGGTTGCCAGAGTGGGCATGCATGTCCACTCAGTCCATGGCGGCCAGAGAGGGTGATCAGAGGGACCCAGAGCCTGAATCAGTGGCCCAAGTGCCTGCCAAGAGGAAGGGCCGGGGCACGGGAAACCAGCCCCCGAAGTTCCCAAGACTCGGGAGGTGGCGTACCTTGAGGGAGACACCCCGGTGCCTACAGGTGAACAGGTAGCCGAACTGGGGGGCATCTCTGAGGTGACCCATTGGCATCAAGAAGGGGGTTCCACCAGGGAGGAGTTCTGCAAGGAGCAGAAGGAGTGCCCTTCTCTGGAGGGTCATTGGCGGCAGGCGACAGCCCAGGCGACTGGCGATCAGTCCGGGTCACATTGGATCTACTGGGAGAATGATCTCCTGTACAGCGAGCCTAAGGTCGCGGAACCTGGGTCAGCCCATGTGCTGGTGGTACCCCAGCGCTTCTGGACCTTCCTAATGGGTCTGGCTCTCGACATGCCTTTGCAGGACATTTTGTAGTGTAGTTCCTATATGCTTAATAGGCTGTGCACATTGGAATAATATACACTATAGATTTGACATAGGTCAGTATGTCTCTATCGAGTACATTGAACTTAATTGGGTGTGTCAGATAACTTAGAGGTCACTAGAAACTTTCTTGAATGAACAAGAAGGGATTATTCTCTGACAACCGCATAAAAATGACAACTTTGTTTCCCTTAGAGTCGGAACAATATCTTCAGAGTCGTGGAAACAATAGATAACTATTTCACTCAGTCAATCGTGCATGCTTTGTTTCTACAGAGTTGCATAGAAATAGAGAGACGGGCGTTTCAATAAAAAGGGTTTATTGAACAGTCTTATTTCTCATGCAAGAGATATGAACTGCTACAATCGTTAGCCAAAGTGCAAAGTATAATGCGTACAGCGTAAACAGTAATATAAAATAATACTTTAATAGCAATTGTCTGTTGCTATGACATATATAAAAATACATACATAAATAACACAGGCCTAAATACTCAACTGGTGCTTCTAAAATACGCCTACCCCAGTGTACCTAACCTAGGTCTAGTACAAGCGAAGAAGTAGGTGCTGGTTTAGCATACGTTTAGTTTTGCGAAGAATTGCCAAGGGTTTCTCTAGGTTCTAATCAGCTTCGTACCAAATTGAATGAATCATGAAAATATACATTTATGAAATGGCTCATATATACAGAAGAAAAAAGGGCCGAAACCATTTCATGTCAGATTACATAAAACTGTTTGTTTGTGGACAAGGTCATATATTGTCTTTGGAAGTATTCAACGAATTCTAGTTCTCTATGAATAGTTCTACTTTAAGCAGATTACTTGTGACAAAAGATGGAAAAATACACATTTGGAAGAAAAAAAATGTATCATAGGAAAAAGTTCCAAAGTTAGCACCTTGTTTTGAAAAATGAAGGTCAAATTCAAAGTCTCTCAGAACACTGTGCCAAAATCAAAATTCAGTGTTAGGGCTTGGAGAAAACATGAAATCTTCTATGTCGGTTGACAAAAGGTTGTCTACCATTGTAGGCGAAAGTTGGATTACCTTGTTTAGAAGATTAACCGCACATAGATGTGAAGCATCGCCTTCAGCATTGATCGCATCAGCAATGTTCGAATTGGATGGTACCTGCGCGCCTGATGTTTCCTCTCGTACCTCAGCATCAGCATTTTGCGTCTGTGAGATCTCAATGAATGCCGTCATCAGCATTGGTAGCCGCTAGGGACAACACAGAGCATGGGCCGTTATGGGGTCCAGCAAAGTATCAACATACATTGGCATGACTGATGGAAGTGATAGACAGGTGTCCAGCACGCTTTCTTCTCCGCATAGCAGGCAGCGTAGAACAAGTAAGATGCAATCTTGCCAGATTGGTCTGAATGACAGAAACCATGTGGTATTTCATTCTCGTAGACGATGTAACCCCAGAATTTGGACGATGCGCTCATGACACTTCATTGCCAGTAGAGTTGTCTCCATGGAGAACTGGGTGTCGCTGGTGATTTGGCTTGCCATATTGTAGCAGTAGGAACAAAAATAGTATCCCTGCAACGAGTTCCAAAAGGAGGGGCAGTCCGCCAAACACAGAGTGCACAAGTTTGGAAGTATTCCGAGGACTGCTTGAAAAAGTGCTAACAGTCCGTAAAACACGTTCTTAAATAGATGTACAATACCGCTCGTATCAAACATGTTTAAGATACGACTTAACATTTCTGAGAAATGTATAGGGCAGTTTGTATTCAAAAGGGCATGTATCTCAGCAGTAGTCCTTGCGACTTGTAGATCATAGGTTTCTTTGGCCGAGGTCAGTGGCACAGTTTTTTGTAAAAGAATGGCTTTCATTCTGCTCAGAGTATCAATTTGTATAGAAGAGATGTTCAGTGAAGGCCAAAGTTGGGACTCCCTGACTGTCTTGGTTTTTGGGAACAATACTTGCATACAGCAAGTGACCTCGGATGACACAGTTACTAGGTATGGTATGCCTGGCAACATGCCACAGCAGCTGTGATCGTTCAACATGAGGTAACTCCCATTCGAAAGTTGTCAAAATATTGGATCAATCACTGCAGCTGGTGAACCTTGCAGGTGACAGGATAAGTTGTTGGAGGAACCATCACAGGCCCCGTGTAAATTAATACCCTGACAAAGGAGAGAACCGCTTAGTACATTTTCACAGTTTGAACCACTTAGAAACGCTACACGCCCCCACTCCAACATCTGTGTGTGTATGGTAAATCCCAGGATGTATTGATGTATTCTTTACCCAACCTTTCATATTTGCCTGCTGGTATGTGTTTTAGGCAATACTGAAAATGGGAAATTGTAACAGGCAGAGTGATTATTCCATGTATAATTCATTCAGTAGCTGGTTTTTCTGCTAGCGTAAATGGCAATCTTTCCAGTTTTCAAGTGCTCAGCACTGTATAGTCTGCTCCCCTTTGTGACAATTTGATCTGTTTATCAGTGAGATTGAATTCTGAAAACAGTGACGTAGTATTGATTAAACGGCAAGGCACATAGCCTGAACGCAGGTTTTGGAGCGTCCAACCTAATAGCATAATAGAACGTAGCCGAGACTGACCATGTTACAACATGACCAAGTCTTGTTCCATGATGTCTATGGCAGGAGATACTATGCTGTCCAATGAATATGTCCTGGACGACAGAGAGATTTCTCTAAATTAATACGATCAATTTCTCGTATTCGTTCTGCAGTCTCTGCTTGCGTAATCCTCAATACTTTGTTATATGCAGCATATATACCAGCATATATGAAACGTTTTTGTTGCGGTTTTCTTGGTCCTAACAAGAATTCCCTACGGTCTGCGCCATCTTTACGTAAATATAAGTGTTGCTTTACATCCTTAAGTGTAGATCTTTGTAGCCAATCAAGGCAGAGCTTCCCTACACTGTATGTTGTTACTATTCCAGGATGCTGTCTTTGAACATATCTCAGGTCTGGCCTATTGATTCTAAACCCTTGTGTTTTGTTCAGGAATCTATCTTGACAGTTGTTTGTGTCTGTGGGCCAGATCAACCATTTATTCCAATCTGGATCTGTTCTGTTGTGATGCATAACAGTATGTACGTCGACCTCCCCCTCTGAAGTGTTATTACTCTCAGGTGTAGGTGTAGGTATGGACGGATTGTTCATGTCTTTGACCTTGGCTAACCCAAGGCAAGACATCTGTTGGACAGTGTCATTCAAAAACATCATTTGCTCAGGGATGATACAGGCTCTAAACATAGCTTCTACACCCAGTACCTGCCACTCTTTCGTACCCCAGACAGTTTTTATTTCAATGTTGTCTTTCCAAAAGTCGAAACCTAGTCTAGACAGTTGGGCAAAAAAGGCTGCAGAATAAATCTGTTTGGTATTGGTCAACATACTTTTCTTTACTGTTTTGTTAACATTTCTAAAGTAAAATGATTCTGGATTTGATACATTAAACCCTGAAAAGTATGGAAATTTCATAGCAAAGGTTTTTGAGCTACCCTTTGGTGCCGTAGGACAATGTTCCCATTGGTTATACATTAATACATTTCTAGGACTTGCAGATTTGTGCAAGAAATGATGACCATAATGGTTATAAAAATACATTTGTTCATAGTCTGAAGAACCTTCTAAATATTTATGATTTGTGAATACTGCAGAAATTTCTAAATCTGACATCATATTATTAACAGTCTCGAAGTCCCAATAATCAGAAAAGGTACTAGAGGTAATAAAGTCACTTAATGAAATCTTGAATAAGTGTGGAATCTTCAACAGCTCCAACGGGCCAAAAATGTCATATTCTGTTTTACCCCAAGCTATACCATCAGGTATAGGAACGGCTGTGATGTTTACTGTTGACAAGTCTCTTTGTTCACGATGGGATGATTTGTGTGGTTTGAGGAGTAAGTTGACGTTCTTACTTGCTGTGTCCATATTGGTATATCTTTCATTTATCAGCATACCCAGAGTTATTACCAGAGCTAACCAAAGTAGAAGAAAAAATATTCCCAACACAATCCAAAGTTCAATCCATGATGAAACCAGATAAGTTTTTTCCAGGTGGTGAAAAAAGTCAGTTGTTTGTTCTTTGAAAGTTCTTTTCGCTGGCGTTGTTTCAGGTTCACTGGGATTCTAAAAAACGTATCAAAGTTATTGAATAGCCAGAGGCAGTTCTGTCAATGGTTGGGAGAGCATCCAGATTTTTTGATATCACTGGTACCCCTTGATCACTTGTGACTTTGTTGTAGACAGGTGTTTCATGACGAACTGTTATTTGGGTCTCAAGAGAAATGAGGCCTATAGCTTTATTGCTTAGTCCTTCTTTTCTTACTGAAGAATCCTCAATGGTGATGAGTCTCTCAGTTTGAACATATTGGATTGTAGCTAGAGGAGTGCGTCTGCTACTTGGTCGGAGTCCACATGGCCTACAGCTTAGTATCGGCCACATAGTGTGGTTTGATCAGGTCGATAGACACAAACCTGTTCTCCTTTTTACCAGCAAAGTGCGGCAGCAAAACTGTTCTTGATCCGTGGATTGCTAGGACAGGTACTGGTTGTCTGTAAGAAGGCCCAAATTCCTTCTTGTCCGCGATCTTTTCTCTGACTAGATCACCAAGCTTTGAGATCCAGACAGGCCTTGCTGGGATGGTTGATTTTTCCCCAGTGGTGGTCAGCTTCAGGACCACGTTGCTTTGTTTCGTTCTTAGTTCATTTAAGTCCTGTAAAACAGACAAACGATCTTTGATATCAAATTTTTCTTGTTCCACCACTGATGTGTGACAATCAAGGCCTGAGACCAACATTCTTGTCCTAGAAGGGACCTCATACGGAGTGATACCCCCTAGAGAACTTCTTGGCAAGTAGTTAAGACTACATTGGACACTTATTAGATGTTTGACCCACTCGTCACCCGAACCTAATACCCTAGCTGTTATAGATTGCTTTATGTCCTGTTTTTTTATCTCCACAACCGAATTTCCCTCAGGATGGAATGGACTAGAATACAGCAATGCAACGTTCAAACTGGCCATGGCTTCTTTGTAAGCTTGAGAGCTGAACATGAAGAACTGGGCTTTCAAGTACCCAGCGGCGCCAGGGACACGCCCGAAGTCCTCTGGATTCCCTTGCCTTGGTATACAGAGACACGGAATACTTCTAGGTGGTGTCAGAGATCAAATTTATTAGGTGCAGCTAGTAGCAGAAATCCCAGCAATACAACACGGTGTACAACTCAAGAAACTGCTCAATTTTCATAGAGCAAGACATCATTATTTATACACATTTTACTCATTATAAATGCACACCCACTGCGACAAATTCTGACGAATAGAATACATTTTACATACATCATCACATTCCAAAAAGCTCACTTTACATCGTTCCAACCCACAGGTTAATTATTAGGACTATCCCAAATTCGATCTTTGCAAGCCGGACAAAACCCATAATTAAAAGCATTTCCCATGAAATGAAAAATCGTAAGAAAAGAAACACTTTAGATGCTGAGTAGGATAAGACATGTGCAAGGAAACTAAGAGTTAATGATCTCCTGAACATTGACTGCCAATTTCAGATAACAATCTGCTAGTGAAACTGGTTTTGCAAAAGGTCAGTTTCAGGTGAAAAGGGTCACTTTCTCTGCAGTTCATTCAGAGTCAGAAAAACCCAAGTTAATATATGCACAAACTCAGAAGGCCAAGCTACTTGTTCATCAGGCCTCTTTCACAGGCCTACGTGAGGGCAAGACTAAAATGGAGTCACGAACAAAATGGAGTCGGGCTCGAGAATTACAAAACCACAGACCTTCCTTTTGCCATTACGTAGGCAATGACCTAAACTCATGTTAATCTGAATCCAAGTCTATATCTATTCTCATCAGGCCATCAAGGTGTTGTTGTAACATCATCCTATTATCCTCTACTTCTCTCGGGACTGGTCTCCTCACACACATTGTAGCACAAAGACTACAAATGACGGGACCACACTGGATACAAAGACAACAAGAGAAGAGGATAGCCAAAACCATGCCAAGGAATGTCAAAATCTTCCATCCCCATTTAGACAGTACTTCCCAAAACCATCCCGTCAATGACCAATCTCCTTCGTCCACATGAATAGACTCAGAGATCTTATGTAACCTAGAGATGGCTTGGTACACTCTAGGGGCATTATCTGGCACATAAATACAACAACTAGATCCAATCAATTTACATACTCCACCTCTATCTGCAAGTATGACATCTAGAACTACACGGTTCTGCAACGTCATTCAATGACAAGCTGTTGAATATGCCCACTATTGATCATTGGACCCCAAAAGGGCAGGAACCCCTTGAAGAAATCTCCTGCTTCTTGACCAGCAGTATCTTCCTTATCGAAGACACCTCTACCATATCTAGTCTTGTGGTAATTCGGAACCGTAGTATATGTAGGGGGAAGCAAAAACGCCACATAACATGTACCTGAGAAATCAGGAGGCAACCATGTATATGCTCTGTCGTAACATACAAAATACGTGCTTTTGGCTGGCACAAACGGTGGAGATTTCTGGGACGTATAGACATAGGTGTGATCACACACACTCTTCCCTAGTTGAGCTTTCGGATTTCGACCAGTACCTTGCAAACAAAAATAACCTCGGTGGGGCACGATCCAAATCGGGGGAGACCTTTTTCGTCTCTCCTTCTCAGGCAAGCTGGTACTATATCCGGTCAAATTCCAACCAACATAAGCCTGCATTTCATCATTAGGGATAGCATTATACGTATCGATATCTCTGATCATATCTACTATTCCCTTTATCAAGGCATTATTGCTCGCATTGTCTTTGATGGAAGGTATAGAAGATGCTTCAATCGCATAAATAAACATAGTCTGTAAAGCCCACACAGACCCATTAAAAGAAAAAGGCAAAACCAAATATGGCATTCCCTTATTTGTCGAATGCGGCATAAGACCACACACCCAACAATTTGTGGTATTTACGACTAGCTGATGCTGATGCAACATCTGTATGAACGAATTGTTAACAAATTCTGATCTTCGTGTCTGTTCATGTTCAGGCAACGTGTAAAATTCATGTGGGGAAATAGTGGAAAAAGAAAGAGTAGGTTGGGGCGTAGATGTAAGCGTCTGTTGTGTGAGATAAACAATCCAACCCACACAAGCCAATATGATACTTAAAAACACTAAAATACACATTGCTATAAAACAGTTGTTATGTAATAATGTATCACATTTCGATCTAGATTTCAACTTCGAAAAACTCCTTCTCTCAACAACAGACTCCATCCTCTAACCGTGCTGTTCGCGGCAGTTGTTTCTTTTCGCTCAAGTGTGCGTCTGTAAGTCCAGGGAACGCCCTAGAGCAAACCAGAACCGCTGACCTTGCGTCCACACGGGTCACAACCTTAAGTCTTTATACCGCGACCCTACAGCTGAACCCGGATGGTGGTTCGAAAAAGCAGCAAACAAAAAAGTCTGTGTTTGGAAGAAGTAAAAAAATGATAAAAACTCAAAATGTATTAGTCCTTATAAGATCTGAGGTTATAGCGGTCTTTGACAGGCACAGTTTGATCCTCAAAAAGCCTCTCTGGATTCGTCGTGTCGATTTTCAAATGGGATGGCACAGCAGCTTGTAGAAAGTTGTCATCTTCACGTTCTGACTGAGTCCAGATTAGATTAGCATCACTAAAGGACATGAATCTAGGGATTCGTTCACATTTGGAATCAGCTATACCATCCCACATCCACTGATCATTCGGTAAGGGTAATGGGACTTTCCTACAATGGGTAGCATGTACCCAATTCTTTTTGCCAGCTACTCTAACAGCAGTCCGAGTGACTAACAAGACCAACCGAGGTCCAGTCCATCTCGGCTCCAAGTTCTTAGTCCGTTGAAAATTCCTGGTGAGGACGTAGTCTCCAGGTTTGATAGCGTGACCTGGATCTGCAGTACCTGTCGGCAATGTATCATGAACCTGTTGGTGAAGGACACGCAATTTAGCAGTCAAGTCATGTAAGTAATCCACCAACATAGGGTACTCAATGTCACTGTACACTTTAGGCCTCGGCACACCCCAAACATTGGCCGGACGACCAAACACAATTTCGTATGGGCTAAGTCCCACTCGAGAATGTACTGTCGTCCTTGCTGACAATAGGGCCAATGGCAAGGCATCTGGCCATTTAAGACCAGAGCTCGCTTGAATTTTAGCTAATTTCAGCTTTATCGTGCCATTATAGCGCTCGACAAGTCCAGCAGACTGGGGGTGATTCGCTGCGTGGAACTTTTGACTGATTCCCAAACCCGTGCACACTTTCTTCATAATCTGACCCACAGATACACTCCCATTGTCACACCATACAATTCTCGGCAAACCATACCTAGGGAAGTACTCTTTGAGCAAAACCTTGGCTGTAGACAAGGCAGTATTATCCTTTAGGGGGTAGGCCTCTATCCATCTGGAAAAGGCACAAACAACCACAAGGACATACTTCAAGTTATTACATCTCTCCATGTGAATATAATCTAGCTGTATCACCTCAAACGGATACTTTGGAGGAGCAAAATGACCAGCTGAAGTTGGAGTTCCCTTTCCAGGATTATACATCAGACAAATCATACAGTGCTTCACCACATTCTCAGCACATTTAGGAATTCCAGCATTCTGCCATACTGGAGCCAACAACTTGCATATTCCTTTTGAGCTAATGTGAGCCATTCCATGAGCCATAGTAACCACTGGGAGCACATACGCATCAGGCAACAACCATCGCTGGTGCTCCGACAACTCAATCCAACAACCTGTCGAATCCAACATTCCCGTACTCTCTCTCCACGTACTCAATTCTTTCTCCGTAGCTTCAGCCTGAATCAACTTCACACTTTCTCATGTGTCTTCACACATTCCTCCTGCCATAACCCATCTTGCAGGGCCTGCAACATACATTCGACTCATCATGTCTTTCGCCGTTTCCTTCGCAACTTCATCCGCAAACGCATTCCCTCGACCCACATCATCCACAATCTTCTTATGCGCACTACATTTCACTATGGCAATCTGATTTGGCAAAGTAAGTGATTCCAGAAGCTCATTCACTAATTGGCCATGCTGAATCTTCACACCATGAGAAGTAAAAAATCCTCGTTCTCGCCACAAACGCCCAAAACTATGGGCAACACCAAAGGCATACTGGCTATCAGTATAAACATTCACTCGCTTTCCTTCTGACAATACACATGCTCTCGTTTCTTCAATTACACCTTTCTCAACCAGATCATAAATAATCGCCAAAAGAGCTCTCTCACCATCACTAGAAAGTTTGTATTGTAGAATACGAGGTAGCCTAGCATTCAACTTAAAGGTAACAACATAGGGTGGAATCTGCAAAAGACGAACATCATTAGGACCTGTAGCCCAAAGCGTATCCGGAAGTGAACGCAATTCCAGTGGAAGACAATCTTTAGACAAATACATTGGAGAAATCACTTTCTTACCCAAAGTAAGATGTACTCCCGAAGGAGAACAATGTAATGTCGCATACAATCTTTTCAGCAAGTCCAAACCCAACAGATTATCACCACAACCAGTCGTTAGAATAAGGGGATCGTCCAATTCACAAGGACCAATAGAAAGAGACAAAGGACTAGAAACCGGGTTACAAACTGGGGCGCCAGAAAATCATACAGAAACATTCGTCAAGCCACACAAAGGTGCGCCAGGAAGTTTAGAGTGCATGATAGAACTCTTCGTCGCACCAGTATCCAAAAGAAAAGGTTCTGCCACACCTAATGTAATCACTTCAAAATAAGGTCCACTCTGGTCTACTGGAACTGACACTACTCCCTCTCTTTGCCCATGGCTGTCCTTACTATCATTATAACCAGCACTCTCACCTTCAACACAGTAATCCTCAACATAGTACTGGGCAGACTGACCGCTCGGAACATTCTGTCTGTCAAAATAAGTCGCAGAATTCTGAAGGGAAGAGGAACGCTCATTCTGGGGTAACACACCACGTCCCCTACCCCTAGGAGCTTGCTGGAAACCACCACGACCTCTCTGACCAAATGTGCCATTCGCACGCTGCAACAAAGCCGGGCAACTATTCTTGAAATGACCTTCCTCTCTGCAATAGGCACACTGATTAGGACCAGGAAAGAATCGCGGAGCATAAGGCCCAGGCCTCTGTAACAATCTCTGAAACTGTGGAGGTTGCTGAAACTGAGGCTGATTCGTACGAGGCGGATAAGCTTGCTGCAAAAGAACTTTCGTCTTTAGATCTTTAGTTTTCTTCTCTACTTCATCCTTCTCATCTTTATCTCTATTCTCATAATATTGTGCAGTAGCCAATATCTGGGCCGAAGAAGAAACAGCCCATGAACTCTCAGAGTCTTTTAACTTATTGCAAAGGTCGGGAAGCAAGTTAAAAACAAATTTGTCCACGAACAACCTTTGACCACCTTCAGTACTCATGTCCTGACCACTATGATCGATAAACGTCTCCTCAAACCTAGTGAAGAAATCAGACACACTCTCATCTTTCTTTTGTTTGCATGCTGCTAACTTATCCCAATTCACTCGTAGAGGAGGCATTATAGTTTTCATCAAATTAATAATCCTACCTGGTAATTCTGCAACTAAAGGTTCAGGTTTAGCACCTCCTACCTGCCGACCATCTGCAGCAACAATATTAGCCCATGTATCTCCTAATTCTGCCGCATGGTTCTCATGACGAATCTTCGCCCACAAAGGTTGAGGGACTACATTACCCATCAACATATCGATGTCAGCTAAATTCATAATACACGCTTCAACTGTCTGAGACAACTCCTTGTAATAACCAGCAGGATTCTTACGGGGTCAGGTAAGGTCTGCTTAAGAGCTAAGACCTCTGCTCGCTTCCAAAGAACATGTACCCATACGCGCTGGAAATGTGCCGGTACACCCTGAATACCCTGATTAACGTCAGCAGCAACTGCCTCTCTCCATACAGGGGGAACTTCTCTCATGGGATACTGCTTCACTTTCCTCCTAACAGAGGAATCAGGTTCATACAATGTCTTTTGATGGAAGTCTAGATCTGAAAGCAAGTATCGTCTCTATGGCTTCCTCAACATCTGAACCCACTATCGTTCCCTTAGCGAACTCTGACTGGACATCAAGCACTTCCTGTGGAATCGTACCCAACTCATTATCTACCCATTCCTGACGCAGAAAAGTACACATTACATCAAAAACATACCTTTGCTTAGGCGGATCCCATTGTAAGAAAACATCCATAACCGCTTGCAAATCATTCCTAGCAACATTTAAAACCCATCTACGAGCCAATAGATCCAACACTGTCCGCTCCTCGGAACCAGGAAGCTGACTACGACTCTGCTTTCGTTCTGAAACAGGGGTCATATTCAGTGACCCAAAGAGTGGAGACAAAAGACTAGCAACAGTCTCAGTCATTCGTTTTCGAGCAGAAGGAGAAGAAGCAGACATAAGAACAGGAGACAAAGTAGTCTGAGGAGTAGGAGTCATAGGAACAGAAGTAAGAGAAGACGGAGACAAGGCAGTGTAAGGCAAAGGAGTTTGAGGCAAAGCTGGTAGCAAAGCTTGCGACCCTAGAGTGGGTTGCGCAGTAGGAGGCAAAACCATCTGTGGAACAACGGGTGGCTGAACAACAGCAAGAGGTTGGACAACAAAGGGTGGAACGACCGGGGGTAATGGAGGCGCAGTAGCACCCTGCACATGAGGGGGTGGTAATCTCAGTAAATGAGAGATCAAAGGATCTTTTTCAAGATCTTCAGTCACTTTTGGAGGAGAAAGTGGCAAGGCCGGATAACATTTATCGATGGCCATGCAATGCTGTCTATCTGACACTTCAATCGCACGATCTTCCTCATCTGACTTAAACTGCCTAGCAGCTTGTAGTACTGACATATTCTTATCTTTCCTATCTCTCTTTGCTTGCTTAATTTCTCGCTGTTTGGCTTCCTTACGCCAAAGGCGGAAAGAGTCAAACATTGCCAGCCGGGCTTTCTTCTTAAATAGCCTAACTTTTAGATTGTCTAAAATCTCTGTTTCAAAACTACCATGTGGGGGCCATTGCAAAACACCATCTTTTTTTGTGTAGCGGACCCATACTTCGTTATAAGTAATAGGGCCCACTCCGTGTTTAGAACAGAGCTCATAAGTCGGAGTTCCAACCGGAGGTATCGGACATGAATCCTCCAATCGGGAATCCCTGTTACAACCACAAGCAAACCAATTACCAAATTTACCAAGACCAGGCATCTTGCTCACTAGTCTGGTTTCAAACTTCAAAGCGAATCAAAAAATGATACACTAGTAAATATACAAGCCCTTCGGCTTTGGGTACTGCAGCAACCAAATCAAAACCAAGAAACCAAACAAAGCCGTGGGAGCGACCCACTTATACTTAACCAAATATCTGTCACGCCACCAGAAGACCGTCTATCGTCTCGCTTTACAAACATCAATCGGAGGGTCCAAGACAAGGCGACAGTCAGGGCAGCAGTCCTTCGTAGCCGTTGGAAAGCGGAAAGCCTCGCAGAAAAGACCTTCAGTCAACGTCGACATGCAGGGGTCGATGAAGTGGCGGCCGTCCTCCAGAATTTCCTCGCGTGGCTCCTCGCAATCTTCGGGCTTGGACCGGTATCACTGAAGTCGCCCCACATTGGGCGCCAACTGAAGAACTGGGCTTTCAAGTACCCAGCGGCGCCAGGGACACGCTTGAAGTCCTCTGGATTCCCTTGCCTTGGCATACAGAGACACGGAATACTTCTAGGTGGCGTCAGAGATCAAATTTATTAGCTGCAGCTAGTAGCAGAAATCCCAGCAATACAACACGGTGTACAACTCAAGAAATTGCTCAATTTTCATAGAGCAAGACATCATTATTTAAACACATTTTACTCATTATAAATGCACACCCACTGCGACAAATTCTGACGAATAGAATACATTTTACATACATCATCACATTCCAAAAAGCTCACTTTACATCGTTCCAACCCACAGATTAATTATTAGGACTATCCCAAATTCGATCTTTGCAAGCCGGACAAAACCCATAATTAAAAGCATTCCCCATGAAATGAAAAGTCGTAAGAAAAGAAACAATTTAGATGCTGAGTAGGATAAGACATGTGCAAAGAAACTAAGAGTTAATGATCTCCTGAACATTGACTGCCAATTTCAGATAACAATCTGCTAGTGAAACTGGTTTTGCAAAAGGTCAGTTTCAGGTGAAAAGGGTCACTTTCTCTGCAGTTCATTCAGAGTCAGAAAAACCCAGGTTAATATATGCACGAACTCAGAAGGCCAAGCTACTTGTTCATCGGGCCTCTTTAACAGGCCTGCGTGAGGGCAAGACTAAAATGGAGTCACAAACAAAATGGAGTCGGGCTCGAGAATTACAAAACCACAAACACAGGACCTTGGTCAGAAAGTAGCGTGCCAATTGTGTGTGTGCTGATAAAGACTCGCAAATCTTTTATAACAGTTCGAGCGTCAGCCGAGCGTTGAGGCCACATCCAAAGGAACCTTGAACACAAATCCACTGTGACCATGATATATTTATAGTTACCATCCCTTTGTAAGGGACCACTGTGGTCCAGGTAAACACACGCAACAGGGGCGTCTGCGCAGGATGTTTCCCGGTAGAGACTTTCATCTTTTGACATATTTCACAATCCAAAACATAGTTCTGAGTCTGTTTTCTAATGCCTGGCCACCAGTACCGTTGTTTCAATAATGATACTGTGGCGGAAACATCTGCATGAGCAGAGGCGAGCCGTTCATGTGCTGCTAGGATTAGTCCTAATCTATGTTCCATGTTTGGAATTACCCTATCCCCCACTCCAGGGATTCAAGCAAAAGGAACATTATTTGCATCAGTTATATATGAGTATTTGAGTGGAAACCTTTAGGTTATGTACCTCCACTGCTTTTGCTTGAAGAATTGACAGCCAGAATTATTTCACTGTCTATTTTCGTTTTTGAACGAGTGATTGCAGCTAAAGAAGCCGTTTGCACAGCTGCCTTTGCGGCTTCATCAGTCAATGAATTCCCTTCAACGTGAACGCCATCACACTGATGACTCAGCGCGTGTATCACGTGAGTGTTTTGTAGTCCTTCTCGTAACTGAACTACTTGTTTCCAAAGCGTTTTATGCTTGATTGTGCCACCTTTTCCATCTTTAAAACCGTTTTGAAGCCAATTCTGTAAATATTCCGTGTAGGATCGGACACAATAGAAAGAATCGAACACTATGAGTGTGCGGAATTTGCGATCCGTATTTTCAAGTGCCATTTTGAATACTTGTAGTTCAGTTCGCTGAGCTGTACAATCTCCTAGAGATTGCATTTTTGTGACCATAGGTCTGAATTTGCATCGCGCATATGACCTTTAAGGATCACGCATGCTGCACTATAAGCTTGTTTACCCCCGTAGTGGGTTGTGCAGGTCCGTCAGTATAAATTATACATTCATACTGGTCTAATGGCAGAATTTCATGAGGCAGAGAACATTCTTGTTCGTATTGTAGAAATGCTTGTGTTTTCAAATAAGGATCAAAAACTTATTCAACATCAGTTGCAGTAAGAGAATTAATTAACCCATTGTATCCATCTCGGATGTAAAGCTTTATCATTAGGAGTGCTCGCTTTTGTCACTGCCTCTAAGGTAGTTACAGGAGTTACGACCATAATGCGTTTCCCCTGAGCTAGGGCTCTTTTGTTTGCTACAGTGGTTTGAACAGTTGTCAGAATTTTTTCTGTAGAGAAGTGAATTTCATTTCTACTTGCGTATAAAAATGTGAATTGTATGCAATTGGTACTTTTTCACCTTCATTAAAAGTTAAGTAGGTGAATCCGCATTGACCCTGAATGATTCGGATCACTAGATTGCGTAAGTTTACGCGTGTTTGTAAATGTTTGGTTGCTAACATGTCTGTTTGGAGTGAACGCAAAATTTCTGCGTGTTCTTTTTTCCAATGAATAATTTTAATATCAGGTTTGATTAATTCATAGAGAGGTTTAACCCTTTCTGTGTAGTTTAGAATGTAAGTTCTTCCAAAATTCAGGAATCCTAGAATTGACTGCAAGTTTTTAGGTCTTTTTGGACATTGAAGCAGCGCACACTTTTCTAGAAAGGTGGTTGCCAGGCTTTTGCCTTTACTTGATAGTTCATATCCTAGAAAAAGGATTTTGAGATGGGCAAGTCTAGATTTTTTTATTGAATTTGTACCCTTCAGAGGCGAATCCAAGTATAATGGCGTTCACTCTTTTCAAGTGCCTATCCAGGTCATCGTCTGTCAGATATATATCATCGACATATGACAATGCCTCGTCATCATATGATTGTAGTAACTCTGTTACCCTTGCTGAGAATAACCAAGGACTATTCTTGAATCCTTGAGGTAGACAACAGAAGTGACGCTGTGTCCCCATTATTGAGAAAGCGGTCAAATACCTACTTTCTGGTGCAATATTTTGACAAAAGAAACCAATAGAAATATCTAATATGGTTTTATATTTTTTACGCACAATGTTATTCATTAATTCTGTACTGTGTGCATTTTGCACTGCAAATGTTTTGCAACAAGAATTTAGATGTCTGTAATCCTATACTAGACAATATGTATTGTCTGGTTTGGAGACAGGAAACAAAGGATTGTTCATTGATGAGGTGCATGTTTCAATCACCCCTTGGTACTCAAGTTGATCTAAGATCTCTCTGACCTGTTTTATAGCTTCTTTTTTAATTGGATACTGCCTTTGTGAAGTTGGTTGATTTTTCAACTGTATTTTATGGTGAGGTGAGTCCTCATCCCATCCTACATGATTTTTGTATAATGCTGGGGCTTGTGCGACTGCCCATTTCCTGGGATACGTATATTTTAAATGTATTGGAATATGGTTAGAGAAGGCTGGCATAATGATGTCTTCGCCATGTGGGCACTCCCTGACAAATTCTGGTGGCCAGTGTCGTTCAGCCAGAACTGTATCATAGCCTTTAGAAAGTCGCTCCCGAAAGAGTGCTTTCACTTTTCTTGGTATGTCTCCCTCCATCCGGAGTGTTACTTCATATAACCTATGTGGAGAGCTAACCCTGGTATCTGCAGTTTCAACTTCAATATCCTCATTCAAGTCCACTGTCTCCAAAAGTCCCTTCAGGTTCTGGTGAGATATTGTTACATCTGCTGCGCTGTCCAACATTGTCTGAGCCCATTCTCCATTTTTGAGTTGTGTCCTCAAGATCCTTGGCATGTCTGATGTTTAGACCTGCTACCTTCTTTTTGGTGTATTGAGGTTTTTTGTTTTTCTGAACGTATTGATTGTCTTTGAACTTCACACATTCTTCCTTGTTTTCTGACCGTCCTCTTCTTTTGGATTTCTGTGATGAAGTCTGAAAGGTACGAGAGGAACGTGTATCAGTATTTTGATATCTATCGAGTTTTCTCAAATTGTCCCTATTCCTGAGGTTAAACCTCTTTTCAGAGGACTCCTTTCGAGGAGACCAACCTCGGGAATGAGAACGCTTCTCTTTGGAAGTTGGTTTTCTATTTTCCCACTTCTTTTTAGAAGATTTAGGAGTGTTTTTAGTAAATACCTTTTCAGGACTTTCAGACAGTTGGGGTTTCACTGGTTTCCCACCCAAACTGTATCTGCCTAATTCTTCATAGGATTTTTCAATTATTCTTGATAGTTCTTGTGGTTGTTCTGTTACATCAAATTCCCTCAACTTCTGGCGGATCGCCACTGATGCTGCTTCTGCTGTTTGAAATCTTTCAGTAGTTTCATACCTAAATTCAGAGCAGGCTCTGACCCATATTAATTTATGATACACGTATTAATTTGGAATCTGTTTCAGGACATCAGGTATTACCGCCATAGATGGAACACCGTGTGTTTTTGTGTAGATTGCAGCGAATGCTGTACCCCAAGTAGTGCAGTCCTCCAGATGTGGTGTGATCCCCATTGGTAAACAGATAGTTAAAATTCTGTGTTTTTCATGAGGGCAAGTATTAGGAAATACTGCTTCAATCAGAGTAATTTTTTGAGCTATCCAGAATAGAATTTGTTCATGTTTTGTGGGTAATTTACTCATGACTGCGTGTATAGTCTGTGGTGTAATTTTTTGTGTATTCCCTTGGTGAGAGGTTTTTTGTAGAATAACAATTGTAGGTTGGACTGTGAGAGTCCGCATGACATATTGCACCATTTGTCTGTAGATTTTGATTAACTCTTTGAGTTGAGCTAGTAACTCTATGTCTGACATGTCGCTAATGTCAGGATGTGGTGTATAGCCGGCTAAAGCGGGCCATGTTGCTCAGGTCTACCTAGTAGAACGAGCCTGGTAATGTGTTTTAAATGTTTTAGGGTGCCGTTAAACCAGAGCTCATGCTTCTGGAATGGAATTTCAATGTCCTCGAAAGGATTATATTTCTCTGTTGGATCATCTTGTTTGTAGAAGTGAAACATAGGTGTTACTGGATTTGCTTCAGGGAAGACTATCCATGAATAGAATACCTCTGTCTAGTGATATTCCTGTGCCTCTATCACAAAAACTGCTCTACCACCTCTTGAAGATAGGCCATGTTTTATTAGTTTTATAATGATGGCTCTCCTGAAATTTTGATGAATAATTACAGCATTCGCATCCGTTTCGTGGAAACCTGTAAAGTTTAAAACTATGTTGGCGTTTGCGCCTGTAACTGCAGTCGAGGCGTTATCCTCGTCAGCCATTTCAATGAAAGTTTGCAGAGAAAGTCTCAAGGAAACAAAGATAAGGTGCACAATATTTTGGAACACTGTATCCTTCAACGTTGTACAAACCAAAAAGCTAATACATGGGATTTTCTGTCCTACTCAGCTATGGCGGATATTATCCCTTACCCACTCCAGACGTCTATTGGAGTATTATGAGTAGGGGGTCTCTAAGAAAAAAACTACTGAGTTACTTCAGTATCTAGCGTTAAATTAGTGCCTTACCAAACCGTTGGGCGCCATGTAGTGTAGCAAGTGAAGTTATATTTATACCTTGAAGGTGTTTAGGAATGCCAGTATTGACGCAAAAGTCAGGCATATGAACATCACGAATGAACCCCTAAGGAATAGATGTTCATGCATAATAAATGAGTTTTTGGTGAAATCAATATCCAGGCAAGAGGAAGTCCCTAAAGCTTAAGAGTCTGGTTTTCCAAGAAATCGTTGTGACGTAGATGAACGGATGTAAGTAGCCATGCCTGTATTTGGGTAGCATGGACTATGCCTAAATAAGGACTGGATTTATATGCCTATATAAGGGCAATGTGAAATGTACCTATATAAGGGCATGAATTGGGAAATTCATACGGAATCTAAATCGATACACAAATGGGGGGGTCTCAGGTCTATTGACGGTAGTTGTGAGTCCTTCCGTGCCTGTCGATTGTCTGCTCAGTAACAACATGGAGCAGTCCTTGTGGAAGGATATTGAGCTCAGGTCCCACTTGGAGATGCTTGGGTTGCCAGAGTGGGCAGGTGTGTCCACTCGGTCCATGGAGGCCAGAGAGGGTGATCAGAGGGACCCAGAGCCTGAAACAGTGGCCCAACTCCATGCCAAGAGGAAGGGCTAGGGGCACGGGAAACCGGCCCCTTAGTTCCCACGGCCCGGCAGGAGGTGTACCTCGAGGGGGACGCCCTGGTGCCTACAGAAGTGATGAAGTGTGGCTCAATGGTTAGAGCGGCAGACCCTGATGCAGAGGTCTGGCCCGGGACCAGGGTTCAATTCCCGCCTCGGCGAGTCTTGGGCTCAATTTCCTCGGACCTGATAATTCTCGCCTTGGTGCCTAATCTAATCATGGGTCCCACTCTGCAACTCTGGGAAATAGCTTGCTTAATCTCCACAACGGCCCCAACAGCGCTGGAATGCCTGGCTTCACCTTGGGGGTGCCCAGGAGTGGGCATTTCACAGGGAAAAGCCAGGAAGGGTTCCACAGCGGTATGCATAGAGCGCCAAGACACCTCAGGGTATAAGTGCGCTATACAAGTACGAATTCTTCTTCTTCTTCTTCTTCTTCTACAGGGAAACAGGTAGCGGAACTAGGGGACATCTCTGAGCTGACCCATTGGCAGCAAGAAGGGGGTCCCACCAGGGAGGAGTTCTGCAAGGAGCAGAAGGAGTGCCCTTCTCTGGAGGGTCTGGCGGCAGACGGCAGCCCAGGCGACTGGCGATCAGTCCGGGTCACATTGGATCTACTGGGAGAATGATCTACTGTACAGCAAGCTTAAGGTCGCCGTACCTGGGTCAGCCCATGTGCTGGTGGTACCCCAACGCTTCTGGACCTTCCTACTGGGTCTGACTCACGACGTGCCTTTGGCAGGACATTTGGGGAGGACAAGACCTTTGACAGGCTTGTCACCCTTTTCTTCTGGCCCCAAATGCGAAGGCAGTCAGATGTGCATTGTCGGTATTGCCAAACTTGCCAGGCAAGTGGCAAGAGTGGGAGGAAGGTCAAAGATCCTCTCCAACCATTCCCCGTTGTTGGGACACCCTTCGAGAGGGTTGGGATGGACAGTGTGGGGCCACTGAATCCCAAGACAGCCATGGGCAACAGGTACATCCTGGTCTTGGTGGACCATGCCACCCGGTACCCAGAGGCAATCCCTCTCAGGACAACGACGGCGCCAGTGGTGGGCCGGACGTTAATGGGGATCTTTTCCCATGTGGGGTTCCCCAGAGAGGTGGTTTCTGACAGGGGGACCAATTTCATATCGAAGTATATGACATCCCTGTGGAAGGAGTGTGGTGTTACCTACAAGTTCACCACCCCTTACGACTCCCAAGGTAACGGTCTGGTAGAAAGGTTCAACCAGACCTTGTAGGGCATGATTAAGGGTCTCACCGAACCCATGAGGCATGAGTGGGACGTCCTCTTACCGTGCCTTCTCTTTGCATACCGGGAGGTACCCCAGAAGTCTCTCGGGTTGAGTCCCTTTGAGCTTCTGTACGGTCACCCAGTGCAAGGACCTCTAAGCTTGGATAAGGAAGGCTGGGAGGCCGCTCCCAGGAAGACGCCCCAGGATGTGTTTAGCTGCATGCTGGCCTTCTGAAACCAAACTGCCTGCTTCAGGAAACTCACTCAGGCGAACCTCGAGACCAGCCAGGAAGAAATGAAGAAGTGGTATGACCACAATGCCACTCTGGTCGAGTTTTATCCTGGGCAAAAAGTGTGGGTTATGGTCCCAGTGGAACCTTGTGCCTTGCAGGACAAGTGGACTGGGCCCCTTGGGGTGATGGAGCGCAAAAGTGAAGTCACCTGCCTGGTGGATTTGCAGGCTCCCCAGAACCCTTTACAGGTCCTCCACGTGAACCGCCTCAAGCCCCACTTCGAGAGGTCCGAAGTGAGCATGCTCTTGGCGAAGGACAGGAAGCGGAGAGTGAGCCTCTCCCGGACCTCCTGTCTGCTCAAGCAGAGGATGGGTTGGTGGATGGTGTGATCCTCTCCCCAACGTTGACCGCTAAGCAACAGAGTGAGTGTCACCAGTTGCTGGGACAACTTGCCCTGCTGTTCTCCTTGACCCCAGGTGTTACTCACTGGTGTACCCATGACGTGGACACCGGTGACAGTCCCTCAGTGAAACATAAGATTTACCGGTTGGGTGACCGGGTCAAGGCCAGCATCAAAGGGGAGGTCTTGAAGATGTTGGCATAGGGGTGGTTGAGCCATCCAGCAGTCCATGGGCCAGCCCCGTGGTCTTGGTCCCAAAGGCTACGGCACCCGGTGCCACTCCAGAACTGCGGGTCTGTGTGGACTACCGGGGGCTCAATGCTGTCACTCGGATTGACGCACATCCCATCCCCCGAGCTGATGAGCTAATCGATCAGTTGGGAGCCGCCAAATTCCTTAGAACATATGATTTAACGTAAGGATACTGGCAGATTGCTCTAACTGAGGGGGCAGAGGATCCGCGTTTTCCACTCTGGAAGGACAATAGCAGTTCTGTGTGATGCCCTTCGGGTTGAAGAATGCCCCTGCCACCTTTCAGAGGTTGGTCAACTAGGTGTTGGCCGGGCTGGAGGAATTCAGCGCCGCATACCTGGACGACATTGCGGTGTTCAGTTTCAGTTGGGAAGAACACCTGCAGCACCTTGCGGAAGTGTTGAAGGCGCTGCAGAAGGCAGGCCTCACGATTAAGGCCAGTAAGTGCCAGATCGGGCAGGGGTCAGTGGTGTACTTGGGACACCAGGTAGGGAGCGGCCAGGTGCCGCCCCTACAGCCCAAGATTAACATAATTCTGGCTTGGGAGCCCCTCTAGACCCAGACAGAGGTGAGGGCCTTCTTGGGACTCACCGGGTACTACAGGAGGTTTGTTAAGGGATATGGCACCATTGTTGTCCCCTTAACTGAGCTGACTTCCAAGAAGAATCAGCCAAAGAAGGTGATCCGGACTGAGTCCTGCCAGAATACCTTTGATGCCCTGAAGCCGCCATGTGCTTGGCACCTGTACTCAAGGCACCCGACTTCTCCAAGGAATTTGTCGTGCAGACCGATGCTTCAGAGCAAGGAGTGGGAGCGGTGCTCTCACAACTTAATGAAGAGGGCCTAGACCAGCCTGTAGTCTTCCTTAGGCGGAGACTATTTCCCAGGGAACAGAGGTGGAGTGCCATAAAAAGGGAAGCTTTTGCTGTGGTCTGGGCACTGAAGCAGCTGTGACCATACCTGTTTGGGACTCACTTCCTGGTTCAGACCGACCACAGGCCCCTCAGATGGTTGATGCAAATGAGGGGTGAGAATCCAAAACTGCTGAGCTGGTCCATCTCCCTACAGGGAATGGACTTCACAGTGGAACACCGCCCTGGCTCAGAACACGCCATCGCAGATGCTCTGTGAAGGTTCTTCCGCCTTAGTGAAGAGAACTCGCAGGAGGAGGTTAGTTTTCCCTTCTTTCAGCTGGAGGGGACATGTGTTAGACTTGTCATCTTTTGGCGTGTTTCCCCTGAGTTTTTGCTTTCTGACCTCCCGGTTTTGACTCTGTTTTTGCTGGCGTAACGTCTCTGCGCACTTTTCACACTGCTGATCAGTGGTAAAGTATGTTATGGATTGACGTTTTCACAATTGGATATTTGATTGCATGTCAGTCCCTAGTAAAGTGCACTACGGGTGCCGGGGCTTGTGAATCAAATGCTACTCGTGGGCCTTCAGCACGGATTGTGCCACCCACGCATGTAGCACGGCAAAAGGTATCTCAGACCTGCAATCGCAGAGTCTGCACTCAATTGCGACTGCCATGTTAATGCGGCCCGTGCCCACACTGGCCCATCATGGAACTTCTCTTCACTTCTTACATGTCAGACGCCCCTAAGGTAGGCCCAAGGTACCCCTATGGGCAGGATGCATTGTATGTGAAAGGCAGGACATGCCCAAGTGTGTGTGTGGGACGTGTCCTGATAGTGAATACAGCCAAATTTGCTCTTCACTATTGTAAGGTCACCCCATCGCCCGTAGGATGGAGCGGGCCGGTTGTTTATAACGTTGTATAAACCCAACGGGCCGGGGGAAGGAGGTAAAGAAATTAAGTTTAGTATGCCTGAACTCAGAATCTAAAGATGCAGTTTTTAGCAAGGGTGCTCTTTTCATTCTGAGTTCATAAAGGCCACTTTTAGAAAGTGGGTATTATTTTGCTCAGGCGTCTTGTGTGCCTCTGCTGGAATGTAGATTGCCTGTCTGGGTTTTGGATGACAGAAGGCTGGGGAGCGGGTGTGGCTCCCTATAGTCTAGGTAGGTCAGGAAGGGGCTGAATAGACCCTGGCTGTGATGGGGGAAGAGGGAGAGATTTCCTAGCATGCACATCAAAGGGCCTGGTCTGCCTCTGACAATGCCGTCTCCACCTCCTGCCAGGAAATCACACCAGAGTAGGCCGGATTGGTTCTGGCCGGACACAGACACCCACTGTCTGACAGATTAAAGGATTTTTGTATACAAATACTGGGGCCCAGACTCCTGAACTTTAGAACTCATCTGGAACAAGAAGACTACCAAGATGAAGAGCCGGAGAAGCTGCGAAAAGGAACGACTGCTTTGCTGGGTGCTTTGCTGGGCTGACCTGCAGTGGCTGCGTCTGTCTTGGGCAGTGAAAGGCCTGGACTGGACTTTCTGCAACCTAATTTGTGAGTCTCTCCAAGGGCTTGAGGTAGAGCTTGCCCCCTGTTCACGGAGTCTCAGGAGCCACAATGACTTCAAGCTCTTCTGCCCGCAGCACTGGGGACTGTGTGCTTTGTGCTGCAAACTGAGGAAAAGCAACTCGACGACGTCTACAATGCCGCTGCCGACTCCGTGTCCTGAAGGCACCGCAGAGGGCACCGCAGAGGGCACCGCAGAGGGCACCGCCGCACCTCAACCTTGGTCCCACCAACGACGCCTGTTGACGTCGCCCCCGAGCCGCTGCTTCCACCGTGACCTTTGGGCCCCGCACTCCGCACCGCCTCGCTTCACACTGAAGCTTTGGCACCGCAGAGAGCACCGCCGCAATGCGACCCTGGTCTCACCGACGATACCTGTTGATGCCACCACTAAGCTGCTGCTCGCACCACGACCTGTGGGCACCGCACTCGGCACGCCTGGCTTCATGAGGACGCCTTGCCCTCCGTGATGCCGCTGCTTCATGCCGGAGTCTACGCCGCTGCTTGCATCGTGGGTCGAGGGCACCGCTCGTAAGTTACATGACGCACTGCCCTCATCCCGCACCGCAGCCTTGGCCTACGGATGCCAGTGCTATTGAATCCCGTTCGTCAGCCGATGACATCGCTTCAGCAACAATGATGCTGCTGCTTGCACCATGCCCTGCTAGCACCGTGACAAGCCCTGCCTTCCCCTCGCACCGCGGCCCTAGTCTCACTGACGATGCCATCTGACACCGCCACCGAGCCGCTGCTAGCACCGCGACCTGAGGGCACCGCACGCCGCACTGCTGCACTTCGCACCGCAGGCACCCGACGTCTGTCAGCGCCAGCACTCCTGATTCCAGCAGAGAAGAGCCCAACCTGCAACGCGAGTGACTTCAAGGGCCTCGAAGCCCTGCATTTCTCACAGGTACTGTTTATGGGTCTTCCCAACACCATAGCTGGCCCGCAACCAGCCAGAACTGTTGGATTTGTTGTTCACGACACTGTGATAGCCCCGGATGGAGCTATCAACATCAAGGAACTGTGTTTGAAACTTATTTTGATAACTGCAGATTTTAAGTATAGTATTGTGGATTTGTTACTGTATTTGGTCTTGTCTTAAAGTATAAAAAATATTGGCTATTTTTCTAAACCGGTGTGGTATCCTTTTGTAGTACATACATGATATTACTGCTGGTTATGTGCAAACGCTTTACACACTGCCTCTAAGATAAGCCTAGCTGCTCGTGCCAAGCTACCAAGGGGGTGAGCAGGGGTTATTTTAGGAGTGTAACTCCCTTATCCTGACTAGAGTGGTGGTTTCTGCCTCGCTTTGGCGCAAGTATCAGCTAGCCAGAAATCCCATTTCTAACACCAAGTCAGAAAGTTAAGGGATGGTTTCACGAGTGCAAACATTTTAGTAAAGAAAAGGGACGAGGGGTGGAGGCCAGTCATAAACCTAAAACAGCTGAACACATTCTTAGTATACAGACACTTCAAGATGGAGGGTATCCATCTTTTGAGAGACAGCTTACAAGAAAAAGATTGGCTTGTGAAATGGGATCTCAAGGATGCTTCTTTCACAATACCAATGGATTACAACGCAGAGAAATATTTAAGGTTCTCATGGAAGGGCACAACTTACCAGTTCTGCTGCCTTCCCTTTGGCCTCTCATCAGCTCCTTGGTACTTCACCAAATTTCTAAGACCTGTAGTAGCCTTTTTTTTAAAAAAAAAAGGGATGTTCAGATTACAATCTACCTAGATGATGTGCTGATATTGTCACAGAGTCAGGAAAAATTACTAGTACTCAGGAAATGGACAATAGACCTCTTAGAAGGACAAGGACCAACACAGAAAAGTCTGTAACAACTCCTACTCAGAATCTAGTGTTCCTAGGTTTTCAGGTGAATACCATCACAAGCCAATTACAATTACCCTTAGAACATCGGTAAAAATAAAGAAGGAAGTAGCTTATGTCCTTTCAAAGGATACTCTGAGCCTAAGATCCTTAGCAAGAGTGGTTGGCCTTCTGTCTTCTTCAATACAAGCTGTTTCACCAGGTCCTTTACACTACAGGGCCCTGCAGAGATTAAACTCCTTGGGTTTAAGGAAGGGCCTATGGTACTCAGACAAGGTTCCCTTGTCTCAAGAAGCACAAGAGGATCTCCTGGGGTGGTGGAAAAATCTGGACAGTTGGAATGGGAAGGCAATCTTCGAGAACGTCCCAAATTTCGTAGTGGAATCAGACTTAAACAACTTAGGTTGGGGTGCGAGAATAGGTTTGACAGAGACTGGAGGGAATGGTCTCAAAAGGAACGTCTACTTCACATAAATTGTCTAGAGATAATGGCTGGTTTGAACGCACTGAAGAGCTTCAAGTCAGTCATAAAGAATAACATAGTACTCTTGAGACAGGGCAACTTCACAGCCGTGTCCTATGTCAAGGTCCAGAACACTCGCCAATATAGCCAAGGAAATTTTGTATTTTTGCTGGACACAATTTTTTTACTAAAAGCAGAGTTCATTCCTGGTTACCAGAACATAAGAGCTGATTGGAACTCAAGGTTTCTAAGGGATTCAAGCGACTGGAAACTGAACCCAAACGTTTTTCAAAAGATTCAAAACCTATGGTGCCCCATCCAAGTAGATCTGTTCGCCAGCAGATTAACATATCATGTAGAAGACTATTTCAGCTGGAGACCAGACCCCAAAGCGATGGGAGTAGAAGCTCTACTTCAAACGTGGGACATGGGGTACAGTTATGCTTTTTCCCCTTTCGCTTGAATACAGAGGGTATTATTGAAAATACGGAGAGAGAAATACAAGATAATTTTGATAACTCCCTTTTGGGATACACAGGTAGGGTTTCCCGGGCTCCTGGAACTAGCAATAGACTTCCCATGTTTAACTGTAGGGAATTTAGACCTTCTCCTAGGAAAAGAAGGGAAGCAACATCCTCTGTTACTAAAAGGAAACATGAACCTTCTTGTTTGGAGGATTTCGGGCGATCAAGCAGATACTCAGGCCTTTCAGGAGAGGCTAAAAGCCTGCTGGATGAGTCATAGGCACCAGGGACAAGAAAAAGATACACTGGTGTATGGAAAAATGGTCTAGTTGGTATGTGGAACGAGATTTGGATCCCGTGGATGCTCCTATAATTTATATCACCAATTCCTTAACAGAGTTATTTATATCAGGCCTTTGCTATCGAACTGCTAACTGTTATAGATCATGAATTTCAGCTGATCGCTCACCAAATGAATTTTCAGTTGGTAGCGATCCTTTAATCCGCAGAGTAAAGAAAGGGATAAGACTTAAACGCCCTCCTAGGGCTAGATATCAATCTTATCTTTGACCTATTTATGTCTTTGCCTGACAACCCTTTACTATCAAGAAAACAGTTGTCTATGAAATTAGCTACTCTTCTCTGCCTTATATCTTTCAGAAGAGTATTTGATGTTGGAGCATTAGAAATCTGCAACAGATTTTTTTCCCCAGACGGGGTCCATATTGACATTTGTAGAAGAACCAAAACAATGTCTGAGGGTACTTTTTATCCTTATTTTAATGATTGTAAAGACTTTGCATCATTAGTTGTTTAAAAGCTTACGAAAGTGCTGCGTCTGTTGTTAGACCAGTTAGTGAAAATCAATTGCTGATATGTATTGTGAAGCCTTTTAAAGCTATATCTACAGCTACTATCTCTAGATGGGTAAGAACAATTATGTTAGAAGCTGGAGTGGATTTAACTAAATTTGGAACACACTCTTCCAGGGGTGCAATAGCCAGCACAGTCTTTTGGGATGTGGTACGCTTTCAGATATACTTAAAGAGGCAGACTACTCTAGTGCTTCTACCTTTGCATGTTTCTATCTTAAACCGGCGGAGCACGTGAGCAGATTGGCATTAAATATTAATGAAACGATGCACCCAACAACTTAATCCTCAAGAAGTGCTTTATTTACTCCCACCTGAACAGTTTCCACCAGCAGCAGATGCCACAACTGACACTCAACATCTGGGGTCTCCTGGTTCTGCTGCTGATCCACTTAATATTCCCAAAAGGAACCACATATTAAAGGGCAGGTTACAACACATCTTCCCTTTACAATATTAATGAACAGCAAGACAGAAAAGGGGAAAGGGAAATGGGTAAGAACAAATGAAACAACAAGGAATACAGTGTGCTCAGATATAAGAGTAGTATAGTAGATCAAACATGAAAGTGAGCACCAGAAAGGATAACATCATTACTTAAGAATGTAATCTTGGAGCTATGAAGGTGACCTCCTTGCTCTATTGTTGCGACCAAGAGGATCAACTTGAAGACTACCATCACAATCCTGGGAATGTCCGGCCTGGGACTGAAAGCCCACACCATCACCCTCTCCTCCACATTTTGATAAACGGGACATGCTCCATACATTACCACCACTGAGCATGACACATTTCTCATGAACTTGATGATACGTTTAGGTCCCGAAAATTTGGTCTCACCCTTGGGGGACCACACTGCTTTTTTCACAAAAATAAAATCCCCCAATTTCCAATCACACTTTCGTGCTCCCATTTGGTGTCAAACCTTCATTTGTGATTCTCTTGAAAGCTTCTTACTCTCCAATTATTCACTACAGTGCCCCTGTATTTTACACTCAACCACTCCGGATTGAGTTTTTAACGAGCTGCCCTACCCTTGAGTTTTTTAAACTGTGAGCAACCAGTAAATCTGTTATTGTTTCTGTGCCCATATTTTTTCTTTGTGAATGCACTTAAGGGGGCTCTTGTATCCAGAGCAGTTTAAGCAGAGGCTTTTACCAGCCTATTCATGGTCTCTACTAGGCCATTGGCTTGTGGTGTGTAGAGGGCAGGTTGGTGCTGAGTGAAGGAGAGATCCTTAAGAAAATCGATCATCAATCAGTCAATCAGGGTTTTATAAAGTGCGCTACTCACCCTTGAGTGTCCCAAGGCGCAGGGGGGATGGGGGGACGGCTCCAGATCAGTCGAAGAGCCAGGTCTTGAGGTCCTTCCTGAACATGTGCAGGGTCGGGGAGCATCTCATGTTCATAGGGAGCTTATTCCAGGTCTTGGCTGCGATGTGGGAGAAGGCTCTCCCGCCTGTTCTGTTTCTGCGGATGTGGGGGACCTCTGCCAGGGCGAGGTCGGCGGAGCGGAGGTTCCTCTTCTGTAGGTGGAAGGATACACTCTCATTGAGGTATTTGGGTCTGATGTTGTTGAGGGATTTGTAGGCGTGGGTGAGGAGTTTGAAGGTGACCCTCTTCTCAACGGGGAGCCAGTGGAGGTCTCGTAGGTGTTGGGTCATGTGTTTGTGACGCGGTGTCCCAAAGACGAGTCTGGCTGCGGAGTACTGGATGGTTTGTCGTTTGTGTAAAAGAGTTCTGTTGATTTTGGCGTATAGGGCGTTGCTGTAGTCCAGGCTGCTGGTTATGAGTGCATGGGTACTTCTGCAGTCGGGGAGGATGCGCAGGCAGTTGAAGCTTGTGGACGTGCCAGCGTTGATCTGGCGGTTCATGGAGAGAGAGGACTTGAGGATGAAGCCGAGGTTTTGTGCGTTGTCTGTAGGGGTGGGTGGATTCCCGAGGGCTTACGGCTCCCAGGTGTTGTCCCAGGCGAAGGTGCAGGGTCCGAGGATGAGAACCTTGGTCTTCTCTGAGTTGATCTTCAAGCAGCTGTCCTTCATCCAGGCTGCCACATTCTTCATTCCTTCCTGGAAGCAGAGTCTGGTGTCTTCGGGATTCTACATGAGAGAGAGGATGAGCTGGGTGTCGTCAGCATAGGATATAATGCTGAGCCCATACTGTCTGACGATGGCGGCGAAAGGGGCCATGTAGATGTTGAAGAACGTGGGGCTGAGAGATGATCCTTGGGGTACTCCGCAGTTGATGTTGGTGGGTTCGGAGAGGAAGAGTGGGAGTCTGATCCTCTTGGTTCTGCCGGAGAGAAAGGATTGGATCTAATTGAGGGCGGCTCCTTGTATCCCTGTGTCGTGAAGTCTGGCTGCAAGCGTGCGATGTGAAACCGTGTCGAAGGCTGCGGAGAGGTCTAGAAGGATGAGGGCCGCAGTGTGTCCCTGGTCGAGTAGCATGCGGATGTCATCTATGGCGGCAAGGAGGGCAGTCTCCTTAACTTGTCTGTCAACTTCCGCCCACCAGTAGGATTCCCTGACTCTTGCTTTGGTCAAACTACATCCTAGATGGCCTTCATGTGCCAAATTGATATTTTATTCTCTCATCAAACAAGGAGAAACTAATCTCTCACCCTGAAAAAATTCTCCCTGCACAATGTTCAACTCATCACGAACATTCCAGTATCCTTTAGAACAATCTGGGACATGGTTAATTGCAGGCCACCCATTAACAACAAATTCCATCACAGGTTCTCTTGACTTGTCGCACTCAGAACTGGCTTTCCATTCTTCTTTGTTGAGAGTAGACTACCTCACCCTAGATACAGAACAGTCAGAACTGTTCAACATATTTTTGCCTAAGGGCATCCGAGAAAGAAAATCAGCTGGAATATTTTTAAGTTCAAGTAGAGATTCAACTATGAAATTATATCCCCAGAGTCCTTCAACCCATAATTCTGGGAGCTGTGCTCTCTACATTCCTGAAAGCAAGTATGTGTGCAAGAGGCTTGTGGTCAGTCCGGACCAAAAATGGTAAATCCCACAAGTAGATTCTGAAATGGTTGATGGCCGAAGAACAGGCTAACGACTCACGTTCAATTACTGAGTAACACTCTTCTGCTCCCTTCAATGAGCGTGAGGCAAAACCAATTACCTTTTCGTTGCCATCAACCATTTGGGATAGGACCACACCCCAACCCCGTACACTGTCATCGGTGGTGAGAATAGTCTTTTAGAGTACGTCAAAATGACCTAAAGTTGGCATGCATGCACTCTAATTTTTAACCTTTTTAAAAGCATTAACACAGTCTTGTGTCCATTTGAATTCTGCACCCTTTTTAAGTAGCAGTCTTATTGGTTGCACAACACTAGCAAAGTTATACCCAAATTTTGAGTAATATTCTGATAATCCAAGGAAGGATTTCACTTGCTCCTTGTTCAATGGTGCTGGTCCCTGTAATATTGCCTCAGCAAGATACCTTTTTAGACTTATGCCTTCGCTTGAAATAGAATGCACGAAGTATGATACAGATCCAACTCTGAATATACACTTTTCACTTTTCAGAGTGAGGCCACGTTCTTCTAGTCTAGGCAGTTCTTTGAATAATACTTCATCATGTTTGTCTCTATTCTGTCCATAGACAAGTATGTCATCCTGAAAAAACAATACTGAGTCAATTCCAGCGAACACATTTTTCATCATTCTTTGAAAGCATGCAGCAGCACTCGCCAATCCGAATTTCATCCTGATAAACATGTAGGCCCCTAAGGGTGTTACAAAAGATGTTAGCGCCTTAGAGTCTTCATGTAGCATGATCTGATGATAGGCTGCCGATAAATCCATGACACTGAAAATACATGCACCTCCCAATTTTGCAAGAGCTTCATTAATGTTTGGCAGCGGCTGCCTGTCAACCCAGATACAGTTGTTTTTGCTTCTTAAGTCAGCACACATCCTAATATTGCTGCCTTTGTCCTTTGGGGCTAAAACAATTGGGGCAACTATTCAGATGATTCTATTTATTCTATGACACCCAGCTCAAGTAGTTTGTTGATTTCTTCTTGGAGGGGTTTCATCATAAGATTTGGCACCTTTCTTCCCTTGTGTACCACTGCTTTCGCCCCATCCTTTAAAACTATTTTGTGATGAAAACCATTAAGGAGCCCAAGTTTCTCACTGAAAACTCTGGGATATCTCCCTATGATATCTTGATCATCGCTTTGAGGTGTTACTAGCATTACTTGGTGAGGTGCATTTGGATTCAAAATGATTCCAAGATCTTTTTGATGTTGCCATCCTAAAGATTGTCTCCACACTTGGCAACATAAACTTTGCCAACCATTTCTCTGCCTTTAACACAATGGATTGAATGTAATAACCAATTAAATCATTACTTTGCCCCCGTACCCCTGTGGATTGATGTCAGGTGGCAAGAATTTCACATTGTTGGGCTCAAAGGTGGAATTCCAAAATTTGTCACTCAACAATGTGTATGGTGAGCAAGAATCAGCTGGTACAGGAACCATTATGTCACCTACATATACATATACATCGAATTTTGGCATAGTAACATTTCCAGTATCAACATCCTTTACATCATGCAGAGACATTGTCAGTAATACAGTGAATGGCTTGTTGTGAAAATATTTCATCATCCTCAACCATGTTTACTTTTGTATTCCTGCACATGCGGGCATATTGCCCTTTCTTCTCACAATTCCTACAATTTGTACTTATAGCAATTCAATTAGGAAAATTCGGTCCATGGTTCTGACTTCCACACCTTGGCCATCTAATTTTTGCCATCTTTATTCAAATTAAAATTGAATTTTGGTTTATCAAACTTTGCAGGTCCTTTTTCCTGTTGCGGCATCATACGATGCATTATCCAGATCACTTTTTTTTAAATGGGCAATGGCATCAGGTAGAGCATTACTGTTGCGCATTTCTTTTACCCAATGAGAAGTGTGTTCAATGCTCTCAACAACAGTAATCACCTCTTTGAGATTTGTTTTTTTATAACTATTTTTCTTAGATCTTAGAGTCATTAGTGCACCCCACCAATTGATCACGGCTGAGAGAATCCGTCAACTGTTCGCATTCACAAGTCTGAGCCAAAGATTTTAATGCCGCTACATAGTTACCAACTCTCTCACCCTTGGCCTGTACAAGCATACAAAAGTTGTGTCTCTCCATGAGAGCATTCAATCGTGGCCCAAAATGAGCTTCTAATAATAACACAGTCATTTCACAAACATCATTAGGTTCTCCTGCTCCACTGCCAGTTGGTATGGGATCCAAACTATCATAGATATTCCTACCTTCGATGCCAAGATTATGAGGCAGAACTGCCTGTTTTCTGGCTGCAGAGAACTTTTCACCACCAATGGCAATGAGGTACGAATCAAAAAGTGGTTTCCATTTCTTCCAAGGAAGAATAGGCTCACCATACTCTGATAAAAACTGAGATGGTTGGCTCATGCCACAGGACGTTGACATTTTGAAAGATAAGGTCACTTAACAAACTAGCAAAATAAACTAATACAATCATTAAAGCAATACTATAATATAATAAGATAAAACAACACATCCAAAACCATATTCGTCTCAGTTGTTTGCTGCTGCTGTTGTTAAAAAAAAGGAAAGGTAACGAGTAACTACTTAAACAAATGAAAATAGTAACTTATCTGTATAAGGAGTTTTTTTTTATCCTTTTATTCCATACATTCCCCGGATAAGTGGTTCTTGTCTTCACTCTTTTTTTTTATTTGAGCAGGTATAGCACACTGATGACAGCACTGCCCGTATATCTCGAGTTACACACTCACAGGACTCGAGTGACAGTCCGGTGCGTAAAAGCTGTTTAGAAAACACAGCGTGATATTCCTAATTCACTCGTACGTCCTCAGCGTTGGTTTTAGACTCAGGTTCTCAGTCTATTCTTTACTTTCGTCGGCAAGTTAAACGTGCATGCATCAGCCCCTTCCGTTTACTCACACATCGCGAGTGCATCTCAGTCAAGACTCAGCATCAGCAACCACTCATGCGCCAGTCCACATGTCTGACAATGCCTGCTACATGGAATCTGCCTTGCGGTGAGTTTCTTTTTACTTGCGTTGCTCGTGCGCCTAAGGGCAGCTCGTGCGCATAATGGCAATCCACAGCCCTACAGCGAGTCAATTTTCCAATTCGCTCAAAAGTGCCCGCACTCGGTCATCTCCATGCTACATAAGTTATCTTTAATAGATACATGAGTTTCGCAACTTTCTTGACAAGGAACACCAACCTTCGTTATAAATTTCTTCGAAAATCTCATCAGACCACTGGGTTCTTTGGTGGGTGTAAGCAGTAGTCATCGCCATTAATGAAACGATGCACACAACAACTTGATCCTCAAGAAGTGCTTTATTTACACCCACCGGAACAGTCTCCACTAGGCAGCAGACGCCGCAACTGACACTCAATAACTGAGGTCCCCATGTTCTGCTAACATTATCCGACCCTCCACGCCCATGTGGAGTAATGTTATATATTTTTTTAAGTAAATAATAAATTCTATATTTGAATTTATATTTTTATATGTATGTTAAGGATGTTTTGTTGCCTTTGCAATGCTTATTTAACTTGAATATTAACATTTTAAACTCTTTTCTATTTTTTTCCAGACAATTCTTCATTATGAAGTTTCTTTCTTCATGAAGCAATTCCGTCACTTCAACAAGTTTATTCAGATGAGTTTAACTTTTCGTTGCAGCCTTAAGAGGATGATGCCTAGCTACACTGTTACTATGTTATGTCTCTAAAGTTCTATGGAATGTTTTACTGATGTAACACATGTTCTTTAAAGGGCTGCTTGTTGGAGCAGCAATAAAAGTTATTGCATAATGTTAGCCTCCGTTGTCTTTAATGAAATCAAGATTCTCTCTGTATGTTAATTGGAGGATCGCAATTCTCCTTTCAAGTGTCCTCCACACGCTGATTTCTACACACAGCCTTTGTGTAGTCTTGCTTCTCGAAGTAGATTGCACTGGGGCTGTCTCCATCATGGAACATACACACATCAGGGGCACAATGAGGTGTGATGTTTCTTTACCTTGTTTCCATCAGCCAAAGTGAAGGCGTAGTGAGGGAAAGACAGAAGAACAGGCCTCACCTAGAGACTTCCTCACCTTACACAAATGTCTGCACTCGCATTGTTCCCCTCTACCATCCCACAAATGGCAGTGCTCAGGTAGACTAATCAGCAGCTCTTTGTTAACCAAACGGCTCATGGAATTTATTAACACAGTGCTGTCTCTCTTCCCTCACTTCAGTGTCTAGGGCTCCTCCTCCAGGTACAGAATACAAACAATACACTGTGACTGACTGGCAGTTCAGTCCTCTCCACCATCCTAGGCTAGGACACGTCATGGGAAGACAAAATGATTCCCACTGGCTTACATTACTCTGGCTCATACACACCATACATTTGCTACACTCAACCCTCATACAGACATGTGCACTGGATGTAAGTGCAAAGATTGGGTTAGCGAAAGGTACACCCACTGTAGTTGACCTTTAGATGGAACGGACAGTAGATCTCAACCCTAGTGAGAAAGATTAAAAGATCTGGGCACACTGTAGATTTCTCCTTCCACTGATATGTTGCCACCACTGCTTCATACACTATATCTATAACAGTGACAATAGTCCACTGTCAGTAATGAGGGTACGCTTGGTGTTGCACTCCAGGTCACAGGACAAATCCAGGACCTCTCATCATCAGGGACAATCCTAAACCTCTGCACACACGCTTATATTAGATGCTGGAGCCAAATTAAAAGCTGAAGATACTAGTTATACATGCAGTTGGACACTCAGGGCAGAGAACACACCTGTATGCTATGCAGGGGATATTTCCGTCCCAACTTCTCTTTTTGTAATATGCATTATTTAAATGTCTCAGACCTTCGCAATGTGTCCTGTGAAACCTGCATTTTCACTGTTTGAGGTTTGCCAGCTCAGATAGAGAGCTAATATACAAGACGGCCCACAGATGGTTTTCTAAATAGTGATTTGAAAAGTCTCTTAATACATTTATTTATGAGCAAATGCAAGCAGATGTCTGTCCACAGCGCCAGAAAACGTGCAAGATTTGTAAATCTGTGAAATCAAGCCTTCTTTATGGGTTAAAGAGTAATTAAGTCATTGGTAATGTTGCTGTTCTGTGTATGAACAGAAAAAAAAACATATTTTAGATTTGTGACTGTTTACAATAGAAAGTAATGGGTGCAAAGTAATGGTGCTTCAATTTACAATCATGTCCCTTTCTAATGTGCAGCGTAACTGGTACCATATAGTCATTAAGATTTTTTCATCCCTGGTTACTGTTCTGTGTGAGGACAGAGAGCTATTATTTAGATGCAAGACTGTTTACTAAGTAGCTTCTTGATAAAAATGTGCAACGTTAGGACTTACGTTTGAGATGTTTCTGTTAAAAAAATCTGAATCAGGAAGAGGCGCAGCGAGCTGTAACAGTTTGTTGTCAAAATCTTAGTTGAGTCAATGTAGCTGCTCAGCTGTGTCTTTCAATTGCCACTTCGTTCTAACGCTCTGCAAAGCAAACAGGCACAAGATCAGTGATACAATGTTTCCGCGTGAAAGACCAATCTATCAAACACTCCTGGGGCAGCATTTACCTCACATGTTTCGATATTATCTCATTCCCCTGGCGTGGTGGATCCGTGTTTCTGCTGCAGTCCAGATTTCCGGTTGTGCTGCCATATAGCTTCCCCATGTACTGGTGAATTCTGGGCTTCGTAGTTTGTCAAAACTGCCTCAATACAACGTGTGTTTCAAATTGATGATAATATAAATAAACCAGTGGCAATATGTATTAGTAGATAGGCTTTATTCGATAAAAAAATTATCATAAAAGCATTTACAAGATAAAAAGGTTATGAAACACAATTAAAACACAGCTAAAAATTCAACACAGATACTAAAATGTCATATACAGAGAAGAAACCATAAAAATGCCACATCATATAGTTAAGATAGTCATAGATTTCATGGGTCTAGTGTTCACAATACACAAGAAAAAGAGATTTCAAGCCAAATATTTCCCCAACAGGGAACAAATACAATAAAACAAAACCAATGTCCCTTGTCCTAAGCGGTTGGGGTCACCTTGAGATTTTTCCAGTGCTTTTGTCGGATTAACCAGGCACACCCCAGGTATTTGGCTACACCACAGACTATTGTCAGAGAAGAGGTGTCAGTTTTCAAGATACGTAGGGCCGCAATGTGGCTCATAAAGCCCAGTGCCCTACATACTGGCTTGAGCCACTTTTCTCTCGCGTTTTTATATGCCGGACATGCCAGAATAAGGTGGGCGATAGACTCCTCAGGGTGACCACAACTCGGGCAAGGTTCCGGGACTCGGTTTGGCCAAGTGTCTCCATACCCCACAGTTCTGCTCCATAGAGGGCCGAAGGTAGTGCTTTCCCATCATAAATAGCATGCGCCGGGGCAACCGGCCTACTCACAGAGAGGTTCATGCTCTATTATGATAGCCCCGGACACCCGTTTATCGTTTAAGAGCATCTTATCTAAATGGGAAGCCCACTTCATACCTTTCGTAATTCTGATCCCTAAATAATCAAAGGAGTCAACCACATCTAGCGGGACATTGTTTAGGGAGATGTTATTCCTAAAGCGTTTGGAGGGATTGATGGTCATCAGTTTAGTTTTGTCGGTGTTGATGGTTAGCCCCTACTCCTTACAAAATAAGTCAAATCTATTGAGCAGTTACTGGAGGCCAGCTGGTGACTTAGAAATTAAGAGGGTGTCGTCTGTGAACAGAAGGGTGGGTGTCTTCTACCTTGCTAGTATGGGGGCGTCTGCTGGTTCCTCATTAAGGTGGCCCACCACCCCATTGATGAATAAGGAAAATAGGGTGGGGGCCAACACACATCCTTGACGTACCCCTCTGTTCACCACGATCCTCCTTGTCAGCTCCCCATGGGTTCCCCATCTTATCCTTGCATAATTATCGGTGTGGAGTCTTCTTAGAAAATCAAGAATGTAAGATGGCATGCCCAGGTGCTCAATCACCTTCCAAAGCTTGTCACACGGGACCAGGTCGAAAGCGGTCCTCAGATCTATGAAAGCCAGGTACAAGCTCCCTCTCCCCAAGGAAACTGACTTCCAATAGATGATGAAGAATCTGAGGACCTGGTCCATTGTGCCCGCTTTCTGCCTGAATCCTGCTTGAAAGTGTGACAGGATATTTACCTCCTCTATCCAAGTTCTAATTCTTGAGAGAAGAACCCTGCCAACCACCTTCTGTATCACGTCAATCAGGCTGATTGGCCGATAGTTCGCAGGATCCTCTCTGTTCCCCTTTTTAAATATTGAAACTACCTCAGCTCCTTTCCAGGAGTCTGGAACGGCAGCTCCTCTGGCTATCAAGTTCATAACAAGAAGGATGAACTGGGCCCATGGCATGGGGTCGTGCAAAAGCAAGTCCCCGGGAAGACCGTCAGGACCTGCTGCCTTTCCATGGGCGATACTATTTATTGCTAACTCGACCTCATGAAGATCAAATCTATCAAGGGCTTCATGTTCTTCGCCAGTTTCAGGGGCAGGTTCGGTTATTGGGAGCTCTGGGCAAGCTTCGCCTAGATAGAGGTTCGAAAAGTGCTCATGCCACTGAAGGCAGGTAATGTGGTTTGGCATTGGGTCCTCTAGTTTCCTATCCCTACGATTAATTATGCTCCAGAATAGAATAGGATCATTCAATAACGATGCTTCCTTCAATTCCTGCCAGTTTGCCTCCTCCCAGATTCGTTTCGCCTTAATCAGGTCCCTAGCATATTCTTTCCTTGAAATCTTGACTGCAGTTGGGTCCTTTAACCTTATGCTGAACCCTAAGGCTGCCCATTTTTCCCTACATTTATTAGAATACCATGGGTTACTGGGTTTTTTGTGGTCATGTTTCTTGGCAGAATTCCCTTCCAAAATAAAAAACGAACTAAGCCTATCTATCACAACTTGATAAAAGCTCCTAAAATTGGAATTAAACTGCTCCCCCCCGACACCGTAGAATGTCATCAATTCTATATTCTTGGCAACTACTTCCTCTCTAATACTTGATAATTTCTCTTCATGTTGGGAGACTTTGTGCCATTTCAAGCGGCGCTTGCAATTGAAGGGAAACACCTCTCTACTTGCCATTATTGGGCGATTGCGTGCCTTGGGTCCGGACTGCTGCCAAATATTATTTAACTGCATGCAGAGTGGATTGTGGTCACTATCTAAACAGGCTACAACTTCCATATCGATCAGGTCCCGCCATAAGCGAACATCCAGAAAGATGTAGTCTATCCTAGAGGGGGAACACAACCGATTGAAAGTATTTGCGCCATGTTGGTCAGAACGAGTTCTCCCGTTCACGGCCCTTAGGTCATACTCCAACCCAAGGGCATTTATTTGGATAGCACGCTGGGACCATTTTTTAATCGGGTCTATAGTGAGGGGCGGGATATCCCATTTGGCATCCTCTTCAGCGATTCCCTCTAGGTCATCCAAACTCAAGGGTTCAAAGGTTACATTGAAATCCCCGGCTACAATCACATTGGAGTGAGGCGGTGTTTTTGCTAACATACTCTCCAATGTCAAAATAACGGGGGATGTCTGGGCCCCTGGGGAACCTCTAGCGTAGATATTGAATAGCTCGAGTAGCGGGCCATTAGGTGTACTTTTGATTGACAAATGCAAAATGTCATTAGACTGGCCAGGATGTGCAGTAATTGCCCAGTTGAGGTTTATTCTTATCCAAATTAGTTACCCCCCTGATGGTCGCCCCTTGCCCGAGCTAGAGGCGGGAATGCAGAATGATGTGTAGCCTGGTTTGTGTAGGGGAGTTAAACTCCAAGTTTCTTGAAAAAGGCATACTTCATGGTTACCCACAAAGCTTTGCCATTCTGGGAGTTTGAGTTTCCTTTCTAGCCCTGCTACATTCCATGATAGTATATTCAGGGGTATCATATTAGAGTTATTGTTGGTTATTTTCCCTCGAGGAATGGAATATGGTCCACCAGATCTAGGCAGAGCGTTATCCAGAATCGAACAATGTACCAATGGGATTCCAGGATTTGCGGTATTCCCAGGGGAGTCTAGGTCCAGTGGGCTTGATGGGGAAAAAATAGTGAGATTGGGGTCGGAGTCCCTTGGGGCTAGTCAATCCACCTTGTTCAGCCCTTAGCTGGCTCCCCTTAACCCAGGTTCTACCCTACCTACGGAACCAGCTTCCATCCAGAGAGGCTTATGCCTCAGTTGAATTGTTGAATGGTCGGGAGCAGAAGTGCGGAACTCCAATGCCAAAAGATTTTCAGCGAGGAGGGAATCTTTAAGCCTTAACTCGATACAATCTAGGATTGAGTTCCGCAAACTAATTCTCCTAATACCGTGTATATCTTCACGTATTATAGAACTACAGCCTCTAATATGGCGTACCCAATGTATCGTTTTGTTTCGTAGCTCTGACCGTCTTTAATTTTTGGCACCTTCACCATATAAGCTGTTGCCCTTGGGTCCCTAATTGAATCCCCAGGAGGATTCCAAGTTAGTTGACCAGCGGTCGTCTGGTTGTGGTGGATATTATGTCCCCCCGGTACAATGGGTAAGGTAGATGTTTCGTTTGTGGCTGCCTGCATTTTTCTAACCCCAAGGGCTGTCGCTACTACAGGTGCTGTTCTCCTTAGCTCTTGCACCCTCTGCGCGATACTTTTGCCAGTACCTTGTGGTTTGCTTGATGAATTATTAACAGAAGCACCCTTGTGCAATGAGGATACTGGGGGGGCAGGGGTAGTTAATATACTAGGGGGGACTATTGGTGGTATAAGCCTAGAGTGGAGAATTGCCACCATTTTCTTTAGTTGTTCCACCTCATTTTGCAGGGTTTCTACTTTCTGCTGTAACCCTAGGTTAATTTCATTGCAGCCACATCTATTAACCATGGGGTCAGCTCTCGATTCATTACAACTCCATGCCTCCTGAATAGTTTGTCCCTCAGACATATGCTCGAGGATCGCAAATCTATTGGAGCAGGGAATAGGAAACGCAGTGTCTGCGACTTGGTTACCACCCTCAACCCTAACAATGTCATAAGTTAGCAAGAGGGCCGTTTGAATGTTTGCTATAACATCTCCAGTGGCAGGGTGTATAGTAGGGTTTGTGGTCAGTTGTGCCTTTTTCCTGAACATTGAGGGTATTTTTGGTTGAGAATCATTTAATGCATCATCTTTATGTTGTGCTGCATCCGCTTCTACTCCCGCTGCACTAGAACTTAAAATCTCCTCGTATTCTAAAACTATCACATCAATTCTATCCATTATGCAATTACTTGCCCCATGGATGCCTTTTTTGACCTTTTTCCCTTTCTTGTTTGTCACAAGCCCCCCCCTTTCCATTGTTTTCCTTTTCCCCATTGGGCCAATGTAGTCAATAGCCCATGTGCCCACGTGAAAGGGGGCGGCCGAACAGTCACACTTCCAACAGACAAAGTCAAAAAGTCAAACAGCCCAATGCAGTACCTTATCTGGAGCTCAAAGTCTCAGGGGGGAGGGCCCAGCCCAGCCGTGTCCAGCCCCGGACGGCCACAGACAGCCCGCCCTTTGCCCGGGCTTAGCCCACGCGCGGACCCGCGACGCGGGGGCTACGCTTGCTTTTATGCGCCGCCAGGCGCGATGGTGATGGCTGACAGCTTCCGCCACTGGGGAATCCGGGAGAGGTAGTCCAAGGTCCCCCTCCACACTGCGGCCGCGAGGGGATGGCAACTGCGGCGGCAGGAGGGAGACGGCCAGCAAGGAAGTAATGCCCAGAGTACTTGAAGCAGCAAGGTAGGGGACTCCTGAAACCCAGAGTAAAGCGTTGCACGCTCCACCGGGGCTACACTTCGTTTATGCGCCGCCAGGCGCGATGGTGACGGCTGACAGCTTCCGTTGCTGGGGAAGCCGGGAGAGGTAGTCCAAGGTCCACCTCCGCACTGCGACCGTGAGGGGATGGCAACTGCGGCGGTGGGAGGGAGACGGCCAGCAAGGAAGTAATGCCCAGAGTACTTGAAGCAGCAAGGTAGGGGACTCCTGAAACCCAGAGTAAAGATGGCAAAATGAATTTCCAGACTAGAAATCTTGAAGCTGGTACTATTATAGAGAGTCCAAATATTTGGCTTCTAGATTAAGTTGCACTCGTTCAAAGTCATTTTTATTGCTGTTGGTATGAGGGGATCAGATAACTCAACGATGCATTCAAATCAGCTCGTAATGCCATTAAAGTGAAGTTTAAGGTTGTGTTCTTCATATTTCTGACATTTCATTCAGACCATTGATGGAGCAAGGTTTCACTCGTAAAGAGACTTGCTTGGATTCAATCCTCTTTAAATAATATATAATACTCTGATCAACATGTTTCGTCTTATTAATAATGCCCCACACAACATTTCTAGCATCAATGGGAAGCTTGCGTATGTGCTTTCACTAACAGTAACTTAAATGACCTAATATGGCCGCCGCAACGCGGGAACTTTTCTGTGCATGCGTCTTTCACACTCACGTGATGTGACTAATTCTTTGCTTGGTGGGAAATCTTTGCTTCTGCGCACTAGAACTAAAGATGGCTGCTCTATGTTTTCATGTGCTAACGCTTGCATTGCTGCTTTTACTAAATTGTTCGTTTTGCTTAACTCCTAATGCTTTGTTAAAATACAGTAATGGGAATAGAGTAGAGATAAGTGGTATACAGTGCATTCATTTATTCTTTGTTCTAAAACGGTTTCTCTTTGACTTTGCTATTAGCTCGTATTTGGGCCTGATGTAATCTTGCTGCACTCCATCTTGCAATCCTGCGACTGCGCAGAAGAGCTCAAGAGTCCACAAGTCATGGCATTGAACTTGTGCCAGTGACTGTCTTGCCTGAAGATGCGCCTGGGAAAGTCACCCTTGGATCTCTCGAGAGGAAGCAAAATTGAACATTTTAAATACAATGTAGTTGTTATTGAAACATCCATTGTTGGGTGGAATAAAATGCATGAGAAAATAAAGTTATGGGCGGGAAAGATAATTTGCATTATTGAATCAAGTGACCTCATAACCGGTATGGTGTGATGACCTCTCCTCGTCTTTTGACCAATAAAATTGAGGGAAACACACATTTGCAACATGGAGGGTGGTACACTGCCCTGGAACATGGTATATCTAAGGTAGGCTTAGTTAGTCAGATTGTCCGTCTTATCCGAATAGCTGACCTGTCACTGACCCATCGCACTTAATAGGCGATCGAGAGCAGAGCTGCTGGCGGAGCACTCTGTCAGATGATTTGATAACCCAATTGGGGTTGTGGGAAGGAGTTCTATAACCCAATCGGGGTCCGACTGTTAGCTGCAGAAAGGAGTGTGACGCTGGTGTTGCACTTTAGCTGTGGGTGCCGGTCCTGACCTGCGGTGGTCCTGTCCTGATCTAATTTGGTCCGTACCTGTTCTGATTCTGGTCTACACTTGTTCTATCCTGTTGGCACCTGAACTATCGGGGGTCCTGTCCTTTATCCCAGCCCTTGGCCAGGGTTGGTCTTCACAGGTGGTAAATATAAAGTTGCGTGGGTATGTCATTGTACTGTTTCCTTTTCTTACCCTTCCTAGGTTTCAATGCTTAAAGAAAGTCTCATAATATTTTCACATAATCCTGCTTTGATTATATTCTTCCTAATTGAACACGCATTTATTGAATTGAATGGACTCCTGAGGTTCTGTAATTCTCAAGACTGACTCTATTTTATATTGTACCACCATTTTGTGTTGCCCTCACGTAGGCCTGTGAAGGTAGCCTGGCGAACAAAGTGGCCTGGCCTTCTTAGTCCATGTATACATTAACTAGGTTTCTTTCTGACTCGGGAATGGACTGTAAGAAACTGACCTCTTCACCTGAAACTGACCTCGCAAAGCCAATTTCCCTGATCGATCATTGTCTGAGATTGCCAATCAATGTTCAGGACATCGTTAACTTTTAGTTTCCTTGCATATGCCTTATCTTGTTCATCATCTGTTACTGTTTCTTTTTTATGTTTCTTCATTACATGGGTTATGCTTTCAATTCTAGGTTTGTCCGGCTTTTGGAGATTGAATTTGGGACATTCCTAATGATCAACTTTTGGGTTGGGATACTGTACATATAATCATGCCATGCTCTTCAGTGCCATCTAAATCAGATTAACCTTTGTGAACTATGTAATTATAATGTTTTGCCCATATCCTGCTAAAACCCCAAAGGCTACTCACCTGCTGACCCTCCAGATTTTCCATTTGTTTAGGAATGTAATTGGTACAACTCCCTTACATGCCTGGGGCAGGATAAAGAGTATATATGACGTGAAGTAAGACCATTCTAGCAGACTGCCTCATTCAGTTGCTAAGGCTTCTGTGTGATGTAGTCTCACCTCATTTAAGGTTAATAAAAATGTTCTTTTATATTTCAGCTTCATGTCCAAATTCTTTATTATTGGTTTGAATGGACTAAGTATCAGTGAGACCCCTGAGAAGGAGTTCAGATTTCTTCACTGCGACATTTAAGAATTTACATAAATAAAGCGTTTAAATCTTTCCTGAGTTTGTGGTTATTTATGAGTGCAAATGTTCATTTACTACCTACTATGCTAACAACCTTGATCCCTTAGGACTCTAGGTTCTGGTGACAAGGATTGGTAAGACAAATGGTATAGGTCCTAAATGGTTTATTAAGAACATTCTGATTAAGCGTAGGTTTACCTGTTCAAAGTGTGAATGTGTTTATGGGCTCAGGAGAGTATGGTAAAACGAGCAGGTGAGCCCGCACTCTATCAGTATTCTTTTGGTAGCAGAGCAGTGGTTAGGGTTTAGTTAAGATAGGTAGTTAGTCGCGAATTGATCATTTGATTTTATGTATTAACCAAAACCCGTTTGTATTGCTCTATGTTTTTTTGGGAATCTCCGGGGGCAGAATAGTGGGTGGTAAATGGAAGCCACACTGCAGTGAGGTCACTTGCCTAAGGAAGTAAGTGCATGGTCAGGTAAAACTGGAAGCACTGAGGTCACTTGCCTAAGGAAGTAAGTGCATGGTCAGGTAAAACTGGAAGCACTGATTAGGGATTTTCTGTATAAATGTGTGAATAAGTGATAGCAGAAGAGTTCGTTGGTAAAACTTTGGCCTTATATTACCTAGATAGGGTAAGCCCGAGGGAGTAACAGGTTCTCTAATGCTTGTATGAAGAGTAGGCGGAAGGGATCTACTTGCAGTGTATGAAGAGTAAGCGGAAAAGGTTTTACTCGCAGTAGGTGCAAATCCTCTTTTCTTTGAATTTAGGCACAATGGTGAATGTTTTTACGTTGTTAATTAATGAGTATTGCATTTCAAAAGTGAAAAAAAATACGTTTTCGTATTACCTTGCAAAGAAGGGAGTCAGTTGCAGAGCTGCGCTAACGTCACCAAGAGCCGCGCTGGTATTGGTTGAGACAGCGGGTGTGTAACTGAGGTAATAATTGTAAAGGAGGGGTGAGTGCAGAAGCGTGGGAACTTGTCTCACGAGAAAAGCCGGACAATTATTGGTCGAAATTTATTCGAATTCAAATCACTGATTGGTTCTTGAAAATAAGAAACGAGCTGGTATTGGTGAAGTATTTAGTAAACAATTGAGTGTAGCTGCATATTAAAATCCTCAGTATATGTGGCATTTAAATCCAACAGTTATAGGAAATAGACCCGATAGGAGGTACTTAGGTTTTGCGCAAGAACAATACATAAGAGGAAGACCTCATATCATGTACGGAGGAGAGAGAAAAATGTTGCTGTTTAAGAAAATTAAGAATTTCTTTAAGAAAAATAAAATGATTAAAACAAGAGAAGGGATTATTATTCCACTGCCAAATACGCCCGCATCATACATGATGGTAGAATAAGCAACTATCATACATGATGGTAGAAAGGGGTTATCACACTTCGTGTGTGGTTAGAGAATTAGACGGAGTACACTAAAGATGATGGTGTTTTGGCATTTCCAGAACATGGTACCTTTAATGGTAGAATTCTCTATAATTTGAGAACACGCATGAATGAATTAGATCCCAGACCTAGATTGACCCAGTACTAAGCATTAGAAGAATGGAAAACTGAGGCTTTTGAGCGAGATAGACCAAGAAGCGACAGAAATTGGAGTAAATTTTATCCTAGACTACCTAAAGAAACAAGAGATTAGCAAATGAAGAAATGGAGACAGTCTATGTTAGTGGAAGGATTATATCCTGTATTAACCTTAGAAGATCCATCAAGAAATAAGTCCCCAGAGAAAACAAGTAATTTTATGACTAGTGGTGAATCGGATGATGACTACTTGGAGGATCTGTTAATGAAAAGTCCGCCACCTTACCATGAGGAAGCAAATAGAGTTAATCCTAGCACCCCGTTCTTAAAACCACCTTTAGTCCCGCAAGTTGTGCATGAAACTTCATTAGAAAAAGTATTACAGGATAGGGAACAAGAAGCAATAAATAAACAGAGAAGTGAATTAATTCAGAAAATTTCCCAGTTGAATACTAGTCCTGAAGCCTTGACTATTCCAGTAACCATAGTTCCCGTTATTCCATTATATGGAGAAAAGCAGTCCTGTCCTAAACCTCCCATTCTGACTACACCTGTAGTGCAAACAAGAAAGGAACCCTTATTAGTTGATGATCAAGCAAGTGAATGCGAATCAGTGATTTCCTTGATGGATTTACCTATAAGAGAACCGGTGGGTGACTCGATCAGGAAAAACACTCCCAGAAGCTCTAGAGAGGTACGGATGGAAACCTCCTCAAGTACAAGACGATACAGAAAAGGGGGTGGTGATGAACAGAGTGTCTGAATTAAGCAGACCACTCTTACCCAGTCCAAAGATCAGGGCTTGATCCATCACCGTTATTTATCTCACTGCTCCATCCCAGCTCAGAACCTGGCTATATGCAAATTAGTCTGTCCCTGGCCCAGTGCATCATGGGAACAGGGCAGACCAAACTACCAAGCCAATTCTTCACCAGAAAGGAGACAAGCTACCGGGGACCGGTTTCTGGCATTTCAGCCTCTTCGGCCCGGCTTGCTTGAATCCTGATGGAGCAGTGAGAAAGGGACTCATGTCTGAGTATACCCTGCCACACCTATAGTGGCCAAAAACGATACAGAAAAGGGGGTGGTGATGAACAGAGTGTCTGAATTAAGCAGACCACTCTTACCCAGTCCAAAGATCAGGGCTTGATCCATCACCGTTATTTATCTCACTGCTCCATCCCAGCTCAGAACCTGGCTATATGCAAATTAGTCTGTCCCTGGCCCAGTGCATCATGGGAACAGGGCAGACCAAACTACCAAGCCAATTCTTCACCAGAAAGGAGCCAAGCTACCGGGGACCGGTTTCTGGCATTTCAGCGAGTACTCTGCTTAATTCAGAGACTCTGTCCATCACCACCCCTTGTTGTAAATTATTTTGTCCACCCTAAGCGTGGAAGGGTATACTCAGATGTGAGTCCCTTGCTCATTGCACCATCAGGATTCAAGCAAGCCGGGCCGAAGACGCCTGAAATGGCAGAAACCGGCCCCCGGAAGCTTGTTTCCTTCCCAGTGTAAGAATTGGCTTTTGTAGTCTGGTCTGCCCTGTTCCCATGATGCACTGGGCCAGGGACAGACTAATTTGCATACAGCCAGGTTCTGAAACTGGGATGGTGCAATGAGCTAAAAAACGGTGTTGGATCTAGCCCTGATCTCTTGACTGGGTGAGAGTACTCTGCTTAATTCAGAGACTCTGTCCATCACCACCCCTTGTTGTAAATTATTTTGTCCACCCTAAGCGTGGAAGGGTATACTCAGATGTGAGTCCCTTGCTCATTGCACCATCAGGATTCAAGCAAGCCGGGCCGAAGACGCCTGAAATGGCAGAAACCGGTCCCCGGAAGCTTGTTTCCTTCCCAGTGTAAGAATTGGCTTTTGTAGTCTGGTCTGCCCTGTTCCCATGATGCACTGGGCCAGGGACAGACTAATTTGCATACAGCCAGGTTCTGAAACTGGGATGGTGCAATGAGCTAAAAAACGGTGTTGGATCTAGCCCTGATCTCTTGACTGGGTGAGAGTACTCTGCTTAATTCAGAGACTCTGTCCATCACCACCCCTTGTTGTAAATTATTTTGTCCACCCTAAGCGTGGAAGGGTATACTCAGATGTGAGTCCCTTGCTCATTGCACCATCAGGATTCAAGCAAGCCGGGCCGAAGACGCCTGAAATGGCAGAAACCGGTCCCCGGAAGCTTGTTTCCTTCCCAGTGTAAGAATTGGCTTTTGTAGTCTGGTCTGCCCTGTTCCCATGATGCACTGGGCCAGGGACAGACTAATTTGCATACAGCCAGGTTCTGAAACTGGGATGGTGCAATGAGCTAAAAAACGGTGTTGGATCTAGCCCTGATCTCTTGACTGGGTGAGAGTACTCTGCTTAATTCAGAGACTCTGTCCATCACCACCCCTTGTTGTAAATTATTATTATTATTATTTATTTATTTTTTTTCTCAAGTACAAGAAGCGCTACTGTAAGTAACCCCAGAAGAAATAGAAAGGTGGTCTCGAGAAATAGAAAAGCCAAAATCACTGCCGAAACAGTGGATATTTTCAAATTAAGAGAAGAATTGCTTGCTGGAAATGTGGGGTTAGAAGGGTTAAACACTTTCAGTGAAGCCGAATTGTTGTTTATATGTCGAAGTATCACTCAAAATACTAAAACATTTCATGAAAAGTTAATGAGTATGGCTTCTGATATGGGAATTGACATTGGTAAATCTAAAGTGTTACAGAAACCTTACCAAGCTGAATTTTCCTGACAAAGATTTAGAAAACATGAATGTGTCAGAACGTAAAGTCCCGATCAAGGAGTTACTATCATTGTTGCACAAGTGGGGTGATTTAGATAGGTGGAAAGCTAGACGGGCAAAGAAAAAGGATGAAGCCCAAGCGAAAAATAATGCCAATGAATATTTATTAAAAGAACCAGAAAAGGTGGAAAGGTTATGCCCAATGAGAGAAGTGCCAGGAGGAGGTTATGTGCAAGTCCCATGGTCCCGACAGGATATTTGATAATTTACAAATGATTTCCCGAAACTCAAAGAGAAACCTGTAGAGTGGTACAGACAGGTCGAGAGATTTGTAAAAGTATAGAAAGTGTTGTTAAAAGATTTAGATGGGTTGTTTGACATTGTAGTACCCGCAGATTTATAAACAAAATGTAAAATTACTATTGATTGGCCTAATGACGAGTACCCAAGAGACCCGAAGACAGGAGCACCATCAGATGACGTGATGAAAAAGTATCATCAAACCATAACATTTCTGAAAGGGAAAGTACCCCGAAAGAAACAGATTGGACAGGAATAGACAGAACTATCCAAAATAAAGATGAATCAGTACATGCATATTATGAACGCCTATTACAGGTATTCAAGCAGTACAGTGGGTTGGAAAGCATTGATACGAAAGACATGACACATTTTATTTATCGATTTGTGTCAGGGTTCAAGCCAGAAATTTTGCAAATGATTAAAGATCATAACATTTGTTGGCAGGCCAAGCCAGTAGATGAAATACTTAAGTATGCAAAATATTGTGGGGATGAAATCTATACTAATATAATAAAGAGAGAGCCCAAACCTTTGAGGCGGGTAATCTCAGGAACCACAGCACCAATCACAACAACCAATACAGCGTTGGAAAGGGCAGTTGCAGCAGAAGGACATAGGCTGTGCAGACCCCCACCATATACATTTAAAAGGTAAAAGAACCGTGCCAGTAAAGTAGTCCCTTGTGGGCGTGTCTGTGTTGTGCTGTGGGCGTGTGCTGTGGGCGTGACAAACGCTGGGGGCGTGTGATACGTTCCGCTCTTCATGCCATGTCTCATATCGTGTGCTGTGGGCGTGTGCTGGGGGCGTGGGCGTGTGCGGGACGCAGGATTACGGAAAAAAAAGCGAGCGTTGTGCCCAATATTTCATTGTTTTTTCTTCCCAGGTTCTGTAGATTCCAGCTCCGGGTGTCCACCCTGCTCCCTTTAAATACCCCTGCACCCCATAATCATAACCCACCCTTACTCCTTAAAATACCCCAACACCCTTAAACACTAACCCATCTTAACCCTATAAATATACCCTGTACCCCAAAACCCAAACCTATCCCTAAACCCTAAAAATACCCCTGTACCCCAAAACCCAAACCTAGTTCTGAACCCTATAAATACCCCTGTACCTCAAACCCCAAACCTACCCCATAACCCTAAAAATACCCCTGTACCCCAAAACCCAAACCTAGCCGTGAACCCTAAAAATACCCCTGTACCCCAAAACCCAAACCTACCCCTGAACCCTAAAATACCCCTGTACCCCAAAACCCAAACCTACCCCTGAACCCTAAAAATACCCCTGCACCCCAAAACCCAAATCTACCCCTGAACGATAAAAATAACCCTGTACCCCAAAACCCAAACCTCGCCCTGAACCCTAAAAATACCCCTGTACCCCAAAACCCAAACCTAGCCCTGAACCCTTAAAATACCCCTGTACCCCAAAACCCAAACCTACCCCTGAACCCTAAAAATACCCCTATACCCCAAAATCCAAACCTAGCCCTGAACCCTAAAAATACCCCTGTACCCCAAAACTCATACCTATCCCTGAACCCTAAAACTACCCCTGCACCCCATAACCCCAAACTATATCTCAACCCTTGAAATACCCAAACACCCCAAAACATATACCTCAGTACCCCAAAACATATACCCCTATACCCATACTTACCTTATCCAAACATAAAAAAACATGCTTTTACCATTCATGCATTTACAACGAATTTCGTTGTAAATGTATGCATGGTAAAAGCATATAAAATGTAATGCCATGCCTTATAATAGCATTGCGGAGTCATGGTACTTTCGTAATGAAAGTATGCGGAGTGATGGTATGCGGAAAGAAAGTTGTGGAATAATGGGTGTTTACCCTCCCCGGTAAGTACATTGGTGGCACGGCGGCCCACATCTCCAGCAACATACTCATATTTTTTCACCACCAATTTGAAAAATGCACAGGTCTCTCTCATTGATGGCCAGCACAACATACACTTTTAGACACACCTCCCGCCACAAGTTCTAGAATTGCGAACTTTAGAGCTGGGGAGCTACGTTCGAATCTCAGCATCAGCTCAACATCCTGTGATTCCAAGCAAATCGCTTTGTCTCCCCGTGCCTACCACAAATGAATTTGTTCTTCTATAATGTAAATTGTGCTCTTGCCATGTTGTCGAGTTCGCGCTATATAATATTGCAAGGAAAAATAAAGTAGGGAAACTCGAGTTCACACACTACAGAAGGCGCACTCTTAAGTGCATCAGCAGTGCACTGTGAATCAGAGCGTTTCACAGGCCTGACAGATAAGTAATGCTATTAAAACGAAATCCTGCAAAACAATATACTACTGGCCGGCAGCAATTCATACCCGGACAACGTCGGTACGGGCTGCTAGTTGACAATAAACGAAAGAATGTAGAAGAAAAGGTAATGTGGGCACAGGTAAAATTAGCACAGCAACAGGAACTTCATTTAAATCAATAAACACATTATCAGAATCAAGGAGATGGAAATGGGGTAAACCAAGAGTTAGGATGAACAGAGACGAGGCCAAGAAAAAATGTCCTTGTCATGGGTGCGGAAAAATGGGGCATTGGAGAAACGAGTGTAAGGCTGTATTGAATAACAATGTGCAAACTGACAATTTGAATCCACAGACGCAGAATGGGGTGTCAAGGAAGCCACAGCAACAGGTAATACAGAACCAGTTACCACTTGCACATATGCCAGAATCTGGGAGCCAATCAAATTACACGGTGGATACTACAAATTGGGAGGGAAGTGGAAGGAGAGACGCAGTGACATCACAATTTCTTTTGAGTGATGCATTTTTCGAGGAAGATAGTTACTGACGGTGCCTGAGAGGGTAGGATGAGGAGTGTGTGCTTGGCGCATCCTTGCCGGTAGATCAGTCAGGTCCATACATTGAGGGAAAAGTTGAGGGAAAAGTTGTTTCCTTTTTGTTGGATACTGGCGCTACCCGTTCTACTGTGAGAACAGCAGACGTTCCAAACCTACCCCTCTCGGGAGAAGCGATCCAAGTAGTGGGCATTTCTAATAAACAAATTAGTACTCCTGTTACAGAACCTATGGGAATCAGAAAAGGTAATTTTAAAGAAATGCACAAGTTTGTAGTGTGTGACTCTAGTCCAGTAAACCTATTAGGTAGGGACTTATTGTGTAAGATGAATTGCACAATCTTTTGTACACCAAGTGGTGTTGAAATTCAAACTCCAGATGAAGATGGAGTTTATAAATTAATGTTAGCCAAACAAGAAGCTGAAAATAAAAAGATGCTAGTGGAAAACTTCCCAAATGAATTGCAGAATACGGTGAATCCTGACGTGTGGGATTTCACTGGAAAAGATGTAGGATTAATGGCAAATGTTGATCCAGTAAAAGTGACAGTGAAAGAAGGTGCAGTTTACCCAAACATTCGACAATACAAAATGAGTCCAGAAATAAAAGCAGGTGTTGCAGCAGAAATAAAGCGATTGGTTGAGCAAGGTATTTTACAAGTAATAATGAGCAGTCCATGTAATTCACCCATAATTGGCATAAAGAAACCGAGTGGGTAATTTAGGGTTGTACAAGACCTCCGCAAGGTTAATAAAATTGTGGTACCATGTTGTCCAGTTGTGCCAAATCCTGCAGTGATTCTGTATCAGATAGCCGAATAGTTCACGGTAATTGATTTGTGCCATGCATTTTTCTCCATACCATTACATCCAGATAGCAAATTTCTTTTCTCGTTCAAATTCGACGACCATGTTTACATTTTGAATCGTGTCGCTCTGGGGTACACAGAGAGTCCATCAATTTTTAATCAGATTTTGAAAAAGTGCCTTGAGTCTTTGGTCTTGCCCGGACAGTCTATCCTGGTGCAATACATAGACGACCTGTTGGTGGGGTCTAAAACTCGAAAAGACTGTGTTGTTGATACCATTGCATTACTGAATCATTTGGCTGAAGGAGGGCATAAAGTGTCACCTGAAAAGTTACAATTCTGTACTACATCGGTAAAGTATCTGGGGCACCAGATAGAAAGAGGTGTCAGAAGAGTTACCTCTGAAAGAATCAAAATAATCAGAAACATGAATCTACCTCAGACACAGAAAAAAATCAGAATGTTTCTTGGAGTTGTAGGTTACTGCAGGCAGTGGATTGTGGGATTTGCAGTCCTAGCTAAACCCCTGATGCAAATGACAACGAAAAAAGCAAAAGACCCAGTAGAGTATGACTGCCTTCTTCAAGCTGCGAGACTGTCTTTGCTCAGCTCAAGCCTTAGGGATGCCTGATTATTCAAAAGAATTGTCATCATTCTGTGATGCATGCAACAATTGTGCATTGTCTGTTCTGACCCAAACTCATGGTTTAATGAGACGTTCAGTGGCATATTTTTCATCCACACTGGATCCAGTGGCATCTGCACTGCCAGGATGTCTGAAAGCAGTAGCTGCAACCTGCATGAGTCTTGAGCAAAGTGAATCCATCATTATGGGACACCCTGTAACTGTGTATGTCCCACACTCAGTGGTGATTCTGTTAACCAGAACACTTACTCAGTGTTTGACTCCTAGTCGGCTAACTAAGCATGAGCAAATTCTTCTAGGTGCAGGAAATGTGACCATTGCTAGATGCACTGTCTTAAATCCAGCTACACTGTTACCAGATTCACACTTCGCAGAAGTGAAAGGGGGAAGTCGAGCATGATGGCATCGACCTCACAGAATACTGTACAAAGCCCCGACCAGACATAAAAGAAGAGCCATTGTTAACTTTTGAATATGAGCTGTTCGTGTATGGCTCATGCATGATACATGAGGAAGGAGGATTAAGTGTTGCTTATGCTGTATGCACTTTGTGGGGTCCAGTGGAAGCATCCTATTTACCTGGAGTCAAGTCTGCACAATTAGCTGAATTAGTTGCATTGACAAGAGCCTGCAAATTTGGAAAAAAATTTGAAAGTAACCATATACACTGACAGTCATTATGGTTACGGGGCTGTGCATGACTTTGGCCAACTATGGATGCAAAGGGAGTTTCTGACTTCTTTGGGTACTCCTATTAAGAATGGACATCATGTAAAAGACTTGCTGGAAGCAATTCAATTACCAAAAAAAGTGGCTGTGGTCAAGTGTGCTGCTCACCAATCTGGAAATGACAAAGTGACAGCAGATAACCAATACTCTGACCAACTAGCCCAGCATTGTGCCAAACATAAGATGGCAATAAATAAGAAAATCGATGCATATGGAAACAGCTTCCAACTTATGTTGCTTGAAAGAGTGAAAACATGGGAAGAAGTGAGAGATTTGCAAAATGAGGCAGAAATAAAAGAAAAGGAAGAGTGGGAGAAAATAGGCTGTCGGGGAAGGGCTGAGGATGGTGTTAATGCTTACCTTGATGGGAGACCTGTGTTACCAGATTGTATGCTTGCTCCTATGTCTAGGATGTATCATGGAAGTTCACACATAGGTAGTAACACGATGATACGGTTGTTCAGACAGAGTTGGTTCAATATGAGGTTCAGGAATGTAGCAGAGAGTCTTTGCCAGAGGTGCATAACCTGCAAACGAATGAATCCTGGTAAGAGAACTGTAGTGTTGCCAGGAAAGATTGGAAAGGCTGAAGGTCCCTTCATACGACTCAAGATTGATTTCATCCAGTTATCCCCTTGCAGAGGACTGAAGTACGTCCTTGTCATTGTCTGCCTGTTTTCAAAATGGGTGGAAGCCTACCCTACCCACAGGAATGATAGTATCATTGTAGCTACACTACTACTGAGGGAACTCCTACCACGTTTCAGTTTTCCAGTAACAATTGAATTAGACCGAGGGTCTCATTTTAATAATGAAATAATTCGTCTGATCTGAGAAGCATTCCAAATTGAGCAAAGGCTGCACTGTGCATACCGCCCAGAGGCTTCTGGAGTGGTAGAACAACTGAATGGCACAATCAAGTCACGTTTGGGAAAGATGTATGAATAACCCATGAAACCTATGACCTATGAAAAATAAGGTGTTCTTGGATTTTGTGCAATAAAAAACTCTGCTTCATGGCTTGTGATCCACAAGTTCGTTTCTGCTTCATTGACCATTATCTTAATGGTATTTTGTAGTCGTGGAGTCCGGTCAACCGTCATCTTCTTGTAGCACTTAATATCAGAAGCAGAAACAAACTTGTGGATCACAAGGCATGAAGCAGAGTTTTTAATTGCACAAGAGCCAAGAAAACCCTATTTTTATTCTTTACCAAAAACATACAAAAATATGTCTCCACCTCCAGGACGACCCATCGTCTCAGGAGTAGGTCCAATCCTCGAACCTCTGTCTCAATTTGCGGACCAGTTTCTGAAACCTTTGGTACAAAAAAACAACATATTTGAAAGATACTAGAGACCTATTGAACCAACTTCTAGATGTAACTTATAACGAGGAAGAAATGCTCTTAGTTGGGTTATATGTAGAAAGCCTCTACACCAGCCTGCCTCAACAAAAAACCCTGGAAACCTTAGGAAACATCTTGTTCTCAGAGGCATGGCAACATAAAACACCTAGACATTTTGTCTCAGAGTGTTGCAGAATCGCATTGACTGAGAACTTTTTTCAAATAGAATAGAACACTATTTGTGCAAAGTCATGGTACTTCCATGGGGAGCGCATTTGCCTCTTCGGTAGCCGGACTGTATGTCAGTGATTTTGAAATGCAACATGTCCTGAACAACGACAATCCCTTCTTCCCTCAAATTTTATTCTGGAAACGCTTTATAGATGACATTATTATCATCTGAAAGAAAAATGGCGAGAATCTACAAGAATTCATCAACTGGCTGAACACTAGAGATGATTGCCTGAAGTTCAGATTTACAGTGGACAACAAAAAAATTGGATTTCCTAGACATCACCCTATATGTAGAGAATGACAAGATCCATACAAAAACCTACTACAAGCCGACGGCAAAGAATAGCATGCTATCATATAAAAGTTTTCATCCGAGACCCTTGAGAGATAATTTACTGGAGAGCCAATTTCTTAGGTTTAAACGAAACTGCAGTAAACTGTAAGATTACAAGACTCAAGCAAGGAATCTCACTGAGAAATTAAAGAAGAGAGATAACCCTATGAAAACTATACGCAGATGTCAAAAAAGAGCGAGACATCAGCCACGTGGGCGTCTTTTGGAAACCACCCTGAAAGATCCCGCAGAAAATCTAACTACGTGTGTCACGACTTACAATGGGGCTACGAATACAGTAAAAAAGATGATTATAACATCACGAAAGTTAAATTGGCCCAAGCCGAGGTTCGCGACCCGCAGGACAAAGAACCTGAAAGACCTATTAGTCCATACACGACCATAGATGAAGATTGAGTCGGAAGGTATTAGGAGAGTCTGGAATATGAACCCAGTAACGGGACACTATCCATGTGGATCATGTACAATATGTCCTTTAACAACAGCTACAAAAACTCTCTCACTATCAGAAAACTTGATCTGGACACAACGCCAACATACGAATTGCAATTCTACCCATGTAGTTTATTTGATTACGTGCCCATGCGGTCTCAGATATATTGGGATGACTTGCCGTAAGGCGAAAGTGAGAATAGGAGAAAATAGGAGTAATATCAGAACAAAGAAGGTGACTACAGAGATGAGTAAACACTATTTGGATTTGAATCACATAGCTGATGACATGAAGTGGACAATCATTGAAATGCTAACTCTAAAAAACCACACAGCTGAACGAATCCTATTTTGAAAAAGAACAGAGATCGGTGGACCGTCTAAAAACGAGTAGTGAAGGATTAAATGACGACGTACCCTGGCACCAACTTTATTAATATATATGGCATATCCAAAAATTGGACCCCCGAAAAATATGGAATAAAGACAAGAACTGTTAAAGGGTCCACAGTACAATGTCCCACAGCGGATCCACTAGCAAGCACCTCAAATTTCCAGAGTCCCATAAATTGTATATATAATTGTGCTGTAAACCTCCAGGACCTGCTGTGGTTGAGTCCCACTGGAATCCCAGAAGAAGAGTGTCAAAATTAAATGGAGGCAGCACCAAATTTAAAGTGAATCAATCGAGCCAGAAGTTTATTCCAAAAATAATTTTTATTTTTATTTTCTTATTTCTCAAGGTGCACAAGACAGCCAACGCGTTTCGCTCCCGAAAGGAGCTTCGTCAGGGCAATTGTAATGAGCGATAAGTCTTTCAATGATATAATGAGGTTGAATGAAGAGGTTCTAGCCAGTATGATAAGCCACGGAACTAGTATAGTTAGTCTTAGTTGGAAGTAAGGTTATCACATGGGGCCGTCAAATATTGAGTATGAATATAATAGGCGGACTGTTCCAAAATTCTATATAGGTATTCTAAGTATAATGCATAAGGCAACGTTTGCGCAGTCCTTGATAAGCTGCCACACCACCAGCTGCAGGGAAGTATTATATTGCGAACAGTCCAGCGCGGAAAAAAACTCAAAACGAAGGGTCCACACAATATTCAAAAAGAAAGCCAATCAGAGAGTACCTGGTCCAAATAGCATTAGTAAAAATCAGTAATAAAGAAAAATCTGAATTTGGTAAAATATCACCTTCACACTTACCTAGTTTAAACTTTTTCACGAAAATCACATTTCTAATAAGTAGGCACATCTCATTTTTCTAAACAAAAATGATTGTATGTATTTTAGTATTAATCACTGTCTCAAGAAGAATATTTACGTTTTATTAACGTTCACTCTGAACACAAAGCATATATAACACACATTAAGAATAACAAAGTCTTTCTTCAATGTCTATTGAAACTCAAAATAGAAAATGACCAGAAACCGACTCTCCCCTGACTTCCGGGGGGCAGAGCAAGAACAAGCAAGGAAATCCCTAACTGCCGGTGAGAAGAGCAACACAAGGACGCCATGCACGCCGGGTGAATAGAGATAAGTAATTAACCGGGTCCCACTTTGCTTATTGCAGGACACTGAGAAACTTTCTCTGATACCTTGAGGAACAGCGTAACTAAAGACTTGAGGTAATTTAAAAAAAAATATGTGTGATTGGGTGGCTCACAGTATAACATCTAAGTATGAGTAGTCCATGTAACTTATACTAAAAAAGTCGAAAATAAGGTGGCACATTGAGGTATATAAAAAACGTAGCGCGTACTGAGCACAATATGTGAGACCCGACCCGACTTCGTGGGTCTAAATAAATTAGCATGTATCCATGACAAACTTCAAGCGCGCGCAGAGTGATGAATGATTACACGCCACGTGTTTTTGAATAGTTAAACGTGAAAGAATCCAATTCACGTTAAAGAATGCCGTTCACGTATAAAACAACCAAGCGTTAGAGCTGGACCATACCATAAGGTGAACGAGTGGTTGACATAAGTCGTAAACATGACAGCATTTTGAAATATAGCAAACAATACAGAGCGCGTACAGAGCTTAAAGAAAGATACACAGTTTTATTAAATTGACTTCATAACTCCCCACTAATGAACATGTATTTGAGAAAGACAATGAATGTGTGCGAAACAGATAACGATTAAATGCTTCTTGCTTATGGACCGATAAGAGCGAAATCTTTCTAGTCACGCTAAAGATTGCTATCTACTTAACAATAACTTAACGTGAGAGTTATAATCGTTTGTTACACACGGCTATAAATGCCGATGTACGGTAACTTGTAAGAGCAGAATGCACTTTTTACTTTTGAATGTGATATGCATATAACATCAGCAGAAAATAGGATACAAATAAGGACATTCATTCACAAACCTCCAGTGTTATCATTCCAGAGATCTCCACTATACTAGGATGTACATTTTTATGAGTGCCAAAAGCAGACTCCACACTAAGTGAAACATGAATTATGTTGTAACTTTAGAAGGGTCATTATATCAACATAACTTTTTTTGTTCTATACTTCAAATTTCTTTATCTACATGTACTATTGGCCTTAGAGGTAAGAGAGTGGAGTACAATACCACCTCCAGGTGCTGCACAAATTGTCTGAGTACAGTTTTATCTTTCTATCTTAGCCCTGAGGAAAGCCCCATAGACCCGGTTGGGCACAGTGGGGCTGAAACATGTCGACCGATTTGTAGATAGGATCCAGTAACTAGGTCCCACTCTACACAGCAATTTTTTTAAATTTTATTGAATCTTCTTTTTCTAATAAAGTTTCTTGTGAGAGGAGTCAAAGAATTTAAATTTCCTAATTTTTTAGCACTCCTCTTTTATCTGGTCACTACTACGTAACCATGGTTACCTCCAGGTGGAGGATAGCATATGACATAAAAAGACCTTATGATGATGCATGAACGGAACGTATATACGCGGAGAACCAAGACATACCGCCCAACCATCTACGTGCGTGTATGAGGGTTTTTTATCAGAGTCATTGAGCACTAGAAAAACCCTGGCAACGTACATCCAAGTGATCCATTCCCCTCAATTGATTAGTTGTACTTAAGCATGGAAGATGAATGGATCTCAACTTCTACCTCCCTCCACTTTGATAAATAATGTATTAAGCAATGTGCATCTGTGGGAGCCCCTACAGAAATCTCCTAGAAAGGAGTCATTCTCTGGTGGCAAGTGAGTGAAAATTGAATATTGCTGCAGAGGATACAATGACATCCATGATGGCGGAGAATACTGGTTTGAGTTACACTGAAGATGACATAAGTGAAATTCTGTCTGTACCATCTTTACTACAGAATTCAGAACTAACACAAACATTGGCCCAAACCAATGGTTGGGATGATTTAACTGAAACTAAAAGGGAACAGGTGAGAACAGCAATACACGGCCTCATAATGAGAGAATATTAGAGCACATGTTGCCCCAAGAGGATTATGAGTTCAGAATGCACCACGTATATTCATACATGACTTAACTTTCAGAAAAGATTGGTCATCCATCTCTTGGAGATGTACCGTGACTATTTGGTACTTATAATCAAAACAGCGACAAGGTTGTCAGAAGCCTTATTAGTGAAGATTCAAAGAAGTGAAGCGTAACTAAGAACAACAGTGCAAATCTCAGTTTACAAAAAAAGATTAGAAGAAATAAACAAAGAAATGGAAGAAACAAGAGATTTTATTACTCAAAGTAAAATACAGAAATTAGGAAGAGATCTGAAGCACTTCACACAAGAAAAAATGCACCCTTATTCAAAAGAAGACTACAATGTACCTGATCAACAAACAGATAATGAATCCACAGGAGGCAATTCCTCAGACAATTCAGAATGAAGCGAAGATGATTACACTCCCTGGAGAGGCTGTAATCAATTTAGAAATCAATCACGCAGAAGAACTAATAGATGGCAAGGACCTAATTATAACAATCATCAAATGCCATATTTTCAACCTTTTATACCGAACTTTCAAAATTTGAGAAATCTTTACAATCAAGGCATGCCAACACCAGCACAAATGATGGGTCCACAAATGATGGGACACCAGAACACTAAACAGCCGCCTTTTTTAGGGAGGGGCCAGAATTCTCAGAGAGGAAGAAGAAGAGGAGTTACATGGCACGAACAACAACGCCAAGTAACGACTCGCAGCATGTCGAAAGAGAAACCCGGACCCAGCTCAGCGATTCACTAATAGTGAACCTAACAGACAATGTGCTTACTGACAATCAAACAAAGGTACTAAATAAAGGCTGTACCCACCCACACCCTAGACACCTTCAAATTGAAATGTGAACTATCAGAGTTTTGCAGAAAATTGAAACTCAGAGCCTTTTTTAGTGAGAAGGACGACTTGAGACAAGAAAGTGACGCTAATTTATAAAGAAAATCTACATTCAATCCCCCCGCAAGCATGGTACCTATTGAAATCCAAACAATCGGACAGGCTATCATGAAAGAGGCGAGTGAAATTGAATTGAAGGTAAAAAAACCTTTCTTCAACATAACGAAAGAAGAACAAAGAGAGTTGGATGAATTAAGAAAGGGTGTATAATATTATCATTAAACCCTCCCACAAGGGGGCGGGATCATCCTCCTAAATAAAGAAAGATATGACCAACAATGCTTAAAACTCCTCTCTGATACTAAGTTCTACAAGAAGATCACGGTTGACCCGACTCCACGACTACAAAATACCATTAAGATAATGGTCAATGAAGCAGAAACGAACTTGTGGATCACAAGGCATGAAGCAGAGTTTTTAATTGCACAAAAGCCAAGAACACCCTATTTTTATTATTTACCAAAAACACACAAAAATATGTCTCCACCTCCAGGACGACCCATCGTCTCAAGAGTAGGTTAAATCCTCGAACTTCTGTCTCAATTTACGTCCAGTTTCGGAAACCTTTGGTACAAAAATCAACAATGTATTTGAAGGATACTAGAGACCTATTGAACCAACTTCTAGATGTAACTTATAACGAGGAAGAAATGCTCTTAGTTGGGTTAGATGTAGAAAGCCTCTACACCAGCCTGCCTCAACAAAAAACCCTGGAAACCTTAGAAAACATCTTGTTCTCAGAGGCATGGCAACATAAAACACCTAGACATTTTGTCTTAGAGTGTTGCAGAATAGCATTGACTGAGAACTTTTTTGAAATAGAATAGAACACTATTTGTGCAAAGTCATGGTACTTCCATGGGGAGCGCTTTGCATCTTTGGCAGCCGGACTGTATGTCAGTGATTTTGAAATGCAACATGTCCTGAACAACGACAATCCCTACTTCCCTCAAATTTTATTCTGGAAACGCTTTATAGATGACATTATTGTTATCTGGAAGAAAAATTGCGAGAATCTACAAGAATTCATCAACTGGCTGAACACTAGAGATGATTGCCTGAAGTTCACATTTACAGTGGACAACAAAAAATTGAATTTCCTAGACATCACCCTATATGTAGAGAATGACAAGATCCATGCAAAAACCTACTACAAGCCGACGGCAAAGAATAGCCTGCTATCATATAAAAGTTTTCATCCGAGACCCTTGAGAGATAATTCACTGTATAGCCAATTTCTTAGGTTTAAACGAAACTGCACTAAACTGTAAGATTACAAGACTCAAGCAAGGAATCACACTGAGAAATTAAAGAAGAGAGATAACCCCATTGCAATCTATACGCAGATGTCAAAAAAGAGCAAGACATCAGCCACGTGAGAGTCTTTTGGAACCCACCCTGAAAGATCCCGCAGAAAATCTAACTACATGTGTCACGACTTACAATGGGGCCACGAATACAGTAAAAAAGATGATCAACAAAAATTGGAAAATTATAACATCAGGAAAGTTAAATTGGCCCAGACCAAGGTTCGCGAACCGCAGGACAAAGAACCTGAAAGACCTATTAGTCCATACACGACCACAGACGAAGATGGAGTCATAAGGTATTAGGAGAGTCTGGAATATGAACCCAGTAACGGGACACTATTCATGTGGATCATGTACAATATGTCCTTTAACAAGAGCTACAAAAACTCTCTCACTATCAGAAAACTTGATCTGGACACAATGCCAACATACGAATTGCAATTCTACCCACGTAATTTATTCGATTACGTGCCCAGGCGGTCTCAGATATATTAGGATGACTTGCCGCAAGGCGAAAGTGAGAATAGGAGAACATAGGAGTAATATCAGAACAAAGAAGGTGACTACAAAGATGAGTAAACACTATTTGGATTTGAATCACACAGCTGATGACATGAAGTGGACAATCATTGAAATCCTTGGTGGACCATCTAAAAACCAGTAGTGAAGGATTAAATGACGACGTACCCTGGCACCAAGTTTATTGATATATATGGCATATCCAAAAAATTGACCCCCGAAAAATATGAAATAGAGACAAGAATTGTTAAAGGGTCCACACAATATTAAAAAAGAAAGCCAATCAGAGAATACCTGGTCCAAATAGCATTAGTAAAAATCAGTAATGAAGAAAAATCAGAATTTGGTCAAATATCACCTTCACACTTACCTAGTTTAACCTTTTTCACATAAATCACATTTCTAATAAGTAGGTACATCTCATTTTTCTAAACTAAAATGATTGTATGTATTTTAGTATTAATCACTGTCTCAAGAGGAATATTTACGTTTTATTAACGTTCACTCTGAACACAAAGCATATATAACACACATTAAGAATAGCACAGTGTTTCTTCAATGTCTATTGAAACTCAAAATAGAAAAAGACCAGAAACCGACTCTCCCCTGACTTCCGGGGGCAGAGCAAGGACAAGCAAGGAAATCACTAACTGCCGGTGAGAAGAGCAACACGAGGACGCCATGCACGCCGGGTGAATAGAGATAAGTAATTAACCGGGTCCCACTTTGCTTATTGCAGGACACTGAGAAACTTTCTCTGATCCCCTGAGGAATAGCGTAACTAAAGATCTCGAGGTAATTTAAAAAAAAATATGTGTGATTGGGTGACTCACAGTATAACATCTAAGTATGAGTAGTCCATATAACTTATACTAAAAAAGTCGAAAATAAGGTGGCACATTGAGGTATATAAAAACGTAGCGCATACTGAGCACAATATGTGACGCCCGACCCCACTTCATGGGTCTAAATAAATTAGCATATATCCATGACAAACTTCAAGTGCGCGCAGAGTGACGAATGATTAAACGCTACATGTTTTTGAATAGTTAAACGTGAAAGTATCCAATTCACGTTAAAGAACGCTGTTCACGTATAAAATAACCAAGCGTTAGAGCTGGACCATACCATAAGGTGAACGAGTGGTTGACATAAGTTGTAAACATGACGGCATTTTAAATATAGCAAACAATACAGAGCGCGTACAGAGCTTAACCCCTTCCATGCTCATGACGAGCTCAGCTCGTCATGCAGTACACTGCTCGTGTGCTAATGACGAGCTCAGCTCGTCATGAACAATGGGATTGAAGGGAGTTCAGCACCAAGAGTGAATTGCTGTAGCATTCAAGGTGTTAAAGAAAGATACACAGTTTTATTAAATTGACTTCATAACTTCCCACTAATGAGCATGTACTTGAGAAAGACAATGAATGTGCACGAAACAGATAACGATTAAATGCTTCTTGCTTATGGACCGATAAGCGCGAAATCTTTTTAGTCACGCTAAAGAACGCTATCTACTTAACAATAACTTAACGTGAGAGTTATAATCGTTTGTTACACATGGTTATTAATGCCGATGTACAGTAACTTGTAAGACCAGAATGCACTTTTTACTTTTGAAAGTTATATGCATATAACATCAGCAGAAAATAGGATACAAATAAGGACATTAATTCACAAACCTCCAGTGTTATCATTCCAGAGTTCTCCACTATATTAGGATGTACATTTTTACTAGTGCAAAAAGCAGACTCCACACTAAGTGAAACATGAATTATGTTGTAACTTTAGAAGGGTCATTATATCAACATAACTTTGCATACTTCTAATTTCTTTATCTACAGGTACTATTGGCCTTAGAGGTAAGAGAGTGGAGTACAATACCACCTCCAGGTGCTGCACAAATGGTTGTATGTCGTTACAACGCATACTTTTACAACGCATTTTTTACAATGCAACATCCATTACAACACATTCCATTACAACGCATGCCATTACAACTAATTTTAAAAAAACGACCTTTACAACGCATTCCATTACAACGCTTACTACCTTTACAACGCATCCCATTACAACGCATACCATTACATTGCATGTATGGTAAGTATTGGATAGTGTAGGGGTAAAAATCACTATTCTAACTCCAGGGAGTGCAACAGTACGGTAAGTGTTGGATAGTGTAGGGGTAAAATTTACTATTCTAACTCCATGGGGTGCAACATAGGGTAAGTGTTGGATAGTGTAGGGGTAAAATGTACTATTCGAACTCCAGGGGGTGCAACAGTAGGGTAAGTGTTGGATAGTGTATGGGTACTATGCGTTGTAATGGTATGCGTTGTAATGGTATGCGTTGTAATGACTGCGTTGTAATGACATGAGTTGTAATTGTATGCGTTGTAGTGTCATGCGTGGTAATGGTTGCGTTGTAATGACATGCGTTGTAAGGGATGTTGCGTTGTAATGAATGCGTTGTAATGGTAGTGCGTTGTAAAAGTTGCGTTGTAAAGGTTGTTTCCCGCACAAATTATGTGAGTACAGTTTTATCTTTCTATCCTGGTCCTGAGGAAAGCCCCATAGAACCTGTTGGGCATAGTGGGGCTCAAATATGTCAACAGATTTGTAGATAGGAGCCAGTAACTAGGTCCCAATCTACACAGCAATTTTTATTAAAAATCTTGAATCTTCTTTTTCTAACAAAGTTTCTTGTGAGAGGATTCAAAGAATTTAAATTTCCTAATTTTTTAGCACTCCTCTTTTATCTGGTCACTACTACGTAACCATGGTTACCTCCGGGTGGAGGATAGCATATGACAAAAAAAAGACCCTATGATGATGCATGAACACAACGTATATAGGCGGAGAACCAAGATATACCACCCAACCATCTACGTGCGTGTATGATGGTTTTCTATCAGTCATTGAGCACTAGAAAAACCCTGGCAACGTAGTTCCAAGTGATCCATTGCCCTCAATTGATTTGTTGTAGGTTTAGAAGCACCAGTTGAGGGAGACTTACATTATAGAAGAGCTAGAAATAGAACTCATTTAAATGTATTTGCTAATTTATTAGTACATTATGTAGAAGCTATGGAAATCAGTGATTGCTATGTGTGCATGAAGTTGCCCACATCAGTAGCTGAAGGGGTCACTTGCCATCACTTACCTCTGACCTATGGTATTTCATGCAGCATTTTAGCTAGTTTATTTTATAGAACTGGAAAATTGCAGTATTATTATTCAAATTTTGATGTAATCTTTTCTGAAGTTCCTTTACGTGGAAATTTGAATCGTAGCTCAAGCACTAGAGATTCTACACACTTTATGGGAGATTCTTTTTGCAACAATAGGATCAATAGACATAGCTGAAGCACACAAAAACAATCTAACATGTACAATATAGGAGAAAGATAAGATTTTTCTAGATTTAGTAGAGAGAATGAGACAGGATTTCCATAAAAAAGCATCTGATCATAAACGAAATATTCCTAAATGGGCTGATAATAAAGAGTTTACCTCTAATGGCAAGACTCAAGATGCTATGTTGCTTGATTTCGAAAAGAAAGGGAAACTCTGTCTCCATAGAGAGAAAACAGATTATTATCTATACTACTATTATAAAGAGAGAACTGTGTCCTTTGAGCCATGTAAACTCGAAAAGTACACCACCAATCGCACCACCCAATACAGCGTTGGAAAGGGGGGGTCCAGTAGATGGAGAAAGGCTATGAAAAAAAAAACGTTATTTAAAAAATAAACAATAAAAAAAAGTAGTCCCTAAGAAGTAGCGCCGGCCGTGTGTGCTAACAACGTGCGTGCTGACATCATCGGAGGACAGGAACGCGAGGAGGAGCGGACAACAGCGCGGGGAGGAGTGGAAAACTTAGCCAGACTGGAGGGAATGTGGTACGTGAACTGCGGGGAAGAGCGGTGAAGTAAAGCGGACTGGAGCGGAATGGAGGACAACAGCGCATGGAGGAGTGGAGAACGTAGCAAGACTGCAGCGCCATGAGGTATGTGAAAAGCGCGGGGAGGAGCGGTGAAGTACGCGGGGAGAAGCGGTAAGTGAGGCGGAATGGAGCGGGATAGCGAACTGCAGCGGGGCGTGGAGACTGGCTTGGTATAGTGGGTGAGGTGAAGTGAGGCGGACTGGAGCGGGATAGCAAAATAAATGATAGGTTTTAAAACGGCTTTCACATTTGGTGCAGACATTTAAGTGAGAGTGGTGGGGGGCGGTGAAGTGAGGCGGACTGGAGCAGGGGCCTGAGTTTGTGCGACTGGGAGCAAGCGCTGAGGTAAGGTGCACGCAAGCCTGAAATGCTGCCCCCAGCCCCCTTCTGCCCCGGGCAACGCTGGGGCGGGCTGCTAGTAACAATATATTCATTGGTTCCAGTGAATGTGAACATAATTTCAAAAATGGAATTGAACCAGTTTATCCTGGAATCTATTACATTTGTGGGAACAAGGCCTATTTTAAATTGCCTGATCATTGGTATGGGAGTTGCTATTTTGGAATAGTATTCCCAAAGGTGTACCATGTAGAGAAAATCACTGGAAGCAATGAAGAAACTAATGGATTAACTCGTAGTAGAAGAGCATCATTTGCTGAAATTGTAGGTGACATATTTAGTGCAATAATACCTTCAGTGGGAGTGGTTCTGAACACTCAAAGAATTTGTAAATTGTCAACAGTGGTGGATCGCTTATCGACTGACACTGCTAGTGGATTTTTGATTATCAATACCGAATTAGTTGCAGTAAGATCAATGGTTTTACAAAATTGACTTGCTCTGGATATATTATTGGCAAAAGAGGGCGGAGTCTGTAGAATGTTGAAGACGCAACATTGTTGCACTTACATTCCAGATGAAAGAATAGAAATTAAGAAGTACACGAGAAATATTACACATTTGAGAGAAGAATTGAACCCACTGGAGGTTGACAGTGCATGGAAGAGACTAATTAGTGGTCTCTCTTCAATAGGTAGTTGGTTCTCTAACGTAGGAAAGAGTTTTGTAGGTAAAATACTGATGCCAATGGTGGGAGTAGCACTACTGATTTTAGGGATAATAATTTGTTGCAAATGTCGCAAACATAAAAAGACATATACAGTAAATAAGAAAGGGAAGAAAAGAAACTTCAGTGAAATTGAGCTTGAAGACTTAAATGGGAATTTGTATAAAAAGACAAAAAAATTCCACATGAATAATGGTGAAAACCCTAAAAGAGTGTTTGAAGAAATAGAAATTAATAAATGTTGAAAAGTTGGCATCTGTTTCTGTAGTTTGTGATGATATAAAATATCATCAAAGAGGGGATTGATGGAGCAAGGTTTCACTCGTAAAGAGACTTGCTTGGATTCAATCCTCTCGAAATAATATATAATACTCTAATCAACATGTTTCGTCTTACTAATAACGCTCCACACAACATTTCTTGCATCAATGGGAAGCTTGCGTATGTGTTTTCACTAACAGTAACTTGAGTGACCTAATATGGCTGCCGCAATGCAGGAACTTTTCTGTGCATGCCTCTGTCACACTCACGTGACATGACGTATTCTTTGCTTGGTGGGAAAACTTTGCTTCTGCGCACTAGAACTGAAGATGGCTGCTCTATGTTTTCATGGGCTAACGTTTGCATTGCTGCTTATACTAAATTATTCGTTTTGCTTAACTCCTAATGCTGTAGTTAAAATAAAGTAATGGGAGTAGAGTAAAGTGGTATACAGTGCATTCATTTATTCTTTGTTCTAAAACTGTTTCTCTTTGACTATGCTATTAGATCATATTTGGGCCTGATCTAATCTTGCTGCACTCCATCTTGCAATCCTGCGACTGCACAGAAGAGCTCAAGAGTCCACAAGTCATGGCATTGAACTTGTGCCTGTGACTGTCTTGCCTGAAGGTACACCTGGGAAAGTCACCCTTCGACCTCTCGAGAGGAAGCAAAATTGATCATTTTAAATACAATTTAGTTGTTATTGAGGCGGAATAAAATGCATGGGAAAATAAAGTTATGGGCGGGAAAGATCATTTGCATTATTGAATCAAGTGACCTCATAACTGGTATGGTGTGATGACCTCCCCTCATCTTTTGACCAATAAAATTGGGGGAATACACACATTTGCAACATTGGAGGGTGGTACACTGCCCTGGATAATGGTATATCTAAGGTAGGCTTAGTTAGTTAGATTATCCGACTAGTCCGAATAGCTGACCTGTCACTGACCCAACGCACTCAATAGGCGATCGAGAGCAGAGGTGCTGGTGGAGCACTCTGTCAGAAGATTTGATAACCCAATCGGCGTTCTGGGAAGGAGTTCGATATCCGACTGTTAGCTGCAGAGAGGGGTGTAACGCTGGCGTTGCACTTTAGCTGTGGGTGCCGGTCCTGACCTGCGGTGGTCCTGTCCTGATCTAATTTGGTCCGTACCTGTCCTGATTCTGGTCTAAACTTGTTCTATCCTGTTGGCACCTGAACTATCGGGGTCCTGTCCATAATCCCAGCCCATGGCCAGGGTTGGTCTTCACATCATTTTAGGTAAATATAAAGTTGCGTGGGTATGTCATTGTACTGTTTCCTTTTCTTACCCTTCCTATGTTTCAATGCTCAAAGAAAGTCTCATAATATTTTCACATCATCCTGCTTTGATTATATTCTTCCTAATTGAACACGCATTTATTGAATTGGTATGGACTCTGACATTTAAGAATTTACATAGATAAAGCGTTTAAATCTTTCCCGAGTTTGTGGTTATTTATGAGTGCAAATGTTCATTTACTGCCTATTATGCTAACACCCTTGATCCCTTAGGACTCTAGGTACCGGTGTCAAGGATTGGTAAGACAAATGGTATAGGTCCTAAATGGTTTATTAAAAACATTCTGATTAAGCGTAGGTTTACCTGTTCATAGTGTGAATGTGTTTATGGGCCCAGGTGAGTATGGTAAAACGAGCAGGTGAGCCCGCACTTTATCACCATGCACGGTGCTGTTGAATCTAAAAGTTAAAAAAGCCTCTTTTCTAAAGAGTGTTGTTGGAATGTCTGATCCTCTTGGATTGGGCTTGATGACACTTATTATTGTCCATCTGAAATCTCGTTCACTGTGATTAATTTCCATAAAATGGCTGACCATCGGGCGGTAGCTATTTTAGTTTTAATCCTTGACCTGTGTTGCAACAACCTTTGTATTGTGTCTTGATTAGATTTACCTATATACAGTTTTTCGCAAGGACATATCACTGCATATATAAAGTTTTTTGTTTTGCACTTAGAGAAATCTTTCTGCGTCCATCTGATGTTGTGATGTACATATTCGGAGCCTTCAATTTTTGTGTCACATACTGAGCAATTACCACACTTGTGGTGTCCTATAATAGGTTTCAAGTTCCACTGAGATAATAGGTTTCTTTTCTTCGGTGTTGAAGTATTCTCTGTATAAACGATTTGTTGACCTATCTGGTATTCTTTCTCATGGCAAATTGAGGCGGCTGTAGTGGTTGCTCCATGTTTTTTAACAAATGCCAGTTTTGAAGTATAATCTGGCGGAATTTGTTTGTATGGTGACCGAATGTGGAGACACAAACCAGCTTGTTGTCAAGTTGTTTTTCTTTCTTGAGTAATAAACATTCCCATGGTGTATAGTGGGTTCTTTTCATAGAATGTTTTAGCATCTTTTTGGGGTACCCGCGATCTTTTAGTTGGGCTTGAAAAGTTTCTGCGTGTACAGTATAGTCTTCTTGGCGTGTACAGTTTCTTCTTATCCTCAGCAATTGTCCGTATGGTAAATTAACCTTCAGACTGCAGGGGTGAAAACCCTTATAATGAAGAATTTCATTTCGATCTGTTGGTTTCTTGTGTAGAGTTGTAATCAATATGCTCTGATTATTCTTGACTTCCACTGTTAGAATTGAAAGCGTTATTGCTCCATCACTTATTCTTTACACTGTATTATGTTAGCATGCATGTAACTACTTTGTATTAATCACTATTGCATATGTGTGTATTCAATCCCCACAAATATTGTGTGAGTTAAAGTTAGCATCTGTGCCGCCATTTTCTGCCATGCAGCCACCATTTTGCTCTATGATTGAAACCAAGCTCCATTCTCATGTTGCTTGCCTCAGCAGAGAGCAGATGGGATGCATTTGTATCTCCAAGGTTAGGCCTCACTGAAGTATGAGAAAGTTGCTCGTTAACGCATACCTTTCCCTGCAGATAGAAGTTTGTTCCCACTGCAGGCACAGACTGTATTACCTTGCTAGAGAGATAGTGTGTCCCTGGTCTCAGACTCTTAGCTCATCTCTGTGTGCCACTTTGTTCTTCCCTGTCCTCTGTGGAAAGTTACTGGGTGGGTGTGTCTGGTGCTGATGCTCAAATGTATAATTATTCCCTTTATGCTTGTGAAAGGCAGTCTCTCAACAGCTATCCCATGTGGCTGGTCAGACTGGACTCCGCTGCAGCGCATTTATAATAAAATGACTTGGTATGTATTCTCTACTGCTTGCACCCACTCTTCATTTTTTGGAAGGCTAAGAGGAGGTCGCGAGTGACCTGGGTGACCCGATTCAGGTCACTTCCTTCAGTTGGCACCCAAACAGGGACTCTACCGGGTGACCTACCCTCACCCGCAACCGGGTGTGGAGGTCAGGCCGCGTCTGGTCGGATGGGCGGATTGCGGACCCCACATGACTGAGCTTAATTCTCGCAGTTGCCCAGCCTGTCTGATCGGACTGTGCCTTGCCCAGCCGTCGCCCGCCTGGGGTCCTGAAAAGGCAAAACCCTTGGATCTGATTGTTTGGTCTGAAGAGTCGGCAGTGGAGAATAACCTTGCTTGACCTGTGTGCACCAGGTGAGTTTGTCTTGTCTCTTGGTATCTTGAATATGGTCTGAGGACCATTCTTGGCATGTTTGAACTTGGTGGGTCTGTGGACCCTTGAGATACATAGTGTTTGTGAACGTTCTGCCAGGCCACTTGTTGAATTTGGTTAACTCTTGAAAAGGCCTGGGTAAGAGCCTATCTTCTTGTCTTTGGTACAGTCGTTGGACTGTCTGGCACAGTCGTTGGGCTGTCTTGTCTTGGTACTGTCTTCAGACTGTCTGGTGCAGTCTCCAAACTGTCTTGCCTTGGTGCAGTCTCCGGACTGTCTTGTCTTGGTACAGTGTCCGGACTGTCTTGTTTTGGTGCAGTCAGAGGACTGTCTTTGTTTGAGGACCGTATGTGCTTAAATTGTTTGGGTTCTTTGTGAACATGGTGCACCATTAGTTTGTTTTTTGTACGGTCTGTGGACTGTCTTTTGGGAACAAGTACTTGCAATTGCTTAGCCCGGCAAAATAATGAATTTGGTCCCTTGTTGAAAACGCCTAGAGTGAGCTTAATTTGTTCTCTTGTTGTTGTTGTTGCTTTGAAGATGCCCATTGGAAGAAGATCAGCTGGCTCCTCCAGGAGGCACTGTTAATATTGATGTGCGCGAAGAATGGTCTTGGCCCTACTATGTTTAGTACACTGTGGCATAAATATACCAGGGACAATACCGAGTTGAAATGGCAGTTGAGTGGCACTTTTGGTCAGAAATAATAGTAAGAATATACATTTGTTTTGACATAGGAAGAGTGTAAAATGAGAAAATGATAGCGCATAATGTAATAAAAAGGGGGGCGGTGGGTTGGTGACGCCCAGATTTCACTTAGAGCTTGTGAGTTACAGACATAGGCTGCATTTTGAAAATGGCACGCAGAAATTCGGTGCAATGCTTAATTAATTAACTCAGGGTTGATTTGCGTGTGTTTTAATTTAGGTTTGACCTCACTATAGAATGTGCATTTTATTTAGGAAAACTTTCAAGGTGGTATGTATTTTTGCTGAATAAGAATGCATTTTAAAGTGTAGGAGAAAAAGTTGAAATACAAAGCTTGTGATTTAGTCTGCTTTGGAAGGCTCGCTGTTCATTCAGCCTTGAGATAAGAATGGAATTTATTTTGCTGTCTCTGCTCTGTCTGTCTTTTTATGAAAAGGACAAATGCAGAAATACACAGCCTTTTCTGCAGAAGGGAAAGGTGGGGCTCATTTGGGCAGTTTCTGTGGGACACACAGAGCAGCAGACAGAGAAGTGAGAAACAAAGGAAATGAGCTTGAAAGGTAGACGGATTTAAAAAAAAATATATATATATATATATATACATATGGTGGCACAGAGGGAGTTTGTTCAGAAAAGTTGTTTGCAGGGAATGAAAGTGAGTTACAATGTGTTGTTTCACAAGTAGAAATAAAAGGTGCTCACGCAGTGCTGGAAAAGGTGTTCTTTTGACATCTTTGTAACAGATTTGAGCATTGGAAGAAGAAAATATAAAATTAAAAAAGACGTAGTAAATGGAAATGCGCAAAACAGAGAGAAATGCAGGTTCAAAATGTGTCAGCTCAGCAAATGCAAATGTAAATTCAGAAAAAGGTACCAATGACAGGAGTTTTTAAAACTCGGAAGCTCCCTCGAAATATGGAGAATGTTAAAATTATTTTAAATAAATTGTTCAGGGCAAATGTGAATTCCTTTCAGAAAGAGAATAAGAACATTGAAGATGAGATTTTTGGTTCTAACATTTCCGGCATTATCAAGTCCATTGTGGCAATGGTGGAAGGTCCAGATTTACCCCACTTAGGAAAGAATCTCAAAGTTGTAGGAGTTTTAAAAGAGAAATTACAGAGTCAATTGTTTATAGAGGGTTGCAGCAACAATAGGTTCATTTGAGAAAGGTAATCAATTTGTTGTTTGTGACTCAGGCCTGACAGGAAAGATAAATTTTTGCGAATTAAAAGCCACAGATTACTGTACACCAGATGATGTTAAATAACAAATTCCTGATGAGGATGTACAGTATAAAATGGCCGAACAAGAGCTAGCTGTATCATTGTTTTCATAAATGATAGTTGACACATTTCCCTCTGATTTTATTGCTTTAAATATTCAGCTGTTCTTTCTATTGCTGCTGCTTCTGCTCCTGCTATGTCGCTCAGGCTGGGTTGGCTATGGCACATCTTGCTCTTTCTTTGTCTCCGCCACCTGTGGCCATTATGACATGCCTATTGTTTCGCTAACTCCTATACTTGTGGCACAGCCAGCAATGATTCTAATGTCTGTAATTTCTGTGCTATTCCCACTGTGGTTTTTAATTTTCCAATATTAGTGAGTACTGGGACACAGGTATGTGGATTTGGGGATAGAGACTGGGTGAAATTGGAGGAACGTGTGGGTCAGTACGTGTGATCTGAAGTGAATAAAAAAGGAAAGGGTAATAGCTAATAAAGGTGCTCAGCGGGTTCGTGTGGAATGTGATAAGAATTATGAGTCTTTTGGGCAACAGCTTGGCTTTAGGAATATTGATTGGTTTCTAGGAGCAGTGTTTTAAAAAATGCTGCGCCGCAGATTTTGTGTGATCTCAACAAGGATACTTATTTTGCTGGGTCGCATTGTCATGCCTTTGGGTTCTCTCATTCTGCCGAGGAAAGTGCCGGGGGTAAGTCACCAGCTTGTCGCCAGAGGACAGATGAGAATGTGTCTGATGTTTTTACTTGACTTGAAGGTGTTCTTAGATTATAGTGGGCTGGAGTTGCCTCCTAAAAGGGGATTTGATTGTTTGTTCACAGATTCATTCCTAATGTGTTTTCTGAAATAGCGGCCTGGTTGTAGACATTTGAGAGTACTTGGTCTACATTGCCTCTTTCTGTTACATATTTAACATAGCACAAAATTATGACTGTTTCTATGGTTTTTTTTGGGATGTATTAGTTGTAACACACATTTTGCGCCCTCTTGCTTTGACCATTGGTCCTTTTTTCCGTGGATTCTCAGTTTGTGTTAATGTCTAATTGTGGTGAGAATGTGATGGGTTTGGCATCCTGCTATTACTGCTCTCAGGCAGGAGAATGTCTAATGATGGGCCTTAATATAAGTAGTGAATGTGTGCATGGTTGAGAAAGGTGTTGGTGAGGAGGCGACTGTTGATTGCAATAGCCCCATTATTTTTATTGTGTCTACAATTTTGTGACTGATTGGTGTGAAGTTAATGAAAATGTGTTTTGCCAACTTCCTGCTGTTCTAGCCATTGCTATGCTTCTGCTAATGGTTCTTTCTGCTGCTCAATATTTTTCTATCCTTGCTCTAAAATACAATATTTGAAGGTACTATTTATTTCAATAATAGGTCTTTGTCCGGATTCACATTGACTGGTAGGAGCCTTCTTAGGCTCTGCTGCACTTCTTAGAACTGTGCAGAAAAACAGTGCATCCAATGTTTTAGACACAGGGCAAAGCTGTAGGGACAGTACAGTTAAACAGTTATTGCATTTGGCTTTGAATGGCCATGAGGAAAGCTTTTCAACTGGTAAGTATTGTCGACCGGAGGTCACCTACTTAGGTCATCTACTGTCGAAAGGGGGTAGGAGCTTACCTCCTTGTCAAACTATCACATTAAAGAATTGTATGGTACAAATTGTTGCAGGCCATTTTGTGTTACAAGTTCACGAGCCGGCTTGTTGCGCGCTTTCTGTGTTTGACGCTTCGCAAGAGCGCTCCCGAGCTGTCTAGAGGCACGGTCATGATGGTGGCTGTCTCCATAAGTCAATCGATTGGACTCATTTTAGCCACTGATTTCACAGATATGGTACTACATGCTGAGAACATGCCCTTGAATAAAAGACAGACACAGCACCTTACCAGTGCATGTCTAACTGACTACAAATCAGCATAGTTCCCAACAATATCGTGATTTAAGGATGTGACACCTTGAATTCAGCCATGTTACTGCCCCTCCCTTCTGTAAAATGATGGAATTGAAAAGGGAAAGGAGATGAAAGGATGGGTATACTAGACTGATGTTCCCTTATCAGATCCTCAATGGGAACAATAGGTTGATGGATTTTGTTTAAATTCACAGGTGGCACCACCCCTATTGCTTATGTTACAGCAGCACTACATACAGTCGCAGAGACATCATGAGTCCCTTATCAGTTAGCTGGAGTCCGTTTAGTGTAGTGCCTACCAAAAAGCAACTGATGATGTGGGAAGGGATAATGTTTGCAGATCAGACAGCTAAGGAAAATGATCAAACTGAAATGAAAAGAATGTTTGCAGTAGACCCTGCTGGGTGGGTATCGGTAGTCATGATGTTTAAGTTGAAAGTATGGCACAATTGAAAGGACAAGGGATGGTGAATTGATAGGCCAGGGAAGAAAAAAGAATGTTGCCAGATGCATATGTATTTCTTGTGGTTATGATGAGACATTTCCTAACCCGTGTACTGTATGGTGCGCATGATGCACAATACTAGGAAGGGTACTTGTATGCCTCTGATAATTTAGCACCACACATTTTCACTTTTTGATGTTCTTCAGATGTATAATATAGGAATAGATGGAAGCAATAATTCCAAAGGATGTCCTTATTATTTTCAAAGAGTTTAGTAAATGGATCGAGACTTACTCCACTACTCATTGTTGGGTAAAATTCCTTTTTTAAATCTTTGCCAGTTAACTGAAAGTTTACATTCTATTCACTAATAGGTCCGGGACCCCTGCAGTCACATCATAGGGGCCCAGATGCGATGCCCAGCCTGGCTGCTTGTTATGGGCACTTTGAAATAAATAAAACTGAGATGGAGCTGCAGAGCAATGAAGTGCTGGACGAGGCGGTACCACCGAAAAACAAAAGAGAGAGGGGCTATCCAGGAGCCCCAGCCTGTTGGTCCACCTGTACTTGAAGCCCAGCCCATTGAGCCCCAGACTGTGGACTCGCCTGTGTTTGAGCCTCTGCCCCTTGGTCCCCTTGAGTCTGACACCCTTTTTTCCTGACCCCTCTGTGCCTGGAGTGTTAAGGTACAATCTACGCCCCGACGGAGGAACAGTGCACCAAAGGGAAAGTCAGATTAGTAGGGACGGACTGCATTGCAAAGAAAAGGGTGCATGTATCCTGCCCGTGGTACCAACGATAGCTTAGGGAAAGGGAGATTGGTGCATTGTTTGGACAGTCAACGAACAGGGCAAATGGACTGTGATTCTAAAGAAAGAAATACCTTGCCCTGCAACGGGGGATCTGGATCCGAGCTAGACGAACACCTCCACCGCCGGTGCTCAACGGAGCCTACGCCTAATGAATGATAAGGGTCCGCCAGCGAGACCCAGATGGATGCTGAGAACTTTGTCCCATTTCCTTGTTTTATCCCCATTGGCTCTATTGCATGTCCTTTCCTCGGATGCCACTAAGTCTGCCTTGGACCTTACTTCATAATGTGTACTTTACTTATCGATTGCACACTCATGTTTTGCCTATGAGGGAATGGTTTGACAGTTGTTGCCTCTCTTTTCTTTTTCCACAATATTTGTTGCCTCGTCTATGCATCATACATTCTATCAGCTACAACGTGAAAGTATGTTGCTGCCCTGAGCCAAAAGGGTTGCTGACACGAAGAATATGCCCCTGTATGCACTGTCTCCCAGCCTGTTGTGCCTGCTGTGTATCAATGCTAACACAGTGTGTGTTAGCCTCATATAGAATTTAGGTCTGACAGATAGTCCATAAGTTAGCAACAGTAGCCTGTGATTGAACAGGTTTTCCTATCTTTAGAATTGTAAACACCCTTACCTGATAGCAATAATAAATATTAGCTAATGAATGCTAAAAGGAGGGTCTGTTAGAATTGAATGCATTATTGCTCCATCACTTATGCTTTACACTGTAATATGTTAGCATTCATGTAGCTACGTTGTATTAATCACTATTGCATACATGTGTAATCAATCCCTACAAATAATGTGTGAGTTAAAGTTAGCATCTGTGCCATTTTCTGCCATGCAGCCACCATTTTGCTCTACGATTGAAACTAAGCCTCTGTCTCATGTTGCTTGCCTCAGCAGAAAGCTGCTGGGATGCATTTGCATCTCTAAAGTTAGGCCTCATTGAAGTATGAGAAAGTTGCTTGTTAGCGCATACCTTTCCCTGCAGATAGAGGTTTGCTCCCACTGTTCCAGCTGCAGGCACGGATTGTATGACCTTGCCAGAAAGATAGTGTGTCACTGATCTCAGACTTTTAGCTCATCTCTGTGTGCCCCTTTGTTCTTCGCTGCTCTCTGTGGAAAGTTGCTGGGTGGGTGTGTCTTGTGCTGATGCTCAAATGTATATTTATTCCCTTTATGCTGGTAAAAGGCAGTCCCTCGGCAGCTGTCTCAAGTGGCTGATCAGACTGGACTCCGCTGTAGTGCATTTACAATACAATGACTTGGTATGTATTCTTTACTGCTTGCACCAACTCTTCATTTCTTGGAAGGCTAAGAGGAGGTCGAGAGTGACCCGATTCAGGTCACTTCCTTCACCACGTCAAGAAATGTGAGACTGTTTGTGCTCTTGGTGAGGGTAAATTGGATGTCGGGATGTCTGGAATTGACCCATTGAAAAAAGCTATCCAATTCCTGTTCTGTGCCTTCCCAAATGCACCAAATGTCATCTATGTAACTGTACCACTGCTTCAGATGTTCCCGATGAGGGTTGTTATTCAAGATGTATTTGTCCTCAAATCGTGCCATATATAGTATGGCCATCTCAGGAGCGAAGGGACAAGCCATCGCAGGCCCCTTTGTTTAGACATAGACTGAATCCTCAAATTTGACATCATTTGTTTTCAATGCGATTGAGTCCAATTTCATTTTTTTTTTCTAATTTTCAAAACCTTTATTGACAAGTTCAATACAATCAAAATACATTTTACATCAGATCAGAGCAACGTACACAGTGGATGTCTAGCCAAATTTCCTAAATGTAACGACATTACCAACATGCAAGAGACGAATTCTGTGAGGCACTGATATGACACCAAAATTACCACATTTTGTAAAGGAGGTAGGGGCACCACTGCAGGGATGGGGCAAGCACAGTGAGCAGGGGAAGCAGGAGGATAGAGGGAGGCAGTTATTGACCAGGACCAGAGGCGGCCGCGGACGAGGTGCTGGCGAGAAGCACGGGGGAGGCAGCACGACTCAAATGAAGCCGGGAATGAAGATATGTCACTAAGGGTCCCCATATGCCAATTGGGCGAGATCTTGCGGTAACTAAGTACCAGAATTCAGTTAGCAAGGTCTGAAATCTTGAGGCGTCTTCAAGCCAATGAGCAAATTGGGGCGCTGGTTTGCGACCCCAGCACATGGCCACCCTACGCCTAGCCAGAACGAGCAGCATTGCAATCAGGCGGCAAGAAGCTTCCGGGCAGAATTTAACAAAGCCTAGCAGACACAACGGTGGAACGGGCTGCATCGGTGCAGAGGTTATCTCGGAGATGCCGGCACATGGCGCTGTTAAAATCTGGATTGTGGCGTAAACATTATCAGCGCCATCTTGTCCTTTTTAGATCCATACGTGCGCGTAAGCAGCAGCCATTTTGATTGCCATGGCCTCTCTGCCCACTCCCGATAGCCAGCGCGTCTCTCCCCCCTCACTCTCTTGTCTCCCCAAGCATCCTCCCCGCGCTCCGGCAACCCCCGATCTCTCCTCCTTGAACCATAAACGAACCATAAGCGCGATCCTGCCTCAGCGCAATATCCCAAGCCGAAACCCTATAACCCTTTCATCCCTTCACAGGAACAAGCCTTTGATATCCTCTTCCTCCCTGCCCGATTATCCAAGCTGTTCCCAGGCCACCGCCAGGCCCCGCAGATGTAGTTTATTGCCCCCTACAGTAGGAACTCACCCCATCAAAGGAGCGGGGATTAATCAACGCTTTCGCACCCCGAAGATCCGACTGATCACACACATCCCCGTTCCCAGCGGAATGCCCAGCTGCGCGATAACCATCACATGCTGAGATCGGGGTGGGAACTCTACTGTAGATGTGTGTGGGAACGGGCCTGGACCGGGGATTCCTAGGATGTCTTTTCTGTCCTTCAAAGAAACATTACGGATGCAGTGTATGTAATAAAGCCATAAACCTGTGTATAAGAGGCCAGGCCTCAGAGATGCGGTTAGAGCACCTCGAGAAGATACCCTGTTGTCTGATTTGATGTGTTCTGCTCCGTCGGAATAAACTCCTGTTTCCTGCCTTCTGTCTCCAGCGCCTGCCTCTTTGTTTGGTAATCTCGAATGGTATGAGAGGCGGCTAACGCCTGGCAAATACTGAAGGGTTCTTGGTCGAATTCGGCCCTTACCATTTAACAGCGCCTGCCAGAAATCTTACACATTAGGGCACAGCCACGATAGATGAGCAAAATCCGCTGCAGGGGCAGCGCAAATCATGCAACTATTGTTGGGTATGAGTCCCAATTTGTGAAGCAGAGCAGGAGCGCGGTATAGCCCCTGTAAATATTTGAAATGAATAAGACGAAGCCGGTAGTTGGGTGACAGTTTCTTTGTCTGATTGCAGCAGGAGAGCCAGTCAGCCTGGGCGATATCCATGCCCAAGTCCTCGTCCCATGCCACGTGCGCTCGATCTGTGGAGATGGAGGTGGATGATAGCGTGAGGGCGTATAATTTAGTGACTATTTTATGAGGAGTTGGGGATGTAAATATGAAATCAAGAGCAGGCATCGTAGGCGGAGGCTGGGGGAACGTAGAATGTATCTCCCTACAGTGCGCAACTGATAAAATAGTAAAGTGTCCAACGGACCAGAAGAGGTGGGAAGAGAGTAGAATGTGTCACCGGGATAAAGATCTGCCAATGTCAACAGGCCCAAGCGTGAGGCATGTTTGGACATGCAGGTTGGTTGGAGAGGGGGAAAAGCAGGATGCTGCATATTCGGCATGGCGTTAGCCGATAGCATCGGGACATTGGAGAGTTGGCGCAGTCCGGACCAGGCCCAGCGCAAGGTCTCGACGGTGTCCACCTTCGCACGAGGGTGACTCGCTGGGGCAAATAAGGCCTTAGTCAGATGCAATGTCAGTCTCCACAGCCACATGTGGTGGATCCAAAAATGCAGAAAGCTGGTCTGGGCGCTTAAGGCGTAAAGCTTAAAATTAGGAGCGCCCAGACCACCTACCGACATGGGAAGAGTGAGGATATCATACGCAACCCTGGGCTGCCTACCGGCCCAAACAAGAGAGATGATCAAGGCACGAATTTTACAAAAGAAATGAGCAGTGAGGAGAATGGGGATGTTTAAAAAGAGGTAAAGGAATTTCGGCAGAACCACCATCTTGGCAATAGCTGTACGGTTGTCAAGGTACAGTGGGAGCCGATTCCAATGCGGAATTCTAGACTCTAGCCAATCCAGATTAAAGCCGATTTCAGGATGAACTCAGATGGTACCTGGTGTGGACGAATCCGGGATTCAACGTTTTTTTGAAAGACATGTTTCAATAATGTCTGAATTAGCTAAAAAATGGCATATAGAAAAAGTAAATAATATTACTAAAGATCAATCGAATTAGACAATGATCTCAGTCTGGTTAATCATTAAACAGCAGTACTAAATGAACAGTCAGGATTTTGTCTGGTCATAAAGTTTAATAGGTCTTTCCTGACCGGCTTAGAGGCAAACCGCTTTGCTTTAAAAATTATAATAAAAAAAGCAGTCTGTATTTCTTGTAGGGCTAGCATTCACTTATCAGTTAAACAAATACTGCCTGCCTTTCTTGATAAAAGCGCCAAGAGCCAGGACTAGATATTTTTCAGAATATATGTCTTTCTCTTCTCATCCATGCTCTTGTTCAAACAAACACATTATTGAAGTAACAGGGCACACAATCTAGGTTCAGGTTTAGTATCTTTTTTTCAACTTCTACATTGCTAATCACCAGTCTGCAAACTGACCTAATCTTTGCTATCTGTTCACCCCTCTAGACATTCGTATAACCTAACGAAGCCCCTTCTGGAACTCTCTCCTAATGATCCCATCTAATTCTCTCTGATTCCACCACAAACAAACTGGGGTAAAAACATGGATGGTTTCTCCTGAGAACACAAACTAAACCCACTAACCAAAAAACACTAAAAAGACCACTAGCCTGGGGTTCTGGTGTAGTGTACTATTTCCATAAAGCACTTCAATACCTTGTCAGGGATTGTAAATGCTATATAAATGCAATTATGGTACAGTACAAAGCAACTCAGCTCTTCACAAGCACCTGGAGGCTATGATGTTTAGCCTCAGTCTCTCTGGTAAAGTGATGGTTGCCTAACATGAAGATGCCCTAAATGGTGCTCTAGTATATGTTTTGCACTGGAAGGCTACCCTTCCGGGACAAAATGCTATGCTTAGACTAACTTAAAAACACTTCCGGCTTCGAAGGTGTGTTGTACCATGCAGCACACATGCAAAGTGGGAGGAATAAAAATATTTTTCCTTTTTAACACCGGCTTCAAAGAAGTATTTGTTTTTGGTGCAAATCTCTATAAACTATCATTAGAAGGTAGGGTTGTGTGCAAAAAAATGGGAGAAACCCCATGTTCCGCCCCGTGGCGCAAAGTAGCACAAAACAGCACTTTGTGCTGCTTTACGTTACTTTCAGGCATCTTTCAAGTGCAAAATAAGTTTTGGGCTGGACAGTAAATCCAAAAAAAAAACATTTTGTGCAGGTTAACGTCAGTCAGGTCAAAAGGTTTTAAATCTGACCCTTTCTTTGTGAGGACCAGTTCCTGTAGTGTGTTTAGGTACTTTAGAGCACGTGTGTGTGTGGATGTGTATGTGCGCAAGCACAACAGATCGATCCTCGTAGTGTGGGTAAATCCTGAGAGAACCAGACAAACACTATCTTTGTGAGGACTGGTTCACTCTGGGGCCCCGTGGCATGGGGTGTTTAAGTACTTTAGATAGAGTCTATCAAAAAACTAAAAGTGCAGTTACACTTGCCTCAGTCTGCTTTATAACCGTGTATGTAGGAGAGAGCATGTTTGATTGTGTGTGGCAGCCACGTAGAGAGCGTGGAGAGCGATCTCAGCAGAAGAGACAATAAGAGGGGGGGGGCTCAACTAACAAAAATATTACTTGTTTTTGAAGTGTGATGTGTCTTTTATAGTTTAGATGTAGAATACCCCCCTTCATTACAATGGAGGCAGAAGAGCACACCCCAAACATCCATCAGAAAAATAGAAATGCTTCTGTGAGCTGAGACAAGCTGTGACTGACATTGTCTCAAAATAATGGCAGAATATTTCTGAGAAAAAAAGCTTACTGAAAACACCAGACAGTCCCAGTGTACAAAGGGCAGTCTCGGCATCCAGATGCTTTTTTAAATGTTTAATACATTTTCCGGCTTTTCAGACAAAGGTCAAGTGATTCTGCAAAGCAGATCTGAAGTGTATGTTCATCTTTTCATCTTTCTTTCGGCTGCATTCTCTCAGCAGAGGCGACTCTGAGTAGGAAAGAGGCAGAGGGACTCAGTGTGGAGTTCCTGCCATAGCTAACGTTATGTAAACATAGCCTTGTAAATGTGTGCTTATAAATAAATATATATATATGTGTGTGTGTGTGTGTGTGTGTATATATATATATATATATATATATATGGTATGTTACCATTACAACGAAACTTTTACAACGGACTACTTTTACAACGCAACTTTTACAACGCAGGAACCATTACAACGACCTACCATTACACCGCATTTTTTTACAACGCAATACTTTTACAACGCAATACCTTTACAACGTAAGTATTGGTAAGTATATTATTATAGTAAAAATTTTATAAGTTTGGGTTTTTGGGTAAAGGGGTATTTTTAGGGTTCAGGGCAAGGTTTGGGTTTTTGGGTAAAGGGGTATTTTTAGGGTTCAGGGTCAGTTTTGGGTTTTTGGGTAAAGGGGTATTTTTAGGGTTCAGGGTCAGTTTTGTGTTTTTGGGTAAAGGGGTATTTTTAGGGTTCAGGGTCAGTTTTGGTTTTTTGGGTAAAGGGGTATTTTTAGGGTTCAGGGTCAGTTTTGGTTTTTTGGGTAAAGGGGTATTTTTAGGGTTCAGGGTCAGTTTGGGGTTTTTGGGTAAAGGGGTATTTTTAGGGTTCAGGGTCAGTTTTGGGTTTTTGGGTAAAGGGGTATTTTTAGGGTTCAGGGTCAGTTTTGGGTTTTTGGGTAAAGGGGTATTTTTAGGGTTCAGGGTTAGTTTTGGGTTTTTGGGTAAAGGGGTATTTTTAGGGTTCAGGGTCAGTTTTGGGTTTTTGGGTAAAGGGGTATTTTTAGGGTTCAGGGTCAGTTTTGGGTTTTTGGGTAAAGGGGTATTTTTAGGGTTCAGGGTCAGTTTTGGGTTTTTGTGTAAAGGGGTATTTTTAGGGTTCAGGGCTAAGTTTGGGTTTTTGGGTAAAGGGGTATTTTTAGGGTTCAGGGCCAGGTTTGGGTTTTGGGGTACATGGATACAGGGTAAAAATAAATTAAAAATAATATTAAATTAAAATAAATTATATTATTTTAATTAATTACATTTTTTAAAAAATATTATATATTCACCAATACAAGGATACAGGGTACAAATAAAATAAAAATAATATTAAATTAAAATAAATTATATTAAATTTAATTAATTACATTTAAAAAAATATTATATACTTACCAATACTTACGTTGTAAAGGTATTGCGTTGTAAAAGTATTGCGTTGTAAAAAAATGCGTTGTAATGGCAATTCGTTGTAATGGTTCCTGCGTTGTAAAAATAGCGATGTAAAGGTATGCGTTGTTAAAGTATGCGTTATAACGTCATACATCCATATATATATATATATATATATATATATATATTTATATTTATAAACAATTACAGGGATATATTCACATATTCACAAGGCTACACGCCAGTCCTACGTTTATGTCTAGCCTGTTCCTGTTTACGCTTCCTAAAATCTGGTCACCCCTCGTGTAAAACAAAATACGCAAACCATTAAAGTGGAGGCTCTGACTAATGCCTCCGAATCGTGTGCGTATAGGCCTGTGCGTGAGGCACCCCTGACACTTGTGCTTCTATTTCATTCGTAGCCCCCTCGTCAGCCCCTTCAACTCGCTGGATGGCACCCAAATTAGGCCTTGACGGGTTAAAGCGGGCCCGTCTGCTAGCCTCCACCTCAGTGCCAACCACACAAACAACTGTTTGAAACATTCGATGCCTGCGGCCGGCTGGGCAGGGCGACGGGGTGACGCTGCGGCAGGGCGCGCGAGGGGACACCGTCCCTACGCCGAGACGTGCAGCATGCCGCTGCCGCGAGCTCGCCTTGCTGTCTCTCTCCCGCGCTGCGACCTAATAAAGCTATTTTGAAAGTGACCCCCGCAGCCTCAACAGACCGAAAGAGAGAGTGGGAGAGCGCGAGGAGGGAGCAGCTGTTTGGAACCATGACTGAAGATGACGGATTCTGTAGTGGTGGAGGGTCAAGTCAGATTGAGAGATGGAAAAAAGGTCAGCGAATTGGGACATTGCCTCCTTCTCGGCAACTTTCTTTTCTGGGTTTTGTAGAGTTTTGCGGACGGAGCCGACCGAGCCTGTGTAACAGATATCCTGTTTTGTTTCTTGCTTACAGTGGAAGAGTAGATGGGTGGTGTTCAGGAAGCCCTCCCCAGTAGCAGGTATGTTCATGCTGTGTGGCGGCGGCGTCACTGCGCATGCGCGCCGGGCTATATTTGCTTCAACTCAACTTTTAATAGGCATAAAAAGAACCGTACCCGTCACTTTGTAAGCAGTTAACTTTACGATTCTTTCTTATTTAAATATTTATCCGGTTCCCCATGCAAGTGTAAAACGAGGACAAACCGACTCAAATACAGTCGAGCCGGACGCAGGCCACGCGCTTTTGTTTTGTAACATGGACAGAAGCTGTTTTCTGAGTGAAATCAGTGGCCAGGGAAACGTGGGGACACTCGTCCCTTCAGCATGGCGTCCGGCACTAACTTCTCCGAATCACATAAAGGCTTCTTGGAAGCTGACAAGCTGGATACAAATAGAAAGAGGTTATTGAAACTACCGAAAAGCGCAATTAAACAAGTTGCAAGGAAGGCGACAAGGCAGTGCCGCGCTGTCACTGCAGTATTACTTTCCAAAGAATGCTCAACTGGTTCTTGTTTTAACACTCGTCGATCTTTCCAGACATTCGACCCTGCATGTGTGATTATGTTTTATTGCATTGAGGCAGTATATGCGGTGGGGCACGAGAGGCCAAATAAGCACAAAGGATTACGTAACATTTGAATAATGTGTGCACCTAGACAATCAACATGTACTCTTTTTTTTATGGAATGGCAGTTAGCAGATACTGAGGTGGATATCTGACTGTTGTGTTTGTGTAGTGTGTCTGTTTGTATAATGTCCAAGATCTGTTTTAAATTAGCATGGACTTGCAACTCACTCAGAGTCACCTACAATGGGAAATAAGTTTCAGACTTTCATTCGTTTTAATAATCTTTAACACATATGGCGTGCATGCTTGTATATCCCAGAAGGTGATTTTCATACGTACATGTTTATGACAGTTTCCTTTTATAGGTTACAAAGAGAATGATGATGCTGAGCTGTGATAATAGTTTAAAAGCAAGGACAAAGATGTAAACTAGGTAGGGTCATGGATAGGATTTTTTTCTACCTTATGCAAAATTTGATGATTTGGGGAGCAGTCTGGTGCCCATTGCTACTTGCTTGTAGAACCCACATGGCAGCCTGGAATAACTTCGTCGTAGAATTGGCCCCGGAAGGGGATAGTAGAGCAGGTGTCTTGTATGTCTGTAGCCTTTTAATGCTCGTGCATATACAAACACTATTATTAATGGAGTATATTTGGGAAAAATATGAAGCACACAGAATATTATATGAAACTGAGATTAAATGGCATGTGGCTGTATATGTTTTACATGAACATTGTCTGGTTTGAACATATATCGGCCCTCGTGCTCACTGCAGGTAAAACAATAATTTAGGGTGGGTTCACCGTTTTCAAATAATTCTTTGCATGTCTACCAGGCACCCAGCCTTCTTGAAATGTTAGGGGTTGTTCTGTAGGGGGATCATGTTGGATTACGCCATTGAACTCTGTTCCATATATTGCAATGATGCAAACGTGCATTGCCCTTTCCTTGCTTAAGCTGGTGAATCAAAACCTAATGCACGTTAATTGTTTTTCCTAATTAATAAGAAGAGAAGACGGGACATCAAAGGGGTTGTTTAACATGTAAGGCGAAGTCTCTTTTCTTAACATGCCAATAATTCATTTAGTTTTAATTGACAAAGCCGCACACTCTTCAGAACATTTAGGGACTTTAAACATGGCTTTTGCAGCTGTTTGAGCAAACAGGTGGTTGGGTGCTATCCAAAACATGCATTTTCTGCTGGCGAGAAGTTTACTTTTCTCAGTTCTTGCAAATCGCACCGTTGTGCATGCCAGGTGACAAGGAAATTCGGGAAACTATAGCTGGACACAGCATTGAAGCCTCCTATGTTAGCAACATTGTCACAGAATTCACAAATCCTGCCCACCATGTATGTTCAGAGCACTTGAAACGAATGACCAGGAATAGCTCTGAAGGGAAAGGAATTCACTCCCACATATCTCATATGATCCAGAAATCTCTCTCAGCAGACAGTCCCAAGAGGAATGCGCCATTAGCCAGTACAGGCTGCATACCGACCGTGGGCCATATTACAAAACGGTGCACCAGTGCACATATTGAACAAGTGATCTGTTGAACCTTTTTGTTGCGTATGTACATTGTAATGACTCTACAGATTTTGTTCCAGTCCATATTACATGGATATGTTTGCGTAACTGCAAAAATCCAATAAAAGAAAACCAACATTGTTTTCTTTATTTGCTGAAAACCATAAAGCAAAGTTGATTTGCACTACTTTTATTACAATCATAGTAACACAAGGGGCAAACTTTTATTGTGTTTTGAAGTTCCAGGGCCGTATTCCATAAGAAACAGCACTCTTATTAAATTGAGGTGGAAAATTATTTGGGGGAAAATATTCAGTCTGTGAATATAACCACGAAATTAGCACCAGCTCTGTTTTAGTAACATTCAATTGGGTCCACTTATAATTAGTGTAGCGTTTTATTTTTCTTAAAACAAAATTAAGGCTGGGTCTATAAATCCTTGGATCTCTACTTGTATTCATTCTTTTTAATTAACTGTTTATTAACTGAATGGTGATAGAACGTTAAACCATGGGAGACCTGTCGGTCTTGCAGAGGTGGAATTACGTTATAAAAGAGGGTCAACGGTGTCGAGACTAGCCTCACGTGGTTAGCAAGGCTTTGTCTCCATACGAAGAGCAGTGGGGGCTTTTGTTTATGTTTACTACGTGCCAGCTGTCCGGCTTTGCTGTATTGGATATAAACAGCTTCAGTTGCATTCAGTAGTTGAAGAGTTCTCAGAGGTTTGTGGCTGTAGGAATCCGGATTAGAGTGTTGGTTTCAGATGAGGTAGAAATATTAGTGCAGTGCACGTTGGGAAATAGATATTCATTTTCAAGGTGTAAAGTTACGGAGTACGGAGAGTCATCGGGTGATGAACGGTTGTGAAACAGTGAGGGTTCAAGTCTTGGAGTCAAAGTTGGAAAAGATCTGTATCTAATCTAAAATGATTTATAAACAGTTGAATGGCATCCTGATGCTGATGGTATACTTAATTCATAGACAGAGCAAAACAAGCATTTACAATGCGACGGTTTCGCCTTTGGAAAAGTTAGAGCTATTGGCATTGTAAATGACAACATTTGTATTTATGTGTTCGTTTTGAAAACAGATAACTAAATGGCATTGTCATTTACATTGCCAATAGCTTAATCTCTCACAAATGTGAGACCTATTGTACCCTACGGACGAGCTCAGCATACAGCAATTACTACCACACACACACACACACACACCCAGAGACACACACACACACACCCAGAGCCAGCCACACACACCCAGAGCCACACACACACCCAGAGCAGTCACATACACACGCCCACTGGAGCAGTCACACACACACACACTGGAGCAGTCACACACACACACTCTGGAGCAGTCACATACACACACACACACACTGGAGCAGTCACATACACACACACACACTCTGGAGCAGTCACATACACACACACTCTGGAGCAGTCACATACACACACACACTGGAGCAGTCACATACACACACACCCTGGAGCAGTCACACACACACACTCTGGAGCAGTCACAGGCACACACACACACACTGGAGCAGTCACACATGCACCCACTCTGGAGCAGTCACATACACACACACTGGAGCAGTCACACACACATACACACACACTCGGGATCAGTCACATACACACACACACACTGGAGCAGTCACACACGCACACATTCTGGAGCAGTCACATACACACACACATACACACACTGGAGCAGTCACATACACGCACACACACTCTGGAGCAGTCACATACACACACACTCTGGAGCAGTCACATACACACACACACTGGAGCAGTCACATACACACACACCCTGGAGCAGTCACACACACACACTCTGGAGCAGTCACAGGCACACACACATACACTGGAGCAGTCACACACGCACCCACTCTGGAGCAGACACATACACACACACTGGAGCAGTCACACACACACACACTCGGGATCAGTCAGATACACACACACACTGGAGCAGTCACACACGCACACATTCTGGAGCAGTCACATACACACACACATACACACACTGGAGCAGTCACACACACACACACACACACACACTGGAGCAGTCACACACACACACACACACTCTAGAGCAGTCACATACACACACACACACACACACACACACACACGAGCAGTCATACACACACACACTGGAGCAGTCACACACACACACTGGAGCAGTCACATACACACACACACACATTGGGGCAGTCACACACACACACACACACTCTAGAGCAGTCACATACACACACACACACACACACACTGGAGCAGTCATACACACACACACTGGAGCAGTCACATACACACACACACACTGGAGCAGTCACATACACACACACACACATTGGGGCAGTCACACACACTCTGGAGCAGTCAGTCACACACACACACACTTGAGCAGTCACACACAAACACACACACTCTGGAGCAGTCACATACACACACACACACACTGGAGCAGTCATGGTTTTCAGGTGTTTTAGTCTAATTAGTTCAATGGAAGCAAGACTACAATACCCATAATGCATTAGGTGATGACATAAAGGATGAGGACTGGATACGATGCCCCTAATGACGGAAAGAAGGCAGTCCTGCTATAGAGGTGTGGCACCAGCCTCTCTGTGGGGGTGTGGTTCCACACCTTGTCCTGCCTGGGGTTTGACATTTGAGGCTGTCACAGTGACGGTTTTCAAAGCCTGACCTGTTTTGCGTGACTTTCCACGGTAATACCACTGGCGCCCCAGGGTTGTAGCCGCAGCAAGTGTAAAACCCGGTGTCATCGAACAGAAATGGAGCAGCCCTTGCTTCCATCAAAATATCCATTCTAAATGTTTGTAGACTCTGGGGGTGAGACTACCACTTCCTAATAGCGAGCACAAACTTGCAGCAGGGCCTTATTTTATGTAAAATAGGCTTCGGTGTCATGTTTATTACTGACGGATAATCTCTTATATATGCCTCTTATTGGGCTCTTGGCAGCATGCCTGATTTGCTGTCTTTCTTAGGCCCTGTGCGTCGCTTTCTCTCAACGTCATGGAGGTTTGAGCAGAAATATCCTGTGGGGGCTGTGAAAGCAGATGTTTGCTGCCTCAGCAACGCTCCCCACAACATTCACAGGAACTGGACGGTCCCAAGGTAAAGGTGCGCAAGTTCATTTACGCTCGCAAACGGATGGTGAAAATGGAATCTCTTGAAAGTTCAAATTTACACAAGGACTTAAGTCGTTGTGTAAAACCTGTGGTTCTTGTGGGAATGATAGATGTTGTGTAGTAAAGAAACAAAGCAATGTAATTCCAGCCCAACGTAAATATGTGCATTGGACGGCGTATGTGGTGGACGTTGGAAACACAACAGGGTTTTGCGGTTTTCCATCAAACTTGTTAGTGTTTGCCGTCTCAGCCTCAAGTAATGCTCCTAGGGCGAGGGCTACACGGCGGCTGATAGGTATCCGACCGACAGCAGCCTTTGGCCCATCTCACTCTACCCAGTAACATGGACAGACGCCATAGGATTGCCTCCGAGAGCTCATGTACAATGATAGCTTGTTCCTCATTCTTAGGCGTAGGGAGACCCTATGCTTTCACTCCTACAGCTCAGTCAGCCACTGGACTTGTTACAGCTCCATACACCCCTGTCCTTGAGTGCATCTGGTGGATTGTTAACAAAAGGTGTGCTGATAACGTCACTACGATATACACTATACTAACAGCATATACTTGAACACTCCAGCTCACACGCTGGGCTGTTAACACTTTCGAATGTGCTGGTGGCGCGGTGGGCAGCCTTTACAAATCACATAACCGAAGTCTTCTGGATCCCCAAATCTATTGTTTACAGTTTACAATGCATCAGCAGTGTTGGGGCACACACGCACGAGCTCCTTGATCTTTTTATCCCACAGATGCTGCTTAAACCGTCAGTAATTTCTGCCCACCTGATCCCAGCTCTTTTCCCTGGAATGACATACCCTCCCTCGCCTTCGGTGAGTCCTTGGACAGATACTAGCATGGGGACAGTGAACAAGAATTGTATTCTGTTATGTTAAGCTGTCGACAGTCTGGCGAGATACATAACCTTAAGTAATTCAAAGTAAACTATACATTTTCAGGGACGTTCAATAATCAGATTAAACATATATGCCACTGTGTTAAAAGTAAATCAATACCTCCCTGACCCTGTCCAACTCAGCCTAGTAAACTCGATGTGACCCATCTGATCATTGGAGGCCCCGCCCCTATCTCGGGATAATGGTACCCTGACCACGGTTGATGTTTGCCGAGGACGCAGATAAAGAAGTAAGTTATGGAGAACATCACTTCCGGCAGATCCGCGCCCTCTCCCCTCCTGGGAGTGAAACATTGGACAGCTCCGTGGGAGATCGCCTTTCTCTGCTTTTAAGGGGAAACCATGAACAGGTCCGTCTGAGACTCCCAGCTACGACCCCACCTTCTTTGATCCTGGACTGAACCATGTAAGAACCCCCCCCCCTCCTTCCTACCCCTCCATCCGAGACCCTGAACAGATTTTTTTATTTTCTTTTTATTTATTTTGTGAGACCCTGGAAAGTCCAGTATGGGCACCCCCCCTCATGCCCTCCGTTATGAGACCCTTGATAGACCCCACACCCCCCCCTTCCCGCCGAGTGAAAAACTAATCAGATCTTACAAAGCTCCATCCCACGTCCAGTCCAGAAATCAAAGCCCAGTGACCCCAACAAAACAACACAGCCACATCCTAGGCATATGCAAATAAGCCCCACAATCCTCTTCCATTATTAACACCCCCATACTCTTTGGGGCTGTATCCCAAATCCCTCACATATTCGTAGAAACGGGGGCATTTGTGATTTTAATTAATTAAAAGCATTTTCCCGTTGGAGCAGTAGTCTTAGCCTCCCACCCCCTTCCCTCCCAGTGCCACCTGTGGGAATCCGCCGGGTCGAACTCCTAAGGGAGGGTGCATTTTAGAATTCCTCCAGCTGCGCACACCGCCCCCTGCCGGACGCTGCCTGCAGTACCCCGCCAGTGAAGAGGAACAGGCGTCCTACCTGGCGTATCGGCTCTTCTGGAAGTCCAGCCGCCTGGAGAGGAACATCTGAACCGGTCCATGGGGGTCCAGCCACAGCCCGGGTGGTCCCAGGGGCCAGCCCATCAGCACCAATAACAGGGAGCCCCAGTCCTGCGGGAGGGGCCCACGGGAGCCTGGGGGGTCTCCTCCGGCACCCAGGGAGGGAGCGCCGCGCCCGTGGACTCGCACAACTTCACCGATCCGGCTTTGTCTGTCACTCAGCACTGGCATGTGGGAGTCAGGCAAGGAGAAGAGGCGGGGGCGTGGGGCGGGAGGTGGCGAGGTGGAGAGAGAGCGATGGGTGCAACAGAGGAGAGGCAGGAATGGAGAAAAGAGGGCTAGACAGAGAGCGGACGGGGGTAGAGATAAAGAGAGGGGGGCTAGAAGGGAGGGGAGAAGGAAAGAGGTCAAGGGAGGGAGCGTGGGAGTGAGGGGTGGACTGGTAGGGGAAGTGGAGGAGTGGGGACGAGAGAGAAGAAAATAGAAGCGGGGATGCTGAGGACGAGAGCGCAAGGGGTGGGAAAGCGAGGGACTGAAATGAAATATGTGAAGATAGAGAGAGAAAGATGGAGGGGAGGGGGCCGCCGATGGGGTGGAGGGCTGGGCCAGCCGGCGCCACCTGTCCTGATTGTCAAAATATAATCCCTACGTTTTGAGAACATTTCGGCGTTTCGCCTGCCGCGACCCTGTTACATTTTTATCATCTCGGTAAGCATGTCCCAGTGACGTTTTCTGCAAGTCCCTGAAAAATGTATTATTCCCCACAGAGTCGCTCAGTAGAGCTTTTTGCAAAAGAGGCAACCCCAAGGAAAGAAGGAGACAGACGGCGAAACGGAGATGTGATCGAGGAAGGAATAGAACTAACAATCCTTCGAGAAGCATGAATTGCATATTATGCTATAAACCGGCATCTGTGGTGATCAGTAAATCATGAGCTCGAGTCTGGCAAGACCGGCTCCGCCGTCCATCCTTCCTTGGGTCGAAAACAGAGAACAGTTACATGCATCTAAACAGTAACATCTTTTTACAGCTGCGGGAAACTAGTACATTGCAAGATGAAAAACAAGTCAGGTCCCGGGCCGGCAGCCAATCACAGGGGCCCGGGGAATGACATCATGGGGGTGCCCCGGGCCGGCAGCCAATCACAGCGCGGCCCAGGCAACAAGGGGCGGGACTTAAAAAAAGATACGGAAACGCCCCCGAATCGCGTTCTGACGGGAAAGAGTGATTGACAGCCAATCTCTTCCAATGGCTAGCCTCCATTTATGGAGCTAGCCAATGGAAGAGAAGGCGGGACAAAGCCCCACACTGTAGGATCATAAGTTTTCGCCCTGGCGAGCACTGCTACGCAGTGCTACGCAGTGCTACGCAGTGCTACCGCCAGGGCGAAACCTAAAAAGACCAGCGTAATAGAGGTCTGTCTTGTGAGAAAAGCCAGGTCTTGAGGGCTTTTCGGAAGGTTCTTATAAACTTTGGGTCCTATTTGCAAAGAGTAAGTAAGTAAGTAAGTATGTAAAGGGCTTATAAAGCGCACGAATGCCGGGGCATCTTGGCGCTAGAGGAAGCAAGAAAAAGCTGAAGGCGAGAGTCAGGAGGCGCTTGATAGCTATAAGGGGGGAAATAGTCAAGTTATCACCTGTTTCCTGAACTGAGACCTGGATGGAGTCAGCCAAGGGTTGAGTTGAAGGTTGCTCCAGAAGTTAGATGCCATAAATGAGAGACATCTGCCTCCCCATCTGGTCTTCTTCACTGTAGGAACGTGGGCCAAGGTTTTGATAGGGAGCATGCCATTGGAATAGTTTATGGTAGTCATTAGGCCCACCCCCATGTAGGGCTTTGTGAATCAGGCACAGTGCCTTGAACTCAGTTCTCTGTTTTTCTGGGAGCCAATTTAGAGTTCTAATGGCACCAGAAATGTGATTATATTTTGGAATGTTAAACAGAGTATGTGCCACTGCATTCGGTAGTGTTTGGCGTTTAGAGAGCTGGCATTTGTCAACGCCTAGGTTCAGGGCATTACAGTAGTCTAGGCGGGAAAGAACAAGGTCCACCACAACTGTTTTCGTCCAGTCCATCAGTAGAAAAGGTAGGATTTTCCATAGCACTTTTAAAAGAAAGTAACAGGCAGATGTCAGCTGATTGATCTTACCTGAAAAATTGAGCTGGGCGTCACATAAGAACCAAGATTGGGAACAGATTGGTGTACCATTTCCAAATTCCATGACCTCGGTCTTGTTTGAGTTCAATGTAAGGTAGTTCTTATGCATCCATTTCATGATGTGGCTTAGACAACTATGGAAGCTGTCTGCCACTGAGTCTGTCATTGATGAAATGGAGATAATAATTTGGGTATCGTCCGCGTACGATACTAGTGAGAAACCATGGTCCCTAATAAGTTTGGCCAAAGGGGTAACATAAATGTTAAACAATATTGGAGAGAGAGTGGACCCTTGTGGTACTCCCCCTGGGAGGTAGAAATTGCCTGAATCTAGGGTATCCCAACACACCCTCTGTTCTCTAGCTAAGAGGAAGGAGGTAAGAAGGGTGAGTGCAGTGTCTCCAATTCCCACTGCTTCCAGCCATCGCGTAAGTACAGTATGGTTAACCGTATAGAATGCCGCTGATAGGCCAAGTAGGATCAGGATGGCCCAGCCACCCCTGTCAATTTGCCAGCTAATATTCTCATTAGCCATAATGTAAGTAGACTCCGTGGAGTAGCCGGATGGAAAGCCATGTTGTGTTGGATCCAGAAAGTAGTATTTATCTAGGTATTCCACGAGTGATGAGTTAATGGGATTTTCCAGGACTTTGGCTGATAAGGGCAGTCACACGATCGGGCGGTAGCTTGTTACTTCAAGGGGGTCCAAGGAGGGTTTCTTTAGAATGGGTCTAACATAGGCTTTCTTCCAAGAAGTTGGGAAGACACCCGTATTGATAACATTGTTCAGAAGAGGGGCGAGTAGGGTGCTGACTTTGTTCTGAACCCCATGGATAATGTCCGGAGGGCATGGGTCAGTTGGAGAGCCCAACTCAATCGCCAGTAATAAATCATTTACCCTGTTGATAGTCAAGGGGGAGAAGCTATTCAAGTGACAGGTGATAGGTGACGAGTATTCCGAGAGAGAGGCCCGAGGAGAGGAACAGCCAGCTAGGGGGAGAATGAAGCAAATCCAAAAGAGCATATGATGTTCCTAAGCGAGGCAGTGTAAAAGGAGAAGTGGAATGGACCTAGGACTGACCCTTAGGGGACAACAGACAACAGGAGACACACTCAGGGGTCAGAGAAGTAGAATGGGAACTAGTCAAGAGATAAGTGAGTGAGGCCTAGAATAGCAAGTTTGGCACCAGTGTAGGGTGGCGAGTAGTGCTGAATAGGTTGTCTGAAACAATTAAATCTGAGATTTTTAAATGTAAGAGAGCTAGTTCAGAGGGGTGGGGGAGTGTTAAAGTGGCTTTTTGAGCAGTGACTGGACGATTATCATTGTGAAGCTTTTAGCATGAATTATGGAGCTGAGAAAGAGATTTAGTAGTGAAGTTAGATTGGACAAAACGTTAATAGGACATGAGGTTTGAAGCTGAAGAGCTGTGGGGACCTGGTGGTTTGTAGGATGGATTTGAGGACTTTAGTATTGAATTGAGCTCATTGGGCTAGGTCAGGGAAATGAGCATATTCACATGGATTCAATAGGTGACATAGAGGTTGGATGGGCTAGCTAAGAGGGGCAGTTTACATTTTTGTACATGTGGGGGTGGATAGGGGAGGGTAGTGGCTCAGCGTGCTAGAGATTGTATTGTACTATAATTGCATTTATACAGCACTTAGTATCCCTGATGAGGCGTTGAAGTGCTTTATTGGTTGATTGCATGCTACTCCGAAACCCATAAAGGATTAGTGGTGAATTAGTATAGTGAAATATGAAAGAAATTTTAGCGGTGTATATGTTAGTCTGTTATTTGTATTGAGAGGTATAGTGGGCGGAACAGGTTTGCATTTATAGCATTTAGGTAGCGCATTTGCGGTCGGAGCGTTCGCGCTGCTGAATTCCGCTTTTAATTCCACTTTTCTTTGCTTTTTAACCTGTGTGTACCTGTTGGATTGTGGCCCCTTACCTGCACAGTAATAGTTGTTGCACCGCCGCTTGGCGGGTCTGGTACCTGGGGTAAGTTGTCTCTGGGACTCTGAGCGCCATCTTGGAGTGGGGTAGAGGCGCTAGTTTATCGCCTGCGCTTGACTGCGCATGAGTACCTGAGGGAAACGCCTACTTAAGGCGAGTCCCCGGCTCCCTTTCTGACAAGGTAGCGCATTTGCGGTCGGAGCGTTCCCGCTGCTGAATTCCGCTTTTAATTCCACTTTTCTTTGCTTTTTAACCTGTGTGTACCTGTTGGATTGTGGCCCCTTACCTGCACAGTAATAGTTGTTGCACCGCCGCTTGGCGGGTCCGGTACCTGGGGTGAGTTGTCTCTGGGACTCTGAGCGCCATCTTGGAGTGGGGTAGAGGCGCTAGTTTATCGCCTGCACTTGACTGCGCATGAGTACCTGAGGGAAACGCCTACTTAAAGCTCCTCCCCTAGCGGAGCGGGTTCGCGGAGCGGGCGCGCCTTCGCGTGGCCGGAGTCGTGCCCGTCTGTGCCCGTCCGCGCTAAGGCCGCGCGGGACGCTGCGGGTAGCCGGGCTCTGGCAGGCCTTCTCAGTGTGTCGTCATGCTGAGCTATTCCAGAGAGAGCCTATATACCATCGGCCAGGCTGCTCGGAGGTGCAATTTGCCGCCTGTCCATCCGTTATGCGGTCCGTATCGGTGCCGCTGTGATGGCTGGGCGCTGGATCCACCGGGGTCTATCCTCCGGAAGGCCTCATTTCGAGCCCACCAGCTTAAGGGCCCTTCGCCCTTTTTGCGGGTTTTAAATCTAAATGTTAGATCGGCTTTGAGTCACCACCAGAACATCTACGATCTAATTGAGGATGCAGCCCCGGACGTTCTGGCCATCACTGAAACCTGGCTTCAGGATACGGATGTAGCTATTCCCAATCTGGTCTGTCCTCCTGGCTATTCTATGTTCACTCTGAATAGATCTTCCAGAGGTGGCGGCATAGCGCTCATAGTCAGGTCCTGCTTTGCGTGTGTGTGGAGTGGCCTTAATATCGCCGGGTGTGAAAGCGCCTCTTTCAAAATCTCTGTCAGCCCTGAGTTTACATTCTCCGGGATGGTGGTGTACCGTCCGCCGGGGAGTGATGTGGTGTTTAGAAATTCGTTCCCGGATGCCCTTGGCACACTGGTCACTGGGTGTGCCAATTATTCAATCTTGGGCGACCTGAACCTACATTTCGACACACCCTCCAACTTGGCGGTACGCAGCATCTCCGCTGACTTAGAGGCCTTTCAGCTTGTTCAGCTGGTCTCGCAGCCTACCCATACAGGGGGACATACTCTTGACCCCTTTTTCACCAACTTTCCTGGAGACTAAAATTACATCTATTTCTCCGTTAGCATGGACCGACCATTTCTTGGTGACCATTCTGTGCCCCATTCTAACGGCCCCTTCCATCCCTTCGGTGAGACGTGTTCCAAGGAGACTGTGGAACAAACTCAGGCTAGAGGATTTTCATCGTCTTCTAGTGGAAGATCCACTGGGCCCACTGAAAGATGCGGAAGAGGGTTATGACCGCTTCTGCTCCTGGATTACCAGGGCTTTCGACACTCTGATTCCCATCATATCGAGTAAAATCAGTATTAGAGAGTCGAGTCCCTGGTACGATAGTGCCCTGCGTGCCTTGAAGGGAGCCTGTAGACGGGCCGAAAGAGCTTGGCGAAAGACATATGGGGCTGATTTAAAAGCTGCATATGCTATTTCAACCAAGATTTATCATCGGGCTATCTGTCGAGCTCGAGCGGCTTACTATGCTGCAGAAATTCGCAGTAGCCCAAACCCGTCGAAGACCATCTTTAAGGCCGTGAAGGATCTTGTGGCGAAGCGAACTTCCTCTGCTGTGGTGAGCTCCATCTCCCACTGCGAATCCCTTGCCTCGTACTTTCTAGGAAAGGTCCAAGCAATCTATCGGGCATTTCCTAGTACAGGGATCAACATGGGAAGTTCTAATGGGACGTTACACCTTACCACCCTGCTCTCCTTTCCCCCTCTCTCCTTGGAGGGGTTTGACAAACTTGCTTTGCGAGTTAAATCTGGTTCTCCATCTGATCCAGTTAGACCGGCTCTGTTTAGAGAACAGGCCTTTATGGGGCGCTCTGCTGTGTGCTCCCTTGTCAACCTATCCTTGGAGTCAGGGGTGGTTCCAACCAAGTGGAAGCAGGCGGTGGTGTCCCCTATTATCAAGAAGCCTTCCTTGGACCCGTCTAAGCCCGAAAACTACCGTCCCATCTCGCTGCTGCCCTGGCCGGCGAAGATAACAGAGGCCCATGTCAACTTGGCCCTGGCAGATTATCTCGCCCGTACCAATGTCCTCGACCCCACACAAAACGGCTTCCGTGCTGGGCACAGCACGGAGACCGCTCTTCTTGTGATGGTGGAACATCTCCGTGCGGTGTTGGATGCTGGTCAGACGGCGGCGCTGATATTGTTAGATCTCAGCGCCGCCTTTGACACCGTCTCTCACAGCATCCTCCTGCATCGGCTCGAGGAGATAGGTGTCGGCGGACAGGCCCTGCAATGGTTCCGCTCCTACCTCGGCAATCGTTCCTTCTGTGTTTCCATCCCTCCCTTCAAATCCAACTTCCAGCCACTGGCCATGGGGGTTCCGCAGGGATCCTCGCTGAGCCCCACGTTGTTTAATCTGTACGTGAGACCGCTGGCTGATGTCGCTAGGCAGTGGGGCCTAACTTTGGTCTCATATGCCGACGACACACAGCTGGCGGTTACTCTCAGCGGGGATGCGGAAGTTGATGCCCCCAGGTTTCAGGATGGACTGAAGGCGGTGGCTAGCTGGTTGACGGGGAACTGTTCAAGATCCTTTGCCTGGCCTTTAAGATCCTGAAAGGCATTGGCCCTGAAATCCTGGCGTGCTCTCTTTCTCTCTATGTCCCTACTCGCACTCTTCGCTCCCAGGGCCAGGCCTTGGCTGTAGTCCCTAGATACAGGCTCTGCCGTATGGGGGGACGTTCCTTCGGTGTAAAAGCAGCATCAGCTTGGAACTCTCTCCCGGTGGAAATTCGCCTGTTGGAGGATCTCATGGCTTTTCGGAAAGCCTTGAAAACATTCTTGTTCTAGTTCCCTCCCTTAGCTCCAGTCCGTTTAAGTATTTTTAAATTAGAGTGGTCCTTCCTGGTTTCCCTTCCTGCTGTGTTATGTTCTTTTACGCACTCCCTTGTCAAATGCGCCAGGACGCTCCTTAGCTGGAGTAGCTGTGCGCACAATAAAAAGCAATAACATAACATAACATATAGTGCTTGCTACCCCTGATGAGGTGTTGCAGCACCTTTGGGCGAGTAGTACCCTACTCCGTAACTCATAAAGGATTAGTGGTGAAATAGTTTAATGAAATATGAAGTAATTTGAGCTGTGGATATGTTAGTCTGTTATAAGGATTGAGAAGGATAGTGGAGGGATAGAAGAGGGAAAAAGGTTTGCATTTATATAGAACTTGCTACTCCTGATGAGGTGTTAGAGCACTTTTCAGTGAGTAGCACATTACTCCCGAACCCAAACAGGATCAGTGGGAATTAGTTTTGAGAAATATGCAATTAAATATGCAATTAATTTGAGTAGGGACCATGGTAGTCTGTTATTTGGATTGAAAACGAATAGTGGAGGGATAAAAGAAGAAGGGTCTAGAAATTGGTTTTTTTTATGTATAAAGTCTAAGGTGTTCCTTGTGTGTGCATGGGAGTAGTGTGTAAGAGACTTGTAAGAGAGGACTAGATTTCAAAATGGGGTTCATCTCACAGAACATTATGTGGACAGTGGTGCATGATGTTGTATTCAAGATGGCATCCCAGGCTTCAAATAATGAGACCGGAGTTCTATAGTGTGACATTCTGTCACAGTCTGAGTTTTGAAGGGAGCAGTGATAGTAGTAATGATGTGACATGGTGCAATATTCAAATTTTGGGTATAACTATGGAAGAACGACCTGTTGCATGTAGAGAGGGGGACTTGGTCGGCTGAATGAAACATTTAGGGACGAGGTACAGCACAGTATGCAGGAATAACATGTTAGTGCTCCCTATGAGCAGGCTGATAGTGTGGTAGTAATTCCACTAACCAGAGTTACTGTTAACAGCTCAAACAGTATCTCTGGGGAAAGAAAAAGACACTCTATTACGTGTTAGACTAGGGTGTCACAAACTTAAGAGCAATTACCACGGGAACAGTGGCGGTTGGCAGAGAACGGGGGTGGCAGGGTGGGGGGTAGTGGGAGGAAATACATTAAAAAATGAACCTTTTCAAATGGCCGCCCTCTCAGTGCTTCTCTTCTAGGTGATGTCTGATCTAGAAAGCAGCCAGGCTCCCTATAGCTAATGTGATTGGCCCGAGCGCTGTGGTTTGGGTTCAGAAGGGGACTGGGGGTCTTTGCATGTGAAAAGTGTGCATGGCTGTTTGGCCGGGCCCAGACGGCCAGCCAAGCAGTTATGCGCACTTGGAGTGTGCAAACCACTCCTCCCCCTGCAACCCCAGCCCCGCCACAACCGAGCCCCATAGCAAAAAAAAAAAATGATAATAACAAGGTTATCAATTTATTTTAAAAAATTCTGCTCTGTGAACAGTGGGGCAACGTTCCTCCACCTTAGCGGAGCAGCAGCCCCTGCAGGGGAATAGGAATATACCCAAGTCCCATTATTATTTCTCATTCGTGGCCTGATTTTGACACAGACATTTTTGCTGCTTTGAGCAGTTATAGTCCACTGAGGAAAACACCCACGTCTGTGGGATTATAATATTACAAATATACCTTTTCAACAGAACATTAAAAAGACTGAAGCATTCACCAATTTAGGTTATCTTTTTCGAACATGTGTAATTGATTTTTACTCATTTTTACTCATTTTACAGTATCAAAATTTGGATGTGCATCATTTTAGAACAACAATACAATACTTGTATCTGGTGTCCAGGATACACTGTTTTAGTATGGAGCAGTTAGCTGTTCAGTAAACAACATTAAAACAAGAAACCAAAAAGCCCAGGGTCGCTAACCACTAGCCAGCACCTGAAAATTTAACAGTCAGTGATGTTGGGTCACATTAAGGGGGCTTAGCAGATTAGAATTACTTCATTCTTTATCACCTCAAGTTGCTGTTTGGAGGTGGAAAATGATACAGTGGACAGGGGTGGGGGGGTTTAACCCCCAGCCATGTATAGCCCTCACAGCCTTTTCGGTTAGTGATTCCCTATCATTATCATCACCTCAGAAGGCTGATAATGTAGTGTTGCACACCCAGGCATAGTCAGGTTTCTTTGTCCTATATCTTACCACCACGTGCAACAGCGTGTACTTTCATCACCTCCAACTGCCACTTCAACAAGGTAGGGTCACCCACTGCATTCCAGCTCATCGCTATATAATACTGTAGCCAGGTCTTTGAATTTTTTTAGTGACCTTCTTGATCCTGATCATAGAAACTCACCCAAAAATCAAGGTTCGGTTGTGCAGTTAGGTTGATTGTGTGTGGCATTCTTTGTGAGATGCACCACTGCTTTCCAATATCCTTTGAGGTTCAGGCAGCCCCGCACTATGCAGGAGACATTTGCGGCTTCCACGCCACATCCAGGGCATTGTGCTGTCATTCCTGAGTAAAATTTATCGATTTTCTGAGATATGACCCGTGTCATACACAAATAAATTAAACTGAATCCTTTTGAATCTAGTCTTCTGTGAAACAGTTCAAGGAAATTCAAAACATGCCTCTAGTCCTTGTCTTCGATGGGCTTGTCTTGCGGCATTGCTCATTTTTTCAAAAAAATTCCAGTGACCATTTAGAGTATTTAAAGACTGCTCAGTAAAGTAACAACATTACCCTAATGTATATGACAAAGGTATGGGCATTTCTAAATCCCCTGTCTTATATTTCTGCTGCACCTTATCTTTCGGTGATCTGTAAAGCAAGAAATGCGGATCTCTTAATCTTGCTGTAAGTCGTGGTAGTCATTGAGAGTCCTGCTCTTGTAGAAGTCACCCTCCACCTTGAAGCCTCTCTCTTACGAAGCCTGTCTTTAACATCTTTCTCATCCACCCTTGGTACCCGTCAATCCTGTCAATGGAATTTCTGGCCTGCAGGGTGTTGAAGTATGCAACAGCCATAAACAGGGTGTCCAGCAATGATTAAAAAACCTGTAATAGTTTTAAAAAACTAGCCACTGTGCTCCTGGGTTTCAAGAGCAGACCAGTTAGAACCTCCCTTGTGGGAGCGCCACTGTGTCCTTTTTCACTGGGCCTCTTGTGGTTTCTTAATCACTGGGCTGCCCATTGCAATTGGGCAGCAGTGTAAATATAGTTTGAAATCCGGAACCACCAGTCCTCCTTCGTCTGCGGGCAGACAGAGTTTAGGCAGTGCCTCTCTGAGCCCCATACCAGGCACAGCAGTGTAATGCCAAGCTTGCAGAAGATCAACCTCAGGATTCATATTGGTTGCACCGTAAAGTAGAATAAAAAGTGTTGTAACGCCTTCAATTTAGATAGGGTCTGTTGGTAACTGGGTACTGGTTGAGGGGGGTGAAACCCTACTCAAGCAGTAATTAATCAACCGCATGAGACTAATTGTGTTTTTGGATTGGAAGTTGCTGCTGTCGAGGGGCGAAGCAAGTAGGCGAGCGAGGCGGAGCGGGAGCAAGCAGGCACGGGGGCACGAAGCTGCTGGACCACCAGCGGGTTGTTAGAGGGTTGTCAGCTGATCTTTCAGGGCTGCGGCAACGGCTGCGGCAACAGCTGCGGCAACGGCTGCGGCAACGATTGCGGTTTGTGGCCTGATAAGGAGCGGGGGGAGCGGCGTGCAGATTGGATCCAGCAGCGGCTTTTCCCGGCTTCCGCGGGAAAGCCCGCGGAAGTCCCCCCCGTGACTTCCCGCGACCTGCGGCTCTTGGCGGATCTCGGCCGCAGGTGGTCGGGGCACACCCAGGGACCGGAGCTGTGGGACAACAGTGGGCCAGACCTCAACGAGCACTGTGAGTACCCGCAAGGCCGCTAGGGGAGGTACATCCCTCTCTAACGGCGGTGGTCGCGGCGCTGCTCACTTTGAGCCTACCTTGCCCGCGCTGCGAGCTGTTTGCCCCCATTAGCTTCGAATTTCGAACTTGCGCCGATGCTCAGGCCGCCTCAAAGGCCACAACGTCTTTTGAGCTGGCTCTAAGGATTTAAAAGGCCACCAAAGGACTCAAAAAGGGGCCCTAAAAAGACCACAAAAAAGTGCCTAACGAGCATCCGAGGAGCACTGTGGATGTTTCTCTCCCCCCCCACAGTGAGACTGAACTACAGAGCCTTCCAAGACCCCCAAGGCCCCCTCTTAAGATCCCTTGGGAGCAGCAGAGCACCAAAGTCAACCGCGCGGGGAGCCACCAATTGCGATCTACTACTCATTGTCTCCGGCAGCTTGGGTTCACTGCTCACTGCTCCCCTAGGTCATTCCTAGGTCTCTCCAGGGTCACTCCACCCTACCCCAGCCCAGGCCTTTCTGACTGTCCGGTTGCTTCAGTGGCTGGAAAGGAGAGGACGCGGAGGCAAGCAGGAAGCAGGGAGCAGGGAATAGGGAGCAGGCAGCAGCCAGTGCCAAGCGGCTAAACGCTGAATACTGAATACTGCATACTGAATACTGAATACTGAGCTCTCTGTACTCTCCGCACTCACTGCATTTATCGCATCCATTACATTCTCACTGCCCACCGCATTTCAGAACACCACAAGAGCAGCAAACAGCAGACCTAACCTGCCACAAGCACATCAAACAGCAAACCGAAACCGAATCCACCTACACGTCTGTTCAGGCACCGGAACGTCAGGTGAGCAATAGTAAAAGGCCTGCCAAAGGACTGCAAGGGCTGTAGGTTTGACAACTGAATCACGCCTTTAGCCACTAGGCGGACCTCAGGCGACTCCATGTGACTTAAGGCGAGCTCATGAGGTCGGTCAGGACTAGGGAGGCCTTGGCGTCCAAACCAAAGGTAAAAAAAGGGAAGAAACTAAACCCCAGCGTAAACAACATCATAGAGCCAAACCTCATCACAACTGAGCATACATCGGCCGAGGTTCAGAGTACGGCAGCAACACAACAGCAAGCCACAAGCACAAGCTTAAAAAACTGTTACCAACCAAAGATTTATACAAAATTCAGCTTCTTAAAGGATGTGGGCTCAGCCATCTTTTCAACCAATACATCTTTGCAAGGCCTGCAAACCCCATTGCTACCACTGCTACCAGCATCACCATCACCAACGCTAGTATCCACCACAAGCCTTTTACTTCTAGACAAACCTATGGTACAACAGCACCAAGGCGAGATTTTGAATCACAGAAACAACAGCATTTCTCAGAGGACCCCGAAAAATGGAGAGAAGCCCCACGAATTGGTCGTTGACCCGCCATCACCTCCACTACAATTCGCAGGCAGACTGGAAATCGCCAGTCTTTATACCAGCCAGAGGACTCCACTGGCAGAACACAAAGCGAACAAAATAGTCACTACAACATCACAACAAGATTACAAACCAAGATGGTCAAAGCCAAGGAGGAGCCCGAGGTCGAACCAAGGACAAAAACAAAGGTACAAATCAGGCAAACAAACATTAGTCCTACAACAAGCACGCTAACCAGAAGTCACAGTACGCCGATCAAGATAATAGATCCAACAACGAAAAGTCCATTACCAGTCGCAGATCTGTACGGCTATGCCCAAGGCAGTGCACCTTCCAACCTGGGAGGACCAGGGGCAGGCTCTCAGGACCCAAGCCAGAAAGAAGACAGCAGGGTTATGGTGTCTTACATTAACAAACTCGAATGGGAAGATATGCTTGCAACCTACAACCCAGACCAGGAGTACCCCCATTAAAACTCCCCACAGGAGTCTCCCAGGGTCACCACAGCTCACAATGCCAACAATAGAAAAAACAAGAAAGAACTCAGGAAAGAACAAAACTCTGGTACCTGGAATTCTCACTTAAACACAATTCAACTAGCCGTCGAAGCCTTGCAATTCCAATCAGAAAAGATGGAGTTGCAATTAACACTTCTGAATACATTGGTAGTTTTTACAGACGCTAATGACGATAAGCTGGACAACCTGAACAGCTTGATAATGAGCGCACAAACAAACACCTGCCTCAGTTGCAACTGCAACCAGGTAGTTGACGAACTAGCCACTCTGCCATTAATGCTAACTGGTCTTATAAGCGATATAAAAAATTCAAATGCAGATAAGGCAACAAAAGATTTGGGCACCATCAAAATCGAAGAGGGATTATCTAGGAGGGAAAAAACAGGCAAAAGGCCAAAAGACAACCTTGATGACCACAACAAGGAGATAGCACCGATTGGAAAAGGGAATCTGCAAAAACTTCACGCTAAATAACGTCGCCAACTAAAAAGGAAAGAGCGCAATCAAAAACTATAAACAAACATCAACAAAATACTTTTCCATTTTCGCAGGCACTCAGGAAAAACATACAACTAATGCAAGTAATGCAGGGTCAACACATTGGGTAAACCCGGTATCAAATACTTCCAATAAACAGCAAAAACCAAACAGAAGAATGAATGAATGAATGAATGGCAGTCTTATAATGCGCAGACTTAGCCCATGGGCATCAAGGCGCCTAACCAAAATGAAAACATGATATGTGAGCCGATGACCAGCTTACAGATACGCCTCTGCGAAAAGCCAGGTTTTTAATGCTTTCCTGAAGGGTCCAATAGAGGGTAGTGTTTTTAGTTCCAGGGGGAGAGTGTTCCACAACTTAGGGGCCAGCACAGAAAAGGCCCTTCCTCCCACCTAACTTTACGAGCCCGAGGAACAGCCAGGAGATTCTTACTGGAGGAGCGTAGGTTTCTGCTGGGAGTGTAGGGAACCAGCAGTGATCGTATACCTTCAGAGCTTTCTCCAAATAGTGTCCCGTAGACAAGGCACAGGATCTTAAAAGAGATCCTGGCCTGAATCGGGAGCCAGTGCAGACTCTTCCTAGCTACAGTGGCAGACGAGCGGGTGGGGATATCAAGGATGAACCGTGCTGCCGCGTTTTGAACAGTCTGCAGGCGTTGTATCAGGCCTATGTTCATGCCCGAGTAGAGCGCATTGCAGTAGTCTAACCGGGATGTAACTAAGGCCACCACCGTCTGTTTGCGGGCTTTCAAGGAAAGGTAGTGCGTGATTTTCCTCAAGATTTCAATGATGCCCCAACAGTTGGAGACCGTTCTATTTACTTGCACCATCATAGTAAGAGCTGTGTCAATCATTACTCCCAGGTTCCGAGCAGATTTCCTGAGCCGTGGGCACGGTCCAAGGGATGGGGGCCACCAGTCATCCTGGTCTCCACCAAAGATCAAGACTTCGGTTTTCTCTCCGTTCAGCTTCAGTGAGTTCAGAATCATCCACTGTGAAACTGCCTCCATGCAGTTCCTGAAGCTGAGAGCGGAGGTACTCACTGAGTGGGAGAGAGAGATCATGATTTGTGTGTCATCAGCGTATGACACCACCTCCATCCCAAAAGATCTTACTAACCTGGCAAGTGGGGCCACATATATGTTGAAAAGGGTGGGGCTTAGAGCCGACCCCTGTGGTACCCCACACTGCACAGGTTTAGCTGGGGACAGGAACTCTCCCAACTTGACCCTCTGCTCCCTCTGATTAAGGAAAGAGGACAGCAGGCTCAGCGTTGGGCCCTCTACCCCTATCTCCCTAAGACGAGCTATTAAGATTGGGGGAGACAGGGTATCGAAAGCTGCTGTCAGGTCTAGCAGGATCAGTAGAGTCGTCTGTTCCCGATCAACCTTGGAGCGTATGTTATTAACTACCACGGTGAGGGCCGACTCGGTGCTATGGTGCTTCCTGAAACCATGCTGCAACGGATCAAGGAGGCCAGAGGAATCGAGAAAGGCGGTTAGATGTTGATTAAGATGTATCTCAAGCATCTTTGCTGGGGCCGGCAACAGTGAGATAGGTCGAAAGTTCTTTAATATCTCCGGATCTAGTGTCGGCTTTTTCAGCAACGGCTTGACGACGGATCATGATGAAACAAAGGTTCAAGATTCGCCAACAAGAGACAAAATCATACAAAACGAAGAACAAAACAAAACACTGAACATCCAACCATTTCCAAAAATCGGCAGTGGAAAGATCAGCCAGGAGCAAGACAATCAAGAACAAACAAGAGAACCAAGACCCCCAACTAACGAACCTGCTCCTCCAGGGCAAGCACGCGGCCAGATGCACAACCCAGAGGCATCAAGCTCACTTGAAATTAAGCAAACAACTATTTCAAATCCCCACACTGGGGACAGAAAAAGAACCAACGGCCCAACGACAATCCCAAATCATGAGGAAACAACAAGGGACACAGGAACTAAGAGCACTCACATCACAATCAGACCAACGGGGAACTCACTGGTAAAATGGCTATACGATAAGGGGGCAGAACCAAAGCAAACTCCACTAAAACAAACAATAACAAATCCAAACACAAAGATCTCCTTAGCAACTGGAGCAAGTAAACACCTGGAAATCCAGGAAGTAAAACTACGCAATGGACTAATGGCTACAACACACCGATCACCAGTGAAACAACAAAGACAAGGAAACAGCCGACAGTCGACAGAGGTCCTGGTCTTTCACCCCGAATACACGTCAAAGGGGCAGCAGGACCTGCTAAACCGTGGTAATATCCTCAGACTAATGAAATCCATCCTAAAACTGGGGGGAATAAGTTCAAAGGACTTAGTCTCTGTAGAATTTCTACCTGCAGCTAACCCACAAAGCTCGGAGGCAACTAAGACAACTTGAACTTCAAGCAACATTGCAGATTTGATCTTAGCTGAACAGGAACTTCTCAAATACTGGGGAATCAAGTTGGCCCCCTTTTAAAAACCAGCCTACCCTTTACCATTCCTGAGCAGGACGAGCCCAGCGCCAAAGAAACATCAGTTTCACACTTTCAGTTTATTCAGGGACGCACGGGGAAGCTCACCAAAAAGGAGCATAAGCAGCCCCTGGGATCGTCCGTAATTACGTTCAACTGCAGTAGCGGAGTCATACCAAGCTTCAAGAAGGGAAACACTGTCCCGCACTATCATCATACGCCCTGGCGAGGACTGACGCTACTTACAAGACAGAGCTGGTAGCGGGGGAAGGGCATTAACCCCAGGCATCTGCTCTTGGAATATCAATGGTTTAACCACAAAAATGGACGCCCCAGATTTCCAGCCCTACATCTCCCTTTTTGATATAATAACGCTTCAAGAAACTTGGCTCAAGGCCCCACAGCACATCAAGGGCTACACATGTTTTGCCACACCAGCCGCAAGGACTAGTAGGTTCGGCCATCACTCAGGAGGACTGGCCACCTATGTCTCCACCACAACAATAGCTTCAGCAACCCTTAGGGACTCAATTTCAAATACAACACTAACAGTTAAAATAAGACTTGCCCTTGAGAATAAAGAAGAGGAGGTATGCATAATCAACTCATACATCCATCCAAAATATAAAGCGAAAGACTCATCCAAAATTATCAATCAACTGGCTGAGTATGCTACCCAGATGGAAAATCCACTCTTCCTTCTGACAGGGGACCTAAATCAAGATCTATTTGGCTGGTCAGAAGGAGAGGAGGTACTGGCTCTAAATAGAATTTATAATATACCACCGCAAAGTGCCCTACCGGATAGGAAAAAACATCGCAATAGCCGCTTTCTTCACGACCTAGAACACCAAAACAAAGAATAAAGAGTGGGCGGACATCATGCAACTCTTATTCGTGGAAATTAGGTCACTAAACAGAATTCCAGAATCCTGGAGGGGGTCGACGATTGTTCCTATCTACAAAAAAGGAGAAAAGGCTGACCCAAACAACTACAGTTTAGTAGACCTTCTTGACAACGAGGCGAAATACTTTGCCAGCTCTATACTAGAGGAGATTGCACTTTGGTCTGAGTCAAACCTGTTAATACCGCTGAATAAGACTGGCTTTCGGAAAAAGACTGGAACATCAACAAACATCCTTGCCATTTCACTAATTATCGACGCAGCAAAATCCTCTAAGCTTCCGCTACACTTGTGCTACATCGATTTCAGCGCGGCATTCGATAACATCGAGAGAGGTAGACTATGGGGGAAACTGGCACAATGGGGCCTACCGCAGTCGACCCTAAACATGCTGATGCGTCTCCATACGGACACCTGGGTGCAGGTAAAACTAGGAAGTGGCACTCACCTGTCCTCAAAAGTACGAACCACCAAAGACTTAAACAAGGGTGTGTGCTTGCGCAAATTCTGTTTAACCTTTTTACGGCGGACCTACCAAGAGCGCTCGACGCCTGCAACTCCCACTCACCGAGGATAGGAGGGAAAACTCTGAGCAATCTTCTGAACGCATACGACGTAGTGCTACTCAGCCACACCTACATTGGTCTCCAACGTCTTCTGACTGAAATGCAAAGATACGCCAAGGAAAACAACCTAAAAATAAACCTCAGTAAGACTCGCACAATGTCAATTAACACTAACAAAAAACAACAGAAGAGTTGGTCTCTTGGTGGTATAAAAATTGAGCCAGCTTATGTGTATAAAGATCTGGTAGTCATCTTCGACAAAGAAGGTGCTTTCGTGCACCAGAAGCAGGAAATAAGAAGGAGAGGTTCACTGATCGCCTTGATGATGAAAAATCTGGCAACCCAACTGATGGGTCCGACTCTGACCCTGTTCTTGAAAGTAATCCAGGCGAAGCTGGTTCCATCGATTACCTATGGCGGCGAGGCTATGCGGGGAAGAGATTCCAAAGACCTGGATAGCACATAGGTTAAAGCTTACAGAACAATGTTCTCGCTCCTGACATCTCCGGCTCAAATAAGACTGGAGTTCGGCCTGCAAAAGCAAGATCTAGCAAGGTACGGGGCATACATCATTTGCTGGCATAAACTTAGAAGCGCCACTACAGATACACTAAACTCTCTGCTATGGCAGGATATACAAAGCAGGGATGCTTCCGAGGCAAGAATTTACCTTCAAGCAGCATTGAAAGCCACTAAACTGTCAGTGCTCTGGGACACACAACTTAGGCATAGCACTTTCAAACAACTAGTCTGGAAAAATGTTAAATCACTCTCCTTACTGGAGGATAAGGCACTATTCTCAAAAAGATCCCATGCATGGATGACCCTAAATTCTTATAAATCACTAACACCACAAATATACTTCAACCAGGGTTACCCGAAAGCCACAAAAATGAACCTTTGAAAATACTGACTAGGGATTCTGCCTAGTACAGAGCACCTACCGCCATGGCTCAGGAAAGACGGAAATGAAGCCTGCAGGCTATGTAATCACAAGAATGGTGACATTCTTCACGTAATCTGCTCATGTGCAGAACTGCAACAAGCACGCCAACTGCTTCTTAAAGACCAACTTAAGCAAAAAGGGATCAGCATCAGAAGGCCAGCGGTGCTCGCCTGCCTGAATCAGTTAAACACTAAACTAAACTGTAGATTTGTGAAATTTTGGCCAACGGCCAAGCAAAGAATGCCAAGACTGCCAAAATCGGTGGACAACGCTACAGACTCCGGCCGATTAACATGCGGACAATAGTATCTAAGGACATATTCACTGCACATGTCCGTCTAGCAGCAGTTGGTCATCCTTGTGAAAAGCAAAACTCTGGTGGCAAAAATAGTACATGGACGAACAGGACGGGATCAATCTAATACGGGGATCAGTATTGCTCACCACTCAGTGTAAAAAGTGTGGTTTGACCAGTTTTATTGAGTTATTTTGTGTAAACTGTAATAAATTTCCAATTTTATGACCTATTTCAATGGTTTTAAATAATGATGTTTTAAGAAATGTTGTAATATGCATTGCAATGGTTTTAATTAACTATGCATAATAAATTAAACTTAAACTTAAACCTACTCAAGCAGCAACCACAGTTTGTGTCTGGTTGAAGTCGTAAGCAAACCTAAGATTAACCTGTGCTTAACCCTTTGGTTGCTTGGCAAAAATGCAGTCAGACTTAATTTAGTGCTGCATAATGTGTAAAGTTTTTATGCAGCACTTCAAACAGTAATAAAGTGAAAACACAGCACAAGAAATATCCCACACCGATTTAGGAACATAGAGTAAAACTTAATAAATTGTTTGACACCAAAATGACAAAAATCCAATCAGTAGAACCGGAGATATGCAACTTTAAAGATTTATGTTTAAATAGTGCTTAGATGCACCAAGCGCTAACTGCGATTATCTGGTCATGCCGGTCCAGGGCAAAGTTTAGGCTGACTATGATCGAGCACAGACCGGGTACAGGGACCAAGTTAAGCCAGCTGAACAAATTACCTTAAATGTTGGTTGCGAAGCGTTGCGAGATCCCATGTCGATGATACAGAGCACAGTGGTGGTCTTGAGGAAGCAACAGGCTGCGATGCGAGGTCCTGCATCTGAGATGCATCGTGCAGCAGCGGTTCTGAGGACACCTTCGACGGACTTGCAATTTGAGGTCCTGTGTCATCGTTAAGGAGGCTGTTGAAGGCTGGCCTGCAATGCTAAGTCCTGCATCAGCGATGTGTTGCGCAGCAGTTCTGAAGAGCTGGGGGCTGCGATGCAAGGTCCTGTATCGGAGATTCATGGCATAGCAGCGGTTATGATGCGGAGCTGCGAGGAGATGTCGCTGAACTTTGAGGTTTCTCAGATTGGGCGCCACAGCCCGGGTGTTAGGCAAATAACTTCCACTCTATCTTCCACCAGTACCGGGGCGCTGTCCTGAGACCGTATTTTCACCCCAGGGCCTGTACCCAGAGGATGAACAGGGAACAAGGATGAGTCCTCCCTCAACCTGACCCTCCTTCTGGTCTCCCATACTCTCTGCTTGGGAGTGGTTCCCCCAGAAAACTCAACTGTCCGGGTGCCCTGGGCAGCCGCTACTCCCAGCTCTCCTGACACCAGGGGGAGATTCAATCCCCAGATTGTAGTCTATGGGCATCTGGGAACCAACTATGACCCTCCTCTGGGTCACCTTCCCACCCCACTCCAGGGAAACCAGTGCCATGGGGTGAAAAAAGTTCTGCCCCTCAACCTAATTTACTCTACACACCTGGCCAGTGCATTTCTCTGTAGAAACCAGCCTTTCCACAACTATGATCTGGCTTTCCCCGATGTCACCTCCGAGCAGTGACAGGGATCCTATTCACCTTCACTTGGTGGAAGTGACGACTTCCACGCTCAGGGATCACCAGCTCACCCTCTGAGTCTATCTCCCAGCTAAGGGAGATTATGGCATGGTGTAGGACCTTATTCCCCCTAAGGCCACACTGGCCATTCCTGTAGAATTCCCACCAGTAGGGAATTTCTTGGGACAGACAGCCCCCTTATTGTGTCCTAACTGGTAGCACTCAAAGCAGCGTGGTTGGAAATAGGGCCCCCAGGGCCACCACCCACCAGAACTTCATCCCTGTTTCTCAAAAGGGCCTTGGCAACCCTATCCCCCCACCTTACTCTGATACTTGTCTGGGTCACTTTTGACCTCCCTCTCACCTTGCTGAGGGGAACTGAACCACGCTTCTTGGAATCACTCCCAGGTACCGTCTTTGACACTCTGGTACTTATCCAGAAGTCAGCCTCCTTTCCTTTCAGTGAGCTTGCTGTCAACCAGGTGCTTGTGCAGCTCTACAAAACATGTGCCAAGCTGCTTGTGCTCTCTCAAAACAAGATTGTACAACCCAGTAAAATTATTCACTCTGCTGCCCCGCACCTAACCATTCAGTGCCTTGCTGGCTTGATGAAGAAATCTACCCAAGACTGATTCTGCATATTTTGGATATTTGGATATCTATGAATCCAACGCTGTACTACTGTGGGGTGAACCCAAATTTGCTAACAAGGATGACTTGTGTGGGGATGTCCTTCATCCTGTCCCCCAGCTCCAGTGTAAGATATCCCTTCCAACTGCAGGCATGTGCTTCCAAAGTGATGCTCTCCAATACTCTTCCGGGATCCTGTGCATCATGAGGGTCACCTCATTGGCAGAAAATCACTTGTCAATATCATCCGTTACCACATAGTTGGTTACCAGATCTTTAGGTATGTGAACCTTCTTGTCCCCCTCAGACACTGCGGGTATGCTGCCACCATTGTAGCTGGACTTTGCTTGTCTAGCTCTGATATCCAGCTCTCTGAGACTTAACTCATTAGCCATTCTCCTTTTGTCCAAGGCTCTCTCAGCCTTCATGGCCAGTTTATTTTCCTCCATCTTAAGTCTGGCCATCTGCAGCTTGCACTCCCTTTCATCCTTGGAAGGACCCACTGCTTTCTGCTGCAGGAGTGAGTTTAAATTCAGGAGAGAAGTCATGCCACCTCACCTGTGTGCTGCATGTCAGGAAATGCTGCAAGGTCCTCCTCTTGCCTCTCCATATCCTCCAACTCATCCTGGTCCTCTGCTGCTGTCAGCAACTGGTGAGCCTCTGCCCAGGCCCTCAGAGCTTTCTGAAGCTCCAGCGTTTTGGTTCCCTTTTTGGCTGGAAGTTTCCTTTCCTTACAGAACTTCTTGAGCTCAGTTAAAGTGTAGCTCGCCAGGTTGATGAGCTCGACTTCCATTTCTCCATGTATGGTCACAGACAGTCAGCTAGAATGAAGGTGAATTTGGAAAAAGCCAAAGAGCCAATCAAGGTGAATTAAAAAGAAAATAGTATCAAATTATTTATCTTGGATTTTTAGTGTAACACAAAATCACTGAATGGCACTGTACAAACACATGTCCTAATTGAACTGCTGCCACTAATGTAGGAAATTGGGTTACTGGTTGTCCAGGGTGAAACCCTTCTCAAGCAGCAACCACAATTCGTGTTAGGGTGAAGTCACAAGGAGACCCCAAATTAAACTGCGTTTAACGCTCTGGTAGCTTGGCACAAAGCAGTCAGGCTTAACTTAGAGGCAATATGTAAAGTATTTATGCAGCACACAAACAGTAATAACGTTAAATCCCAACGCAAGAAAAATCTCACACCAATTTAGAAAAACAGAGGCAAATGTAATAAATTATTTGCCACCAAAACGACAAAAATCCAATTAGGAGAACTGGAGATATGCATATTTTAAACATTTATGTAAAAATAGTGCTTAGAAACACAGCGCGCCAACTCTGGTCATCTGGCCGTGCCAGACTGGGACAGAATCACAAGTTCAGGCCGACTGTGGTGGAGCGTGGGCCGGGTAGAGGGATCAAGTTAGATCCACTGAACAAAGTACCTTAAATACTGGTTGCGGAGGGTTGTGAAATCCCTTGTTGAGAATGTGTCATGCAGTGGCAGTTCCCAGGGTGCTACTGGCTGTGTTGCAAGGTCCTATATCAGAAATGCATCACGCAGAGACGGTTCCGAGAAGCTGCATGTTGTGTTACAAGGTTCTGGGTCGGACATGCATTGCGCAGCGGCGATTCTGATGCGTAGCTGCGAGGAGATACGTTGCCCTGCATCTGTTCTGCCTAAAAGACCACTGCTGGGCTGGCTAAGCACCTTCTGGCCCACTTGCAAGGGTACAGAACTGGGGTGATATCACTTGGGGCAAGACACACAGCAAGCAGAGTGCAGGTGCTTGAAGTCTTTTCTGTCCCTGAGGCTCTGATCAGTAGGCCAGCCAACTAGCCCTTGGAGTCACTCTGGTGGTCCTGGGTTCAGGATTCAGGTCTAGTCTTTCTAACGCAGGCAACACAGCAGCAAGGCTGCAGGACAGCAGAGTCACAGGAAAGCAGAGTAGCAGTCCTTCTTGCTGCAGAGTAGCAGTCCTTTTTGCAGCAGAGCAGCACACCTGTCCTCTGAGTCTACCAAAGGTCCAGACGTGTTCTGAAGAGTTGGGTGTGAGGGTCCAATATTTAAACTTGGTGCCACCTTTGATGTAGGAGAAGGTTTTGGAGGTTTCCAACCCCAGAGGTGTTTGGAATTTTGTGCCTCCCTGCCCTGTCCCCAGTTTGTCTTGGGGCACAAAAGACTAGTGTGAAACCCTTTGTGAGTATGCTGAGGCAGAGCCTTTTTGATGGGCTCAATTGCTATGTAACAGCTCCTCCCTCCATCAAGTCAGAGATGGCCCATCCTGCCAAAACCTATGTATTCCCTCTTTGTCTCACTGTCTTGAAATAATACACAAAGATCAACTTCCAGCTAAACCTAGTCATGTGAGCCAGGATACAGGCTGCACACACCAAATGGTTAGGACAAGAACATGCAAACTTTCTAAATGTAGCATTTTCAAAATTGTGATTTAAAATACAACTTATCATTAAGGGTTTTAAATTAAAGTTCTTTAGAAACCAAATTTGACATTCCTACCTGCTCCCAATTGTACAAATAGCTTTTGACTTCCAGGACATGTAAAAGGTAAATTCCAACTTTTTAAATACACAGCACCCTGCCCCACGGGCTGTTTAGGGCCTGCACTTGTGGGGTTTATGCATATTAAAAAGGAAGGTTTGCACCTGGAAATAGGTTTATTTTTCCAGGTCGAAGTAGTTTAAACTGCATTCACAGGCTGCAATTGCAGGCCAGATACTTGTTTAAAGGGCTACTTGAGTAGGTGGCACAATCAGTGCTTTATGCCCGCTAGTAGCATTTAATTTACAGGCCCTGGGTACAGGTAGTATCATTTTACCAAGGACTTACAAGTAAATTAATGGTGCCAATTGGGTGTAAGGTGATTAAACCATGTTCAAGGGAGAGAGCATAAGCACCTTAGCACTGGTTAGCAGTGGTATTGAGCACTGAGTCCTAAAGCGAACAAAAACAAATTCAGCAAAAACAGTAGGAGTAAGGCAAAAAGTTTGGACTGACCCTGCAGGGGGCCAAGTTCAACAGTATCACTATTATACCTGACACTGACAGTGGCAGGATTCTCCAAAATGTCACTCCACACCTCATTGACACCAGTGCAGGTTAGTTTCCGAACAGTAAACTTGCACTCCCTGATAACGAATTGTGGTGGGCTCCCGACTCAATTTATGACAGACCCACTGCAATCGCTCACCCACCCTGGGGTGCAGCAGGCAAATGCTGTACTTTTTCCAGTTCACCTCGAGCCCCAAGTCATTTCAAAACATCTTGACAACCCATTTACTTTGAGTGTGAGCATCTCTCAGCAACTTAGAATTGAGGCAGGTGCACAGCTTCCCTTTGTCGTGCCTTTTTCACAGATTTAGAGTTAATTTAAAGGTGCTCCACAAGTGGCGTCCGAACGCCCTATGACGCCTAAAATGAATCAAATTAACGTGCTCCTAATGGGTCATTAGTTGCATCCTTGCAGGCACACAATCACCCCTCAATAACCAATGAGGGTTCTGAACACAGTATTCCTTCAATATTTCTTCATGTTTTATTTCACAGCAACAACAGCACAGTGACCACAAACAGTGATATCTAATAAGTTATGGTGTCTAATGTGAGACCCCATTTGCAGTGTTTTCACAAATTGTGCCATCGCTATTGTGGACAACCATGTCTTGCCTATTTCTCAATGGTTTAAGAGTCAGACATTACCTGTCTGGTTCATACCCTTGCTTTGCATTTGGCGTATAGCAACAAGGTTCAAACAATGGATCATGCTACTTAGCCCAGTCTGCACTTCACATCCTGTAAAAACCTCCAGCTCGGCGTGTCAAAAGCTTATTCAGTATCTTCCTGTAATTCTTCTTCTCCCCTGAGTTTTGGCACCAAGCTGTCCATGACTCAGAGCAAGCATCATATAGGCATGAACTAATTGCATTCTGGGATGAATCCTCTCTTATCAGGGTGAATCATATCTAGCATCAGAAAGAGAAGCCCATAAGCCAATACCTAATTCAGGATATTATATTCAGTATTTAACATTGATCGGGGTCTCTATATGGCATCACATCTGCTGTGTCCAGCTCTTGTTTGGGTAATAGCACCAACAGGGCCTAGCTTGTTGTGTAAGGTAGGGGCTGTTTATGCAGTGTAGTACTGTACAGATCTGCCATCCAAAGGGCTAACATGGCTACATATGAGAAGTTTGATTAGACTGGGAAACCATCAGAGCTGGGTGTTTTATTCCTGGCCATTTCCTTAATTGTGGCTTTAACGTCTGCTTCTGATACATATGTCCTTAGATCTTCCATGTGTTCAGGGAACAAAGGCCACCCTACTCACAAAGAACCAGGGTATCTATTATATAACAAGGGAACAATGGTTCCTGTGGACATTGTATAGTATACTTGGGAATAGCTATGCACAATGGAAAATGTCATAGGTGAAAAAGATGCTGAAAGAGAAAAACAAGTGAACTGTATGCAAAGCAAAGACCACAATTCTGTGTGTGTAAATATTATAACGGTATTATATTGCAGAAAAAGAAAGTGCTCGGTGTCCCAAGTGACTTGGAACATACAACATTTTTAATTGCAGAAGCGCATTGCTGGGTCGCGCTTACCCTTGGCTGATCACTGCGTGGACTTTCACCAAACCTCGCCGCACCCGCTTTGCGGGTGCCGCTTCGTCGGTCACCGAGAGGAGGAGCTGACTGAGAGACCTTCCAGGGACCGAACCAACCTCGGCGGAGGGCTGCAGGGCTGCGAGCGTACCAGGGACTCCAATTCCCAGGAGTCCCTGATAGACCGCCAACAACTTCCGGTCCGCTCTCCCTGCCGGCCCGCCCACCGCCCACCGGAGGGCTTCTTAAGCCCCCTGCTGCCCAGCCTTCATTGGGACAACATTTTTAATTGCAGAAGCGCATTGCTGGGTCGCGCTTACCCTTGGCTGATCACTGCGTGGACTTTCACCAAACCTCGCCACACCCGCTTCGCGGGTGCCGCTTCGCGGGTGCCGCTTCGTCGGTCACCGAGAGGAGGAGCTGACTGAGAGACCTTCCAGGGACCGAACCAACCTCGGCGGAGGGCTGCAGGGCTGGGAGCGTACCAGGGACTCAAATTCCCAGGAGTCCCTGATAGACCGCCAACAACTTCCGGTCCGCTCTCCCTGCCGGCCCGCCTACCGCCCTCTAACCTTGCTATAATTGGGGTTACTTCTCCCGCAGCGCAGGACGCAGCCTGGAGCAAAGACCGGGCTAAGAGCGGGCCGTTTGAGGCCGTTCGAGGACGGCAGAGGTCGGCCCCGGCCCCTAACCCCTATACTGGTTTTCGACACATCAAAGGTAGGCGGACTAGTTAAACTCAATCTATCCATTTCGCAGCCCAGAGTGCTTGGACACAAGAAACATTTTACTGACTGCGAGGGCTGTTACGTCATTATAACATTCTGTGTAAATAGCGTGTCTAGTTGTTACAACCACTGCTGGTGCCATTTAGAAATCATGTCTCTAAGATCAGGCAAAACACGCATAGTTCAAGTCCAAACACCCAAAGGTGTGGTTTCGGGGCCATTGGATGCCTTTATCACACGTGCCACGGGAATATTAGAGAAAGAAATTGCTATGGTGGAAAAACGTCTTTCCATTGACTTAGTCAGTGGAAAACGCTCTTCACTGGGCAGGTTGGCTACGATCCCTAGCCCCGTGGCACAAGTACATGCAGCTTTTAATTGCATTCACTCAGATACCACTGAGGCCATAGTCCATATGGATAGCGAGGGGGTTGATTCTCCTGTACACACACCAGTCCATGTTGAACACCACCTGGATGACCTTGAGGCAAGCGGGGAAACTACATCCCAGGTTAGCTTAGTGTCCAAATACATCTCAGAATCCCCCCACTCATCTCCTGACTCTCCCAAAACTGTGCCTAATAGGCTGACCTATATAGATTCTGAAGGCACCGATATGGTAACGAGAAAGAGAAAGCAAGACTTGAGCCATATGGGGGGGAGAGAACGCAAAATGCCCAAATTCAAATTAAAAGACACCATTGGCAATCCCATCGGTAATTCCATACCACCAGCATTGGGCCATTTTAGTGAAAAACAACGTCCCAGTGCATTTCCAAATGTCTTATGCCCCTCCCTCACCTCCTTAGGATCCTCGGACCCATGCCCAACCTGTCAAAACAGTGATGAATCGCTGTTGGTAAAAATTGAGGCTCTGATGAAAAATCTTTTATTACCTGTTTTGGAGCGGACCAGGTTAATGACTTTAAAAATAGACACTCTGGAGACAGTAGTAAATACGAATTCAGCCCTGCTATTATCTCTAACCGGCATGAGCCAAAGGGGGGTTAAAAGTTTGGACTGACCCTGCAGGGGGCCAAGTTCAACAGTATCACTATTATACCTGACACTGACAGTGGCAGGATTCTCCAAAATGTCACTCCACACCTCATTGACACCAGTGCAGGTTAGTTTCCGAACAGTAAACTTGCACTCCCTGATAACGAATTGTGGTGGGCTCCCGACTCAATTTATGACAGACCCACTGCAATCGCTCACCCACCCTGGGGTGCAGCAGGCAAATGCTGTACTTTTTCCAGTTCACCTCGAGCCCCAAGTCATTTCAAAACATCTTGACAACCCATTTACTTTGAGTGTGAGCATCTCTCAGCAACTTAGAATTGAGGCAGGTGCACAGCTTCCCTTTGTCGTGCCTTTTTCACAGATTTAGAGTTAATTTAAAGGTGCTCCACAAGTGGCGTCCGAACGCCCTATGACGCCTAAAATGAATCAAATTAACGTGCTCCTAATGGGTCATTAGTTGCATCCTTGCAGGCACACAATCACCCCTCAATAACCAATGAGGGTTCTGAACACAGTATTCCTTCAATATTTCTTCATGTTTTATTTCACAGCAACAACAGCACAGTGACCACAAACAGTGATATCTAATAAGTTATGGTGTCTAATGTGAGACCCCATTTGCAGTGTTTTCACAAATTGTGCCATCGCTATTGTGGACAACCATGTCTTGCCTATTTCTCAATGGTTTAAGAGTCAGACATTACCTGTCTGGTTCATACCCTTGCTTTGCAGTTGGCGTATAGCAACAAGGTTCAAACAATGGATCATGCTACTTAGCCCAGTCTGCACTTCACATCCTGTAAAAACCTCCAGCTCGGCGTGTCAAAAGCTTATTCAGTATCTTCCTGTAATTCTTCTTCTCCCCTGAGTTTTGGCACCAAGCTGTCCATGACTCAGAGCAAGCATCATATAGGCATGAACTAATTGCATTCTGGGATGAATCCTCTCTTATCAGGGTGAATCATATCTAGCATCAGAAAGAGAAGCCCATAAGCCAATACCTAATTCAGGATATTATATTCAGTATTTAACATTGATCGGGGTCTCTATATGGCATCACATCTGCTGTGTCCAGCTCTTGTTTGGGTAATAGCACCAACAGGGCCTAGCTTGTTGTGTAAGGTAGGGGCTGTTTATGCAGTGTAGTACTGTACAGATCTGCCATCCAAAGGGCTAACATGGCTACATATGAGAAGTTTGATTAGACTGGGAAACCATCAGAGCTGGGTGTTTTATTCCTGGCCATTTCCTTAATTGTGGCTTTAACGTCTGCTTCTGATACATATGTCCTTAGATCTTCCATGTGTTCAGGGAACAAAGGCCACCCTACTCACAAAGAACCAGGGTATCTATTATATAACAAGGGAACAATGGTTCCTGTGGACATTGTATAGTATACTTGGGAATAGCTATGCACAATGGAAAATGTCATAGGTGAAAAAGATGCTGAAAGAGAAAAACAAGTGAACTGTATGCAAAGCAAAGACCACAATTCTGTGTGTGTAAATATTATAACGGTATTATATTGCAGAAAAAGAAAGTGCTCGGTGTCCCAAGTGACTTGGAACATACAACATTTTTAATTGCAGAAGCGCATTGCTGGGTCGCGCTTACCCTTGGCTGATCACTGCGTGGACTTTCACCAAACCTCGCCGCACCCGCTTTGCGGGTGCCGCTTCGTCGGTCACCGAGAGGAGGAGCTGACTGAGAGACCTTCCAGGGACCGAACCAACCTCGGCGGAGGGCTGCAGGGCTGCGAGCGTACCAGGGACTCCAATTCCCAGGAGTCCCTGATAGACCGCCAACAACTTCCGGTCCGCTCTCCCTGCCGGCCCGCCCACCGCCCACCGGAGGGCTTCTTAAGCCCCCTGCTGCTCAGCCTTCATTGGGACAACATTTTTAATTGCAGAAGCGCATTGCTGGGTCGCGCTTACCCTTGGCTGATCACTGCGTGGACTTTCACCAAACCTCGCCGCACCCGCTTCGCGGGTGCCGCTTCGTCGGTCACCGAGAGGAGGAGCTGACTGAGAGACCTTCCAGGGACCGAACCAACCTCGGCGGAGGGCTGCAGGGCTGCGAGCGTACCAGGGACTCCAATTCCCAGGAGTCCCTGATAGACCGCCAACAACTTCCGGTCCGCTCTCCCTGCCGGCCCGCCCACCGCCCACCGGAGGGCTTCTTAAGCCCCCTGCTGCCCAGCCTTCATTGGGACAACATTTTTAATTGCAGAAGCGCATTGCTGGGTCGCGCTTACCCTTGGCTGATCACTGCGTGGACTTTCACCAAACCTCGCCACACCCGCTTCGCGGGTGCCGCTTCGCGGGTGCCGCTTCGTCGGTCACCGAGAGGAGGAGCTGACTGAGAGACCTTCCAGGGACCGAACCAACCTCGGCGGAGGGCTGCAGGGCTGGGAGCGTACCAGGGACTCAAATTCCCAGGAGTCCCTGATAGACCGCCAACAACTTCCGGTCCGCTCTCCCTGCCGGCCCGCCTACCGCCCTCTAACCTTGCTATAATTGGGGTTACTTCTCCCGCAGCGCAGGACGCAGCCTGGAGCAAAGACCGGGCTAAGAGCGGGCCGTTTGAGGCCGTTCGAGGACGGCAGAGGTCGGCCCCGGCCCCTAACCCCTATACTGGTTTTCGACACATCAAAGGTAGGCGGACTAGTTAAACTCAATCTATCCATTTCGCAGCCCAGAGTGCTTGGACACAAGAAACATTTTACTGACTGCGAGGGCTGTTACGTCATTATAACATTCTGTGTAAATAGCGTGTCTAGTTGTTACAACCACTGCTGGTGCCATTTAGAAATCATGTCTCTAAGATCAGGCAAAACACGCATAGTTCAAGTCCAAACACCCAAAGGTGTGGTTTCGGGGCCATTGGATGCCTTTATCACACGTGCCACGGGAATATTAGAGAAAGAAATTGCTATGGTGGAAAAACGTCTTTCCATTGACTTAGTCAGTGGAAAACGCTCTTCACTGGGCAGGTTGGCTACGATCCCTAGCCCCGTGGCACAAGTACATGCAGCTTTTAATTGCATTCACTCAGATACCACTGAGGCCATAGTCCATATGGATAGCGAGGGGGTTGATTCTCCTGTACACACACCAGTCCATGTTGAACACCACCTGGATGACCTTGAGGCAAGCGGGGAAACTACATCCCAGGTTAGCTTAGTGTCCAAATACATCTCAGAATCCCCCCACTCATCTCCTGACTCTCCCAAAACTGTGCCTAATAGGCTGACCTATATAGATTCTGAAGGCACCGATATGGTAACGAGAAAGAGAAAGCAAGACTTGAGCCATATGGGGGGGAGAGAACGCAAAATGCCCAAATTAAAATTAAAAGACACCATTGGCAATCCCATCGGTAATTCCATACCACCAGCATTGGGCCATTTTAGTGAAAAACAACGTCCCAGTGCATTTCCAAATGTCTTATGCCCCTCCCTCACCTCCTTAGGATCCTCGGACCCATGCCCAACCTGTCAAAACAGTGATGAATCGCTGTTGGTAAAAATTGAGGCTCTGATGAAAAATCTTTTATTACCTGTTTTGGAGCGGACCAGGTTAATGACTTTAAAAATAGACACTCTGGAGACAGTAGTAAATACGAATTCAGCCCTGCTATTATCTCTAACCGGCATGAGCCAAAGGGGGGTTAAATCCACACACCCAGCCCCAAAGACAACAAACATTCCCATCACTCTTAATCACAAACCCCCAGGGACAGCAACCAATAGACCAATGAGGGGTGGAGATCCTAAGACTACATCAAGTAAAGCATCCGAGGTCTCGTCTCAACATACGCATATGACGAAGCCCACGGACAAATCGGATAGCTTAAACTCTGCTAGACCTCGCCCAACTAAACCACTCTCTCTGGCTAAACCTAGCTCAAATACCTCCCGGCATCCTCCCCATGGGCCTTTAGTTAATCACCGTAATACTACAAAACCTTTGGCGGAAAAACATCCCAGGTATACTACTCCGCGGGCTGACCTCCCTATTGAGGCTGCATCATATACAATAGTATTGACTGGCGTAGCCCCCCTTCAACCTGGCAAGAGGGAGACTTACGGCGACCTGCGCAATAAGGTGACCTATTGGTTAAATAAAAACCGACCGTTACCCCCCTTTTCGCCAACTGAAATTCTGTATGTAAGAAGAGTTGACTGGGTGGGCCATGGCACCAAAGACCTGGAGGGTGATTGTATTTTAATTTCGTTTAAGGACCCCTGGGTGGCGGAAATGATCTGCAGAAAAGCTAGGTTCGCCAGACAAGGGGATGTCCAGACATTGGGCCTATCTTACTTTTATCCACATAGGCAAAGTTCTATCTTAAAGGGCTCCAGACATGGTCAACCAACCATCAGGAGCTACCCTATGATAAGGACACCCCAACTCCCGCACTTTCCATCACTTTTTAATCATTTTGGCCCTTTATCTGATCTTGAGGCCAATGATTGACTCCAAACTTGGTCTTGCGTAACCAAACCCTCAGGAAATCTTGGGCTTCTGGCAGTTAGGCCGAGCGAGGAGCCCCCGCAGCTTGCAATCATAGTGGAAGAGTGTATGGGGGCCTCAGTACTAACAGGAATTTCCGTATCACCATCGAGGGAAGTGGAAGTCTCCTTGAGGACTGGGGAAAACCAGAACACCTCTGGGTGCATTAAAAATGGGTGGGACGGTGAGATTGGACAGGGCACCCTTGTAGTTCTAGATTTGGTGGTACCCCTTGTGGCCTCCACCCCAGAAATACTTACCCTTGTGTCCTGGAATGTTGCTGGGGTTAAAGGTCGTATCCACTCTGACGACTGGCTGGAGTTTATGGATAAATACGATATTATCCTACTCCAGGAAACCTGGGCAACTGAACCAACATTTAGGCAGGGTTATATACATTTTTTTAAACCTGCAATTAGAAGTGTCAAAGGGCGAGCCTCAGGGGGCTTATTGATCTGGGTGAAACAATCCTTGGGATACTATCCCATAGAACTCACAGTACAAGACCCTGACCTCCTCATCATCAAGCTGAGCAAGACCGGTCATCGGGAACTGATCCTGATTAACATATATGCCCGAGGATTGCCAGGAGGCCGCCCCCCCCGCCCCTGATGGAAGCATTGGACCCCATCTTGGCAGGCTTAGATAGCGATCATGTCACCCTTCTAGCAGGAGACCTAAACTGTACCTTTGAGCCATTACTTGACTCAGGGGACAGTTGGGGCTCCGCGGAGGATGCAGTATGGGGTATCCCCGATCTGTTGCCCACTAAACCGGTAATTGCTACTGAGGCAGCGGTGAATTGGATGGCTCTTTGTCTAAATTGGGGTTTTTGGGCCGTTAATGGCCGTACAAGATCAGACCAGGAAGCGAATTTCACATTTGATAACGGGTTAAGAAAAAGCCGTATTGATTATATCCTGTTAAAACTAGGAGACTGGCCCCTGCTGGTGGACATGGCAGTACTATCCCGCCCAGAAAGTGACCACAACCCCCTGTCTCTGCAACTAAGGATACCAGGTCTTGTGAGACCCGAGAATCTCGGTATCTCACAGACTGGGGACGCTTTCCTAACCAACGATAGGAAGAGGTTAAAATGGTCCAAAATTGTGGAGGATGATGCACTAAGGGATAAGGTCAACACTATGGTTAACAACACATATAATGAGATGTTGACATATGATCAGTTGGGCGATAACTCAGAAACAGCTAATAACATCATAAACCTCCATGACCGTTGTTTTGATGATCTTAAATCCCTGCTTTCACAACCATGTCACCAGGGAACCACCAAAATACCCATCCGCCCTAAGAAATGGTATAACAACAAATGTAGGGAAGCCCATACCCAACTCATCAAAGCAGTTAAGTCCTGGATTATGGGTTCAGTGAAGGTGGCTAGATTAATTTATAGGAAAACGCAGTGGGAAGCTAAACGGGAGTGGGAGGACAAGTACTGGTCGGATCTATTGGAGGCTTCCACATCTAACAACCCCATTAAATTTTGGGAAATAGTCAAGTGGGGGAAGGATCCGGATGCACGCATCCCTGCAAACCACGTGCCCCCCTCCGAATGGGTGACATTCTATTCGACTCAGTTCTGTGCTGAGAATCTTAAACCTCCCAGTTCTCTGGTGATGGTACCCCACCCACCCATGCAAACCGAGAACATTATTATTTTTTCAGAAAAAGAGGTTGAGCTGGCATTAAGCCTTACCACGCGAGGGAAAGCGCCGGGCATGGATCTTATACCAGCCGACCTGTTTAAAGCTAATCCCGCTCTGTGGATGCCTTACATTACTAAGGTGGCCAACTCCATAGCTGCTGGTGCAAGCATACCCAAATCTTGGAAGGGGGCGGAGATATTACCCATCTACAAAAAGGGCAGTAGGTCTAACCCAGGTAACTACCGCCCGATTAGTCTCATCGACTCAATACAAAAACTCATCGCACGTATGGTCCTGGGTAGGGTCCAAGGCTGGATCGAACTAGAGGACATACTATCTCCAATGCAGGCGGGCTTCAGATCAGGAACGAGCACCATCGACCAGGTGTTCAGATTTTGTCTGATCTACTGGAAGGTGGTTCAGCTTGGCGGTGGCACCATCTACGCAGCGTTCATTGATCTGAAGTCCGCGTTCGATCTAGTCCCGAGGGATAAACTGTGGGGAGTCTTGAGGAGTTTGGGAATGCCGGAGGAGTTACTGGTCCTAATAACCAAATTGCATGAGGACAATTTTGCGAGGGTGAGATGGGGAGGCCAGGGTCAAGTGACGGAACATTTCCCAGTAACTCGAGGTGTCCGTCAGGGGTGTGTCCTGGCACCAACCCTTTTTCAACTGTTTATTGACCAAGTGGTCAAATTTTTTAAGGATACCCCGACGGACGCCCCAATGCTTGCAGGACAGCGCTTCCCGATGCTCATCTTTGCTGATGACACCCTACTCCTCTCCCGAACACGTTGCGGTCTACAGCGGGCGTTGGACCGCTTTGAGGAGTTCTGTGTCATCAGCGACCTCAAGGTGAACGTTGGGAAAACCAAGTTTATGGTCCTAACAAAGAACCGCTTTGTCCGGAGCACAGTTAGCATGGGTGGTGTTAAATTGGATCAAGTGGAGAACATGATATATCTGGGGGTCACTTTGTACAGCCGCCTGAGATGGAAAGCCCAAGTCGGCGCACAACATCTCAAGCTTGCCCGACTCACCGGCTGTCTACTAAGCGAACAAAAAAGATCCATCACCAAGCGGGTTATCCCGGCGCTTAAGATCTATTATTCCAAAATTAACCCAGCAATCTTATATGGTGCAGATCTGTGGGGCTATATGGACCTTACGGGTCTGTTTAAAATACAATGTAAATTTCTGCGAAACTTGGTGGGCTTGCCACCGTCGTCCCCTTCCATCCCTCTCTGCTTGGACATGGGTTGTCCCCCGATCAACGAGATGGCCAGATTCAGATTGGTTGCTTTCTGGAGGCGCTTATGGACATCCCCTGACCTCACTTCATTTGCTAATGAGGTAGCAGAAGTCAGGTCAATTAGGGGCTCGGGGAAAATCCAATGGTTCAAAATGGTAAAATCTACTTTGACGGACATGGGGCTAGAGCAGCTTTGGATATCTCCCACTACTAGCATCTTCCCATCCAAACCAGCATTTAAAGAACTGTACTGGGCCACGCTCCGCCAGATTAGAGTCAATGCTTCAAGCTCCACCAACCTTGTCTTGTCTTTTAAGTTGGACCCATTACGTGAACAATACTGGGACACAGTCACCAAATCTTTGGACAGGAAACTCTACCACCAGTTCCGGGTGGGAGCATTGCCACTGAACACATTCACGAAAAGTTGGTCAACCAGCACCACGGATCATTGTAGATGGTGCCCCGGCCACAAGGAAACAGTGGGTCACTTTTTGTTTGCTTGCCCTAGATATTCGGCACCGAGAGCCAAATGGTTAAAACCACTGTTCCAGCGCCTGCCTATTAGGAAATCTGACGAGGCCATCTATGTATTAAAAACTAACACTTCAGAGGTTATTTCAGTGAGCCTGGCAAAATATCTGGGGTGGGCCTGGATAATAAGGTCAAAACATTAGCCTAATCATTGTGTCGCTGTGATTTACTTTTGTCTGAACATTTTTGATCAGCTTATTGATCATGCAAATGACCTCCTTTGACCCATTTAACATCATATACTTGGATTGTCCATTTCTGCTTGTGCTACAAAACATTGTTTGGAATTTATCTGGAAGCTTTCCCCTTTTTACCTTTTTCTTTTTTTAAAATTAATTTTAGTAATCTTCTTTCAGGATTGTCCTTCATGTCATTTAATACTAATTTTATGAATTCAAAGAAAATGTATTTATAATTAATCAATGTCTGTTATTATCTGTCTTTTATGATTTTTTTAAAATCGAAATAAAGACTTTAAAACCTGACTTGGAACATACATAACAAAGAGTGACAAATTGTGATATACAGGTCGATTTCATGTTTTTTTTTTTTTTTGTAAATATCTTTTTATTGCAGCAAAGTGGGTGGTACAATCATCTCATTTGTGCCATTCCCGCCATTGTTCACTATACATATGAACCTCCATTACATGTGTCACACAGCCATTTAGCTCACACCCGGAGGTCGAACGGCGCAGCAACAGGGAGAGTTCTGTACTGGAGGATACAACATGGCTCATCGGTGACCAGGCATTCGGGAAACGGCAAGGCTGCTTTTCGGTACTCGCATTCCCACCCATGTATGCAATGTCTCAGCAGACCCAGTAGGCCCTCTTCTCTTATTCCTGAACAACAACTCCCCTCCCGCCCATCCCTCCCAACCCCATCTACCCCCCTCACCTCCCCTAGACCTACCCCCCACCCCCAGCTCTGCCCCCCACCCAGGCGTGTCAGAGTATCATCAGTGCGAGTCTGCATTCATCCCGACTACTCCATACCTGAAGCAGACCATCAGGAGCAAACAACATATAAACTGGCAGTCATCACGTATGAAGTAGGGAAACAAGGGGGGGAGACTAGGCCACCATCTCCCCAGGCTGTGGTTCTGCCGGAGCAGGGCTATGCGCAGGGGTGTCCTCCTCTTCCAGGTCCAAAAGTGTGAGGTCTAAGACCAATCTCTCCCATGCCCTGGCCCTCTCCAGAGCCGCGTCATTGCCTGCCCGAAGCGCGGCCTGCATACGGAGCTCCCCCTCACATCGGGCCCATCTGTGAAGCTCAGCCTTCGATCTCTCCACAGAGGGGCCCCTATTCGCCTTCCATTGGGACGTGATGGCACGCTTCGCTAGAAGTAGACCCAGGTCCAGAAACTTGCTAGTAATTTTGTTCTTTGATGTGTGTGGGAACCAGTGTAAGATGCAGTGTGCCATGGTGAATTGCAAGTCCCTCTCCGTGACCTCCCTCAGGTTATCCACTACCTCCCGCCAAAAGGAACCCAACTCTGGGCAGGACCAGAACATGTGCCGGAAATCAGCCAAGTCCGCTGGGCATCGCGGGCAGGCCGCCGGATGGGTCGGGAAATATTTATGCAATTTGTCAGGGGTCAGGTAGGCCCTTTGCAGGACATAAAAGTGCACCAGCTGGAACCTAGCGTTGCGCGTCCCGTTCCGGGCCCGTTCCACTATGTTAGCCCACGCCTCCTCGGGGATCTCCGTCGTCAGGTCAGCCTCCCATCTCGCCTTCAGGGACAACAGTGGGGCGACAGTCTCCGAGACCATGCGTCTATATAGGCACGTGACTGCCTTAACCGTCCCCGCCATCATCACCTCGTACTGGCAACCCAGAGACAGTGGTGGTTCCGTCATGCCCGATCTCCAGTGCTTGCGGATCGGCGTTGTTAGAGCCGCATGAAGGAGGAAGTCCCCCCCCCGCCAGCTCAAAGCGGTCTCTCAAGTGGTCAAAAGGCATCAGCACCCCGTTCTCATAGAGGTCCCCCATGGACGTCAGCCCCTGCAGCTCCCAACTTTCCAGCCGATGCCATGAACCTCCATGCGGTAGTGCCCCGCACAGCTTGAGCGGGATCTCAGGTACATATGGGGCTGCAATACGGCCCCTCCGGCGATATCTATTCCAGCATTTCCGGGCCGTAGCAAATTCCTGGGTGAGGTGGAAATCTCCCATCGGGAGTCCCAGAACAATCCGGGATAACACCTGAACCGGTCCCGCCGGCTCCCCCGATCCGTCCTCCCCTCTCCTGGCTCTCGCGACCCATTGTGTCAGCCATTGCAGCTGTGCCGCCAGGTAGTATCGTTCACAGTCTGGCACCGCTAGTCCTCCTTCCGCTCTAGGACGGAGAAGTATAGTGTGCGCCACCCTGCGCCTGCCCGCCCCCCATAGGAAGCCGATCACCATCGATCTCAGCCGCCGGAAGTAGCTCGCCGGGATCCAGACCGGGAGGGTCCTGAAAAAATAGAGCAGGCGCGGCAGGGTCACCATCTTGAGGAGCGCCACTCTCCCATTAGCGACAATGGGAGCGAGCTCCAAAAGTCAAAGTTCCCCTTAGCGAGCCTGATTGCCGACCCAATATTTCCCTCAAGGATGTCTACTTTGTCATGGAAGATCGAGGTGCCTAGGTAGTGAAGACTCCTCTCCTCCCATGTCACCCCCTCCGTGGACTGTGGACATATCCTGCGCTAGCGGGTCGGGAAAAGGTAGGACTTCGCCCAGTTCACCCGGAGGCCTGACACCTTGCTCAATGATTGAAGGAGCCCCACTCAGAGAGCCAGCCGAGTCTGCCAAGAACATCAGCAGATCATCTGCGTATAATGCGATGTGGTGTATCTGTCCATAGACATCCAGCCCCTGATATGTTACTCAAAAAACCTTTATTAGATCCCCTGTTGCAGGCTAACTATAGGCCGATCTCCCTGCTTCCTGCTCTGGCTAAGGTGGTTGAGAAACAGGTACAGCTCTCGATTACCAACTTTATCGAGAGCAATAACATTCTTCATGATTCTCAATCTGGTTTCCGTGCTAATTATAGCACGGAGACAGCCCTCTTGGAGGTGACCGAAGCTATCAGAGAAACCCTTGACCTCGGGGGGAAGGCTATCTTAGTCATGCTTGACCTGTCGGCGGCTTTCGACACCGTCCCTCATGACGGTCTCCTTTTTAGACTCTGGGAGATCGGGCTGCGGGGGACGGTGTTGGATTGGTTTCAATCCTTTCTATCAGGTCGTCGACAGGTGATCTGGGCACCTCCGTTCTCCACTGAAATGCCACCGCTAGAGGTGGGGGTTCCTCAAGGGTCTATTCTGAGCCCCACCCTTTTTAATATCTATATGGCCCCTCTGGCGGAGGTAGCGGAGGCATTTGGTGCCCAGATCATATCTTACGCTGATGACACCCAGCTCCTGTTCACTTGCAGGAAGGGAGAGGTTTTTGACGGCGACAGGATCAAAGGCTGTCTGAGTGCGGTCTTTGCGTGGTTTCAGCGGCACGGCCTGAAATGCAACTCAGATAAGTCTGAGCTGCTTTTCTTTGGTTGTGCCCCTGATCCTTGTTGGAAATCGTGGTGGCCCCAGGACATGTTCCCACCAGAGAAGGCGTCGTCCCAAGCTAAGAACCATGGGGTATTATGTGACGACGACCTCTCTTTTAGACCCCACATCATTGGGTTATCTGGGAAATGTTTCTGCATCCTGAAGATGCTCAGAAAGTTTCTTCCACTGCTCTCTTTGCAGTATAAAAAAATTACGGTCCAGGCGCTTGTAGGGTCACGACTCGACTATGCTAATGCGCTATACTCAGGATTGCCTAAATATCTGTTGGCCAGATTGCAAATAGTGCAGAATTCAGCGGCAAGAGCTATATTTGGCCTGCCACGGAGGGCAAGAGCCTCGGATCTGCTAAAAAGGCTGCATTGGCTGCCCATCGCCAAAAGAATTGTCTTTAAGATCCTTACCTTGGCATTTAAGGCCCTTCATTCAGCGGCCCGAGCTATATTAGGAAGCGCATGGTTTTTTATGTGCCACGGAGGATGATGCTGTCAGCTGAGTTGGCTAAAGCAAATGTACCGTCTATTAGACGTGCCCGGATGGGAGGACGGTCCTTCCAGTATTTGGCGGCTTGCCGCTGGAATGAGCTTCCTATCACTCTTCGTAGAGCCAATAGTCTCCTCTCTTTTAGAAAGGAGCTAAAGACTTGGCTCTTTGCTTCATAAATCTTATAACCGCTGCGAGCTGCTGTACTGTGTTTTTTGGTTTTAAGGCCTCTTTGCCAAAGCGCCGGGACACCCTTCGGGGTAGCCGTGCGCTATAGAAGAGTTGGAACATAACATAACATAACATATGCCTGCCCCAGCCGGGCTCGCGCCGCAAGTGGTTCGACGGCTATGGCAAACAATAGGGGGGAGAGAGGGCACCCCTGGCGGGTGCACCTGCCCACCACACACATCTCAGAGCTAACTCTTCCAGTTCGGACCCTCGGCGTCGCGTTCCGGTATAGCAGTGTCGTCCAGTCCACGAATCCCTCGCCTAGGCCCAGCGTGCGCATGACATGGAAGAGGTAAGGCCATTCCAGGCTGTCGAAGGCCTTCTCCATGTCGACTGCAAACACTACCGCCTCATCGCCGTCATAGGTGTCAGACTCCAGTACATGTAGGAGCCGTCGCACGTTGAGCGCAGTGTTGCGAGCCGGGATAAAGCCGGACTGGTCCGCGTGGATCAGCGTGGACATATGGGGGAGCAAGCGCGTCGCCAAGACTTTACTCAGGATCTTATAGTCCAGATTGAGCATGGACAGTGGACGATATGCCGTCCTGTCCCACGGCTGTTTGCCCGGTTTTAACAATGGGACGATAAGCGCTTCACCAGTGGTCGCCGGCAGGCTGCCCAGCCGTTTCGCTTCGTTGTAAAGCCACGTCAGCCGGGGCGCAAGGAGGTCGGCATAGGTAAGATAGAATTCCGTCGGGAGCCCGTCGGAGCCCGGCGTCTTGTTCCTTGCCATACTCTTGATGGCGACCCTCACCTCCCTTTCCTCAATTTTGCTCCCGAGCCGCTTCGCGTCCTCCTCCCCCAGCTCCGGCAAATCTAGACCCTCCAGGAAACCCTGGAATTCATCCACCGAAGGCAGAACCCTGCTACGGTAAAGCTCCGTGTAGTAATCATAGAATGTCTCATTGATCCCCTGCTGGTCAAACCGCGCCACTCCCGAGTGATCTCTGAGCTCAAGGATGACCGAGCTCCGGCGAGTCGGGTTGGCCAGCCAGGCCAAAAGAGCTCCTGACTTATCGCGTTCCGAGTGCGCACGTGTGAGATAGGCCTTGTAGTCGAAGCACCGGAGGCGCTCCACCGTCGCCGCCACTAGTTCCCGCGCCTCAAGTAGGGCCTCATGTGTGTCTGGTCGCTAAGGCCTCGCTCTCTCCAGCACCCGTAGTTTCTCGTCCTCCCTTGTGATGTCCTCCAGCAAGGTCCTCCTAACACCCGACACCGTCGCAATGCATTGCCCCCGCACCACTGTTTGAAGGCGTCCCATTCGATCGTAGCTGAGCCCGCGGTGCCCGCATTGGTCTGAAAGTACGCCTCGATGTTCGAGGCTATTGTGGACCGGAAGAACTGATCATCCAGCGCTTCTGGGCGCAGCTTCCAGGCAGGGACTCGCGGGCGGTACTGCGACCAGCGCAGCTGCACAAGTAGCGGGTTATGATCGGAGATCATGCGCGTGAGATACTCACTGTGGCACACCTCTGCATGCACGTCCTGGGAGCACAGGAAGGCATCTATGCGGACGTGTAACTCATGGAGGGCTGAGAAAAACGAATAGTCTCTGTCTAACGGATGGCTAGCTCTCCACGAGTCGACCAGATCCCATTGGCGTTGCCAGGCAGAACGCGCAAGTGCCAGTTTGCCAGCCGGTGCATTAGGTAAGGGGGGGTGCGACCTGTCCAGGGCAGTGTCAGTCACGCTAATAAAGTCCCCGCCAAGGAGCAAGGGCTCTACTAAAAACGGGGCCAACTTGTTGGACAGCAAGGAGAAAAAGGCAGGTTGTTCAACATTCGGGGCATATAGACAACCCAGTGTCAGGTCCCTCCCATCCAGTTTGCCTCGCACCATAACATACCTCCCCTCTGGGTCAACTAATTGCTGTGTGCATTGGAATGGTACACCCGCCCGTATCCAAATGGCCACCCCCCTAGCATATGCGGAGTAACCAGTGTGGTAGACCTGCCCCCTCCATCTCCGTTGCAGCGCCTTCCCCTCTTTAGCTAGTAGGTGTGTTTCCTGGAGGAAGGCGAAGTGAATGCCTCGTCTAACTAGATAGGAGTGGATCTTGTGGCGTCTATGCATTGTGTGCATTCCTCTTACATTCCACGTGAGACATTTGTAGCCTAAGTCGCGTCCCATTGCAGTGTCCATCGTGCTTCGCACATTCTCTCATCGACCTCCCCGACACGCCCGGGTCCCCCCCCACCCCGCCCCCCAACCTGATCGACAAAACTCCCCCAACTCCCACACCTCAGGACAGACAACCAACGTGGAAACCCCATCCAAACTCAAGTAGTGAAAGTGTATCTCAGTATCTCAACAAAGAAGGGCTAGGGTGGCCAGGACGCTGACCCAAACAGGCCCGAAGCCCCCCGCCCCCACCTCCCCCCCCCCCAGGGACATTCAGGAGGAGCCCCACGGCCCGCCCCCCCCCCCCCCCCATAACGCATCAATAAGTTCCAGGGTGCAGCCACATCTCGCCGCCCATCAACCGAAGGCAGCCTCAACTCACAACCCAGTACCTTACAAGTGTGACCAATGTCCCTCAGTCCACATCAGCCAAGGATTCCGTCCGCTGTTTGGGGAGTCACCACCGGCAGATCCGTCTCCGAAAGATCGTGTCCACTGCTGGAGCCCGGACTGGAAGCACTGATCTTCGACTTCTCCGATGCACTACTGGAAGGGCTGGCGTCTCCCTGGCTGATGGCCACCACTGCCAGCACCACCTTGGCTCTTTCCTGCTGCCATCCTGACGGGGAACCAGACCTCCGCGTCGACGTCATCTCAGTAGAGCGCCTCCCAGGCGAGGTCTCCGGAGGGACTTCTACGTCCGACTCCCCCCTAGCATCCAACCAGCTCCAAGCCTCCTGCGGCGTGAGAAAAAAATGGGTGTGTCCCCCAGCGATGACCTTCAGCCGAGCCGGGAACAACATGGCATAGGGCAGCTGGAGCGACCTCAATTTCCGTTTGACTGCCATGAAAGAAGCCCGTTGTTTTTGTATTTCTCTGGTGAAGTCCGGGAAGACCATGACCTTGCTGTTATCAATTCTCAGGTCCGGCAGGTCCATGGCCCTCCGAAGGATGTGGTCTCGATCTCGGAAATGCAGGAGGCGCATCACTATCGGTCGCGGTGGTCCTCCCGTTTTGGGCGGGCGCGCCGGAACTCTGTGGGCCCGCTCTAGGGCAAAAAACAGGGAAAGTCCTTCCGGAGCCACCTCAGTCCGCAGCCATCCCTCCAGGTAGGAGACCGCATCCCGGCCCTCCACTTTTTCTGGAACCCCCACGAGGCGGAGGTTGTTACGTCTGGAGCGCCATTCACTGTCCTCGGCCCTAAGCTCCAGCACCCGGACTTTCTGCGCCACCTCCGCCAGTGATGCTCGCAGAGAAGCCACATCTCCAGGCAGATCCTTCAGGATTACCTCCGAGGTAGACACCGCTCCTTCAGCTTCCTGTGGTCGTCCTTCAACAGGGTCAGGTCCGATCCAATGGTGTCAATTCGCTTTTCAAGCGCTTCCCGCGACGCTACTATCGCCTGCATGATATCTCCCAAGGAGGGATCTCGTGGGTGGGTCGATCCTCCCGCTCCAGGCGCCGGCACATCTTCCTCCACGATATTGCCTGGGTCATCCAGTTTCAGCGTGTCGAAGCCCTTCTTCTTGCCTCCACGCGCCATTCTGCCGGGTGGTAAGACTTGCTTGCCTCTGCTGTGGCTTCAAGTGATTCAGCGCACCCCTGAGCACCACTCCAGCCCCACTGCAGTTGTCCTGCACCTCCGCGCCTCAGGGCTCTTGTCAGGCGGGGCACCAGATCGTCGACTAATTCAGGGAGCGGGCCTCACTCCACCAGGGCAACGGGGCACCAGGGACCCCGCTCCAGGCGCAGGGCGAGTCCCCCCTCCCCGGGGCGTCACAGACTTTTCCGCGCCCTCGAGCGCCAGGCCCAGGGTAGTCTCTGGCTCGCGGGCGCCCAGTGGTCCACCGCCCCTGGCCGGGAAGCAGCCCCTCACCGCTATCAGCTCGGACTCCTCTCTGAGGTGGGTGGCAGGTCCCTCTTCCTCCGTGCACCCCACCGCGTAAGCCCGCTCACCGCTAACGTGCAGACAATGCAGGCGCCACTCAGGACGTGGGGCACCAGGGTTTCCTCCGCAGCAGCAGGGCGGTTCCACCACACCACGGGGTCTCAGGATCTCCGCAGCCGTCCCGCGGGCGACGCCATCTTGGGGTCAGGCAGCCTGCCAGCTCCTCGCTCTCCAGCCTCACTAGCGCCGTGATGCCATGCGATGCCTCCTACCTCCCTCGGTGCTGGAGTGCCTCACTGTCAGGCGCATCAGGCAGGGACAGCGACCGCCATTTTGGGCACCCGTTACTCCGGGCACTCCACCTCGCGCAAAATTTCTCGTCGTAGGCTGTTGCCGGGACTTCTAGGTCACCAGGTTCGCCCCCTGGGTGCCCTAGATCCTCCTATGCGTGAGTGGGGGTCCGTGGCTCGAGCCGGGGTTCAGGATATGCGACGGTGAGAGGCGGGCGCGGAGGAGCTCCGGAGTCCCGCTTCCACCTACATCGGCGTCTAAACCACGCCCCCCTACAGCTCGGTTTCATAATGTACAATCAGATACAGTTGGCTCCTCTTGTTAGTTGGTGCAACTGTCTGCATATCTCACACAGATCTACATCAAACCATTTTCTCTTCAATCACATATGGCCTGATTCACAAAAGGTAAATGTACACGTTTGTTATGCTTTTTTATTCAGTATTGCATTTTAATTATACGTTTATAGCCTTATTGATTTATGTTGAGAGTTCCCGCCCGACTGCTGAGTCTTTGCACTTGTAAACTTACTATTAAAATGCAGTTTTGTGAATACTGAAAAAGTGTCAACTTACACAAACGTGTACGTTTAGCTTTGTGAATCAGGCGCATAATGTTATGATAAATTCCTCTTTTAAATTTCCCAAAAGTACCTGTAACAGATGTTTACGTTTCACTTCAAAGACAGCAATGAAATTGTCTGTTTTTTATTCAAACTGATTTTCCTCAACCTGTGGAGGTTTTATTGCTGGCAGTCATCTGTGTTGAGCTTTTCATAAGCCTGGTCATTCCGCTTATGCATGAGAAGGCCGACGAGAGGGAGAGCTACTGGGGCAATAAATGGTATCCACAAAGAAAAACATTACAGATCGTGGTCGCTCTCAAGTGGTCGCTCTCAAGACATGGCCTGATTAGAAAATTGAGGCACGTATTATATAGAATGCATGACACAAATGTATGAATATTAATGAAGTGTTCCACCCTCTCTGCCAGGTTACAAGAGCGGGTTAGTTTAAAGACAGCCACTGTTAAAATACTGGGTTTTTGTAGTATTCTCCTGAATAATGTGGTAGTACTGCACATGAATTGTGTTATATGACATGTATTGAAGTGGGTATACTGCATAAATGAGGACATTACCATATAGAATTTCACTTGGCGCAGGCGTGATAAACTCATTTTTCTCAGGATTTGCATGAGATATGTCTAATGCCCAATCTCTGCAATTTGTAAAGAGCATTCTGAGGATGATTAATATGTATCACAATTATAGGATATTTATTTTTAAGTGCCCCAAATATCAAAGTCGAATTTGTGTAAAATTTGGGCATTCTTGCCATTTACAATAGCTTTCAAGTGCTTTAGGCTTCAGTAAATGCATACATTTAGGTATAATACAAATTTGCAGGTTGTTCCCATTTGGGTTTGCTTTTAAATGGCTCAGTGAGCCAATGTGCCCGGTGCAGAGGTTTGAGTTTAATATCAGGGTGGAAGGTTTTAACTTTGGCTGGACCTAACTGAGACCTTCATCCATTTAAGGTTGATGAAATGAGTACCATTGCAAACAAGCATTTGTTCTAAAAACGGGTATGTGTGTTATTATGTTCTGTGAATTATTCACAGTAACTGTTTTAATAATCTAAGTATAGAAATAAATTGTAGCCCCTAACAGGAGTAATATATATATATCATGTGTTTTTAAATAGGGTTGGTTATTGCAGGTTAGAAAGAGTTGGGAAGGTTTTTTGTCTTTTTCAGCCTTAGAGTGAGGAAGAGGGAGAGGGCTGAGGAGCCCGCAAGGCAGATTTTGACCTTAAGGTCAGTGAGGTGGGAGTTAGGAGTAAGTGTAAACAGATGGAGAAATCATTGCTTGGAAAAGCAGGGCCTCAAAGGGTGTTGGCACACGGGACACGCAGAGTGTCTGTGAAAGAGTTTTTGGGAAGTCAAAATTAAGGTGGTTTAGCATGTTTTCAAAAGATGTTTGGATACAGTTGATATTTTGTGTGTTATGTGCAGTGTCAGCAGTATTTTGAAAAATATGTGTTTTTTTTATTATGACTTCTTTTGAAAAGAAATGTTAGTGTGTTTTACATATTTTTGCATTTTATCTTTTTATGAATTGTTCCTGCTGGTCCTGTGTGTCAGAAGCGACACAGTAAGTTGTGTTTGACAGCCAAATCTCCACTAACTGGTGATCTGCTGTCAAAAGGAGGGTGAGGATTTTAAGCCTGACAAATTAAGCAGGCCTGAATATTAGGTTTTGGGCTTCAGGTTCACAGTGCATAAAGTGCATACAATGGTTTTGTGTGTCACCGCTTATTTACATATGCTATTGTACTTTGTCTATGCTTTTTGTGCTTGATATACAGCGCGTATATCTGATGGCTTGGCATGTGTTTGTTTTTTTTATTTTTTATTTTATGCATGTTTTTGTTTTATGTTGCTGCTTTAGATACTATTAAAAGTTCCCCTGTGTTGTGAAGGGATTTGCATGACGATGCGTATCGCTGCACAACAGTTGGGTAGATTTGCTCTGACACTAAATTTCACAGATAGACAGACAACACTTCATCAGTGTATGTCAAATTTGGCTATAATGGTATTGAAGAAAAATAAGAGATATACAGGATCAAAGTGTGTCACCTGCTGTTAGTCACGTTACTGCCCCCTTCCCTTAAGGAACAGGCAGCCCTAGATTTATGTATCCTGATTGGACGTAAGGATAAATTATAGATCTGTGACTCTTGTACATGGTTACCTAATTTCTATATTACATTAGTCAGTTTTGTTCTGCTTCCTAAGTAGTGTATGGCTTTGTACCATAAAGGAAACAAGGTTTCATTTTTCCCTGAAGAAGGAACTGGAACATTAGCTGAGGTTACCGTATATGGTTTAGCGGCCAGCGGTAGAGCTAACATTTGTGAACTATTTTTGATTTTTGTTCACCCAAGTAATTCCTTGTTCTTCCTATAGATTTTTCTTTTGTTACCTCTCCCCTGACCGATGTCGCATCGTCCCTAGCTATTGGGGATTTTAGCTGTGTCCTAGTTCCATTTCCCTTTTCCAAATTCCTTTCACCAGTTGGTGTATTGCTCAGGTTCACACTTCCAGACTGCAGTAATGTACCAGAGACCCCATATTATGTATAATCCCCTTTTGTATGACCAGACTGGTTTTCAAGAATTTTCTTTAGGCCTACTTCAATGTTTTCCAGTCTGACCGTCATGGTAGTGATGGGCTGGTTAACTGACTCAATACTATAGTAAGATAAGTTTTCCACCTCAATAGGAGACACCTTACGTTTTTTTTTTAATATGACAAATTCAATGCCTATTCGAATTTGGTTTTTAGTTCCTTTTTAGGTCGAGCTGACGTTAGCATTCATGCGAAGCATGAATGCTGTCAGCTCGACAACTAATGTGATCCGTATTTAGGAGAGTGGACACCAAAGTGTTACGAGCGTTTTCAGTGTCGGATTTGACCTCGGGAGCGAGCGTCTGGTAGCTGCGCATGCGCAAAGCCCTTGCTCACACACAGGCAGCCCCCACCTCTCTGCATGCACGCACGCACACACACACACACACACACACACAGGCGCGCGCATGCACACGCAGGCATACAGCACCCATACAGGCACACATACAGGCACACTATCCCCTACCTCGCATTCTCTCTCAATCACACACAGTCACGCATGTGCACACACGTTCCCTCGCGCACACACGCACACACTCCCCCCCCCACGCATACAAACAGGCACGCACGCACTTTACATCAGCCCTGGGCCCCACTCACCAACTGCGCTCTTCCGGCGGGGCTCCTCACGGCGCGTCTCCATCTAAATCGGGGCTCCCTCAGGTCAGAGGAGCCCCGCAACAGGCGCCACACTCCTCCTTCTCCCCGGCCCCCTCCTGGGGACCCGGGCTACACCGGACGGCAGGGCGCTCCATGCGCCGGCAGCTCGCGGACCTGGGGAGGCGGGACTTCCGGTCGGCCGCGAGCGGATTGGCCGGCCGGCCAAGAGCTTCCGGGTCCGTCTGCAATGGAGGTCACGAGGCATCTGTGGGTAAGGACGTTGAATTATTACTGTCCTGAAGTGTATGCCGTTTAAAATTAATGCTTCTCTGTGGTCAACAAGCACGATTTACAGTGGGCGGGGCTTCAGGCTGATGTTGCTACACAAAACGCGACATCAGCATTGTCTTCGGGACGTTCCTGGTGCACAAGCTGATCGCTGTTGGTGCCGGGTAGGTCAGTGTCACAAAAATTAAACCTCAACAGAAAGCACTTACAGAAATAAAGGATCAAGGTGCCCGAGTTGAAGCTCCACTTCTGCAACGTATTAATCAGCCTAACTTCATCCGTGTGGTCAAGGCTAAGCAAGTGTGTTTTCTCCACATTTCCACAGTGAAAAGATAGCTGTAATCCTTGATGGAGTTGTATGCAGCCCTGCTTTTCTCTAGCGCAAAACCTCTTGTAGCGTATCTGATGAGGAGGCTCTTTCTAGTCATCTGTTACATTGAGTTGGGCGGCTGGGAGGAGTGAGCACTGACATGTTCTGTTTTTGTTTTTTGTTGGTTTTTTTACACTAAGATCACTGCAAGCAGGTGCCCGAGTTGAAGCTCCACTTCTGTAACGTATTAATCAGCCTAACTTTGTGCGCATGGTCATGGCTAAGCAAGTGTGTTTTCAATACATTTCCACAGTGAAAAGCTAGCTGTAATCCTTGATGGAGGTGTTTGCATCCTTGCTATTCTCAAGCTCAAAACCTCATGTAGTGTATGTGTGTATGTGATAAGGAGGTTCTTTCTCGTCATCTGTTACATTGAGCCGGGTGGCTGCTGGGAGGAGGAGTGAGTTCTGTTTTTTTTTTTACACACTAAGATCACTGCCCAGCCTCACACACTCTCAGGGATCACGTGATGCCTAGTGACAACCTGATCCAGACACTAGCATTGACTGCACTGGGCAGCCCTCACATGAATCTGCGATGCACTTTTTCAATCAGCATTAAGTTAAACTTGTTAAGTTTGGCAGGTCTGGTATCATGGAACTGCAGGCTCACGCCTGAACAAGGTCTGCATAGGTATACAGGGAACGATTTCAGAGAGGCTCTATCAAGATGGCTGGTATGGTTACCCACAAACCCACATAATGCCACTCCACAACACATACACCCACTACACTTCAAACACATAGGTAAAAGACATTGTCATTTACAATGCCAATAGCTCTAACTCTCCCTAATGCGAGACCTATTGCATTGTAAATGCTTGTTTCTGCTGCTTTAATTTTTGGTGGACGAGATATGTTCTAAATGATGGAAATACCAGGACTCTCTAGTTCTTGTTTTTTTTGTTTCCACATTTTGATGATTAGCTTTTGTATTGCATAGTCCACCTGATGCACAATTATTAAAGGGAGGTATCTACATGTCCCTGATAATATGTATTATGCGATTTCTCTTTTGAGGTGTTGTAGATAAGGAATTTAGGAACACCTATATGTAATCATTGAGAGAAAAAAAATGTGTTTACCCCATTAGACGATGCCACCATATGTGAGGACATCCATTCAGATAGAATTCCCATGTCGCTATCTACCCTTAGATGGTAGAGGATATGCTCTCACATGGAAACCAATTGAAGAGGCTAGAGGCACTGTTTTGCCTACTGCCTTTGTCTTTGTATTGCCTTTGAGAATGACAGTGTATTCTAGACCAGAAATGTCCCATGACGTATGGCCACTCCTTTAAAGATTGCAGGCCACCTGCTTGCAGTCCCCTTGTTATACAATGAACTGTTTTTGTACTAAATTGAAGGAAACTAACAACTGTTTCACATTTTCTACGTCACTAGGTTCTGCGGGGTTAAGTCATAATAACCTGCGGAACTCACCCACAATCCCATCAGTGACAGCTATAGATGAAAAGTCCCAGCACCCTCAAAAGAAGCAAGGCTGGATAGCGATCGCCAGCGCGCCATCAATGGTATCTCTAAAGCATCGCACTTGCTCCATCAGACGGCATTGGACATCACAGAACCAGAATTTCAGTGCAAAAGAGCGAAAGAGAAGGATTCTTGTTGTTTTGAGGCTTCAGTTTTCCACCTGTCATGTGCTGGTAACCTCTGACAGTGTGCAGTCCCTTGAGCCCCTTGGCCTGAGTTTTGGCCACACACACCCCCCTTTTCCTTTGCTGCAACGGAAGTGCAGTGCACCGGAGGATCCAAGATTGGCAAAAGGCACTACACTGTGGTACCTATGATTAAATGAAAGAGGAGCCCGAGCATCCTCTGACACTGAAATGAGAGTGTTGGAGCCTGAAAGTGTTGCTGAGTGTGAAAGTCTGTTGCTCTTTCCCGATTAATAGTACTTGGGTCTGCATGACATGATCTGTGCCCATGACTAACGAAGAACACAATATCTGTAGTGCCTGCAGCACAGGAAATATTGGTGCACTGCATTGAGACTTTGAGACTTTTAAGTGAGCTGTGAGTGTTTGCCAGCAGGGCACTCCAACGGATACTGAGAAGCACCATTTTCATGAAAGGCCTGAATGAAGAGGCCCATGCGGAAGAAAACAACAGAAGCAGATTTGATGGACAATAGAAGCCTGCCAGAGAGGCTTGGACGGACTCTGGGTATTTCCCGTGCGATTGCATAGAATGGGTGTTTGGAGACTGATTCTTATTGTTTTACTGGCATTGTCAATAGTCGCTGAAATAACTAGGAGCCCTGAAAATGTTTGCAAAATAATTTTAGGATTTGCTTTTGCCTAGGGTTGTGAAAAAAATGATAAACCTGTTTGTAATAGTGGTCATTACTTTCTTTTGCTATCTAAATGTTAAATGCTTTGTTCTCTTTGTATTCCTGCTGATAGCTTACATATTCTTGTTTTTATAAAATGAGTAGAATGCTCACCTAGCAATGAATTAGGATTTGCCTCTGTAATGACAAAAGGAGGGGCTGAGGTTCTTTAATTTTGACTCCATCTTACATTTGTCATCATTTTGCGTTGCCTTTACACAGGCTGCTCTATTCATGAAGTGTCTCTGCCCTTTGGACTGCAACGTGTTGAAAACCCCCTCTGTCCTTGTTTTGAAAACCAATCTCAGACACCAGCTGGCCTAACTGCATACAGACATGTCCTGCCATTACTGATTGACCTATAGGTGCTGTAATTGATTGACTTATGGGTTGGGCAGAAACACACTTAAGGGGGACGTTCTGGTTACATGATGCCTTGTTCTGAATGTTTTCCTATTGGCTAATATTTTGCAGATCTTGTATGTCCATATTAGGTATTTTGCATGCTTGCAAAAGCTAGGAATGCCCCTTACTTTTGTGCTGAGTTTGTAACCCTAAGCATATAAAAGGCCTCTGTGTTCTGTACTCTTTAGACTGCCTCATTCAGTTGCTAAGGCTCCTATGTGACGTAGTCTCACTTAATTAAGTTTAATAAAGATGTCTTTTCATATTTCAGCTTCTGTGCCAAGTTCTTTGTATTAGTGAGACCCCTGAGATTGAAGATTACAGTTCTTCAGACTGCCACTCAGGGATGTATGTTGTTACTACGCATGCTTTTACAACGCATGCCTTTACCACGCAACTGTTACAACGCAAGTCGTTACAACGACATGCGTTGGGGGGCGCTGGATAGTGAATAGTTTCATTTACTATTCCAACTCTGGATGAGCAGCTCAGCTTTGAAGCTGAACGGCTCTAAAACAGAGATTATGCTGCTTGGAAACAAAGCTCCCCCATTGCCTTTAACATGCTGGCCAAGTTGTATGGGTGATTTCCCCACCATGAAAGAGGAGATTAAGAGCCTGGGAGTCTGGCTGGAGCAAGATCTCTCCTTTAAAACTCACGCTAAAAGAACTGCGGGAGTATGTTTTGCCCGGCTGCGGGCCGCTCGTAAAATCTTCCCGCTCCTTCCTTTTCCATCGAGGAAGCTGTTGATTCAGGGTTTGATAACATCTCGCCTTGACTATAGTAATGGTCTTTTTCTGGGCGCCCCTGAATCCACTCTTAACAAACTTCAGCAGGTGCAAAACGCGGCGGCTAGACTACTTATGGGCATCCCCAGAACAGAATCTGCTAGACCCGCCCTTAAGGCTCTGCACTGGTTACCGGTGCGGGAGAGAGTGAAGTTTAAGGCACTCTGCATCGCACACAAAATTCTTCAGGGTAACGGACCATCTATCCTGAAGAATTTGGCAGTGCCTTATAAAGCGACCAGAGCGCTGAGGTCCGATCAGAAATGCTTGCTCCATGTCCCGAGAGTAAAAAGATCGCGCACGGGCGGGAGACGTTTCTCTGTGCACACAGCAACGCTTTGGAACTCTCTGCCCCTAAAACTTCGTGCTGAGATCTGCATCTTGCGCTTTCGAAGGGGCCTGAAAACACATCTGTTTCCTGCATGAGTTGATCCAACCATCTCATGGTTTCACGGTTGATGCAGTGTTCAAAGCGCCGGGATGCCTTAGGGTAGCTGTGCGCTATATAAGTTTTAATAATAATAATAATAATAACTCCAGTCCCCGTGGATAGTAGGGAAGGTTTTGGATAGTAAATTAAACTATTCCCTATCCTACAGCGCCCCCCAGCGCAAGTTGCGTTGTAAACGCTGTTTACCGCCACTCTGCTGCCCTGGTATTCTGCTGCTCTGCTGCCTGCTGCACTGCTTGCTGAGAAGGAACTCCAAGGGTCTACTGACTGACCTTGTGTTCTGAGCTACAAGGACATAATAAACTCCAGAGTATCCCTGCAACTGCCCAGGTGAACTGCTGCCAGGACCTGACTGAGCCCTTCTGGCCTATGCTGGAGTGAGTTCCTGATCCCCAGGAGGTCCGCATTAGGTCCTGGACAATTGGTGTGGCATCAGTCGAGCTCTTTCCTTAAGAAAAGGTTAAATCCTGAAGTTTTGGGCTCTTCGCAGCCGCGAACGGGCCTGTTCGTGCCAGGATTTTGCCGCCCACACCGCTTGCCAACGCAAAACTCTGGTGACGCTGACTCTTCACACCATGAGCGCCACCTACCCTTGGCAATGCGTGGTCTGCATTTCGTGCTTCAGCATCAACAGTTCACGCTGACCGCCAACGTGAGGCTTCAGCTGAAACTGTCCTGATACCCAGCATGATCTTCGCACTACATCAATGACCATCCGCAACTCTCTCCTTGCAGCCCCTTCCACCACGAATGGAACTCTTCACACTGAACTTTGAAGCTTACTCTTTCAGTGGGACTAACCTGGTCCCGTATCGGGCCCTTGCTCCATCGTGGTTGAGATAAACTTGTGTCTTTTAACTGGTCTCAAATAACTAGAGAACCACTAGTGGTACTTTGTGCTTTTTGTATACGATTTTATTGTAGTTTTGGTTACACAGGATCTCAAAACAGTGCACGTACAACCAGGGCTCGAGTCGGGGTACCATGTGGGTGGACGGCGTCCCCCCGCTTATTTTACCGTGGGGACGCCGTCCCACCTGCCAACCAGCTGGACTTCACTCTTTCGCCTCTCTGGGACGAGGAGCTCGGCACCTTTCGTGATGTCACTTCCTGTTGTGACGTCACTTCCGGTGACAGCGTCCCCCCACTTCTTTTTTTAGGGCTTGGGCGTGGCGTACAACAGAAGCACATTACAATGATATCGTCCAAAGTCACAGTACAACGTAAATGCCAATCGGATCGGTTATAAAGAATTCCAAAAGAGGAAAAAAGAACCATCATGAGGGCCTAGACAGCCCTGACAAGGAGGGAACACAATAACATGTAAAATCAGCATCAGTACAGCCAGTATTGCTATCAACTTTGTGTAAATAGTGCACTAAAGAAACAGAACTAAGCAATAGATTCCTAACTTACTCCCCTCCCTCCCCCCAGGTCACGGACATAAGGTCTGTTCTTTTCCCCCCATGTGTCAGTAATCTAGTACTGCGTAACCAGGTGATCTACAATGTAACAGGGCCAGGGCTACCCACCTCACCCCCCCTCCTCTGACCCGTCTCTATCAGGTGAGGACTTCTCCAACCGTTGGGTGGTGGAGGTTTCCCTCTCTGGGACCTCCGAAATTATTAAGTGCCATGTTCGTATATCGTCCTCTAATTTTCCGTCCCTGCGGATTCGTTTAATTCGTATCAGCTCTGCTGTCGCTCATTCCCTTACATCTCTGGCCCATCATTCCAATGTGGACCCCATCCAGCTGATGGCAATCTGCCGTTTGGCGAGCACTAAACCCAGCTGGAGGAATCTACGCATGAGTTTTTTGCCATTGGGGTGGGGCAGGAGACCCAGAATTATTTATTTGATGGACTGAGGAAGTGTCCATCCCGTTATTAGTCGTAAACGCTCAAGTATCGACCCCCAAAATGGTCTTATCTTCAAACAATCCCATACCATATGTAAGAATTGTGCCTCATCATGGGCACTGTGCTGTGCGATCCGGATATATTTGAATCTGAATCTAGTGTTGGTGCTAATCTGCTTGACCCCTTCATGTATTCTCTTCCAATCGGAATCCGTTAGGTGTTCTTCTAGTGCTAAATCCCACTTGGCCTGAACCGGAAGCGGGCATGAGCCAAGATCCTCCCTTAATGCCCTATAGATATGAGACACCAGCCTACGACCCCCGGACAAAGTCACTAGGGCCTGAAGGGTGTCCGTAATAGGTGGCTCTTCTGGAAATATCGGCCATAATCCTTGTGACACTGCTGATATCTTAGCGTAGTGAAGGTATTGACCCCTACCCAACTCGAACTTTGTCTCTGCAGCTTCTCTAGTAAGAAAGCGCTGTCCCGAGTTTAAGTCTCCCATTAAGTCGCAACCCCCCTCCATCCATCTAGTAACGGACATAGTGTGGATGATTTGCTTGAACGGTGCCACGGCCCATAGCGGGGCTTCAGGGGCATAGGGTGCATGACGCACCATATTCCTTATTAGAAATTCCCATACGGAGGCCACGTGTCTTATAATATATATGAGAATTGTTCATGGACCCGTGAGCCCATCATAAGAAGGTCAAGGAGTGCCGTTTCCCAATGGGTGCCCATCAGTAGTCTCTTCTCCCAGTTATCATTATCGTCAAGCAACTGCACCGCGTGTTGCAGCTGTGTCGCCATGAAATACAAATTTAAGCGAGGGACCTCAAGACCTCCTCGTTCCCATGTACTCTGTAATGTGTCTAGCTTTACTCTTTTCCGTTGGTCCCCCAGAGTAACTCAAACAGTAGGCAATCTAGCTGGTGGAAATATTCCAACGGTATGCGGTAAAGACAACGCGGCAAGACCACCATTTTTATAAGGGCAAACTTTCCCATCAGGGATAAGGGTAAGTACCGCTAAAACCCAACCGACACACGGAGCCCCTCCACACACCTGCCCATATTCTGCTCCAAATAGGTCGCCGACACGTGTGCCAGCCTGACCCCCAGGTAGCGCACCGTATCCGTAATCCAGGCCGTCCCGTGATTAGGTAGATCACCCTCCTCCACTTTCTGTAGGCTACCCGTAGGGAAGGGTTTAGACTTTCCTGGGTTCAGACAAAGTCCCGATATCTCTCTGAACCCGGGTTTCTCCCCGAGGAGTACCGGAACCGCCTCCCTCGGTCGATGAAGATACAACAAAGTATCGTCGGCGTACATGGACACCACATGAGTCGTCGATCCCAACTGCACACCCCATCTCCCCATCTTATTTCAGAGTGTAACTGCCAGAGGCTCCATTGCAAGAGCGAAAAGCAGCTGAGACAGGGGGCAACCCTGTTGTGTGCCCCTCTGAAGCTCCAAACTATCTGACACCTGATTGCGCAGGCGGACCCGGGCAGTTGGTTTAACACAGAGCAGTTTCAACAAGCTCAAATATTTGTCCCCCAGTTGCATTTGGTCAAGTTCTGCCCATATGTAATGCCATTCGACAGAGTCGAAGGCTTGCCGTATGTCCAAAATGCACAGGGCCCAGTCCGCCCCCTGCAATTCTAGCGCATGCCATATGTGTGCTAATCGCCGTAAATTGTGCGTAATGTTTCGGCCAGGGATAAACCCAGCCTGGTCCGGATGGACCAAATGGGTCATGTATGGGAGAAGTTGTGTCGCCAGCGCTCCACTCAATATCTTCTCATCGATATTTTAAAGAGAAATGGGCAGATAGGAGCCCGGAGCAATGGGATCCCTTTCTGGTTTAAGGATATTGGACACTAGCGCTTCCTTCATAGTACCAGGAAGCTTCTTTCTGGACAGAGCTTCGTTAAACACTTCTAAGAGGCGATCTACCAATTGGGTGGCAAAATGTTTATAAAATTCGGCTGGGAGGCCGTCACTGCCCGGACTCTTCTCCGACTTCAGTCCTTGAATTGCCGCCAGTCTTTCTTCCCTGGACAGTGGTTCCCCCAGGCTTACAGCGTCTTCCTCCTCAAGAGTGGGAAGCGTGATAGCGTTAAGATAGTTTTGTAATGTATGTGGACCAACGCGGGTGGTAGTCGAACATGTCTGTTGTAGGTGGGTGGCGAACTCTGCAATAATTGCATTTTGTGTGTGCAGGACAGCTCCCTCACTATTACGCAGCTGCAATACCTGCTTCTGCTCCTGCTCTGTACGAATCAGTCGGGACAATAACGCTCCCGACCTGTCGCCCCCCTTGTAGAGCCTCTGTCTATAAGTGGTGTATTGGTGTTTTTCTAGCCGAGACCAAGCCTCGAGTAGCACTCCCCAAACCCGCGTCCACTCTGCCCTGTCAGTCGATGTTGTATGAAGTGTGTCTTCTAGGGTCTTTAATCTCTTTTCTAAGATATCAATGTCAGCGTGTAATTGTTGTTGGACCCCGTGAGTGGTTCGTATGCAAACCCCCTGAATAACGACTATAAAAGCCTCCCATTCGTTGTATCTAGTGTCCGTGGACCCCCAGTTCTCGGTGAAGTAATACTGTAGAGCCTCTTTTACGGTTTGTACATATGGGGGGATCCGCTAGGGCTTCCACTCGGAGTACTTTGTGCTTTTTGGCGCTTACTAACCTGAAATTTTTAAAATTGCATGTCTCTTGTTCTACTGATTGGATTTTCGTTGTTTTGGTGTTAAATAATTAATTTAATTTCGTTCTTTTTTTTCTAAATTGGTGTGGGGTTTCGCTTGTGTTCTCACTTCATTACTGTTTGAAGTGCCGCCTAACTACTTTACACATTGCCTCTAAGTGAAGCCTGACTGCTTTGTGCCAAGCTCATAGAGGGTCAAGCACAAGTTAATTTGGCGTTTGCTGTGTTTCACCCTGACAGAGACTGTGGGTGCTGCTTGAATAGGGCCCACCGCTAACCAGTAACCTAATTTCCAACATGGATGAACAGTGTAAAATGGTAAAGATGTGAAGGCAGCAATCAGTTTCAGAACCACATTCAATATGAGGGCCGAGCTTGGACATTTTATTTTGGCCCCACATTACAGAAAAGATTTATTAGGAGTTAAAGCATTTGTCACAATATTTATTTTGATAGGATTGTAAATGGCAAATTTTCTGAGCTCAACAATGATCTCTCCACCAAGTATGGATGACACTGGTCTCTGTGTTGTTATACAATGAATCCGTTTCCGTTTTTGGAAATTAATAATGAGTGCATGGTAAGATGTCTCACCACTTGAAAAAAGTATTAAAACTGTGGAGAAAAAAATGTGTACCATTGTACAAAGGTGATGGCATTTCTTTTTGCGTAATTGAGCTATAGGTTGTATTGGCGACCAATATGGCTACCAAACTGAAAAAGGATGAACAGTCAGTCGAACTGCGTCGGTCCTTTTTTGTTGTTTGGTGTATGGTGTCGCTAATGGGATACATTTCTGCAAACCTACTCGCCGAGGGCTGGGTTTCCTTCTGTGGGATCAGTTCACGGAAAGAGTTCATGCTGCTTGAAAAGGACGTGATTGGGCAAACCCGTTTTCTGAACACTGACCGCGATCACGTCCACCTCAGTACTTTGCCTTCTGGGAGCTTTATTTAATGAAAAACAATGTGTAACTAAGTTTGTGTAAATGTTGATTTATTACGTGGTCTGCAGCAGTTTTGTTATGAAGCACAGTATTCATGTTATTGTACCGAAAAAGCGACTGGCTTTGAAGGAACTTTTGGCACCTGAGAATTATTAGTTATGCAACAAGAGATTGAGTGCATTTTTCTCAGAGCCTTCTGCACAAACCTGCAAAGATACTGTGATAAATTTCGGTCCAACAGTGATACTCCTTTCAGGCAGATTTATATTCTGTTATTGCACGGTTCATGTGATTCAGCATTTTGCCTTCCTAGATACATATACACCCTTGATACATATATTTCAGACCAGCATAGCGAATACAATTTGCTTCGCTGAGTGGCACTGCCAAGATCATTGATTTTGATGCCATGGTGGTAGGATTCATCTCCTTACCCTCTCATTCCAAGCCTCCAGGAATAATTTTGAGTTCATCAGATAATTATATCGTGAACTGCTTTGAACTGCTCATTCACTCCTTGAACCCGTCACCTGATACGCTGTAAATGTGTGTATGACATCAAATTATCTAAATTAGATCACTCTTCGGTTGTTGCTGTAACTATATTAAGGATCAGAATGAAGTAAATAAAAAAGCACATTTATGGGTAAGTCTGTCCTGCTCAAAGAGCATTGCTTATTGGCTGGATGGGTTCAGGTTCATGTTGCTTTATCAGATTGCGCATTTGGTGCCTTTCATCAGATCGCTCATTTGGTGCCCCTGCATGGCACCTACTGAGTTGATTAAAAACCACACAAATTACAACTGTAAACTCAATTGCCTAAATAAACATCACCAAAAATAAAACATATGAGAAGCAGGTCCCATCATAGTTTTCACTGATTACCGAAGGAAATACATCTTGCTTTAACAGACACACTTCTATTCATGTTCTGTGACTATCACATGCACTTTTAGACTATACTGCCCATGAATATTTTAGAGTAGATAACGCTGCTTGCATTTGATGAACATTAAGCTTTCTTACAAATCCACAAATCGAGGCCAACATCGCCATTTTCAGATCCATAAAAAAAGACAGAGAAATTCTGCTGTTCATTCGTGAAAAACAATTGAACATGCTCTTGTGACTTCTAGACTAGGTTATGCCAACTATCCATATCTGATCTAGTTAACAAATTACAGATGGTCCAAAATTCTGATGCTTGTCCGATTCTTAATCTTCCCAGAAAGAAGGCCACTGTCCCATATCTGAAACAACTTCACTGGCTGCCAGTAATCTAAAGGATCAACTTTAAGGCCTTATTGATCACATTCAGAGTGACCCATAAAAAAGGGCCTCTCTATCTTAGAAGTAAATTTAAAGAGTGTGTACTGGCTGCATTCAAATCAAATCAGGGACTGTTATGTATGCCAAAATTCTGCAAAGCCACGAGGGGAAATAGCTCCTTCTCCGTGACGACAGCAAAATTGTGGAATGAGCTCCCGTTGGAGTGGAGAAAGAAGTTTGAAAACCTTTCTCTTCAGGTACTTGCTTGTTTTTGGTAGAAGTCTTGTGCTGGTTAGTGCCAGGATGATTCTTTGGAAGCAGCAGTCTCACTGTACAAGTGATAGTATTACTTCTTCCTCCTGCAGATAAGGTCATAATAAAAGTTGCACTTCTGAAATACTCCCTGACTATCAACTCTAGGATTTGGTTGTTAGCAAACCTATTTTCAAAGCATTTTTCTAATTCTAACTTTGGTTAAACATCTAAAAATGGGTACTTTGTAATTCAACCCTTTATTTCATAAGCCGACATGTTATTCGCTTATTGATGAAAATTTTGGATCCCGTTTAAGACACCTGCTCGAGGGTCTCCACACACTGATGAGACGTTCCTTACCCGGTCCAGGGCCCTGTCGGGTTGGAATTATCACCGACAGAGCGACCTTTTTCTCTTAGACTATCCTAGTACAGCCTGAAGAGTCGCAGGCAGACTGTTTCACACGCGACGAAACACGTGTCGGCTGGTTCTCCGTGTCTGAACAATAAAGGACACTTCACATCGACGCCTGATTTGTCTAAGATACATAATTGTTATTGAGTGCTTTGCTAGCCTTTGTCTCTACAAATATTTTACGTAACGATACTGATACTACTGTATAACTAAATTTCAGAGTGTGCATGGGTATTACGTTTTTGTAAACTTTATTTCATAACGACTCATTTCATTCTGCAGGTTTTTCCTGGAGCAAAAGGATTATTAAATTCTAACTTTCTTTTGCACACTGTTCTGTATTAGCTATAGTTTTTGTTGCATTTTAGATAAGTGATAATGCACTTAAAAACTTCCCACTAATGAAATGCATCTTTCTATAAATGCATATCAGAGAGTTGGTAAAACTGACTTTAGTTGAGGGCTCACAATTCAACCCCTTTGCTGGAAATGATGTTTCTGATGATCGGTGATGTTGGATCTGTGGATCACGCAATTAGATCTAAGATTCCTTGTGTTAAAAAGTGACTAAAGAATCAGCAAAGTAATACTAAGGTTACTTAGAGCGTGGCATTAAGCTTTAGAAAGTTATGTTTTGGTCATGGGTGATTTGTGAGCCACACTGATATTTGTGGATTCACACACAATTAGCCCTAACTCCTGATACATATTGAGCAAAAAAAAATATTGTTAATGGGAATGTTTTTCATCTGCTCTAATCTAGGTTCTTCTTGGCCATTTGTCTTAACTAAACTTTCCAGACATATTAGGCTCTAATAAAGTCCAAGAGATTGGTCAAGGGGACAAAAGTTGTAGGTGGTTCCCTCCAGAAAAGAGTTTTCCTCAAAAGTTGAACATGGGATTTATGGATCAAGGAGAGAATCATGAATCCAAAAGCAAAGGGATTCAAATCAGCACAATACTTGAGACACTGAAACCTCGGACAAATTACAAATTGGAGTTTATTTTAAGCCTTAGCTCCATTTCAATTAAATATCCTGTACCAAAACATGTATGTACGTTATATTATCAACTAAGAATATTCCTGCCATGTTTCATCTGGGGATCCAAAGCAATAAGAAAGGTGTTAGCAAAAATGAATTTCTCATTGAGAGGAGTAAGTAAAATGTTATTGTATATAGTTAATTAAAACCTTTAAAAAAATTGTTGTGCTAAAATCATCCGATTGGCATTTAAAAGGTAAAGAATACACAGGCAATCTATACTGTCATATTTAAAAAAATTGAAGTTATCTTAGGTTCTAAACTGTTATTTGCACCTCGGTCCTTTGGTTTTAAAATTTAATCTCATGCACTATTTTTCGTTTTTCTGTATTAGGAAGCTAACTTTCTGCAAGAATCTGGTGGCCCTGAATGCTACCTGTAACAGTTGGCTGTTCAATGCTAACATGACTGCTGGGCAGCATGAGCTAATTTGAAATGTACGAAATGCATGTAATAGATAAAAACGTCTCAGGTTGTTCAAGGATGGACAAATACACAGTAAATGAGTCAGAGTTTCTTCTGCTTGGCCGCAGAGTCTGCAGAGTGATGTTGGCCATGTTTGTTTCCATGCTGGAACCTGATCTATTGAGATGAAAGCCCCCATCCGAGTTCGAAGTAGCAGTTGTTGGGTAGCGGTTGAGATGTGGTTGACTAAATATGGTTGTGGGGAGCGTCTCTCATATGTAGCTAATACCGTCCAGCCATGATTTTTCTTTGCTAATGCGGCTTTATCTGTAATCCAGGCTTTTTGTTTTGCCGCATTATTGGCTATTTTTTTTAAATCTGCAAAGGTGTAATTAGTGTTCCATGCGACTTGCATTTTGAGGTTTATCAATGCTTCTTCTAGGACTGTGTTCTAGGCGCTTTTTCCATTTGTTTGATTCTTTATTTCAAACCAACAATGCCCCATCAACGAATCCTCTTGTGCTGCTTTTAGTTTCCAACACATTTTTAATATTGCTGCTTGTCTTACTGGGTGGTGGTTTGATAACCCAAATTCCAGACGTACTTGTGCTTGTTATACAAACTTCGGGATCTGAAAGATGTATTTGAATAACTCTGATTGTTGAAGATTCAGGAAGTTTGCGTCTTGTCCTCTGAATAATTACGAGCCGTACGTGAGGGTTGGGAGAAATTTGGCTGCGATTACTTTTAGCAAGTATGAGTTGCATGGACACTTCAATTTTGTTTTTAGTAAATTTAGAGCAAAGCGTAGTTTGTTAGCCTGGGATTTTCTGTACAGTAAGGGATCTTTTAGAGTCAACCTTGAGTCTACCACTACTCCTAGGTACTTGTATGTGACACTTTGCTCTATGATGTTTTCTGCTGCATGCCATTTGAATTTTTGCCGCCCTGTATGTGTTGAAAAACAGATGACTTTCGATTTTTGTGATTGATGCGCTAACATTGCTCCCTGGTGTATTCCTGCAACCTTGTGAGGGAATGCTGTAGGCCCATTGGGGACTGGCAGCATAGGACGATGTCATCTGGATACTGCATGCTACTTATTTTGCGGTGTGCTATCTTTGGGGGATCGCTTTGAATTTCCGATATCCTCTTGTCCAGGTCTGCAGTAAAAATGTTAAAAAGGGTGGGGGCCAGTACACATCCCTGCTTTAGGCCAATGTGGGTTGGAATCTTTGCTGTTGTTCTTTCACTATTCCCTAATTTTATCTTGACCCAGGTGGATGTGTATAGGTTGATGATGGCCTTCAGCAACCTTGGTGGGATACCCCAGTTTGCCATCTTTTGCCACAGGATCTCCCTTGGTACTGTGTCAAAGGCTGCTTTTAAACCAACAAAACAGTTGTACAGTTTTGTTGATTTGTCCTTTGCTTTTTCGACAAGAAGATTTAAGACGAGCAAGTTGCACAACATGTTTGTTCCCGGCCTGAACCCGGACTGTGTGATTGGGAGGATCTTGTTCTTGGCGACCCATTCTTCCAGTGCTGTCAGGAGGTTTGATGCATAGATTTTGGCCTCTACGTCAATGAGAGCGATCAGCCTATAGTTCGCCGGGTCCGATCTAGCACCTGCTTTAAAAATTGGATGCAAAATGCTCCCTCTCCATGATGGTGGTATACTTCCCGTTTGGAAGGCGTGGTTGAACACTGGGGTGAGGTATTCTGCCTAGAACGATTGGTTGTGTTTAAAGAGCCCATTTGGCAAGCCATTTGGGTCAGGTGCGCCAGTAGTCCTCAGTTGTTTTATAACCATTTGTACTTGATGTGGTCTGATCCAATTTTCACCAAAGTTTTTTTCGGATTCTTCCCTTTTATGTTGGTGATGAGAAGTGTGATCTGATTTCATTACTTGAGGGTTGCAATTGTTCCCTTGATTTTGCTCTAGGTGATGTCTCCAATCGGCCTCTAGTATATTTGTGTTGTGTTCATGGAATGCTCTGTTTGCTATTTGTTAATTTCTGCTCAAAATTTCCTGTTATTTGATTTACTTGTTTCCAATAGTTTTTGCCAAGTTTCTGTTTGTTGATTTTTCTTTGCTATCCAAACCTCTTTTTTTTGTATTTTTGCCTTAACTTGTGGATTTGTCGCTTTGTGTCTTCACCCATGATCTGATCTTTTCCTTGTAACTTTCTGATTTCCTGGTTTAGATTCCTTTTTTTTGCACACTATGGAGCCAAGATGTACCAAGGATGCTGTCATTGGTTTTCTTCTATGGCTTTTCTGTTGGGAACCAAATTTGTCTGTTAAACTTATGATCATCTTTTCCCAGTTGACCCGATGCTCTACCGATCTTTTTTCTTCGTATTTTTCCTGTACCTTTTTTTACATGGGTCATAATTTCTTCAACATTCTTTCCATTCCATGCAAGTCGTTTTAGGTTATATGGGCTAGGGGTTTCCGTCAAGTCGTTACTTGCTGGTGCCCTTACATATTGAAGGCTAAGATCAATTGATTGCTGACTATGATCGCTCTCCAATTTGTGTATTATTTGGTAGCTGGCGATCCTTTGAAGTACCTCCAGGTTCACTATGGTATAATCTAGGACTGATTGAGCCTGTTTAGCTATTCTGGTCGTGGCTGCTGGCAGGTCTTGTGGGAAGCGACCATTCAAAGTGATCATGCCAATTTCAGCAAAATTGAAGGCACACAGCTGGCCATGTCTGTCCTTTTTCCGATGATTTGTTATCAGTGGTGGAATTATTTTGCCTTTCAGTATGCTTTGTTGGATTTTTTGTATGTGGCCTACTTGTAATAAAAACATGTTGAAGTCGCCTGACACTACCAATCCCACCTGTGGGAAGGTGGATTGCAGAGATTTGACCAGTGCTTTGAGGGTCGCGATTTTCTCTTGTTTCTTCTTAGATTCTGGGTGAATGTAGATGTTACAGATTACCAATGACCGTATGTCTCGAGAGGCCTGCGATCCTGAGCAGAGGTCTGGTGGTAGTTCAATTTTGCAGCACTGAATCCATGTTTGTCCTGAGCCAATTAGATTGTACGTCCATGGTATGCTGGTGTTCAGGTAGATTGATAATCCGCCGGCTGCCCTACCAAGTGAGCCTCTTTTGGTTGCATGTTGTTGGGATTCTTTAAAGCCGTTTATCTGAACCGATGTTATTGACCAGGTCTCTTGGAGTAATAAGATATAAAATTGTTTTAGGAATACTAATAGTTCTGCATCCTCTGTTTTGCTGCCTAGTCCATTTATGTTCCACGAGCCTCATTGAGAGGAGAACTCTTTGCCTACAACTGAAAAATGCTGAAAAGAATATCCACTTAATAACTGTGACCTGCAGAAAATTGTTACACTGAAGTTCATGCTTTCTTTAAAAAAATACGTTTAGAGAACACGCCCTAAGCTTGGCTGATGTTGAGAGGACGTTCCCTGCACAAGACATGGCTGCCTACTTAGACTTTGACCATTGCACTGGGCACAGCTCCAAGTCAGGTACTTTGCTTACCACTCATACTGCACCTCCACACAGCATGCCCTCTGGTTATCATACATATATGGGGTCACACATAAACACAATATAATTACAAAGCCCATGAAATTCACTAGCAAGACTTCATTTAAGGACCCTATCACTCCCTACACATCCACATTGACTGTCCTCTGGAGATTAAAAAAAGAAAACTATCAACGTGCATGAAAGGTTTCAGCTAAGGAAGCATTATGGCTCCAGCACAAAATCTGTGCAGGTTTTACTCTTCTCCCAACATATTGTTCCTAGCCTCGCATTTGACGTTGCAAATTACATAATTGATGACATCAATTATATGCATCATGGCTAGAATGAAGGAGAAAGGAGACACTAATTGACAGTAAAATATCCCGCAATTGAGAAAAGAAATAGAATATTTAGATGCATACCGTATCATATTGTACTTTGGGGATTATTCGGGGTTTGGTGGATGCAGGACATTTACCAATAGTTACTGCATGTTTCCATCGCTGTATTTTGATATTTTTGTTACCTGGCTATACAATCTACATTGGGTGGATGGGATATCTGCCAATTTGAAATGGATGTACTTTATATGCCAAACTGTAAAAAAATTCCTTTGTCTTGTATCTTTTATAGTATTGCATTAAAGAGTGAACTGATTACACAAACAAAAGCCTCCCAGCCATGGGACAACGACTCCCTTAAAACATCTAGGAAGGACTGCTGCAGACAAGAACAGGAATGGAGAAAAATATACGAAGAAAAAAGAAACTTGCTTAACATAGAAAAGTATAATTGGGGCAGAAACGTCTTACTATGCTGAACAGATAAAATTAGCCTGTGATGCCAACAAACCTCTCTTCTCAGTTATAAGGAAATTAGTAGTACCTGCTAGTCATACCACTGCAGTAATAGATCAAAATGTCTGTGACACGGTGGCCAATTTTTTCGAAGAAAAGGTTGCAAATATCTACAGTAAACTAAATGTAGGTTGCTCTGATACCCAATCAGATGGGCAACCCTCAACCAAAGCTTCAGTTCAAGGCAGTTTTTCCTCTTTTAAGCCCCCCTTCGACAGAACAACTCACTAAATTAATTCCATCAATCAAATCGGGTGCCCCGCAAGACCCCTGTCCTACTTAAATAATGCACCTGATCCCTACTTAAGTGGTACAAACCATGAAGCAAATTTTCAACAAAATGTTTGCGGAGGGACTTTTCCCTTCACAGTGGAAACTGGCCTCGGCTTAGCCCTTGCTAAAAAAGGACAACTTAAATGCATTGGACCCTAAAAATTATCGCTCTATATCAAGGCTTCCCTTTGCCGCCAAAGTGGCAGAGAAAGTGTTAAGTATACAACTTTCAGAATATTTAGAAGAAAACTTTTTCCCAGACGTTACACAACACGGTTTCAGGAAAAACCGGAGTACAGAATCCGCCTTGATAATAGCCATGGAAAAAATCTGAGGAAAGTTGGATATGGGGGGTGACAACAGACCTGATCCTGCTGGACCTCTCCGCGGCATTCGATACAGTCAATCATGAGATTCTGGTGGCTCGTATGCAGAACCTAGGGATCCGGGAAACTGTCCTAGATCTCCTTCAATCCTTTTCTTGCCAGCAGACAACAAAAGGTGGTAATGGGCAACATCTCATCAAGGCCTTTCTCCCTGCCATCTAGAGTCCTTCAGGGTTCGGCCTTGAGCCCTACGCTCGTCAATCTTTCTGTGACATCGCTGGCAACACTCATCAAAATCTCTGGTTTCTCCCTTGCATCATACGTTGATGACACTGAAATTGTGGTGTCATTAACAAAACCAGAAATAGACTCAAGTTTGGCATTTAGGACCTGCATGGGTAAAGTTAGCAACTGGATGGACAATAATTGTCTGAAACTGAACGCCACAGAAACTGAGGTCATCATTTTTGGCAAACAACCCTTCTTTCTGGATGCCGGGCTGGTGGCTGCCTGAGTTGGGCCCACTCCCGGAACCCACAAACATAGTAAAAAATCTCGGCTTAATGCTAGATTATAAACTGAAGCTTAAAGATCAGGTGAACAGATAACAGCCACCTCTTCTGGCTCGCTGAGGCTGGTAAAAAAAGATCAAAACATTTCTACCCCCAGAACTATTGAAAACTGTGATCATTGCCCTGATACTCTCAAGGATTGAATTTTGTAATAGTCTGTACCTTAGCCTTGCACTCAGTCCCCTGAAAAGGCTCCATACTCAGCAAAATGTAGCCGCACATTTCCTCTTCAAAATTCCAAATTATTAATCTGCTAGAGGAGCCATTAGGAAACTCCACTGGCTACCCATCAGACAACGCTGCAAGTTCAAGGCCTTATGCCTGGCCTATAAAGCACTGCATGATCAGGGACCTCTACGCTTCAAGGAGAAGCTAAGTATGTATACCCCAGGAAAGACTCATCGCTCTGGCTCATCCATGAACCTGATGGTCCCCTCATTTAAGAGGACCCCTTACGGTGGCAGGAGCATTTTCAGGACCACTGCAGTGCTCTGGAACTGCCTACCATTGACACTAAAAGCTGCTCCCTCCTTACTCGCCTTTAGAAAGGCTTGAAAAAACAAGACTAGCAGACCCCAAGGCCCAGCAAGTAGCCTCTTTTTCCAAATGATCTGCACCTATACCCACCTCTGATAGCGCAAGATGCCCTTGGGCAAGAGTTCACGCTTTACAAACCACATTTACAATACATTACATTTGGGGAGTGAAAAAAGAATCTCTTCAAAATTGCTCACGAGCTTCCTTCAAGCAAGTGGAAGTAAAGAAAAAAGAGCCACTCTTCCCAGTTGTTCTGAAAGTCCCTTTAAATAAGGGGAAGTAGAGAAAAAGGAATCTATCTACACAATTGCTCACAACATCACTTTATATAAGGGGAAGCACAGAAAAGGAATCACTTTCCCAGTTGCTCACAAGATCCCTTTTAAAAGGGGAGAGTAGAGGAGTAAGAATCACTCTTTCCCATTGCTCATAAGATCCATTTCAAGAATATCTGAAGTAAAAATATTATAATATTAGTATCAATTAATTGAAGCATGAGTGTATTTTAATCCAGGTTTACAAAATTTGTAGTGGTCGCTTTTTTTCACTATTTAAAAATAACATTTGTACGGGGAAGCCATGGTACTCTTAGGGCCTAATTTAGAGTCTGTTGGGAGCAATGTATGTCTCCCTAAAACAGGAAAACACTTTGTCTTGCTGGGGCACAGTCTGCTACATTTAGACATTTATGTCAATCTCGGAAAATACTGAAAAAAACCCTCTTAAAAAGTGCTATGAGCTGTTACCGTCCACTGCCTTGGCTCTTGTTTAGAAGTTGACATGATTCTCAATGGTCCATTGGGTTCTAGTCACTGATTTGCTGCATGATTGGCAAAACATGTAATTCTGGTGAAATTAATCTTCTGTTGTGCACAAATATAAAAATGCACATTGTCTACATGTAAAAACCTGTACATTGTACTACCTAATACTGTTTCAGTTAGATGTTAGAACATCCTAGTTCTTTCGAATTCTGTATGTAACCGAACTCCAGATATGATACCCTACTGTGCACATTACCCCACTGCTCCCTACTAATAATATTTTTAGTTTATTTGGTGTTATTATTAAGGACCCCATGTAATCTTGTTAACATTGTAGGGTGCTAACATAGTCAGTTGAGTGACTGAGAAAGATCACCAGAGGTTATCATCGGGAGGGACCAATTCATAAAGAACAGGGATAATTGTGCAGAAATATAAAAATGCACATTGTCAACATGTAGAAACCTGTACATTGTACTGCCTAATACTTTTTCAGTTAGATGTTAGAACATCCTAGTTCTTTCGAATTCTGTATGAACCGAACTCCAGATATGATATCCTACTGTGAACATTACTCCACTGATCTCTACTATTAATATTTGTAGTTTATTTTGTGTTTTTAATAAAGAACCCCATGTTATCTTGTTAACATTGTATGGTGCTAACATAGTCAGTTGAGAGACTGAGAAAGATCACCAGCGGTTGTGATCGGGAGGGACCAATTCATGAAGAACAGGGATTATTGACTACCCCTTTACATAGTTTTACTTCCCTTTGTCAATCGACTTCAAAACGTTCAAGTCCATTTTAGTAAAAGTGCAAAGAGTGAACAATTCTTAATCTTTGTACTAACTGTATATGACTAATCGGTGAATCTTCCCATTTTATTTGAATTTAGATGTATTGGGACCAATTGACGAAGGCATGTAAGAGTAAGTAAAATAACACCACAGGAGTATTACTTTGCATACGCCAGAATTTTGCCTTTGTGACTAGGCTCCTTATATTCCAGTCTCATTTGAGGTGTATACTCTGACCAGTGCATAATTAGTGAACAGATAAGTGCCCGGGCCCTTCTCAGGAGGCCACTGTAGCTTGCATCTCCCATTCCACCTGCCAGTACTGCCAATGACAGTACCAACAGAACTACTATGCATCGTACTTCTCCAAGTCTGACAATTCAGACTATTCCAAGCTCCCCACAGCTATAACAATGGCTCCGGAGGCAGATATTAGTAATTTGTAAGGTATTTTGAATTAACAAACAACTGTTGTGCTTGTCTCTAACTTACACAAACAGTGCCACCATGTGGCAGACTATCATTAGAGCCGGTGTTGACAATTAAGAGCTGATTGCTGAGCACCGGAAACCACTGGCTCAAATTAAGCACTGACTCTGACTCAGTGTATGTATTTTGGTACATTTCTCATTTCAACACTCCATTAAAGCACTGGCCTAAAGTGTTAATTGTTTGGAGTTTCATTAAGCAGAGTTTGTAGAGTTCTTCTCTCAGTGTTGGTTTCATGCCATTCCAGACTCTGGAGGCCCTAGACTCCCAATTTTCTTGCTCGAAGTTTTTAATATATGAAGGCCCTTTGGTGAATAGGCGCAAGTAGACCAACAATTGAGTATTGTGAGTAGCTGGGATTTTTTTCTGTTAGGTCTTGAAGATTGTGCAAAGAGTTTTACATTTGATCATCACCACTTGTAGCCCAGGCTTCCAATAACTTTAGCCTATGTCAGCTCGATGTGGCATCTGGCTTGTAGGAGGGGAAACATTTTTCAGAGTAATCCCTACTGAAACTGATTCACTTTATGTCGATATGGATTTGGGGAGTTAAAAAACGTTCTCTATAAAAAATGAGTATCCAGACTTCTACGTTGTGTTATGTGATTGATTCCAGGATTGTGGGCCATTTCAGGCAACATTCGTTTAGTCGGACTCTCTCTGTACCAGAATATCTGCTTTTGCTTCATTAATTTTCCTTTCATCATTTCTTGATACAAGTAGTTTAAAGCATTCATTAACATTTGTCTGTACCTTATTTTTTATTTGTTCAAGTTAGATATGAATAAAAGGCAACAGTGAAAATATTCTGTATACAGCATTAGAAATGTGAAGCACGGTGACCCAATTTTTATTGACTTATGGACTTGCATATCAAAAGAACGACCAACATCTGGTACGTCTATCTCCTTTCAAGAAATATGTTTTTTAGTTACACATCTCTGTCAGCTGACAGTGCTGTTTGAGTGGAGGGCGAGGCGCCATCTTGGGCTGGGTTGTTACTGAAGCCTGGCCGGAGTTAGCGGTCTAGCGCTTTTGGGGAGGCAGGGCATAAGAAGACAAGCTACGCTGTGCTCTCTGTGAACTCTCAGGTCGGTGGCAGCGCCTGAGGTTTGCTGGAGAGATTCAGTATTTGGACGAGCTGATTCTCAATCTACGAGCTCGCTATTCTTTATTTTAAAGCTTGTCAGGCCACTGAGTGCGCGCAGGCATGATTGCGATGCTGGCGATTAACGCATTTTAAAATTTTTAAATATTGTCACTTACCATGTTAGAGCACTGGTTTTAAAAACGCACATTATTTCCTGCATATTTTGTACATTTTCGCTACTCCTACGGCCTCCCTTGCCCCGTTCCACCGCAGCTGACAGTGCTGTTTGAGTGGAGGGCGAGGCGCCATCTTGGGCTGGGTTGTTACTGAAGCCTGGCCGGAGTTAGCGGTCTAGCGCTTTTGGGGAGGCAGGGCATAAGAAGCAAATGTGCTTCCGGGAGCGCAGCGGACGGGCGCAGCGGGCGCGACGATGGCGCGCCGAAGGTGCGCCTAAGGTAAGCCCGTCTGCGCCCGTCCGTGCCCCGGCAGCGCGCAGGGCCAGAGAGGCTGCTCGGGCAGGGCCCCAGCAGGTGAACTCCCATATAACGTATAGCAGAGATGTACTTCTATCCCTCAATAAAATCTCATGCGGTAACTGCACGGTATGGGAGGTTCAACACTCCGCTAATGCGGTCTGCCCTGTATGCCAGTTCCATCTCAGACCGGGCCTTCCCTCTCCCTCTTCCTTAGTCAAGGAAGAGGGCGACTCTAGAATCCGAGCTGCTCTCATTAATGCCCGCTCTCTAGTCAAGCACACGGAAGAGATTCGTGAGCTGATACTCGATAACTCGCTTGACCTCTTATTCGTGACTGAGACTTGGCTTCACCCCCACTGTGCCCCTACAATTGAGCTGGCGATACCTAGGGGCTTCAAAATTATAAGGGCAGATCGCAGCTTGGGCACGGGAGGAGGACTAGCAGTTATTTATAGAGACAAATGGTCCCTGATTAAGGAATGCACTGGTGCCATTGAGGACGGGGAAGCACTGGAATTTTCGATTGCTCTCACTCCAAATTTTACCTTGGGTGGGCTACTGATCTATCGCCCTCCGGGGCCTCTGGGCTCCTTCATTAAATCTCTAGAGGAGTTAGTTGCCCAGAGAGCACTGAGATTCCCCAAGTTTCTGCTCCTGGGGGACTTCAACATACATATGGATGTTCCTACAGCCCCGGGGGTTAGAGAATTGGAGGAATTATGCACCTTAGTGCAACTTAAAACACAAGGTCAGGATACTACCCACCTGGGAGGACATTGCCTTGATCTGGTCTATACCAACTTTGGTGTCTTATCTGATACTCCTTGCCCAGTTACATGGTCAGACCATTTCTTGGTAAACTTTTCCTGGGAAACTGACAGGGCTCGCACCACAGCTGGTTTGCAACAGATCCCCTTCCCCCAGAGGATTAGTATCCCAGCTCTGGCAACATCTCTATCCCATACTTTCCCGGACAAGTCGGGAAATCTTGAAGAAGCAGTCGACAATTTCTCGACATGGATCAGATCCTCTGCAAGCCGGCTACCACACACTAAAACGAGAATGCGCCCACGAGCCACTCCGCCATCCCCCTGGTACACGGAACATCTTAAAAGCTTAAAAATAAGCTGCAAGGTGTTGGAAAGATCATGGAGGAGGGAGTACTGCCCATTAGCTAAGGCGAAACTCCGAGCAGGGCAAAAAGATTATTACGCTGCAATTAAGAAGGCTAAGGGAGATTATTATGCAGACAGGATTCATAAAGCTAAAAACAACAGTAAAGAAATATTCTCTATTGTAAAAAGTTTTACGTCCCCGGTAGCAGAAATTCAGGCAGCCCCTCTATCTGAGGGATGGTGTGAAAAACTGTCCACCTACTTCACAGATAAAATAAAGAAAATCTAAGAAAGCCTTAAGACCATTGGCTCTGACCCCCCTCTGCCAGCTCAGGCAAGACAAGAACAAGACGACTCCCGTCAACTCTTTATTCCATCTATCGGCATAAAGCCTAAAGAGGCAATGTGCTCTTTTATAAAGGTTGAGGAGAAGGATGTCTTGTCTATCCTTAAAGCGCTGAAATCTGGATCCCCGGCGGATCCCTGTCCAGCCAGAGTCCTGAGCGGTGTGGCGGAGGTTATTGCATCTACAGTTACAGACTTGGTCAATGAGTCTTTACTAACAAGTAACGTACCACCTCAGTGGAAACAAGCAAAACTCCTCCCACTGATTAAAAAACCCTCAGCGGACCCCCTGGTTACTTCTAATTATAGGCCCATTTCCCTGCTCCCAGCCTTAGCCAAGGTCTGTGAGAAGGTGGTGTTTCGTCAACTGGAGAAGTTTGTGGAATCTACGGGGGCACTACATCCTGCCCAATCCGGATTCCGCTCCTCCTTCAGTACTGAGACCGCGCTAGTGGAGGTCACCGAGGCCATCAGGGATTGCCTGGACGGGGGCGGCAGAGCGGCCCTAATTTTATTGGACCTCTCTGCCGCGTTCGACACGGTTCCCCATGCCCAGTTGCTCTCTATGTTAGAGGACATTGGCATCACTGGCGCGGCTCTCAAATGGGTCGAATCCTTTCTCACTGACCGATCACAACAAATTTGGCTCCCCCCTTACCATTCATCGATTAGCAGGGTAGATACTGGAGTCCCTCAAGGGTCGACTTTGAGTCCCCTACTCTTCAATGTGTATTTGACTCCCCTTGTATATCTTGCGGAGAGTTTGGGTGCGAAAATAATGGCTTATGCCGACGACACCCAACTCCTCTTCACGTGGGACAAGAATAATCTCGATACAGAGAGAGTCCAACAGTGCTTGTCCTCAGTATTTGCCTGGCTGGCTAAGGCGGCTCTCAAATGCAATGAGGACAAGTCGGAGATTCTCCTGTATGGCCAATTTCCAGCGGGATTCAAAGAATCCATTTGGCCCATAGGATTGCCGTGCCCCAATGGGAATTGCGGGGCTGCAAAGAACCTAGGTATCTGGTTCGGCGCTGACCTATGCTTCCGAGATCAGATTATACGATTGGCGGGGACCTGCTATGGGACCCTTACCACCCTCCGGAAGTTCTTTCCCCTTCTCCCCCAGGAAGCTAAAGAAACAGTGGTCAGAGCACTTATCCTTTCGCGTCTGGACTACGCCAACGCGCTTTATGTTGGCGCTCCCGACTTCCTGCTTCACAAACTGCAAGTAGTCCAGAACGCGACAGTGAGGCTCCTATTTAACATTCCCAGATGTCTTAGCGTACGAAGGCAAATCTCTGAGCTTCACTGGCTTCCAGTGGCTCTCAGAGTGCGCTATAAGATCTTGACACTGGCTTTTAAAGCCTTACACGGCCCATGCCCGCCCTACCTAAGTCATAGGTTTGCGTTCTACCATCCCCCGCGACAACTGAGATCTGCCTCCCTCAGACATTTGGTTACCCCCAGATTCAAGAGAGCTTGTCTAGGGGGAAAATCCCTGGTGGTTAGAGCCGCCCAGTTATGGAACAACCTCCCCGACCATCTTAGACACACGACAAGCCTCGCATATTTTAAAAAACATCTAAAAACTTTTCTATTCAGGCAAGTTATGTAGACCACATGCTTTCTGTTTTTCCGATACTTGAATCTCCTCTCGCGCCAGGACAGTCTTGACTATTAGTGCGCGTTACAAGAAATATATATATATAACATAGTTAGGAGGCGTAGGGCCTTATTACATATAGATACTATCATATAGATAATTATCTCATCCAACAAATATCCGGCACTGGGGTAATCCAAATCTATCAGATGTAATGGGTAAACAGACATAATATCGACTACAAAATATCGAATGGACATAATATCGAGTACAAAATATAGGCTGGACAAAATATCGAATGGACAGAATATAGACATCAAAAATATCGTTTTGAAGGTAAGTAATGTAATATCGAATGTTAAAAATATAGAAAGTTAAAATATCGAAGTATATAATATAGGTTATTCAAATTATCGAATTTTTTATAATATCTAATTGTTTATAGTGTTTGTTATGTTATTATATGTGTGAAAAGTGTGTATTTATGTTATAATTAATTTTAATTAATGAATTTTGTTTAATTCTGTAGCGGGTTGTGGGTTTATAGGGGAATAGGGTGGGAAGTAATTTAATTATAATTAATTAAATATGTAAATTTATACATTGGTATTCAATTTTAATTAATTGTTAATTAATTTATATTTGGTAATTAATTACATTTTAATTGGCAATTAATTTTAATTAATTGATTAATTGCTAATTATGTTAATTTTACTCATTTATTTTCTGTAGCGGGTTGTGGGTTTATAGGGGAATTGGGTGGGAAGTAATTTATTTATACTTAATTAAATATGTAAAAATATTTATTGGTATTTTTTTAGAATTAATTATAAATTAATTTTTTATGGGTATTTAATTAAATTTTAATTGCCAATTAATTTATTTTAATTGATTAATTGCTAATTATGTTAATTTTACTAATTTATTTTCTGTAGCGGGTTGTGAGTTTATAGGGGAATAGGGTGGGAAGTAATTTATTCAGAATTAATTAAATGATTCAATTTATTTAATTGTATTTAATTTTAATTAATTGTTAAATAATTTTTAATTGTTAATTAAATAATTGTTAATTTGTAATTAATTTGAATAGGTAACTAATAGTACAAATTAATTGAATTTGTAATTTTAATTGATTAATTATTATATTATATTAAATTGGTAATTACTTTTAATTATTTTTTTATAGATATTAATTTATACTGTTTTTAAATAATATAAGAAGTATTTACTTTCCCTACTGTTGCACTCTCTGGAGTGGGAATAGTAATTTTTACCCCTACGCTATCCAACGCTTTCCCTACTGTTGCACCCACTGGAGTGGGAATAGTAATTTTTACCTGTACGCTATCCAAACCTTTCCCTATTGTTGCACCCACTGGAGTGGGAATAGTAATTTTTACCCCTACGCTATCCAACGCTTTCCCTACTGTTGCACTCACTGGAGTGGGAATAGTAATTTTTACCCCTACGCTATCCAACGCTTTCACTACTGTTGCACCGACTGGAGTGGGAATAGTAATTTTTTACCCCTACGCTATCCAACGCTTTCCCTACTGTTGCACTCACTGGAGTGGGAATAGTAATTTTAACCCCTACGCTATCCAACGCTTTCCCTACTGTTGCACTCTTTGGAGTGGGAATAGTAATTTTTACCCCTACGCTATCCAACGCTTTCCCTACTGTTGCACCCACTGGAGTGGGAATAGTAATTTTTACCCCTACGCTATTCAACGCTTTCCCTACTGTTGCACTCTTTGGAGTGGGAATAGTAATTTTAACCCCTACGCTATCCAACGCTTTCCCTACTGTTGCACTCTTTGTAGTGGGAATAGTAATTTTTACCCCTACGCTATCCAACGCTTTTCCTACTGTTGCACTCTTTGGAGTGGGAATAGTAATTTTTACCACTACGCTATCCAACGCTTTCCCTACTGTTGCACCCACTGGAGTGGGAATAGTAATGTTTACCCCTACGCTATCCAACCCTTTCCCTACTGTTGCACTCTTTGGAGTGGGAATAGTAATTTTTAACCCTACGCTTTCCAACGCTTTCACTACTGTTGCACTCTTTGGAGTTGGAATAGTAATTTTTACCCCTACGCTATCCAACGCTTTCCCTACTGTTGCACCCACTGGAGTGGGAATAGTAATTTTTACCCCAACGCTATCCAACGCTTTCTCCACTGTTGCACTCACTGGAGTGGGAATAGTAATTTTTACCCCTACACTATCCAATGCTTTCCCTACTGTTGCACTCTCTGGAGTGGGAATAGTAATTTGTACCCCTACGCTATCCAACGCTTTCCCTACTGTTGCACCCACTGGAGTGGGAATAGTAATTTTTACCTCTACGCTATCCAACGCTTTCCCTACTGTTGCACTCTTTGGAGTGGGAATACTAATTTTTACCCCTACGCTATCCAACGCTTTCCCTACTGTTGCACCCACTGGAGTGGGAATAGTACTTTTTACCCCTACGCTATCCAATGCTTTCCCTACTATTGCACCCACTGGAGTGGGAATAGTAATTTTTACCCCTACGCTATCCAACGCTTTCCCTACTGTTGCACTCTCTGGAGTAGGAATAGTAATTGTTACACTTCCGCTATCCTATGGTAATAATATTGGATATTATTTAATTATATTATGTTACTATATATATATGTTTTAACAAATATGATTGTAAAATCTTTTTTTTATAACTTTCATTAATTATTTAATTATTATAAGGTAATTTAAGTATTTTTAAGTATATTTTAGTAATTAATTTTTAATATTAATTTAATTTAACATTGTTTTTAATAAAGTCGATATTTTTATAAACTATATTTTTGTAAACGATATTTTTTACTCGATATTTTTGTACTTACCTGTTTGTAGATACAAAGTCGATATTCTGTCTGTCGATATTTTGTCACCGATATTTTTGATAGTCGATATTATGTCCCTCGATATTATGTCAGTGATCCGATGTAATGATTATCTCATATTCTGCGAACCGCACGAAAACCTACATGTCCTGGTAAATACCGGCCTTTTCTTCTTGTTAGACTCCAGCAGATTTGTACTGCTGAAATGTAACAGGGTGCAACTTTATTGCTCCTGGTAATTACTAGGTGGAATAAACATTGTGCCACTTTTAATTCCGATCACAATTTAGTGGACCACAGGGAATCAGACTCTCTCACTTTTTTAATGTTTGTTGTCTGTTTTGTTGTATTTACACCAGGTTATGTTTGTGCAAAATCTGCTGATTTCTGGCACAAATTGCGAGCCCTGGATTTTGTTAGTTTGGGTTTCACTATTTCGTTAATTATTCTGTCTTTCCGTGGTGTGAATGTACACAGCAGATGTTCTTCTGAATCATATACTAAGTGGAAGGGGACCTGTGGAAACCCCTTCCCGTTTTCAAATAGGTTACATCTGCCTTTCAGTAGTCAGTAAAATGTAATGTTTTGCGACTGGACTTTGCAAATCATTAATACATCCCATTGCAAATTGCTATTTGTAAGGGATGCCATAAACACATTCCTTTAAAATACACTTGCCTTTGACACTATGACCTCCTATTTTCTGACAGTGGCTTCTCCCAGTCTACCTATGATATTCTCTTATTGATACTACTGCTTTCCTTATCAGAGGTCAGATATGGTGTCATACAAAACTACTTCCTAGCTTTAGATGCATATATTTATGCAATACATTATCTCCTCGAACCAGTTTCCAAATTTAATATCAGGAGTCTCCCCTCCTTCCTATTTTACGAAAGCCTTCGGGTCCCATGCATGGTTTACTGTTTGTACTTAAACAATCTAATTGTCCCTGCCCCCTCAAAAAGAGACTACATGCCTGTTGCTAGATTTCTCTACCACTTGCGCCTTCTGGTTGAAAGCTGACTTTATTCATGTGCTGCAGGACATCTTTAGCTTCTACAATAATGTTCAATGGTGGTTTATTACTCTGATAATTCTTTTATTTACCAGATATGGCATTATTTGTTTTGGGGTTCAAAGCCCCTTTCTCTACCTTATACACGTTGCCTCTTCCTGCAGGTCCAATAGAATACTTATTTCTATCATTTTCACAGATACCTTTTTCTCAGAATAAATGGATGACCACATTGACACAAGATCTTGTTTGTGCACAAAACATCAGTGACTGGGTAAACGGCTCTGTTTTGTAAGCACTGTTGCTGTGAAGTAACAAGGGACATGATCAGTTCCTTCTCTTCAAATAAATAGACTTTCTTAAAAGATATTTGGAGGGACATCCTTTTGGACTTAAATGATTGCCACACTATGGACGCAGCCCAACCTAATGGGTGGAGCTTCTCTCTGAATCAGTATAGTTTGTATGAGACTTTGACTGTACTGCTGGATGTTGTCTCATTCTGCACTGCATCAGAACCCTATGCTGCATACGTTTTTGCTTGGAATCAATTTTACCAAGTCATCCTGTTTAACCTGATTTTAGCTTGCCTTTCTGCCCTTGTGAACTTCACTCATAGTTGTTCCTCTCAATTAGGTTTATTGTTCAGCAGTCTTTCTAGATCATCTACTCTTACACTAATGCCGTTGATTTTATCTTTTAACTCTTGCGTGCATGGCTTAAGATCTGCACAGACTAACCCAACTTCTACATTTATTTCTCTTAGAAAAGTATCCATGAAGTCTTTGGCAATGGTAGAATGTACTGCTTGCTTGGTATTTCTGTCTGTAGAACTGTTAAGGGAGTAAATTTGGGGGCCGGGAGATGCTGTATTAGAGGTGAAGACCTTCCTGGACCGACGTTCCACATTTTCCTTTACACCCAGCCTTGTTGGAATGCTTGTTGCATATAGCTGCTCTGGGTCGGTAAAATATGGAGGCAGCTTCTGAGAGCCGGGGAGTAGGATGACTGTGAGTCATTGTGATTGCCGCTCCACCACCAAATGAATATTAACCAAAGTGGTGCTAGCAGCCCAGATGGGATCCTGCTTCACCACCACTCCAAAATGCCCCTTATAGCTCTGATGTGAATTTGATACTCCCAGGCGACTTCCAACTAGTTTTGTTTACATAAACCTACTGCTCCGCCAAATGCAGTCTTTCGTTGTGAGTACAGGTGGTGCTAAGATCAGCAAACAGTTTAAAAAGGTTGTCTTTCACATTACAGATCTTTAATCTTTTATCTTTGAGAGCTATCAGCAGTTGCCCCTGATCCAAAGCTCAGTTTCACTCAAGCCACTATTTCTAAGGGATTACTGAGTATCGAAAACAACAATATTGTGATACAAAAATACAGTGTCAAAAATTATTGATTACAAAAATATCGTGCCCTTTACTTAGAATGGTAAGTACAAAAATACTGCAAATGTTTTCCCACACTAGTATTGTTAAAAAACATACAACATTGTTTTTAGGTCTCGCCTTTTCCATTCCGAAGGAATGGGAAATGGAGAGAATTCAAGTGCTCAAAATCCTCGTGAAACCAAGGGCTTTTTGGTGCGGTTTTCTTTGAGCTCACGTGAATCACGTGACCAAACAAGCACGCGCATCAGCCTCCCTCCCTCCCTCCTAATTGCATTTTTTCACGCCCGCACAGCACATCAAAGGGCTTCTCCCAGCGTGTGCTCTGAGGCTTCTCCTTCCCTAATTATTCATGGCTGGCCGGTGGCCGGCCGTACTTTCAGTTTCCCGGCCGCTCTTGTTGCTTGCGCTGTCTTTCCTCCTCATGCAACTCCCTCTTCTCCCCCTCCCCCACCACAGATCGCTTCTAGCGGCCACCGTGCTTGATCGCAATCACTTTTACTTTCGCAGCCAATGCTTGTTCCTTTCGTCCCCTCACCACCCCGCTCTCTCGTTGTTCATGCCTTACAGTCGCTCTCGCGCACTCCCACATGCCCTATCTTTTGCGTGTTTTAATTTCGCCTAACTTCTCTGTTTGTTCCAGGTTCATAGTTTAGGTTTCGCCTTCAATTTTATCATCACGCGCGCACCACTCGCGTCCTAAGATCTCCGTCTTGACTGACTGCCTGCTTCCCTCTTAGCAGTTCAACACTAGACCGCGCCCCCTTCAGTTTATTTTTTGCAGGCGGCGTCATCCCTTCACGCTTCTCAGCGGGGCTACCCCGACAGCCAACTTTTGCACAACCAGCATTTTCTGGTTTATGTTTGGCTGATACTTTGGACCGAAAACACTGTTGCCACATTACTTGTAGCAAACTCATACAAGACAAAAAAGTAGTAGTCTTCGTAGGAATCAACGTCTTATTCTTAGTATTCAGGAGTTGGCAACTCATTCATTAGATTTAGTCACACTAAAAAACAAGCATTGGCATAGCCAATAGGTCTCGCTTTTGGGACCTTATAAGTATTTAGTTATGCAGCAGAATATCCTTGGTGGAACAACACCAACTGTTGCATGGCTAAACGCTTATAAGGTCCCAAATGCGAGACCTATTGGCTATGCCAATGCTTGTTTAAATATATATTTATATAGTTTAAAATAGCAAAACTTAAATATTTTGATATATAACATTAATATAATGCAAATTAAATAACTAAATAATATTCAAGGTTACATATAGATATACACTTATATAAACACACATATATATGTGTATGTTTATATATACATATATAATGGAACACTATTAAAAAATATATTTGACATTATATTAGATTTTTTTAATTTACTACTATAAAAAGCATATATATTTATATATATGTGTATATGTATATATGTATATGTATATATATATATGTGAATATGTATAAATGTGTATGTGTATATATGGTACAAAACAAAGTTCACCATACGCCGCACCTCGCGTCCCAGAGGCAATCCACCGCAGTAGTGAGCCGCGTCCAAAAATCACTCCAACATCCGAAACCATGCGGATATTAACGGATGCACACCTCAAGGAAAATAAATAAGATGATTCATTGGGCTAAATCACAGAGTACTGACAGACGTGTTTCAACACGACACCTCAGGCGAAACGCGTCTGTCAGTATTCTGTGATCCCCTGTGGATTGAATCGGTGTGCCATCTCCTTTCCGTGTGGATTTGGTTTGTAATGTATATATATATTACCTACTGGCGGTCGCAGTAGGTAGTTATAGTTAGGACCTAGTTTCCATAGGAAATCCGCAACATTCTATTGGGAATAACTTTGGCGTTGATGAACGGAATTGGCTGAATTTCTCCAAGAAAATGCCCAGCTCCGCTCCGCTCCTTCCCTGAAAGTGTGGGGGGGATTCGTCAAGCGGGGGCCGAGATAAAAGGGGGGTCCCAAAACGTGTTTTCCCCATGTTAATTTCCATAGGGCGGTTGGACTCACTTTTAGCCCGAACGGCTGAATGGATTTCCACCAAACTTGGCACAATTGTAGGGACTGGTAGCCCGATGTGCCTTTGCTATGTCTCAAGATATGTGCTCCAGTGGATTTTTTTTTTCGATTTTCGCGGGGGGAGCGCCCGGTACGCGCACCGGGGAGCGTACTGGGGAGCGTACCATGGAGAAAAAAGAATGACAGAGTTTTTTAAAAATGTAGCATTTTTTTATAAATTGGGGGTAGTTCTAAAAAGAACTGTTTTTTAATTCTTTTTGTGGTTTTATATTTTTTTTATTGTTTTTTTGAACATTTTTTACTTTTTTTGGCTTTTATGAAAAATTTTATATTTTTTTGTAATTTTTATGGGGACAAACAAAAACCAGGGAATTGTAAACGGCTCAACTGGAGCAAAAAAAATCAGAAAAAAATTAAGGTTTCTTTCTGCAGTTGTGGTTGTCTCCAGCACGGTTGATACGTTTGATGCTTTGCTCACCATAGGAAATTGTAGTCCCACAAAATATACAAATTATTTTGTAATCTCCAAACTGGCGTTGGATATTTGGGACCATCTCCCTTGTCTCTGGACCCGATGGAGTGGGTTGATTTTTTTTGGAGGTGCTGGGAGAAGATTGGGGAGGATTTCTGGTCAGTTCTCTGACCTCTGCCGCAGCATAGTTGTTTGGGTGCCGGCGTTGCATATGGCGAAGCATTGTATGGTTCCCAAATGAATATTTTTTTGCAGGGTTCCCCCTGGAAAGTACAGTGCCACAGATGAGACATGTCACCTTTGCAGCATTTACTTTCTTTGCGCCCCTTGGGATTTTAAAAAACTCCCACACAAAGTGCTCCTTAGGTTTATAGGGGGTATTATCTTCAGGCAGGAACTGCCTCTCCTCCTTCTCCTCCTCCTCTTCTTCTTCTTCACCAGCACTGTGGTGTTGTGGTGGTCCTTGTGGTGGTGGTGGTTGAGATGCTCCTGCTGCTGCTGCTACTGTAGCCATTTCTCAGGTCTGCAAACAGGTCTTCCTCAGTCAAAGTATAAAGTAAGAATGAGGAAAAAAGGTGGGGGCTTTCATCATTTGGAAAAAAAAACTGCTCTGAACCAATGAAAAGTGTTATTTTCAGGTCACATGACCCGACGCGCTTACGCTACGAGGCCCGGGGCGCGCCCGGGGGCGCTTACGTAGCGCGATACGTCACGATGTTGTTTTCGTTCGCGGAAATAGCGCTAACGGGACGCTCACCGGTATGCGCACCGGGTCGCGCCGCAAGATTGCGCTTACCGGTGCGCTCACCGGTACGCGCACCGGGAGCGCTCTAGGGCATACAAAATAAAATAAATAAACATGAACAATATACATACATAAAAAAAATAGTATTACATAAATATACAATATAGGATTCATTATAAAAAATATTATATTTCATAGCTATAGAAATTAGCTATTAAAAAACCTATGAAATTCACTGAAAAAACCATAGGTTTCACACCAGTTATAGTTAGGAATTAGCATTTAAAAAACCTATTAAATTCACTGAAAAAACCATAGGTTTCACACCAGTTATAGTTAGCTGGAAATTTTCATGACATAAAACCATTGAAATCCCCACATTATAGTTAGTTGGACTCACTATAACTCGCGAGCCCGCAATGCACTGCTGATGATGTCCCATATTACATCATTCATGACATGGTTAGTGACATCACTGATGAAATCACTGATGACATCTCAAATGACATCACTGATGACATCACTGATGACATCTCAATTGACATCACTGATGACATCACTGATTTTATGTCAGTAAAATTTCCAGCTAACTATAACTGGTGTCAAACCTATGTTTTTTTCAGTGAATATATATATATATATATATATATATATATATATATATATATATATATATATATATATATATATATATATATACATATATATACCAGCTCTTGCTTGCACCAACACTCGAGAGGCACTCGAACGTGGACACGGGCCTCAAGCTGCAGCCCACAAATACATTTCACAGGGGCCCCGGACTCCTGAAACCTTTAGCAGCCCAACCACCGCTGCCTGACGTGTTTCGTAATCTTCCTCAGAGGCTGTGAGGTGGGAAGGAACATGCACAGTCCGTGATAACAAGAAAGGATTTCTTTTATTGTGCGCCATCTATCGTCAGCTTAGTTAAGCCTGCGCATTTTGCCTTATGGTACTTGTAGTCACGTAGAGATTGAATATCCCCACAAAAGTGCGTTACGATTTTCTGCTGGTTTAAAATCCCCCAATGGGCCTCAGTCGTCAGGGGTTCCCTTACTTCAAGTGTCCAACGTCCCACAACATGAGGCTGCTCGATGTTTCCTCTGCGGCCCCCACGTTACCGGGGTGGTGCTCCTCTCGGGGGCTTGGCAACCGCCTATAAATTCCAGCTCCTGCTTGCACCAACACTCGAGAGGCACTCGAACGTGGACACGGGCCTCAAGCTGCAGCCCACAAATACATTTCACAGGGGCCCCAGGAATCCTGAAACCTTTAGCAGCCCAACCACCGCTGCCTGACGCGTTTCGTTATCTTCCTCAGAGGCTGTGAGGTGGGAAGGAACACGCATAGTCCGTGATAACAAGAAAGGATTTCTTTTATTGCGCGCCATCTATCGGCCGCTTAGTTAAGCCTGCGCATTTTGCCTTATGGTACTTGTAGTCACGGAGGGATTGAATATCCCCACAAAAGTGCGTTACGATTTTCTGCTGGTTTAAAAGCCCCCCAATGGACCTCAGTCGTCAGGGGTTCCCTTACTTCAAGTGTCCAACGTCCCACAACATGAGGCTGCTCGATGTTTCCTCTGCGGCCCCCACGTTACCAGGGTGGTGCTCCTCTCAGCGGCTTGGCAACCGCCTATAAATTCCAGCTCTTGCTTGCACCAACACTCGAGAGGCACTCGAACGTGGACACGGGCCTCAAGCTGCAGCCCACAAATACATTTCACAGGGGCCCCGGACTCCTGAAACCTTTAGCAGCCCAACCACCGCTGCCTGGCGCGTTTCGTAATCTTCCTCAGAGGCTGTGAGGTGGGAAGAAACACGCACAGTCCGGGATAACAAGAAAGGATTTCTTTTATTGCGCGCCATCTATCGGCCGCTTAGTTAAGCCTGCGTATTTTGCCTTATGGTACTTGTAGTCATGGAGGGATTGAATATCCCCACAAAAGTGCGTTACGATTTTCTGCTGGTTTAAAAGCCCCCCAATGGGCCTCAGCCGTCATATATATATATATATATATATATATATATATATATATATATATATATATATATATATATATATATATGTGTATATACTCAAACACACATTTATATATTTCAGACCAATCAATATTCACATCGAGCATAAACAAAGGACTTATCAATACATTCCAGTATTCAGAAGTTATTCATACAAGCTTTAGTTCTTCAAAGACTTTGTGCCCAGTAGGAAAAGATCATACAATTTTATATTGCTAAAACAGATTAATGCATCACTGATCCCCAAATACATCCCAAGAGGATTTAGTTAAGTACAATAACCCAAGTAGGCACATCATTTTCGCCATTGGCCTCCCTGCAAGTGGGAATGAAGTTAACACAGCCTACTACCATGTTTTATGTGCAACATAATAAATGAACAGTACTTTGATGTGACTAAATCACACCAAATACTTATTATTATTATGGGCATGAAGTCTTTGTAGGCCCACGTGAAGAGGTCACTATTGTACAGTGTAAATGTGTTATATATATATATATATATATATATATATATATATATATATATATATATATATATATATATATATATATATTCACTGAAAAAACCATAGGTTTTACACACGTTATAGTTAGGAAGTAGCATTTACAAAACCTATGAAATTCACTGAAAAAACCATAGGTTTGACACCAGTTATAGTTAGCTGGAAATTTTACTGATATAAAACCAATGAAATTCCACGTTATAGTTATTTGGACTCACTATAACCTGCGCGTGTAATGCACTGCTGATGACGTCACATATTACATCACTCATGACATCACTGATGACACCATCCAGTGAATGTGTGTCTTTCTGAAAAATAAACATGTGTTATATATGTATATATTATTGAATATCTTAGTGAATACATATATTAGTGAGTAATGCTTAAATATTTAAATATATGTATTAGTGTTTCACTTTGTGTATAAGTGGCTGCATGGGTTGATGAGTAGGTACATGTGTATGTATATAGGTTATTAGATGTTTTTCTTAGTATCAGTATGAGTGTTTGCATGGTTTGGTGGGGGTATTACTTAGTACATAGATGCAAGAATGACTGAGTCTCTGTTTGTATGTGTTTTGAAGACAGCATATGTGCAGGACTGTATGTGTGGATGAGTGTGTATATGTCTGTGTTAGTGAGTGAATGACTCTCTTATTAGTGTCTTTATCAGTAACTACATATGTTTTAATGTAGTATATGTGAATATTGATGTATATAAGTGAGTATATGTGAGAGTGAGGTATTGTAAGAGTTCCTGTTTAAATCAGTATGTGTTTCTATAAGTGATTTTTTAAGAGAGTAAGTATGTGTAAGTTTCCTTAGAAGTAAAGTGGTAGTGTGTGTATAGCTGTTTATGCAAATAAATGGATGTTCAATAGTTTATTTGCATGTGTGAGTATGTGTGTGAATAACTTTTGGATGACTGTCGGTGTGTAACAGGATGTGTAGGTGTATCACTACATATGATTAGTGAATATATGTATGAGTGACTATATAGAACTGTTGGTGAATTAGTGCATGTGTATATAGATGGTGGAATTATTGAATTGGTTGTTGTAACTGGTATGGGTATCTCCATTTTTTTGAAAATTTTAGTTTCTATTTTTGAATATGTGTTTCAAGGGTTAGATTACAGTGAAAGGAGGTCTGTCACTGTGTCACAAGGATGGTGTCATCAGTGATGTCATGAGTGATGTAATATGTGACGTCATCAGCAGTGCATTACACGCGCAAGTTATAGTGAGTCCAAATAACTATAACGTGGAATTTCATTGGTTTTATATCAGTAAAATTTCCAGCTAACTATAACTGGTGTCAAACCTATGGTTTTTTCAGTGAATTTCATAGGTTTTGTAAATGCTACTTCCTAACTATAACGTGTGTAAAACCTATGGTTTTTTCAGTGAATTTCATTGGTTTTTAAAATGCTAATTCAGAAATATCTCGTGTATACAACCTATACTTTTGTCAATAAAGTTCTGGCAATATTTTTTTCGGAAACAAGCCGTTTTCTTCACTGTTCAAGTTGCATAGAGACTCCTTGTAAAGCGATACAGAATTAGAAAGTCTGTACCTTGCCTTTTTTTCAACGCATTAAAATTTGTCTGTAAATAAAAATAGCCTTTCTAAACTTTCGTGCACGACCCGGTGTGCGCACTCTCGGCAACAGTTCTCAATAAAATGGATAGCGCATTTACAGGCTTTCGTGCGCGACCGACTGCGCGCACCCGCCTATATATTTCGTGAAAACTATGCAATCTGACCTTATTGAATTTCTTCATAGACCCATCGAAGAACTTATAATACGTCAAAGACACTAAACCTAGGCTTCTTTTTTATTATTATGAAAATTTTCATTAAATGGAGCCGAATGTCTTTTTAAACTTTCGTGTGTGACCGAATGTACACACCTTGGTATTTTAAAAAAAAATATAAAAGGCTTTATACTTTAACAATTGTATGCTTGAATCGAGCTCAGAAGATATATTAAATCCGGATATGTTTGGATTTACTCCTTTTCACGTTTTGAAACTTCGCTGAATTAGAGCGCTACTTCCAAATGGCGTACGTGACCAGATACTATCACCGTGTACACGTCCTGAGACGCGCATGTGAAGTCATGTGACTTGAAAACAACACTTCCAATTGGTTCTTAGTAGTTTCTATTCTGCAATTTACACGGAGCACTCCACCCACTTCTCTCACTATCTTTTCTACTCTCAAAAGAGAACAACGTTCAACACCCTTCGGAAGACTTTGCTGAAATGGCTGCCGCCCCGCATTCATCTTCCGAATCTGAAGGAAATGAGCGACTACCTTTAAAAAGAAAAAAGGAATCTTTTATTTGGCAATTTTTCACTTATCCTGAAGAACAAAAGAAAGTAAATGCGCCAAAAGTTACCTGCACGATATGCAATTCGGTTCTCTCAAGAGGAAATCCAAGAAAAAAATATTCCTTTTCCATACATACCATGGTGCGGCATGTCAAACAAGTGCACCCTGTGGAATTTGCACAGGCATCGACAAGAGCCCTGGCCACGCTATTACCATCAGAGGTGGCCAGCACATCTTCTGGTGGACGACCTGTATCTCCATCGAGTGCTGTGATGGACTTGAGACCATATCTTGCAAAGGTGCACATGAAATGCAACGAGTGTGGAGAAATTCTTCTGTACGGAGAGCAGAGCCTCATTCTTACTAAACTAAAAATTGAGAGTCATAAATGCCCCGAGAAAAGATACATTTCTTCATTTCATTTTGATCCTGTGTCACACATGAAAATGTTGTTGCAAGTTAAAAAAATCAAAAACAACATAACACTTGTTTTAAAAAAATAAAAAAATAAGTTCTTTTCAGAACTAACTCATTCTACCAAAAAGAGCTCCAGGAGCATATTATAAAGGGGGTTTATCTCCGCTTTTTTGGCTTTCGTTCGTGCGCGACCGTGTGCGCGCACCCGCCTATATATTTCGTGAAAACTTTGCAATTGCAACTTATTAAATTTCTTCATAGACCCATCAAAGAACTTATACTACATCAAAGAAACTAAACCTAGGCTTCTTTTTTATTATTATGAAAATGTTCATTAAATGGAGCCGAATGTCTTTTTAAACTTTCGTGCGTGACCGAATGTACACACCTTGGTATTTAAAAAAAAATATATAAAAGGTTTTATACTTTAACAATTGTATGCTTGAATCGAGCTCAGAAGATATATTAAATCCGGATGTGTTTGGATTTACTCCTTTTCACGTTTTGAAACTTCGCTGAATTAGACCGCTACTTCCAAATGGCGTACGTGACCAGATACTATAACCGCGTACACGTCCTGAGACGCGCATGTGAAGTCATGTGACTTGAAAATACACTTCCAATTGGTTCTTAGTAGTTTCTATTCTGCAATTTACACGGAGCACTCCACCCACTTCTCTCACTATCTTTTCTACTCTCAAAAGAGAACAACGTTCAACATCTTTTGAAAGACTTTCTTTTCACGCGATAATGTGAAATACTGAGATTGTTACAGGATTTTCTATCAGATATGTGTTCCCATTTCTGTTGAAGCACTAACACCGTGGAAAATTCCACCGATAGCAGTGATATTTTTAACGCCGAGCACCGGCGATTTTTATCACTTAGAAGCCTTCCTATTATGAAGGTTTATCTCCTAAGTCTCTGATTCTCAAACTGTGCAACGCGGCTCCCCTGTGTGCCGTAATAAGGTGCTAGGGGCGCCGCGCACACTCTAGTGTGACTAACCATCCATAAATTCCACGGACATCTCTACCCTGTTATCTGCAATTGTGAACATCAAAAGGAGCTGCGCTACGCCCCTGTAAGAGGCCTCACTCCCACTGCTGCAACGGCTTGACAGTCCTCCAGATGCACAGGAACAGCCCCTCCGATCCATTGAAGTTCTGTGTCGGTCTCAATACCACTTACGAAATGAAAATAAGCACTGAAGAATATTTATGCTGTAGCAGGAGGAGTACTACATGCTTGCAGAATGCATTCTATTACCTATAAAAAAGTGAAACACCCACGCTACAATCATATAGAATACTTCCTCTAAAGAAGCCTGTGAATAACTTTAAAACATCAGGTTAACCTTTTTTTACTCTCTCATCATTGTTAAAGATAAGTATTTACAATACTATATTAAACAATGCCATGGTTGTTGCTTTTTAATTTTAAAAATCTTGCAATCTTTCACAAACCCAATACTCATGGCTTCTTTTTCGTGACAAAAATATTGCAATATTACATACCTACATAGAATAACAGAAAAAACATAAAACTACAAAGGCCAAACAGTCTACTAAACGCGGATTTGTAACCTATGGGGCAGATTTATGTTAACTACTTCATACCCAGATATGCACCAGTTAATGTGCACCACAGTATGCTAGTGCTCCGTTACCCATGGTGTGCCACATTTGAAATGTGGCGCATCATGGTACAAAAACACCATACATGCGTAACACATCTGTGCTGAAAAAGTAATACATTGCTAGAGTTGCATCGCAACTGTGATGCAGCTCCAGCAAGGCTCACCAATGCACTATATTCACAATGCTGCGTCAATACCTACGCCTGCTTCAAGCACATGCACAGTTTTGAAACAGCATGGGCCTGAAAGTCACTGAGTGAAATATCATACATTACAGTCAGCCACTTTCAAGACGCATTCCTACAGAGGAACACTTACCGTTTATTAGAGGTAGATCGTCCGACTCCACCGGAGGACACCCCTAATAAAAAAGACATATATATAAAATGCGGACTAGCCGCTGTATCGTGCTAGCAAACTTTAACTTAAAAATCGTTAGAAAAAACAAAAGGAATCGAGCAAAATCAGTAGGCCACTGATAGGCTCTCTTTTTGACCTCGCTAAAATAGAAACATTAGGAACAACCCCTCATGAGAAATATGAAACTAGTGAGAGAAACCGAGCTCGACGCCATGATGGCTGCAAGATAGCTCGGCTCCGCCGCCCACCCCGCCCAAAATAACGACAAACCCTATGCAAATATTATAAATAAATACAACACACCAGCAAAGTAACAGGGTAAAACGTTTTATTAAATAACTATTTACATGGCAGCCTGCTGCAACATGAAAACAACACTTCCAATTGGTTCTTACTAGTTTCTATTCTGGAATTTACACGCAGCACTCCACCCACTTCCCTCACTATCTTTTGTACTCTCAAGAGAGAACAACGTCCTACATTTTTCGGAAGACTTTGGTGAAATGGCTACCGTATCTCATTCATCTTCCGAATCTGAACAAAATGATCGACTACCTTTAAGAAGAAAAAAAGAATCTTTCATCTGGCAATTTTTCACTTATCCTGAAGATCAAAAGAAAGTAAATGCACCAAAAGTAACCTGCACGATATGTGACTCGTTTCTCTCAAGAGGAAATCCAACAAAAAAATATTCCTTTTCCATGCATACCATGGTGCGGCATGTCAAACAAGTGCACCCTGTGCAATTTGCAGAGGCATCGACAAAAGCCCTGGCCGCGCTATTACCATTAGAGGTGGCCAGCACATTTTCTGATCGACGACCTGTATCTCCATCGAGTGCAGAGATGGACTTGAGATATTTAACTATATATGGTCTATAACCTATGTTTTTTTCAGTGAATTTTCAAGGTTTTGTAAATGCTAATTCCTAACTATATATGGTCTATAACCTATGGTTTTTTCAGTGAATTTGCTCCGCCGCCCACCCCGCCCAAAATAATGACAAACCCTATGCAAATATTATAAATATATACAACACACCAACAAAGTAACAGGGTAAAACGTTTCATTAAATAACTATTTACATGGCAGCCTGCTGCAACATCGATCCAAATGCATGACACTGTTCCTGTCAAGGTAGCATAGCTGGCGGCCTAGGGGTGGAGGACCGTTGTGCAAATACCCCGGGGAGGACTCTGGATATGCTTGGTCCCTGAGATTCTTCGATGTCACTGCCTTCCACAAATGGCATAAGTCCTGGATGTTCGGTGCCATACTTGAGGGTTTGACCTAAAGACACGTCCTGCGGTGCCCTGGTCCAACCATCACATATACCTCCGCCAGGAGACGGCGTGGGGTGCACTGGAAGGGAGAGGCGGCGCGAACGAGCCTCCCCCACCTCCCCAGGTGGAGGTTTCTCAGCTACACCCCTAAAGACACGTCCTGCGGTGCCCTGGTCCAACCATCACATATACCTGCGCCAGGAGACGGCGTGGTGTGCACTGGAAGTGAGAGGCGGCGCGAACGAGCCTCCCCCACCTCCCCAGGTGGAGGTTTCTCAGCTACACCCCAGCGCTTCACTGATCTCCTTGTCCTCAGTCAAGCATTAATAGTAAGATTTTCATAGGTGAGTGTAGGTTCATAGTTTGCCATCCACAGACTAAAAGCCTGGAGTGGGAGTGAAAAAACCATAACTAGGTAAGAAGGAACGCAGAGGCTGTAGGAAGGACTCTGGATATGCTTGGTCCCTGAGATGCTTCGATGTCACTGCCTTCCACAAATGGCATAAGTCCTGGATGTTGGGTGCCATAGTTGAGGGTTTGACCTAAAGACACGTCCTGCGGTGCCCTGATCCAACCATCACATATACCTGCGCCAGGAGACGGCGTGGGGTGCACTGGAAGGGAGAGGTGGCGCGAACGAGCCTCCCCCACCTCCCCAGGTGGAGGTTTCTCAGCTGCACCCCAGCGCTTCACTCGACAAGATAAGTTGCGCCCGCTCCTGCGGCACATTGCCTCGCTCGGCCAGCTGAATTACGCCTGCTCTTGCTATTACAGCGTCTCACCCGCCATCCGGCTGAATTGCACCCACTCTTGCAGTACAGCGACAGGCGGCTGCCACGGAGCTCAGGAAATGGCGGTCGGCTCCACAGACTTGGGCCTGGCCTGCAAGGATGGCTTTGGACAACCCTGGAACTCGGACACTTGACTGCTACGGCATGGGCCCCATTCCCAAAAGCGTCCCATCAGCCTTGAAGATTCTACAAGAGTCACCGGGGCCCCCGACTCCCGCAGAGTTCCGGTGGGGAGCTTCTGCCATGATTGCTCGCAGAATGGCCACGACGTAGCCACGGGGTGCTCTCATGCTGACGCCAGCTTCAGTCTGAAACTTCCAGAAACACTGTAGACTACCAATTCAATCAGTTCCGGTGGAGCCCCAACGACGTATCGCGTTGTTGCATAATGCGTCATATGACACGCCGCGTTAGCGCACACGGAAGTGCTCCGGTGCGCGAGGCGCGAAGCGCAGCTTCCCGGAAGCAATCCGGGGCGCGGCGCGGAGCGCGTAACGTAAGCATAACAGGTCATGTGACTTGTTAATAAAACTTTTCATTGGTTTAGAAATATTTTTTGTCCCAAATGATGAAAACCCCTCCTTGTTTCCTCTTGGCTCCTGCCCCCTCCCCAAGTCTTGCTCGGCCAGCTGAGTTTCGCCCACTCTTGCGGCCTACGACATGGATACGCCGGGGCGTTATGGATCAGTATGAGCAAATATACACTTGGGGATTCACAAGCAACAACAAGCCTTTGTATTTGGGGCTCTAAATCAACAACAGTGACAGAGAACAGAACCGAACTAAGCACTCAGGGGCTACGTTTAAACGTAACATCATCTCCCCAGAGGTACATCACCTTACACACACATGCACTCTGATCTCCTTGGCCTCAGTCAAGCATCAATAGTATGATTTTCATAGGTGAGTCTAGGTTCATGGATTTCCATCCACAGACTAAAAGCCTGGAGTCGGAGTGAAAAAACCATAACTAAGTAAGAAGGAAGGCAGAAACAGAATCTTCCTCTGCAACATCCGGCTCTGCATCGCTACTTACTTATAAATGCAGAAAAAACTCAATTAACACAAGGGCTCTTTTCAGAGCCACCTTATATCAAAGTACTCAAACTTCTGATTTATCTCCATTTTCACACTCTTGTAAATAGGTGTGCGCGCCCGAGTGCGCGCACCCCGCAACTTAAAAAAAAATATATATATATATTTTCGCCTTTAAGGACATTACTGCACACCCTGAGAAAACCTACGCAGCAAAACAATCTCTACCTTCTCCCCTTTCCATGTTCCAACGCTTTGAAATGAACAATATATTTACTCGCAGTGACAAAATGGCGGTCAACACTTCCTGCTTTCCTTCGAATCGAACGTTAACAGACGTCACGCAGCAAAAAAAAAATTCCGCTCGCACGCAGCCGCTTGAGTGCGCGCACCCGTCCGCGCTTATAGATATATAATTGACTTTAACTTTAATTTTCTCAGCAACTACTGAACGGATTTAGGATTAAATATTTTTATTGAGCATGTCAAGACAGGATGGATACAAAACAGCCATATAAAATCACTCACTACGCCGAAGAGCGACGTGCAAAGCAAAGCATTGAGTGGAGGGGACAGCACTGTTCTCAGTTACCTGGGGCAGGTATACACAGCAAGCCGCCTACAACCCAGATTGGGCCGGCTGCGTTGAAAAACAGGGTGATTTGCAAACTCTTCTGGGCTTTGCAACCTGCTCCCCCCCGGGTGGAAAAACAAGGGTAAGAAACTGCGACTCGGTGTTCTCCGTGCCCCAGTCCGGGTCGCCATTCCCCTTTTCTGGAGGCTGCATGGTCCACCAGGTGCTTGTGCATCCTTGTCTGTGACATACAATAGAACAACTCACCCCGCCCGAGACCCCAACAGCCACTCCTAAGGAAAAACCCAACCTTCCTCCCCCCCCACCGCACCCTGACCCCGGAACAACCCCAACAAACCCCCCCACCTCCCTCCCCCTCCCGCCCCTCAGGTGGTCCATGGTTCGTTCGTCAGCCCTTCTCCTGCACCTCTACTACTTTCGGGCGGGTCCCCCTTGGTCCCCTGCCTGGTCTGTATCGGTTAGCCGTAACAGTCTCAGATACCTTGGGCATGTAACTTCCACAAATTCGGATGACAAGAGGGACAAGAATGGCTTCCAAAGCTCCGCGTACTTGGCTCCCTCACCCGCCTTAACTAGGGAGAGCCGCTCCATGCCCAGCACTGTCCAGAGGCGGTGGAGCCAGCCCTGGCGCGTAGGGATCTGCGCCGACCGCCAGTGAGCCAAGATATTCTGCAACGCTGACCCCAGCGCGATGGCTATCAAGCGGCCCCTCCTGGACCTTAATGGATAAGTCAAGGCATTAGGCAGTCCCAGAATGACATATGCCGGGAAGCGGGGAATGTCTGTCTCAAAGTGGGCATCTACATCGCTCAAGACCTGCCTCCAGTAGTCCTGCAAAAACTCGCAATCCCAAAGAATGTGTGTTAATGTCCCCAGCTGACCCCAGCCCCGCCAACATAGCGGATCCTTACTGCTATCCATCTCATAGATGCGCTCCGGAGTGTAATACCAATAGGTCGCCACTTTCGTGAGCGTGTCCGTGAGCCCCATATGGTAGGCCGAATGTCGCGCTCTGTGATATATCCCGTCCCAATCCTTGTGGGAGAGAGTTCTCCCCAATTCTCGCTCCCAACGCGCTCTACTCGCTGTCATGAATTGAAACACGAGTGAACTAACCTTTCATAGCAGGATACAGCGGGAGCGATGGTGATGCTTGATTCCGACTACCCCTATGTGCAATACACCGCAGGAGCGATATAAAACAACTCCACCACGGGCATCACACAAGGGGAAGGGGAAAAGTGGAGAAACAAAATATAACGATGCAGCAGTGTAAATCAGCAAGTCTTGATAGACCAAGATGGTCGCATTTTCTCTTCCTGATCAGAGACCCTGCATAGAAACAAAGCACACGTCACCACACACCACCTAACAGGTAACAATCAATGTAATGCAATGTGTGAAAGATAACTACACTTACAGTAATCACTGCTGCAGATGGCAGTACTCAAAACGGCACAAAAATAGAAAAATAAAGTAAAGAAAAGAAAAAGCAATGATGGCAGTAGATACCACTCTCTTGGAAACAGAGAACGTATGCTCAATGCACATTCAGAGCCTTCAGATACTACTTATCTTAACCAGTGAGAGTCTCTTGTTTTGCTAGGTCCGCTGATGCAGTCTCCAGTGTAACCGCTACACACTCGTTAACCTCACGAGTTGGAACTATCTAATCCAGCGCGGCATGCGCTATAAAACTAACTACGAAGTCTTGGGATTTCTGCACGACTTAAACAAGTCCACGCGACAGTTTTTTCCACAAGTTCAAGCGTTCCTTTCACGCTTAAAGAAAAGCGCAACTCCTTCAACAGACCGCGCTCACACACACGAAGTCGATCTTCGCGGCTTCAGATCCAGCGCGTCAAGCGCTGCCGCTCTAGCAGGGGAAACAGCGAATTCTTCGTGGCATAGATCCAGCGCGTCATGCGCTGCCACTCAAACAAGAGAAACCGCGTTTCCTTTCTCTCAGCTTACCAACACGAGTGTTCTTTCTCCGGACCAGGACTCTCACTTTGAAAACAGGTGACAAGCACCTGAACACAGGAAAAGGAAGGGCTAAATGGCAAAAGAGGAAAATAGAAAAGGGACACACCTAGCGCCAGGCATTCTGGGAATAGTAGTCCCATAATACTTCATTCATACCGAATCATGACAGAACCCCCTCACAACGACCGACGTCCCGGCGGTCCACCAGGCTTTCCAGGAAAGCGAACATGGAAACGCCGCAAAAGGGCAGGACAATGCAAATTGGACCGGGGTACCCAAGAGCGATCTTCAGGCCCATACCCCTTCCAATCAATCAAATACATCACTCGGCCCCGAACCCTCTTAGAATCAAGAATCGCCCTCACTTCATACTCCAAATCACCCTCCACATCCAAAGGACAAGGTTTCAAGGGTAGGCGAACGCCAGGAGCACATGGCTTCAATAGGGAAACATGGAATACCGGATGTATGTGCCACTTAGGAGGAAGGACAAGCTTAACAGCCACAGGATTGATCACACTATGAACAACATACGGACCCACAAACTTCGGCTGCAATCTGGTATTCCCCTTAAATTTCAAATGCCTCGTGCTCAACCACACCATATCCCCGATTTGATAGGAAGGCTCCTCTCGTCTCTTTGTGTCAGCATAACGCTTGTCCCTATCCCTTGCTTCCCCCAAATGTGTCTTAGCCTCCTTCAACACTGATCTTAAATTGGCATGATGACTTTGTATTGAAGGATGTGAGGAAGTGACAGGATGGGCAAAAGGCAACATATTGGGATGAAAACCCAACAAACAAAAGAAAGGTGAGCACCCTAATGAAGAGTGAGTGGCATTATTATAGGCGAATTCGGCAGTCCATAGAAGGGTACTCCATTCAGAACAATGCTGGAGAGTGAAACAACGAAGATATTGTTCAAGGGTCTGATTTAACCTCTCCGTCTTACCATCTGTCTGAGGATGGTAACTCGAAGACAGACGGGCATCAATATTCATACTGGTACACAACTCCTTCCAAAATCGTGATGTAAATTGCGTTCCCCGATCAGTTATCAAAACAGATGGAAGACCGTGTAATCTCACGACATGTTGCAGAAATGACATGGCCAATTCTCCAGATGTAGGCAATGAAGGCAAGGCAACAAAATGTCCCATTTTGGACAAATGATCGACAATGACCAAAATGGCAGTGTTTCCATGGGAAGGGGGCATTTCGACAATAAAATCCATAGAAACAGTATGCCATGGAGAAGGAGGCACTGGTATCGGACGCAACAGACCACTTGGAGATTGATGACTTGACTTGGCTTGGGCACAGATAGCACATCTGGAAACATACTCTAGAGTGTCTTTTCTGATCGAGTTCCACCAAAAAGAGCGAGACATGTTCAGTAAGGTTTTCTGTTGTCCTAAATGTCCCCCTAAGGAAGAATCATGAATCCATTGCAAAGCTTGTAGACGCAAAGGTCCCTCAGGAACATACAGCTTATTGTCTTGCAGCAGCAACCCATCCTTCATGCCTCGACGAACAGGATCTACATCCACCCAGGCCTGTGTATCCGGTATATCACATTGGCTCCTCACGTTATCCAGAAAACTCACAGATGTAATAACCGCTGTCAACCCCTCCTGATATATGGCATTACGAAGAATGGATGGCGGCTCCACCTTTTCATCAGGACAACAACCATCTGCAGGATTTGCAGGTCTAGACAAAGCATCAGCCTTACCATTCTGAGGACCTGGACGATACTTAATAATAAAATCGAAGTCCGCAAAAAATAAAGACCATCTGAGTTGGCGAGGTGTCAACGCCTTGGCACTTTTCAGAAAGAGGAGATTACGATGATCCGTATATATTTCCACCGTATGCCTGGCCCCCATTAAGTGATGTCTCCACTCTTCACAGGCTCTTTTGATGGCCAGCAGCTCTTTATCCGTAATGCTGTAATTTATTTCAGACGGAGTCAACTTTTTGGAAAAGAAAGCAACAGGATGGATTTGCCCAGATTCAGGATGTCTCTGAGACAGAACACCCCCTAAAGCATAGTAGGATGCATCCGTTTCCAACATGAATGGTAGATCAGGGTCTGGATGTCGTAAAACAGGAGCACTCGTAAAGCATCTCTTCAATGTCTGAAAGGCAACTTCCGTGGCCTCAGTCCAGCAAAAAGTGACTCCTTTTCGCAACAACAATGTCATTGGTTGAATGATGGAAGAAAATCCCTGTATAAACCTTCTATAAAAGTTAGAGAAGCCCAGAAAGCTCTGCAAGCTCTTCACACTGGTAGGAGACTCCCAATGAATAATTGCATCAGTCTTCTTTTTGTCCATGAATATCCCCCCTGGGCCGATCACATAACCCAGAAACTCCACCTCTGTCGCATGGAACAAACATTTCTCCAGTTTCACGAATAATGTATTCGATTGCAATCGTTGCAACACTGCCTCCACATGCTGGACATGTTGGTCGATCGTCTTGGAATATATTAAAATATCATCGATATAGACCATACATGATACGTCCAACAAACCTCTTAAAACCTCATCCATAAAAAACTGGAAGGCGGCAGGGGCATTGCATAGGCCGAAGGGCATCACACAATATTCATATAGGCCGTATTTTGTTCGGAATGCAGTCTTCCACTCGTCGCCCCGCTTCACTCTCACCAAGTGGTATGCACCCCGGAGATCCAGTTTAGTGAACACTGTGGCTCCCTTCAGCTGGTCCATAAGCACCGGTATCAAAGGCAAGGGATACCTATTCTTTTTTGTGATCCTGTTAATTGCCCTATAATCAATGCATGCCCGCAAACCGCCTTCCTTTTTCGAAATGAAAAAAAGCGGCGAAGAGGCAGGTGAGGTAGATGGGCGAATAAAACCAGCAGCTAGCATTTTCTTCAGATAAGATTGCAAATAAGCATTTTCGGGCTCCGTGAGTGCATATATTCTACTACACGGTATACTTGCACCGGGTTCTAACTCAATTACGCAATCATACTCCCTATGGGGAGGTAATCTACTTGCTTCCTTCTCACAGAACACATCCTGATAGTCCACGTATTCTTCAGGTAAAGTAGATACAAGACATACGGACTGGACACCACACCCAGAGGCCAGTAACACAGCCGGGTTATCCTCCTTGAAGATATCAGATGCATAATGTGCTCTTGTACAGTGCTCAGCACAGAATATCGAATTCATATTGATCGTTCTAGCAGCCCATTGGACATGTGGATCATGCGTGGTAAGCCAGGGCATTCCCAATATCAACTTGAAATTTGGCGCATCAATAAGATCAAATTGAATCTTCTCAATGTGCGTTGTTCCCATTTTCATCATGAGAGGGTGCGTATGATAGCACACGGGTCCAGATGTCAATGCCGTCCCATCGACTGCCTTAACAGGTTCCGGCTTTAGCTTTCGAATACAAGGAATACCCAACTCATGAGCATATGTTTGATCTATAAAATTCCCTGTGGCTCCACAATCAAGCAGGGCGTGTACCAGTTCATATTTTCCAACAGCCACCTCCAACGTAACACATACATTAATGTGGGCTACAGTATTTTGGATCGTATTAATCAGAAAAGAAGAGACATCATTATTCTCCGACCTCAAACAAGGCGTCTCCTTCATGCTTGAGGTATTCAGTTTTCCGCCGGCTCTTCAGCCCACTCCACCACAGGCACCTTTTTCACAACTGGCCTTTCCTTATAGGGGGTCTTGTTTCTCATGGAACAGTTCTGTATGAAATGGCCCGCCTTCCCACAATACATACACAACTTCAGTTGTCTTCTCCTTTGTCGTTCTTCTGCACTGATAGGCCCTCTAAGGCCCCCTGCTTGTCTTGAGTCAGTTCCATTCAAATTAGATGAATTGCCTTCTGCCAACACTCTGGGCCTGATATAGGGAATTTTAAATTCACCACGTTGCTTGTCTTCCTTTCTCTCCTGCAACCGATGGTCTAACTGCACTGTTAAATCAATAAGCCCCTCACAAGTGACAGGTAAAGGAACTACTGATGCGAGGACATCCTTCAAATCACTACGCAGCCCCTGATAGAATAAGGAGATGCGTTTTTCTTGAGGCCACTCTGTTTCCACTACTAATCTATTGAAATCAGTTATATAAGGCAGTAAATCCTGTGTGCCCTGTTTTAGTGTGATTAGTTCCCTATCCAAAGACAGAGAATAAGCCTTCCTATCAAATAACTTCCTCATTTCATCACAAAATTTTGTAAAGTCAACAAGAATAGGGTCGTTCCTTTCAACTAACGGAAAAGACCATGTAGCCGCATTGCCACCCAAATACGACATTACAAACGCTGTCTTGGACTGATCATCAGGAAAAACGGCCGGCTTACACATAAAGTGCAATCGACATTGCCCCAGAAAGACATTGAACTTTTTTGGATCCCCAAAAAACCTTTCCGGAGGTGAAAGAGGAAGTTGAAGGGGCTGTATGACCTGTATAGTAGAGGAACTAGCACCTCCACCCTGCCCTTGTAATGTTTCCTTAGCAACCGGAGGAGGCAACGTTCCTCCCCTAATGTTATGACCTCCCTGTACACCAACAGGACCACCCCGTGAAAAAACTGCCATTTCTCTACGTACTGTAACCATCTCAGAACGCATAGCAGCGTTCTCTCCTCTCAATGCTTCTACCTCCATTCGTAAGGCAGACAGTGTTTCCAACACTGAAGTTGCTATAGCGTTAGAATCCATCGCTCAGGCCGTATTCAATTCGTGGGCTTGTCACTCTGTCATGAATTGAAACACGAGTGAACTAACCTTTCATAGCAGGATACAGCGGGAGCGATGGTGATGCTTGATTCCGACTACCCCTATGTGCAATACACCGCAGGAGCGATATAAAACAACTCCACCACGGGCATCACACAAGGGGAAGGGGAAAAGTGGAGAAACAAAATATAACGATGCAGCAGTGTAAATCAGCAAGTCTTGATAGACCAAGATGGTCGCATTTTCTCTTCCTGATCAGAGACCCTGCATAGAAACAAAGCACACGTCACCACACACCACCTAACAGGTAACAATCAATGTAATGCAATGTGTGAAAGATAACTACACTTACAGTAATCACTGCTGCAGATGGCAGTACTCAAAACGGCACAAAAATAGAAAAATAAAGTAAAGAAAAGAAAAAGCAATGATGGCAGTAGATACCACTCTCTTGGAAACAGAGAACGTATGCTCAATGCACATTCAGAGCCTTCAGATACTACTTATCTTAACCAGTGAGAGTCTCTTGTTTTGCTAGGTCCGCTGATGCAGTCTCCAGTGTAACCGCTACACACTCGTTAACCTCACGAGTTGGAACTATCTAATCCAGCGCGGCATGCGCTATAAAACTAACTACGAAGTCTTGGGATTTCTGCACGACTTAAACAAGTCCACGCGACAGTTTTTTCCACAAGTTCAAGCGTTCCTTTCACGCTTAAAGAAAAGCGCAACTCCTTCAACAGACCGCGCTCACACACACGAAGTCGATCTTCGCGGCTTCAGATCCAGCGCGTCAAGCGCTGCCGCTCTAGCAGGGGAAACAGCGAATTCTTCGTGGCATAGATCCAGCGCGTCATGCGCTGCCACTCAAACAAGAGAAACCGCGTTTCCTTTCTCTCAGCTTACCAACACGAGTGTTCTTTCTCCGGACCAGGACTCTCACTTTGAAAACAGGTGACAAGCACCTGAACACAGGAAAAGGAAGGGCTAAATGGCAAAAGAGGAAAATAGAAAAGGGACACACCTAGCGCCAGGCATTCTGGGAATAGTAGTCCCATAATACTTCATTCATACCGAATCATGACACTCGCGCTGTATGTGTACTTGTGTTTGAGCATGAGTGTTTTATATAGGTCTGAGATCAGTTGCTTGTCGGACTTCCGTGAAATCAGCCAGCGCTCAAAGTCCGTCATCCGTCTATCTGCAGTAGATTTGATCGCGGGGTTAAGGGCCCAGTGTCTGACCTGGAAGTATCTGAGCCTTTCAGACTCGGGGAGACCATACTCCTGACGAAGCTGTAGAAAGGGGACAATTCCCTCCGGCCCGTACATATGGCAAAGCGCCCGACAGCCTGCCAGTTTCCAACGCTCGAAGGCCTTCTTGTCCATCCCTGGCTGGAAGTCAGGGTTGTCAAGGATGGGTGTGAGCGGCGAGGGCAGGGTGGTAAGACCAAGAGCTACTCCCACCCGGTCCCATATCTCAAGCGGGACACGCGTGATGAATGATGCGTAAAGATTGGGAGGCCTATGCATACGGTGCATGAACGGGATCTCCTGCAGGGTCCTCCCGGCCACCGCCTGGTCCTGAGACAACCAGTGTTTCCCGGACTCCCAGCGGACCCATTCCGCCAAAAAGCGTAGTTGTGACGCCTGGAAGTATGTTGCCAGGTCCGGGATGCCTATCCCGCCCTGTTCCGGAGCAAGCATCGCTATCTGAGCCTTCAGGCGGGGTTTCCTCCCGTTCCAGATAAATTGTGAGAGCTCTGACTGTGTTTGCTCTATCCACCCCCTGGGAGGTGTGAGGGGTATAGTTCGAAAAATTTACAGAATTTGGGGGAGCACCGTCATCTTAATTGCCGCCACCCGGCCAAGCCACGACAGCGGGTAGTGTTTCCACTGCCTGAGTTCCAGTCTTATTTTCTGCCTCAAGTGGGAGTAGTTGATTTCTACCGTGGTCTGAAGAGAAGGAGCCAAACGAATCCCGAGGTACGGGACCGCCTCCCTGGCCCATTGTATAGGAAACCTGTCTTGTAATGCTGCGCGAGTCCCCGGATCCAAGGAAACGTCCAACGCCTCCGACTTCGTCATGTTGACTTTGAAGCCTGATACTCGACCAAACGTAAGCAGGTTGTCAAGGCATGCCGGCAGGGAGCTACGGGGTTCAGCGAGGGAAAGGAGAACATCATCCGCATACAGGCTGATCTTGTGCAGGTCTCCTCCGAATTTGATCCCCCTGACCTCCGGATCCAAGCGAATCATTTGCGCCAATGGCTCCATATAGAGCGCGAACAACAGGGGGGATAATGGGCACCCCTGCCGAGTGCCCCGTTCGATCTTGAAACGCGGTGAGGAGCAGCCGTTCACTCGCACCGTGGCCGAGGGGTGTTTATAGCAGTTCAATACCCGGGTCCTAAATTTCGGGCCCATACCTGCCCCAACCAGGACCCTCTCTAAGTAGGGCCAATGCACCCGGTCGAATGCCTTCTCGGCATCTATGGCTAGCAGCATATACTCCCCCTGTGTTCTAGACGCCTTTTCCAATAGATGGAGGGCCCGCTTGGTGTTGTCGGAGGTCTGGCGCTCCGGTATGAATCCGGACTGGTCCGGGTCGATTAGCCCCCCCCATGTACGGGGCCAACCTAGCAGCAAGTATCCCTGTGTAGAGCTTGAGGTCCACATTTAGAAGGGAAATGGGATGAAACGCTCCACAATCTCCGTGGTCCTTACCTGGTTTAGGTATGACCGCGATGGAGGCCTCAAGTAGATCTCCCGAGATTGACCCTTCCTCCGCGAAGGAGGTAAAGAGCCTAGCAAGCAGCGGGGCAAGTTGTGCGCAGAAGGTCTTATAGAAACTCGCCGGGAAACCATCCGGGCCAGGCGCCTTGCCCAGCTTGAGCCGGGAGATCGCCGAGATAACTTCCTCCGGTCGGATGTCGGTCTCCAGACTGTCAATTTGGTCCTGGGTCAGCACCGGCAGTGGGATCGACGCCAGGAAGTCCACCACCGCCTCTGGGTCAGATGGGCCGGCTCCGTAGAGCTCCGTGTAATAGTCACTAAAGGCCTTGGCTATCGCTCAATCTTCTGTGACAGGATTACCGTCTCTTCCCCGCAGCGCCCTGACCTCCCGGTTCTGTGTGACTGTGCGCAGCTTGTGTGCCAGGAGGCGCCCACACCTGTCACCACCAGTGTAGTAGAGATGTTTGAGTCTCAGCGCCGCGTATTCCGCCCTGTCCAGATCTAAGGCCGCCAGCTGTTGACGAGCAGCCTTCAACTGGCGCCATATTCGAGGGGCCCCTGTCCGTCTGTGGATCTGCTCTAACTCCCTGGTCTTCTGGGTGAGTTCGTCCCTTTTAAGTTGGCGTTCCTTATTTTCCGCTGCTGAGAGGGAGATAAGTTCTCCCCGTAACACCGCCTTCATTGCCGCCCAGTGGGTGGCCAAAGTGGTGTCCCCAGTATTATTGTGCGAAAGGTAGTCTTGTATCGTCTTTTGGATCGAGGCCACCGTGTCTGCCTTGTGGAGCAATGAGTCTCGAAGCCGCCACACTCTATCAGTCCGTGGCGTCGGCGGTCCAGTAAGAGTGATGGTGACTGGAGCGTGGTCAGAGAGAGACGCTGTGCCAATGTCAACATTTGTGACAAGAGACTGTGTGGACAGTGAGACAAACAAGTAATCCAGGCGAGCGTATGTTTTGTGTGCTGTCGAGAAGTGTGTGTAGTGCCGTGTCCCTGGGTGAAGCGCGCGCCAAGCATCCACTAGCCCTAGATCCTTCAAACGGAGCACCCCTGCCTGCGAAAGCGCCCCCACCTGACTAGTGCGCTGGCAAGATCTATCTAACTGGTTGTCAAAGACTAGATTGAGATCACCCCCTAGCAGGAAATGACGATCTATCGAATCCGTGGCCTCGGCCAAGACATTAAGCAGGAATTTCTCTTGCCCCTCGTTGGGGCCATAAATAGAGCCAATCGTGCAGTTCAGACTACCAAGTGCAAACCTGTATACTAACAATCTACCTTTAATTTCTGCGACTTTACCCAACACCTTGCCTTTAAACTTGCGCGCGACTAGAATAGCTACTCCTGCTCTCTTGTCCGGGCAGGAAGAGTGAAACTGGTGGGGAAATTTACTAGATTGAAGGCGGTGGAAATCTCTTGCCAGCAAATGCGTTTCTTGAAGGAGGCAAATGTCCGCCTGGGACTGTTCAAGGAGCAGTAGGACCGCTTTACGCTTCACCGGATTGTTCAGCCCTCTCACGTTTAACGTGAGTACAGTTAAGTCACCCAGCCCCATCTACAGGACAGGGACCCCCCGTTTTGCCATAGTATCGGACCCAGCTCTCCCGCCCGTGGTACCCATCAGCAATACCTCCACATGTGCAGCAGACCCGCCAGAACAGCAGACCTTGCCACCCCAGTTGACCATGGACTAACACCCGACCCCTCAACTCCCCCCACCCTCTCCGCCCCTCCGTCTCCCCCAACCCCAACCCCCCCCCCAACAACTGCAAAAAGTCAAAGTCTCTCATCCAAGGAGGAAAAGTAGCAGAAATAAAGGAAAATGTAAGGTAGTCTTACTAGTCTGTTCGGGAAAGCCTTCCCGCCAACGGCCATGCGGCCAGAGCGAACCCTCAAGACATTAGTTGGCCGAGCGTCCTTCATCCCGTGGGGCCGGCACTGCTGTCCGTGGCCACTGCTTCCACCGCAGCGCGCTGACCCGCCTCGATTTCCGTCGTCGGGGGCTTCTTGACTCGTCTCCTCCTTCTCTGGTGGCTCCACTGCGACCTTCTCCCTTCCGCACCCGGTGCTGATCCCTGGGCTTCGGTCCCGTCTTCTGGCTTCTCAATTCCCAGCAGTGTGCAGGCCTCCGAAACCGAACGCAGTTGGTATTGTTTGTTCTCTAGTTTGAAAACTAGACGGAAGGGGTGGCCCCAGCTGTATGGGATGCGATCTGTTGTAGGTAGGTCGTGACGGGCTTGAAGAGTCGACGCTTGTGAAGCGTGAGCGCTGACAAGTCCTGAAGCAACTGCGGGGATGTGCCTTGGAAAGTTATTGATTGATTCTGGCGTGCTTTCTGTAGTATTTCTTCTTTGGTGCTGTAGTCCTGCACGCACACCAGGATGTCTGGGGGAGGCGCGGTCCCTGCGCGTGGCGGTCCGGTCCGGTGAGCTCTGTCCAGCCGTAAAGGAGAGTCCAGCGGTCGCCCCAGCACATGGTTGAACAGTTCCCTTGCGTAGCGAAACACATCGCTTGTGGCGTCGGACGTGGCTACATTGCGAATGCGGATATTATTGCGCCTTGAGCGGTTTTCCAGGTCATCCAGGTGGAGTTGTAGATCCACTTGCTGGTCGTGTAGCCGGATAATCTCCTGCTGCTGGGCCGCCAGCTCTGTGTCCCTGTCGTCGCGCTTGGTTTCCAGGTCCACCACCCGCTCTCCAATACCGTCCATCTCGCGTCTCACCTCTCGGATTTCACTGGTGAATTCTGTTTTGAAGGTCTGTATGTCGTCCCGTAGGGACGCAAAGAGAGACTCCAGAAAGGCCTTTGTGATGGGTTCCGTCCCGCTGTCGGCGGCCTGATCCATCTTCTTCAGTGCCGGGACCCCTGCGTCCTTCTGTGGGGGGGTCAGTGTTTTTGCGAACAAGTCTTTCACAGTTTTACCCCTGGGAGGCCTGTTTGACGACATTCCGCTGCTCCTGTGTCGGTGCCACTGATGTGAGGATCTCCGCCTGCGTCTCCCCTGCGTGCGAATCTGCCCCGTGACAGCGAATGGTCGCTGGCTCGCCACTGGTCGGCGCGGCCTCGCCCGTGTCCCCCGCAAGGGTGTCCTCGGTGCAAGTGGGCCCGTGAGTGGCCTGTCCCACGCTCGTGTTCAAGGGGATCTGCTATGGGCCGATGGACGGGCCCCTCTCCCCTGAAGAGTCAGCCGCCACCTCCAGCGACCCTGAAAGCCTCCTCCTGAGTTGCAGCGCCCCCACCACTCAAGCCCGGGGCCCTTCCTGCCGTTGTGCCGGGGCGGGCGCCTCACTGCACATGGAAAGTCAGTCTGACCCGGCAGGGCCCGAGTCCGTGGCCCTACCCGCTGCTGACCGTCAGGGCCCCTCAATGATGGCCTCTGCCAGGGGAGACCCAGTCCGCCAGGCCCGTCTCCGAAATGCTCTGGGGGCACGCCGCCACCGGGCCGATATGCCCGTCGAGGGGGTCCTCCGCTCCAGGCATCAACTCACACCCCCACTCAGGACTCACCGCTCAGTCGCCTGCTGTTCCCGGGGCCAGTCCCCACCGGGGGCTCTGCCACTCGCGGTACGCCTCCGTCTCCACTCGGGCCCCGCTGCGCCCAGACGCTATTTCGCCGTCCGGTGGGCCATGCACCCAGCTCCGCCGTCTGCCCGGGAGCCTCCGCTGCCTTTGCGGGTCTTCGTGGTGGCACCCGAAAATCGCGGGAGACGCCCGCCGCTGGCCACGCTGGGCTGCCGCTGAAGGGGGTGCGCTGCTCGGCCCCGACCTCCACTCCGAGGCGGCCTCGCTACCAGGCCGGAGGGGGGAGGGGCGCCTCGCGTCTCTGGCTCCGCAGCGATCCCACGCTGCCCCTTCCAGCGCCTCAGTCGCGTCCACTGGGTCCGTCCTGGTCTGTGTACGGTTCCGACTGCTGAAAGCCCCTGTCCAAGGGCGCAAAGGCGTCGGAACCGGTGCTATTACAGGGCCGTTGGCAGGAGGTGAGGCGAGACACGTCCGCTCACTCTGCCATCCTGGCCACGCCCCTACTGAACGGATTTACACCATTCCAAAAAAAGCGCAATCTGCGAGCCGGACTCTACAGTTTTGCCAAATTTCTTATAAATCCATTCAGCCGTTCGACCTGTAGCCGTGTCTAAACGTCCTATGGAAAATAACATGGAAAAAACACGTTTTGGGACCCCCCTTTTATCTCAGCCCCCACTTCACCAATCCCCCCCAAACTTTCAGGGAAGGAGCGCAGCGGACCAAGCCATCTTCTTTGAGAAATTCGCAAAGATTCATCCACCAGGGCCAAAGTTAATCCAAATAGAATGTTGAGGATTTCCTATGGAAACTAGGTCCTAACTATAACTACCTACCGGCGACCGCCAGTAGGTAATATATATATATATATATATATAAACACATTTACACCGTTATGTAACAGTAGTGAAAGCATTGGCTTTCACAGGGATGACGTTTATTATTCCCACTCCAAACAGCTATGGAAAGTATTGGACTACGGAGGGGTAAGATCTACTATTCCACCTCTAGTCTGTGCAATACTAGGGAAAGCGTTGGACATCAGAAAGGTAAGATTTACTAGTCCCACTGCAGCCTGTGCAACAGTAGGGAGAGCATTGGACTTTTGAGGGGTTACATTTACAATTCCAGGTCAGATCTGTGCAGTAGTTGAGAAAGTGTTGGACTGCAAATGGGTTACACCTACTATTCCCACTCCAGTCCATGCAACAGTAGAGAGATAGGGAAAGCATTGGACTTCAGAGAGGTATGATTTACTATTCCCACTCCAGTCTGTGCAGCATAAGGGAAAGAGTTAGACTTTGGAAGGGTAAAATGTACTATTCGCACAACATGGTGCCCGCCACACTGTGCATGCATGGGAAGGGGGGACCCATGGGTACCCCCTGGGAGTGATTCAGAGTGCGCCGGGTGAAGGGGGACCTTCTACGGCCCCCCCGAAGTCCAATTCCCACAGCCGTTTTGTCTTGTCAAAACAGAGTCGATATGGCTGTCAGAATCGTGCATCGTTCTCGCTCGTTCCAAAAGCCAGCACAATTGAGCTGAACGAATCGGCTCCGAATGAGTCGGACTGACTCATTCGGGTTCGTAACCGATTTGGTTGGCACGAACGGCTTGCTCGCATCTTACTTGGTCATTCGGAACGGGGGACAATTTGGTCAGAAACATACGCTCCGGATCGGATTTGCTTCTTCCAAATCCGTTTTGGAGCTCTTCCGTACGACATCGGAATCAATCCCTAAGATAATTAAAAATGTATATTTTTTTACAACTATATTATTGAAAACTATGTTAACAACAATTATATTCTTACTTAACTGAAAAAAATTGATCTTAACAACGATATTTCTTCATCATGATATTTTTGCATCATGTTATTTACAACTCGATATTTTGTCCAGATACCCTCATGTAGGTAGTTGGATGATGTCTGTGAATGATTACTTCCATCAGCGTCTGTTCTATTGTGTTCCCTTGGTTCCCAAATGCTGGAGGCCCACCTGTTCTGATCAGTGGTCAAATCAGTAACCGTTGGGAATGATCGCCACTGTGCTCCATGAGACTCACAGAAGATGGTGGCATCCTTTGTGCCCAGCCTCCGTCACGCAACTCCCATTTCAAGATAATGGCTTCCTTGCCCCCAGTGGTGTGGTGGATAGGGCTGCCTCCTTTAATGTCTTTGTCATCATTATACAATCCTGCTTGCCCTGTCATCTGTTTTGAGTGCCTATTTGCCTCTCCTCTGTTGGTTGCCTATGTATGTGCAGCCAGACACTGCACGCAATTGGGAACAGCTTATCCCGAGCATTGCACCTCTACTGCTGTATAGTGGTCTCAGTCTCCTCTTCTGACATTCTCAACTCCAGTTTCAGATTACCAAATAGGCACCAGCCTATGGACCCCAGTCCTTTTAGGGGCCCGTGACCACAAATCAAAATAATATTGATTCGATCTTGAAAGAAAATTACAATCAAGCTTTCTTAAATATTGTTTCCAAAAGATAGAAAACTCAAAGAAACAAAAATGTTACATTAAAGACTCTATACAGAAAATAGTGTATTAATGTAATGTACCCATTATCAACTTAAAGTACATAAACCAGAGACATCAGATTTACTTAACAATTTGTCTCTCAAAAGCTCATCTTCTGGCAGCTGTCGGTTTGTAAAACAATCCTGTGCATTGGGTATTAGGAGATAATTTGCATGTGGGTCCCTGAAATTTTGAACTTCTAGGGGCCTTCACATGGTCACACTGCTCAACTCTGCACTGCTTTACCGTGTTGTAAGCTCTTCAACAGCTACTTTAAAAAAAAAATATATATATATTTTCGCCTTTAAGGACCTTACTGCACACCCTGAGAAAACCTACGCAGCAAAACAATCTCTACCTTCTCCCCTTTCCATGTTCCAACGCTTTGAAATGAACAATATATTTACTCGCAGTGACAAAATGGCGGTCAACACTTCCTGATTTCCTTCGAATCGAACGTTAACAGACGTCACGCAGCAAAAAAAATTCCGCTCGCACGCAGCCGCTTGAGTGCGCGCACCCGTCCGCGCTTATAGATATATAATTGACTTTAACTTTAATTTTCTCAGCAACTACTGAACGGATTTAGGATTAAATATTTTTATTGAGCATGTCAAGACAGGATGGATACAAACAGCCATATAAAATCACTCACTACGCCGAAGAGCGACGTGCAAAGCAAAGCATTGAGTGGAGGGGACAGCACTGTTCTCAGTTACCTGGGGCAGGTATACAAAGCAAGCCGCCTACAACCCAGATTGGGCCGGCCGCGTTGAAAAACAGGGTGATTTGCAAACTCGTCTGGGCTTTGCAACCTGCTCCCCCCCGGGTGGAAAAACAAGGGTAAGAAACTGCGACTCGGTGTTCTCCGTGCCCCAGTCCGGGTCGCCATTCCCCTTTTCTGGAGGCTGCATGGTCCACCAGGTGCTTGTGCATCCTTGTCTGTGACATACAATAGAACAACTCACCCCGCCCGAGACCCCAACAGCCACTCCTACGGAAAAACCCAACCTTCCTCCCCCCTCACCGCACCCTGACCCCGGAACAACCCCAACAAACCCCCCCACCTCCCTCCCCCTCCCGCCCCTCAGGTGGTCCATGGTTCGTTCGTCAGCCCTTCTCCTGCACCTCTACTACTTTCGGGCGGGTCCCCCTTGGTCCCCTGCCTGGTCTGTATCGGTTAGCCGTAACAGTCTCAGATACCTTGGGCATGTAACTTCCACAAATTCGGATGACAAGAGGGACAAGAATGGCTTCCAAAGCTCCGCGTACTTGGCTCCCTCACCCGCCTTAACTAGGGAGAGCCGCTCCATGCCCAGCACTGTCCAGAGGCGGTGGAGCCAGCCCTGGTGCGTAGAGATCTGCGCCGACCGCCAGTGCGCCAAGATATTCTGCAACGCTGACCCCAGCGCGATGGCTATCAAGCGGCCCCTCCTGGACCTTAATGGATAAGTGAAGGCATTAGGCAGTCCCAGAATGACATATGCCGGGAAGCGGGGAATGTCTGTCTCAAAGTGGGCATCTACATCGCTCAAGACCTGCCTCCAGTAGTCCTGCAAAAACTCGCAATCCCAAAGAATGTGTGTTAATGTCCCCAGCTGACCACAGCCCCGCCAACATAGCGGATCCTTACTGCTATCCATCTCATAGATGCGCTCCGGAGTGTAATACCAATAGGTCGCCACTTTCGTGAGCGTGTCCGTGAGCCCCATATGGTAGGCCGAATGTCGCGCTCTGTGATATATCCCGTCCCAATCCTTGTGGGAGAGAGTTCTCCCCAATTCTCGCTCCCAACGCGCTCTACTCGCGCTGTATGTGTACTTGTGTTTGATCATGAGTGTTTTATATAGGTCTGAGATCAGTTGCTTGTCGGACTTCCGTGAAATCAGCCAGCGCTCAAAGTCCGTCATCCGTCTATCTGCAGTAGATTTGATCGCGGGGTTAAGGCCCCAGTGTCTGACTGACCTGGAAGTATCTGAGCCTTTCAGACTCGGGGAGACCATACTCCTGACAAAGCTGTAGAAAGGGGACAATTCCCTCCGGCCCGTACATATGGCAAAGCGCCCGACAGCCTGCCGGTTTCCAACGCTCGAAGGCCTTCTTGTCCATCCCTGGCTGGAAGTCAGGGTTGTCAAGGATGGGTGTGAGCGGCGAGGGCAGGGTGGTAAGACCAAGAGCTACTCCCACCCGGTCCCATATCTCAAGCGGGACACGCGTGATGAATGATGCGTAAAGATTGGGAGGCCTATGCATACGGTGCATGAACGGGATCTCCTGCAGGGTCCTCCCGGCCACCGCCTGGTCCTGAAACAACCAGTGTTTCCCGGACTCCCAGCGGACCCATTCCGCCAAAAAGCGTAGTTGTGACGCCTGGAAGTATGTTGCCAGGTCCGGGATGCCTATCCCGCCCTGTTCCGGAGCAAGCATCGCTATCTGAGCCTTCAGGCGGGGTTTCCTCCCGTTCCAGATAAATTGTGAGAGCTCTGACTGTGTTTGCTTTATCCACCCCCTGGGAGGTGTGAGGGGTATAGTTCGAAAAATTTACAGAATTTGGGGGAGCACCGTCATCTTAATTGCCGCCACCCGGCCAAGCCACGACAGCGGGTAGTGTTTCCACTGCCTGAGTTCCCGTCTTATTTTCTGCCTCAAGTGGGAGTAGTTGATTTCCACCGTGGTCTGAAGAGAAGGAGCCAAACGAATCCCGAGGTACGGGACCGCCTCCCTGGCCCATTGTATAGGAAACCTGTCTTGTAATGCTGCGCGAGTCCCCGGATCCAAGGAAACGTCCAACGCCTCCGACTTCGTCATGTTGACTTTGAAGCCTGATACTCGACCAAACGTAAGCAGGTTGTCAAGGCATGCCGGCAGGGAGCTACGGGGTTCAGCGAGGGAAAGGAGAACATCATCCGCATACAGGCTGATCTTGTGCAGGTCTCCTCCGAATTTGATCCCCCTGACCTCCAAGCGAATCATTTGCGCCAATGGCTCCATATAGAGCGCGAACAACAGGGGGGATAATGGGCACCCCTGCCGAGTGCCCCGTTCGATCTTGAAACGCGGCGAGGAGCAGCCGTTCACTCGCACCGTGGCCCAGGGGTGTTTATAGCAGTTCAATACCCGGGTCCTAAATTTCGGGCCCATACCTGCCCCAACCAGGACCCTCTCTAAGTAGGGCCAATGCACCCGGTCGAATGCCTTCTCGGCATCTATGGCCAGCAGCATATACTCCCCCTGTGTTCTAGACGCCTTTTCCAATAGATGGAGGGCCCGCTTGGTGTTGTCGGAGGTCTGGCGCTCCGGTATGAATCCGGACTGGTCCGGGTCGATTAGCCTCCCCATGTACGGGGCCAACCTAGCAGCAAGTATCCCTGTGTAGAGCTTGAAGTCCACATTTAGAAGGGAAATGGGACGAAACGCTCCACAATCTCCGTGGTCCTTACCTGGTTTAGGTATGACCGCGATGGAGGCCTCAAGTAGATCTCCCGAGATTGACCCTTCCTCCGCGAAGGAGGTAAAGAGCCTAGCAAGCAGCGGGGCAAGTTGTGCGCAGAAGGTCTTATAGAAACTCGCCGGGAAACCATCCGGGCCAGGCGCCTTGCCCAGCTTGAGCCGGGAGATCGCCGAGATAACTTCCTCCGGTCGGATGTCGGTCTCCAGACTGTCAATTTGGTCCTGGGTCAGCACCGGCAGTGGGATCGACGCCAGGAAGTCCACCACCGCCTCTGGGTCAGATGGGCCGGCTCCGTAGAGCTCCGTGTAATAGTCACTAAAGGCCTTGGCTATCGCTCGATCTTCTGTGACAGGATTACCGTCTCTTCCCCGCAGCGCCCTGACCTCCCGGTTCTGTGTGACTGTGCGCAGCTTGTGTGCCAGGAGGCGCCCACACCTGTCACCACCAGTGTAGTAGAGATGTTTGAGTCTCAGCGCCGCGTATTCTGCCCTGTCCAGATCTAAGGCCGCCAGCTGTTGACGAGCAGCCTTCAACTGGCGCCATATTCGAGGGCCCCCTGTCCGTCTGTGGATTTGCTCTAACTCCCTGGTCTTCTGGGTGAGTTCGTCCCTTTTAAGTTGGCGTTCCTTATTTTCCGCTGCTGAGAGGGAGATAAGTTCTCCCCGTAACACCGCCTTCATTGCCGCCCAGTGGGTGGCCAAAGTGGTGTCCCCAGTATTATTGTGCGAAAGGTAGTCTTGTATCGTCTTTTGGATCGAGGCCACCGTGTCTGCCTTGTGGAGCAATGAGTCTCGAAGCCGCCACACTCTATCAGTCCGTGGCGTCGGCGGTCCAGTAAGAGTGATGGTGACTGGAGCGTGGTCAGAGAGAGACGCTGTGCCAATGTCAACATTTGTGACAAGAGACTGTGTGGACAGTGAGACAAACAAGTAATCCAGGCGAGCGTATGTTTTGTGTGCTGCCGAGAAGTGTGTGTAGTCCCGTGTCCCTGGGTGAAGGGCGCGCCAAGCATCCACTAGCCCTAGATCCTTCAAACGGAGCACCCCTGCCTGCGAAAGCGCCCCCACCTGACTAGTGTGCTGGCAAGATCTATCTAACTGGTTGTCAAAGACTAGATTGAGATCACCCCCTAGCAGGAAATGACGATCTATCGAATCCGTGGCCTCGGCCAAGGCATTAAGCAGGAATTTCTCTTGCCCCTCGTTGGGGCCATAAATAGAGCCAATCGTGCAGTTCAGACTACCAAGTGCAAACCTGTATACTAACAATCTACCTTTAATTTCTGCGACTTTACCCAACACCTTGCCTTTAAACTTGCACGCGACTAGAATAGCTACTCCTGCTCTCTTGTCCAGGCAGGAAGAGTGAAACTGGTGGGGAAATTTACTAGATTGAAGGCGGTGGCAATCTCTTGCCAGCAAATGCGTTTCTTGAAGGAGGCAAATGTCCGCCTGGGACTGTTCAAGGAGCAGTAGGACCGCTTTACGCTTCACCGGATTGTTCAGCCCTCTCACGTTTAACGTGAGTACAGTTAAGTCACCCAGCCCCATCTACAGGACAGGGACCCCCTGTTTTGCCATAGTATCGGACCCAGCTCTCCCGCCCGTGGTACCCATCAGCAATACCTCCACATGTGCAGCAGACCCGCCAGAACAGCAGACCTTGCCACCCCAGTTGACCATGGACTAACACCCGACCCCTCAACTCCCCCCACCCTCTCCGCCCCTCCGTCTCCCCCAACCCCAACCCCCCCCCAACAACTGCAAAAAGTCAAAGTCTCTCATCCAAGGAGGAAAAGTAGCAGAAATAAAGGAAAATGTAAGGTAGTCTTACTAGTCTGTTCGGGAAAGCCTTCCCGCCAACGGCCATGCGGCCAGAGCGAACCCTCAAGACATTAGTTGGCCGAGCGTCCTTCATCCCGTGGGGCCGGCACTGCTATCCGTGGCCACTGCTTCCACCGCAGCGCGCTGACCCGCCTCGATTTCCGTTGTCGGGGGCTTCTTGACTCGTCTCCTCCTTCTCTGGTGGCTCCACTGCGACCTTCTCCCGGTGCTGATCCCTGGGCTTCGGTCCCGTCTTCTGGCTTCTCAATTCCCAGCAGTGTGCAGGCCTCCGAAACCGAACGCAGTTGGTATTGTTTGTTCTCTAGTTTGAAAACTAGACGGAAGGGGTGGCCCCAGCTGTATGGGATGCGATCTGTTGTAGGTAGGTCGTGACGGGCTTGAAGAGTCGACGCTTGTGGAGCGTGAGCGCCGACAAGTCCTGAAACAACTGCGGGGATGTGCCTTGGAAAGTTATTGATTGATTCTGGCGTGCTTTCTGTAGTATTTCTTCTTTGGTGCTGTAGTCCTGCACGCACACCAGGATGTCTGGGGGAGGCGCGGTCCCTGCGCGTGGCGGTCCGGTCCGGTGAGCTCTGTCCAGCCGTAAAGGAGAGTCCAGCGGTCGCCCCAGCACATGGTTGAACAGTTCCCTTGCGTAGCGAAACACATCGCTTGTGGCGTCGGACGTGGCTACATTGCGAATGCGGATATTATTGCGCCTTGAGCGGTTTTCCAGGTCATCCAGGTGGAGTTGTAGATCCACTTGCTGGTCGTGTAGCCGGATAATCTCCTGCTGCTGGGCCGCCAGCTCTGTGTCCCTGTCGTCGCTCTTGGTTTCCAGGTCCGCCACCCGCTCTCCAATACCGTCCATCTCGCGTCTCACCTCTCGGATTTCACTGGTGAATTCTGTTTTGAAGGTCTGTATGTCGTCCCGTAGGGACGCAAAGAGAGACTCCAGAAAGGCCTTTGTGATGGGTTCCGTCCCGCTGTCGGCGGCCTGATCCATCTTCTTCAGTGCCGGGACCCCTGCGTCCTTCTGTGGGGGGGTCAGTGTTTTCGCGAACAAGTCTTTCACAGTTTTACCCCTGGGAGGCCTGTTTGACGACATTCCGCCACTCCAGTGTCGGTGCCACTGATGTGAGGATCTCCGCCTGCGTCTCCCCTGCGTGCGAATCTGCCCCGTGACAGCGAATGGTCGCTGGCTCGCCACTGGTCGGCACGGCCTCGCCCGTGTCCCCCGCAAGGGTGTCCTCTGTGCAAGTGGGCCCGTGAGTGGCCTGTCCCACGCTCGTGTTCAAGGGGATCTGCTATGGGCCGATGGACGGGCCCCTCTCCCCTGAAGAGTCAGCCGCCACCTCCAGCGACCCTGAAAGCCTCCTCCTGAGTTGCAGCGCCCCCACCACTCAAGCCCGGGGCCCTTCCTGCCGTTGTGCCGGGGCGGGCGCCTCACTGCGCATGGAAAGTCAGTCTGACCCGGCAGGGCCCGAGTCCGTGGCCCTACCCGCTGCTGACCGTCAGGGCCCCTCAATGATGGCCTCTGCCAGGGGAGACCCAGTCCGCCAGGCCCGTCTCCGAAATGCTCTGGGGGCACGCCGCCACCGGGTCGATATGCCCGTCGAGGGGGTCCTCCGCTCCAGGCCTCAACTCACACCCCCACTCAGGACTCACCGCTCAGTCGCCTGCTGTTCCCGGGGCCAGTCCCCACCGGGGGCTCTGCCACTCGCGGTACGCCTCCGTCTCCACTCGGGCCCCGCTGCGCCCAGACGCTATTTCGCCATCCGGTGGGCCATGCACCCAGCTCCGCCGTCTGCCCGGGAGCCTCCGCTGCCTTTGCGGGTCTTCGTGGTGGCACCCGAAAATCGCGGGAGACGCCCGCCGCTGGCCACGCTGGGCTGCCACTGAAGGGGGTGCGCTGCTCGGCCCCGACCTCCACTCCGAGGCGACCTCGCTACCAGGCCGGAGGGGGGAGGGGCGCCTCGCGTCTCTGGCTCCGCAGCGATCCTGCGCTGCCCCTTCCAGCGCCTCAGTCACGTCCACTGGGTCCGTCCTGGTCTGTGTACGGTTCCGACTGCTGAAAGCCCCTGTCCAAGGGCGCAAAGGCGTCGGAACCGGTGCTATTACAGGGCCGTTGGCAGGAGGTGAGGCGAGACACGTCCGCTCACTCTGCCATCCTGGCCACGCCCCTACTGAACGAATTTACACCATTCCAAAAAAAGCGCAATCTGCGAGCCGGACTCTACAGTTTTGCCAAATTTCTTATAAATCCATTCAGCCGTTCGACCTGTAGCCGTGTCTAAACGTCCTATGGAAAATAACATGGAGAAAACACGTTTTGGGACCCCCCTTTTATCTCAGCCCCCGCTTCACCAATCCCCCCCAAACTTTCAGGGAAGGAGCGCAGCGGACCAAGCCATCTTCTTTGAGAAATTCGCAAAGATTCATCCACCAGGGCCAAAGTTAATCCAAATAGAATGTTGAGGATTTCCTATGGAAACTAGGTCCTAACTATAACTACCTACTGGCGACCGCCAGTAGGTAATATATATATATATATATAAACACATTTACACCGTTATGTAACAGTAGTGAAAGCATTGGCTTTCACAGGGATGACGTTTATTATTCCCACTCCAAACAGCTATGGAAAGTATTGGACTACGGAGGGGTAAGATCTACTATTCCACCTCTAGTCTGTGCAATACTAGGGAAAGCGTTGGACATCAGAAAGGTAAGATTTACTAGTCCCACTGCAGCCTGTGCAACAGTAGGGAGAGCATTGGACTTTACAGTGGTAATATTTGCTATTCCTACTCCAGTCTGTGCAGCAGTAGGGAAAGCGTTGGACTTTTGAGGGGTTACATTTACAATTCCAGGTCAGATCTGTGCAGTAGTTGAGAAAGTGTTGGACTGCAAATGGGTTACACTTACTATTCCCACTCCAGTCCATGCAACAGTAGAGAGATAGGGAAAGCATTGGACTTCAGAGAGGTATGATTTACTATTCCCACTCCAGTCTGTGCAGCATAAGGGAAAGAGTTAGACTTTGGAAGGGTAAAATGTACTATTCGCACAACATGGTGCCCGCCACACTGTGCATGCATGGGAAGGGGGGACCCATGGGTACCCCCTGCGAGTGATTCAGAGTGCGCCGGGTGAAGGGGGACCTTCTACGGCCCCCCGAAGTCCAATTCCCACAGCCGTTTCGTCTTGTTAAAACAGAGTCGATATGGCTGTCAGAATCGTGCATCGTTCTCGCTCGTTCCAAAAGCCAGCACAATTGAGCTGAACGAATCGGCTCCGATTGAGTCGGACTGACTCATTCGGGTTCGTAACCGATTCGGTTGGCACGAACGGCTTGCTCGCATCTTACTTGGTCATTCGGAACGGGGGACAATTTGGTCAGAAACATACGCTCCGGATCGGATTTGCTTCTTCCAAATCCGCTTTGGAGCTCTTCCGTACGACATCTGAATCAATCCCTAAGATAATTAAAAATGTATATTTTTTTACAACTATATTATTGAAAACTATGTTAACAACAATTATATTCTTACTTAACTGAAAAAAATTGATCTTAACAACGATATTTCTTCATCATGATATTTTTGCATCATGTTATTTACAACTCGATATTTTGTCCAGATACCCTCATGTAGGTAGTTGGATGATGTCTGTGAATGATTACTTCCATCAGCGTCTGTTCTATTGTGTTCCCTTGGTTCCCAAATGCTGGAGGCCCACCTGTTCTGATCAGTGGTCAAATCAGTAACCGTTGGGAATGATCGCCACTGTGCTCCATGAGACTCACAGAAGATGGTGGCATCCTTTGTGCCCAGCCTCCGTCACGCAACTCCCATTTCAAGATAATGGCTTCCTTGCCCCCAGTGGTGTGGTGGATAGGGCTGCCTCCTTTAATGTCTTTGTCATCATTATACAATCCTGCTTGCCCTGTCATCTGTTTTGAGTGCCTATTTGCCTCTCCTCTGTTGGTTGCCTATGTATGTGCAGCCAGACACTGCACGCAATTGGGAACAGCTTATCCCGAGCATTGCACCTCTACTGCTGTATAGTGGTCTCAGTCTCCTCTTCTGACATTCTCAACTCCAGTTTCAGATTACCAAATAGGCACCAGCCTATGGACCCCAGTCCTTTTAGGGGCCCGTGACCACAAATCAAAATAATATTGATTCGATCTTGAAAGAAAACTACAATCAAGCTTTCTTAAATATTGTTTCCAAAAGATAGAAAACTCAAAGAAACAAAAATGTTACATTAAAGACTCTATATAGAAAATAGTGTATTAATGTAATGTACCCATTATCAACTTAAAGTACATAAACCAGAGACATCAGATTTACTTAACAATTTGTCTCTCAAAAGCTCATCTTCTGGCAGCTGTCGGTTTGTAAAACAATCCTGTGCATTGGGTATTAGGAGATAATTTGCATGTGGGTCCCTGAAATTTTGAACTTCTAGGGGCCTTCACATGGTCACACTGCTCAACTCTGCACTGCTTTACCGTGTTGTAAGCTCTTCAACAGCTACTTCACACCTTCAAGGGGCACTCTGTTTGCTAGGGAAGCTGTGCCACATGTTTTGGGTGCTATACTTTAACTTCGTTACTTTGTTGTTTGGGCTGGGGTGGAGCGGCAAAGATTCACAGCTACTCCATTCCCACTAGGCCGTGCTCTATAAATCACTTTGCAGGGTACTTTGTAGAGTAATGAGGTGTTGTTCAGTTCAAAATATTGACACCAGGAGAAAATACATTTCTAAAATAAGTATTGGGCAAGCCAAAAAGAACATACCCACTGACTATAAACCCTAGGCAGAGTATGACTGGCCTTAACGACAAGGCAGCAATGCAAACTCTCACATACTAGCTAAAAATACATGCACACATTGCTAATATCATTGCTACTTGTCAAGGGTGTGTCTGTGAGGTACAAGCTGCTCAGATAATGGAAGAAATTCACACACAGAGGCAATAATATGTTTGATTTTTAGTGGTCATCCCAGAACATAAATATCTTGTAAAATACTACTTAGCTTTGCATCTCAGAATTAAGTCATAAATTACGCATGGGAGAAAAATCTGTAAAGAAGTGCTACAGTGAGCTTATGTGGCATGTAAACCAAGGGCAATATTTACTTGATACTGCACTTTCAAAGGATGTATCTTCCATGTCTTAGTTTCAAAAGATTTAAACTGTTTAGTAAATGATGACAACATTTGATTATTTACTTAAATTTGGAGTTTATACTATCATATTTGCACACAAGGTGACCAGTTCCCAGATAAATGAGAGCATCTACTAGTTGCAGATGTGTATCAATGATTTTCATACATTGACTTACTTTTGAAGATTCCCGAAAACAGGCCTACTCCAAGAAATTTGTTGAAAATTCCTTAATGTTGATATCCGCAAGATGCGGAAGACCTAGCTTTTCAATCAACCAAACTGCCATAGGTAGATCTAGGCGTGCACACCTACTCAGAGCCAGGATACCCTTGCGGGTGATAGTGCGCTTTACAAGTAACATAACCAAGCATAACATAACAAACGTCCAAACATGTGCAATAACGCATGCGCAAGCAGACTTCATCACGCATGTGCACGCTTAAAAAATGATGTGGCCGTTGCATCATTGTGGCTTTTTTGCTTACCTTTTCTTTTAACCATGTTGAACAGCGTCTTGCGGATTAAGATCCTATACAGCATTGCCGAAAAGCGAGACTAGTTGGCTTTGCCAGTATTTGTTTGTATCGTCCTTAAGGAAACAAGGACATAAATATTTCAATGTTTAGTATAAAGGTGTGTTACTAGGCGCTTACAAACCCAATGGTTTGCTAACCAGAATCTATTGTGTCCAAAATTACATTTCCCCTTACGTTTCTGAGACTAAATGTAAGATAACTTGTTAATTAAAACTGGATTTCTGAGTAATTGACATATTTGCTTGAATCAGCAGCAACCTAATTTATCCAACAATACCAGATAACAGGATATTTCACTTTCAAAATACGGCCGCTCCAAGAAAAGCAACTAACTGCGCCATCGGATTAGACAATGGACCGTGTGACCACGTGACTACACCTGCTACTTCTGGCACACATGCGTGATAGTGAACACCAGACAGTGACAGATGTCGTGGCGTGTTTGACGAACATTTCGATTATAACACTGTGTGACAGGAGGACACTGCGGACAAATGTGACACTTTTAATTCAGAGTCAACGTCTCACCCTCGTCTGAACTGAATGCGTCAGTGGTAAAGGAAAGGCCTAGACAGTGAAGCGTGCCAGTGGCTGGGCTGCCGTGATCTCAGCCAGTCACCTCAGGACATAAACTTTCTCCCTCAATGCTCACTAAGAGAGCAGATGGATTCCCGTGGGGGAGTAGGCTGTCCGGGTTTAATTGAACTTCTGCTTAATCCTGATTCAAATTCAAAACCTACACATGCATTGTTGAAACTCTTTGCTAGATTATTGCTTTGGGTGAGATAGCAAAGCCATCAGAAAACTGACAACGGAAAGGTAAACAAGCATAGGCAAGATCGCCTGCCTTTTGGCAATTCCTGTTGTGTTTTGTCATGATTTGTGTAAAATTGTATTATTCGAGAAGCTGCTTGGTGAATTTCACTCTAAAAAAACAAACATTGATTAAGGAAAAATGTTTTTGGTCTCAAAAAAGCACACATTACCATAGTACTCCCTGGCACTGAGGGGAATGGCTCAGCCCTGCCAAGTACCACATATCCCTAGATCAGATTAAAGAAAATCATTAACTATTCCTGCATTCCCGCATTGGAACACTTTATCTCCCAATTTAAGAGCTCTGGGCTCAGCAGCAGTCATTCGTTTTGTGCTGCTAAGGTTTATTATTTGTCACTGCACTGAGTGACTCTGCCATTCAGCTTTTAGCTACTACCAATGTGTTTGCAGCCCGATCAGATTCACATAAAGGTATACCGTTTTCATAGTTAACCTCTGGACAGTGTGCACGGTTTTTCGAGTCTTGCGATGCGGCGTCTCTGATCATTGCATATGCAGGTAACATTAAATTGAAAGACAGTCTGCCTCCACATTAAATTGAAAGACAGTCTGCCTCCAGTGGATGTAGAGAGCAATCCGGCCTCTGCAGTAAAGTGTATCGTTTGCACACCCCTCGTGACTGGGCTCGGTCCGAGAGTATAAATAAAGGGGCCAAGACTGCACGTGGTCTTCCGGCCAACAATTACACCAACAGGGCTGTGTCCATTATTTTAATAGTGTTAGGCCCCAACTTACCTTGAATGCCTCTTTGCACCCGACACCTCTATAGTGAGCAGAACTGCTTCTGTGCAAATAAGTAAATTCGTACAAAAAATAAGTGAGACTAACTTATAGAGCTTAATGTTGCACCAAATTGGGTGCTTTCTGATAATTCTCTTTACAGGGATTTCTCAGCTTGGTTTTCAACGAAATTAATTTGTACTCACTGTCAGACATAAAGTAGCATGGATTGTCATACATAAGCACAGTTAAACCATGGCAATGTCACACATAAGCAATCTGAAAACTTGGTAGCTATGACAACTTTGTTTGTGTGTGTGCGTGCTCATTTGGAAATGGAAGGATCTTGTAACTTATGGTACAGTTAACCAATGGTTCAAGTGGGCCAATGCAGTGCCCCTTGATGCATGTTTGATTGATTTGGAGAAAAATGCTAATAACACAACCACAGTTCAAAGTTCAAAAAGTACTTTATTCGGTTAAAAGACTATAACCATAAAAGCAACAACATGAAATTTCAGTTACACAGGGATAGTTAAAAGAAAACAATTATAATTAATAAAAACCAATTGTTTTCCACAGTTTAAAAACATGTTTAAAAAAACCTAAAACTACTGCAACAGTTAAAACAGTGTCCATTCTCTGAAATTCTAAAAATGCTGGGCGACATCTATTTAAATTCATTTCCTTGAGTATTGGGATAATAAATTTCTTACGTGGTAAAATATAAAATTTACAAAAGAATAAAACATGGATGTCAGATTGGGACGAAGATTCATCACATGGGCACATAGGCAAATCACGCAACCATGAATTCATTTCTGGGAATGACAAAAGTCTAAAACCAATATTTAATCTAAAACGGGTCAAGAGAAATGGATCATAATTGGACATCGGCAGGGTTAAATACGGCTGTAATTTATCACCAGTTAATAATAAAAGATGCGAGGTAACTGTCTTTTTCTTCCCTTCCTCTCGCCTTCTTTTCTCTTCGAGGTATTCCATACACAATTTTTTCAACAATTTTCTGGATATGTTAACCATTGTGAGTGGATCATCATAGTAATGTTAACAATTGATTTCTATAAGAAAACATTTAACATAGTCTAGCCATTTAAATCTACTCACATTTTCCAATTTGAAGACATCCTGCAACATAGCCCGGTTCACGGCACACTCGTTTGTTGTCCATACCCTATGCCACAAGAGGATGGGTTGTGTTCTGATTATATCTGATATATGGGGTTGTCCAAGTTCAGCTTTACAGATATAAGTCGCAACACTTTGTGGTATTGTCAGAATATGCCTCATGAACTTATTTTCGGCTATTTGAATTGAATTTATGTTGGAATACCCCCAAAGACCCGAGCCATACAAAGCTACTGATGTACACGTGGCATTATATATAGTTAGGATTTCTCTTATTGGTTTCTTACCAACTTTTTTATAAAATTCTTTAAGGCCATTATTGTTTTTGAGAACAAAAAAGATCTGGCCTTTACAGCACTTGTCCAAGACCCAGATTCATGGAACAAAATACCAAGGTAGGGGAAAGTGGAGGTGTTTTCCAGGGGAACTTCATTTATGAACATTCTTTTCATTCGCTTCCCAATTCTTGTACCACAGATCATGGAGAAGGTTTTACTACAATAATTTTTTAAATCTAAACTCAACATGAACTTATCAAAAGATGTTATCAGATTCTGTAGGGCCAAGGGAGTCCGAGCCATTAGGACTGCATCATCCGCGTACAAGAGTGCAGGGATAGGTCTTTTGCCAACCCTGGGCATATCCCTGCACTCCTGCAACAGACGAAGCTCGAGTCCATTTATATAGACCAGAAATAAAAATGGAGCCAGGACGCACGCCTGGCGTACTCCACGTCCAACACCAAATTTTCTGGTACATTCACCTCCCTTTCCATAACGAAACAATGCTGTGGCCCCTGAATATAATTCTCTTAAAAAGCAAATGATAGAATCTTCCACGCCCAACCCTTTTAAAATTACCCACAATTTAACATGTGACACACAATCGAATGCCGATGTGAGGTCGACAAACGTAAGGTAAAGACGTTCACCCTTTACCCTGGTATATTTTTGTTGAACAATCAATACATTTAAACCCTGTTCGATTGTTCCTATGCCCTTCTGAAATCCAAACTGCAAGTCACTTATTATCCCGTTGTCCTCTGCCCAATTTTGAAGTCTGGCTAGGATGACTCTGCCAAGGATTTTTATAGATGAGTCTAGAAGGGAGATTGGTCTATAACATACACAATTTTGTCTGTCTCCCCTCTTATATATTGGTACAATAACCGAGGTAAACCAAGACGGATTTAATCCCCTTGCTAGCGCTGCATTAAAAAGCTGTACCAGCATGGGGCCCCAGATCTCGCTATTTGCTTTATACAAATCTGCTGGGATCCCATCAGGACCTGCAGCCTTGCCACCCTTTGTTGCTTTCAACCCCATCATAACTTCCTCCAAAGTTACCACAAGCTTCTGGGCCCCTACCCCTATATCACCCAATGTGCTAGGATTTATAATAGGACTTTCATCTTGGGACCTGTAAAGATTGGAAAAATGTTCGACCCAGTCGTCCTCAGCAACCGCAATCTCCATGCGCGCCTTGGTGTTATCGTAAAGAAAAGGGGCATTTACGGCCCTCCAAAATGCAGATACATCCTTAGACTGTGACGCTGCACATAGGACTTCCAAGGCCTCTTTTTTTATAGCATTTTTCCTATTTTTTAATGCCTCATTGTATATTTTTCTTAAACCTCTTATTTGTAAAGGATCTCGGGGTGTCCTATGAATAGCATGTTTCAAGTCAGTCAATGCCCTTGTACATGCATTGTCAAACCAACTCTTATTACCTTTTGCCCGTTTATTTACCCCCATCCGCAGACTATTTCTAATTGAAGAAGCTATGATGTTAAAGTGTTCTATTATCTGCTCACTGTCAGAGTGCTCACCCAGGCAAATCGCGAAACTGTCAGAACAGTTTTTCAACAGTTTGCCTAAGAACTTCTCTGAGACCACCTTACCCCATTTAAGAGTATACCCATTTTGCCTCCCAAGAATCACATCAGGGTCTGTGCGCAAAAGGGACCCATCATTATGCTGCTCCAAAAATGGGTTTTCAATCTCCATTATTTGAGGCCGATGGTCACTTAGTGGTAACTCTATGGTCTTAAGCCTCTTAATCTTGTGGCCGTAACTATTTGAAGAAATAATGAAGTCAATGGTGGTCAATGCTCCTCTGCCAATGAATGTGGGGACAAAGGGAGTTGGTTTTTGGGCAAGTTCATTTACATATCCCAAATCATACGTAAACAGCATTTCATTGAATAAGTCCCCAATCAATGAGTGATCAAAGTGTGTTAGGTTAATCTCCTGCTCTAACATTAAACCACAGATGCCTTGTTTGCCCTTTTTACAGAGTGGACAATTAAAATCACCCCCCCAAAAAATTATTACTTCCCTTTCATTATTATCTATTTCATGTTGTATATCCTCACTTAGCATTTTTAGGATGCTAAGAGTTTCATTTTTCGGGATATTATTATAAAAGTTTATGACAACAAAATTAATTCCCTTCTTGTTATCTATCGTTACTACTTGATAGTAGCTGCACTTTGGCGAAAAACGGACCTGCTCATACTTGAGCTGATTTGAGAGGTACGTGATTAGCCCACCCTTTGCTCTCCCCTTTTGGCCCCCCACTGCCGGAGTGAAGAAACTTCTATAGCCACTTATATGCACTGGGTCAATAGACCAAGTTTCTTGCAAAGCCAAAATATCAATTTTCTGCCTCAATCCTGCCACGTTCCAGAACAAAAGAGTACAGGATTTCCTATTCTCGTTTACTGCTTATTCACACAAAAGAGCATTACCCGAATCCTTTCCACATGACGGGGAACTAGCTCCTCCACATTTTTCCCCCTTCTTATGGTCAAGGTTGCTATTTGACCTTAGACGGTGACCTCTAACTCATATTAAGGGGAGATGGAATAGATAATCTAGGAGAATTCGATAGGCCCTCGTTATCGGTACTAGTGGACAGACTCAGCAAAGAAACATCAATATTACGACTGGCCGACCCTTCTCCTTTATCCTTAGCATCTCCGATATTCGCTTGCCCAATGTTTCCTGCTATATAGTTTATAGGGGTTGGGGAAGGCGCAGTCCCTATTTGCCCCAAGGAAGATCGCTTTCCAGGTATTAAGTCCAAAGAGAGACACCTCTCCACGTAGGCGATTTCCTTTTCGAGCACGTTGGAGACTCTCCTAAAGAAATGATCGATAGTTCCAGTCGCCACCCCATTGGAAGTGACCAGGGTAATTTGATTTTTTCCCGCTCGTGAAGACATATTTAATAACAACCTCGCACTCCCCCACTCAGCGGCAGCACACTAATGCTTCAAGGTGCGGCGGCGGAGGGAGAGCGATTTCACGAGCACTGTGAAATCAACATGAAAAAGTCCATTTAACAGACTCAAACAATAAGAAGTATCCAATCTTCATTGACTTCCATAGGGTGCCAACAAGTCAGTATGATCAACTAAGTGCAGTGTACACGGTACTCACGTACATAACCACAAGCAGGATGAAAGAGGGGTGGCCCATCCCGCCCTTGCACGTTCTTGAACGGGCTTAAACGGGCCCGCCCTTAGCCCGGGCTTTGCCCGGCGTCCCGCTCGCATCCCGCGAGGCGGGGCTTATGATGTTTTTATGCGCCTCCTTGCGTGGTTTGCTGAAGCGCGGGCCGCATGGGCTGATGGGAATTGTAGTCCCCAGCCCGCTCTCCACTCGGCAGCCGCGGTAGAATGATGGCAAGAACTAGCGAGGCAGCGGGAGGCAGGTAGGTGACTCCGGTGGCTGGGTAGTGCTGCAGCAAAAGTGCACTGCAAACAGGTAGTAGGCAACAAGCCCGAGGTCAATCTGTCCCAGGATCGGCAAAAGTTCCACAGACTAATGAAGTTTGTCTGAAAATTCGTATCAATAACTATGTCATATACATAATTTTAATCAAATCAAATGGTCTTGGGTAACACAGACTTAAACAGCCAATCGTTCTGCTATTGGCTGCCAGCCTGTTTCTTTTATGAAAGAAGGAAACAAACAAACAAAGAAAGACAGCATGAAAAAAGGCAAGAAGAAGAAAAGAAAGAAGGCAAAAGGGCAAGCAAGACTGTAAGAAGGAATTGTAATCAAATCAAAGAGTCTTGGCTAACGCCTGATATAAATATTGCTGGCTTGTTTATGTACAGTTTGGAATTTATTACCGCAATTTATTTACTATTTTTCTTGAAGAAGAAGATGTGCACATCGAAAAGTGTGGACAGAAATTTGTGGCTGTAATATGATATTTGAGCACGTTTTTGATTCATGTAAATAGATAGGCTGTTCTGTCACCCACGTGCATTTTTAGCGTAGCTGGACAGAGCAGCCCATATCGTTATCAATTCTTCTAAATATGCATACAATGGGAGTTTCACTTCACCTAAAGGAAAAAACTCTCCCACCTCTTGCTATTAGCTGCTTAAGAATGGATTTCTCGCATTGATTGCTTGAGGGACTATTTTACCATCACAAACGTACTCTGAAAAAAACACAATACGTTCTTGTAAATGCATTGTACACAGAAAACAATTGTTTTTTGTTTTTACTCTACATCAGGCATTTTGATGTTTGTTTCACGGGCCGAAATCCATGCATGTCATATTGGTTTTGCCAGTGTTTATTTCTCAGGTGTGAGCTCTCTTTCTGTTATATACCCTGCACAGTGTGAACATTTTTGTTGTTTAAGCATATGCAAAATAAGTTGTGCAGTTTGGGTTAAATCGTTTCAGTTAATTGATCATTTTATAGTATAAAAAAGCAATAGCCTTGATTCAGTTAAAATGTTGTCCATATGAATGAATGAAATTGAGTGGATGATTTAGATTATTTATTCATTATGTCTTCTAGGCTGATTGCCTTTATTAACTCTGCATCAGATGCGTATATTTATTGGACAGGCACTTCCAGGCTCTGTCCAGTCTGCAGAATGTTTAACCTATGAAGAAGAAACAACAAGGCAGGCACTAATACACAGACACACACAGGTGTACACCTGGCACGAACGTGCATGCAAACATACAGGTCCTCCAGTTGCTTAATCCTGAGACTTGCAGGTATAATTTTATAACGGGATAAACAAGAATGCAAGTCCCAGTCTGCAAAGAAGAATCTTGGACAAAAGGAAATAGTTGTATGTGGGTCTCGGAGACGTGGCAGAGTGAGAGATGTACTCCTGGACATGCTCTTCTGCCCAGGAAGTCAGGTTGATTGTTGCAACAACTCCATGGTTGGAGCCCTCGGTGCAGGTGTGTATGGCATGGCATGGCCTTCAAGGTCGTGCAGCAGCACGGAGAGGCTAGTATCAGTCCCACCATCAAGCTAAACAAATGGTGACTATGCTTTACTCAGGGGGAGAGTCTTTATCACACAACAGCAAAAATTCTAATCTGGGTCAGAGATGATATTCATCAGAAGGCCTCGTCTGGACTGGGTTAGATTCAGCAGAGAGTCAATGGCTGGCAAGCGTGTGACGGAGACACATGGGGATCGAGTTTTGGCCCAGATGCTGTCTTACGCCTCGAGAGAGAGGGTAACCTATCCTAGGCGTACCAAATAGATTGTGTCTCTGGGGCGAGACCAGACGATATTCTAGCTGAAAATGAAGCCTCTTTTTATACCTCAAGATAGTCTTTGGACCAAGAGATGTGAGTGACTAGTGTCTCATTGAGCAGTCAACATGGTTCAATAAATTGCCGTTGAATTCAGTGGCAGAGGTTCAGATGGTTTCCTAAAGTGTGAGTATGATGGTCTCTTATAAGCAAGTTTTCACCTACGTGCAGGTAGGGGCTGGCTCATTTTTCTGCTTAATTTTAAAATCAAATCATTACTTAGTCTCTTACTTTGAGTGCTGCCATTATCTATTTCTGATGGGCTTCATGAATGGTGTGCAGATGATGTGCAGAGCGGATGCCATGAACAAAATGGCTATTCAGAACTGTCACCAGAGACATTTTGGTGGAAGGAGTGGTGTGTGTACTATTAATCTCTGATGAACTCAAACACTAACAAATCAAGGTCTGGCTTCGTGCTTTGCGATATTCTTTATGATCTGTTCAGCATCTCCATTGGCTTGTATCCCATGTGCTATGACATGCAAGTTGATGACTCATTTCTCTTTGAGGTACAGTTGAAATTTAAGGCCTTACATGGACTGCTTCTTATTAGCTTTATTTATCATTCCATGAGTTGCTATGATCTTCAGGTTCAGAATAGTCACTTCAGTATCTGAGAAGAGTGATTGTTCATCTGCTACATTCAGCAGTTGATGGCCATCACTGTCATCGCATTGGGAAGGCTTGGTTCTTCGCCACCCTTGAGGAGGCCTGGGACTGGTTGGTCGACTGGCGCATGGCAGTGCGGTAAATAACCGCTCCCAAAATCCTTGTGGAGAGAAAGTCAGGAGCGATCCTAATGGTGGCTCCCCCACTGGGGGCCACGAGGGAGCGACGGGAGGGACTGGTTAAAGTGTCTGTATGTTACACTATTGGTGTTTTGGATCGGATTAGCTAGTTGCTTGGCCTGGGCTGAGGTCGGGTTCTTTCGGTGGCTGCACCCGCCGCCGAACTGTGCTTAATGGACCATTATAATGCGGAGTGACTGCTCACTTGATTTCACAACGTAGTTGACCCGGTATTCTGTTTATCGTATATATTACTCATTTGCCTATGCGCTCCGGACGGGTCCCCGGCTGGTTGCACGCACCTTCAAGTTTCAGGGGTGGGCGATAGGCACTGTGCAAGTTTAGGGTGGCAGGAGGTTTTGATTCCGCCATGCAGAGAGCCAGGAAGGGGGGGTTGAGTTTTGTAGTTTTGGGGGGTGGGGATCCTGTGCACAATGTCGATCCGTTATGAAACATAGACAGAGTGTGACTCTGATCTCCTTTCTGCGCGCAGGATGGGATGGGAGGGGATGTTTTATTCAGTTTTGTTCTGTTTGACAGGTATGACAAATATGATACTAGCCGAGAGCTGACAACTATTGTACTAACGTTTCTGGCATTTTTACCTAAGGGGGGTGGGGTTCCACAGATACTTCTCCTCCTAAAGGCACCCACTGGGGCATCCCCCGAGTTTGAGCAATCATACCCTAGGCTTTGACAGACAGGGCAACTAGGCAAGGGCTCAAACTGCTGTTGTAGAATGTGAATGAGTTGGGGACAAGATCAAACGGGGTATCGTGCTCCAATTTTTGAACAGCACTCTACCGATGTGGTCCTCTTACCAGAAGTGCATTTGCTTGGGAATGCTTGTAAGGCCATGTCGAGATGGGGATTTAAATTGGTGGTGCACTAAGCATTTGGTTCCAGGGAGTGGGCATCATGGTGCGGAAATCGTTCCCTATGACGATTGACCTTGTCCGCACAGATGGACTTGGTAGGTTCATTGCTGCTTCTGGGACCTGGGAGGGGGGGTGAGCTAAATCTCCTTTCTGTTTATATTCCGCCGGGCTTGCAGGCCAGGCCTTTGCGGACGTTGGTGATCTCCTCTTAGGGTTCACTGAAGGCAAGGTATTAATTGGGGGTGACTTCAACTCCATTGTTTCAGACTCCCTTGATCGTTGGCCCCAGAGAGCTCTGCCACCCTCCCGAACGCAGATCCACAGCTTTCTGGGGGCATTGGGTCTGGTGGAAGTTTGGAGGAGTTTGCACCCAGTTGAGCAACAGTACATGTTCTTCTCAGGAGCACACAGCAGTATGTCCCGTATCGTTTATGTCCTGACATTAGCACATCATGCCGACAGTGTCAAATATTTTCAACACCTTGTCTGGGGAATTTCCGATCATTCGCCGTTCCTGTGTCGCCTGGAGGTTGGGGAGCCCACCATAGGATGTACGGCCCCGGTCAACCCCTGGTATCTCAAGATCCCTCAGGTTAGTGAAAAGATCTTGAGCGACTCTGAACTTTACTTCCCGGAGAATGAGGGGTCAGTAGAATCATCAGTGACGTTGTCGGAGACATACAACCCTGTTATTCGGCGTGTGGCCCTGGCCCAAATTTCGGGTCTGCAGAAAGAGAAGCGTGCTGGTATGATCCGCTTGGAAGGGAACATTTTACAGTTAGAGGGGGCTCTCCGGGTACAGGACTCGGTAGAGTTACGACAGAAGCTTTACTTTAAAATCAAGGAATACACTGATTTAGCTATTGAGGCCGCCAAATCGTATCATAGAGCCACACTTAGTAGAATTTATGACGCTGGCAACAAGGCTGGCAAACTGCTGGCCTGGTTAGACCATAGAGACCAGGGCCACCGTGTGGTGGTTGAGATAGGGACAGATTCCGGTACCCGCCTCACCGCTCCACAAGATATAGCTGATGCATTTGGGCAGTATTACCAGGCCCTTTATACATCCCAAACTCAACACACAGAGGAGGAGGCATCTTCCTTTTTGCAAGATATCTCGCTGCCATCGCTCACTGAGGACAAGCGTCTTGATTTTGACTTAGATATTACAGTCACGGAGGTGGAAAAAGCTATCTATGACTTACGTGGAGGTGAAGCATCGAGCCCTAACGACATGCCGATTGAATTGCTCAAACTCACTGCGGGTAAAACTCCCGGATATGCGGTTCAGGTGTGGAAGGCCGCCATGAAAAGCTTGGGGTGGGACGGTAAGATCACACAGGCCACGCCACTCTGGCACAGCCACCAACTGGGTAGACTAATTCGCTCGAAGGGCTTTGATCGTTGGGATCTTATAGGCATATCCAGGGTGGGAGACTTGTGGAAAACAGGCAATATAATCCCATTCACTCAGTTACAGCAGGAATACGAGCTGACGGGATCCGAATATTTTAGGTACCTACAAATTCGACATGCCCTGCTTGCTGCTCTCTCTAGAGGAGAGTCTCTCCCTCTGTCCTCTCCACTCCAGGATAGAGTCCTAGATGGCGAACTGCCAGAAAGGACCATATCGCTCATTTATAAAATTCATCAACAACTTGTCAGATCCCATGGTCCAGTTGCGGGTAAAATGGGACCATGACGTAGCAGGATTTGATGACGAGGAATGGCTGGGTGCTGTGGCCTCTCCTCGGAAGGTGGCCATTTCCTCCAGACTTCATTTAGTACAGCTGAAGCTCCTACATAGATCCTACTTATCTGGTACATTACTGGCCCAAATGGGCTATAGCTCTGATGGTGGCTGCTCTAGGCACTGTGAGCAGGAGGGTACCTTCATTCATACACTCAGGGAGTGCACGGTTATCCAGAGGTATTGGGCGGTGGTTGTGGGACTTATGGAAAGGGTACTTGGGCAGAAGGTTGACTGTAACATAAAGCTGGCCATCCTAAACGCTTGGGGCCCGTCCGACCTAATCTCCAAGGAGCGAATATGGGTAACTGTGGTGTTGATGGTGGCGAAGCGCAATATGGCGAGACTGTGGAAGGCCCAGCTCCCTCCATGTATAGAGGACTGAGGCAAGGACATGGACTGGTGATGGTCACAGAAAAGACCATCCCCCAGATGCATCAAGCATCCATTTTACGATTCCTTATTAGCGAAAATAATGAATCGCTAATAAGGAATAGCAAAATGGTATGCAAGAAGAAATCACTTTAAAAATAGCGATTTCTTAAAATTCCTTAATTGCGATTCACAAATTGCGAGTCGCAATTAAGGAATACCTCCCCATTCATTCCTATGGGACTACAGGCCCATAGGAATGAATGGGAAGAATTTTCAATTTGCGAATCGCAATTAGCGATTTGCAAAATCTGATTGCGATTTCAAGGGTGCAGGGGTGTCCAAAGGACACCCTGTTGCACCCCCTGAAATTGATCTGTGCACATATGTTGCGCACACACATGCCCTTAAAGCATGTGTGTGCGCAACATGAACCTTTGAAAAATGCACTTTAGTGCATTTTTCAAAGTTTTTGCAAATTACCATGAAGTTGTACTTCATGGTAATTTGCGAGCCCTATTAGCGAAATCGCTATTTTTTAAACTTTAATGCATTGCATTTAAGGAATCTCAATTTGAGATTGCTTAAATTCAAGTAATCGCAATTTAGCGAATTCTCAATTTGCGATTTTTGCATTTGGGATGATGCATCCCAAATGCAAAAATACAGCTCGCAAAGGGGCAGTTTCTAAGAATCTGCCTCTTTGCGAGTGGTTTTTAGCTTCATGCATCTGGGCCCATATATGTAGCTAGGAGTGCCCCACCAAATGGATACAGGTGTGGGAAAAGTGGAACACCCATAGGGGAGGATTATGTGAACCTCAGCTGAGGGAGGACAAAACCATTGCACAAGCTTTGAGAATGTTAGAATTGTGATTACTGCACTGTTGTTTTGTAATTCGCCTGCTCCTTGCCTCCCATGACGTATGACTTTATTGCCAGTGTAAATGTACAAGGTTTCAATTTTAAATTTTCATATGGCATACCTTGATTATAATAAAAAAAGAATTTATAAAAAATAAAAGAATCCTCATGCATAATGAATGAGATCTCGAACTAGGGAAAACCCATGTTCTGAATGCTGCGTAATATCTAGATAAAAGGTCAGTTCCTGTAAACCGTGACAAGTGTAATGTAGAGAAGAATAAGGTGAAGAGTAATGAAGGTACCAGGGCCTATATTATGGTACCTATATGGAATATAACATTCACTCCTCTTCCGAATTGACGACATAGTTACATTTCTAAACGTACTACTAGGTTGACTAGATACTGGTACGCAAATTGTTAAAAGCATTATTTTTTTGTTTTCTCGCTAAAAACAATGTTTAAAAAGTTAAAAGGTTTTTTAAAAAAAATATTCCAAAAGAAAAAATGGAAATTGACACTCAAGCTATTGCTCTAATATGTCTGTAGGTATAGTTCGAACCACTATAAGCATTTGAAAGCTATGCATGCTCAAAAAGTATGTCAATTTTGATACGGAGTTACAATATTCTGTCTGTTTTCCAAAAGTCTAATTTTTTCCCAGCACACAACGGGCCAAATGAGTCAATTGTTGTGTCCTGGCTAGTAGACGCAACATTTTTGTTGCCTGACTCCGCAGTCGATAGCCCCTGTAACACCTTGCATATTGTGTCAATTGAGCACAGACGATCTTCCGTATGTCCACAACCGGTCCTGGGGCAGCCTGCGCACCATCCAAGGCCTGGGTGTCAGAGGAGAAGCCTGTGTCCATACCAACAGGAGCAGATACTACCGGTGGTAACTCTAGGAATGCCGCCATCAACATTGGAATACGCTAGGGACACTTCGGAACATGGGCCGTTATCGGGTCCAGTAAAGCATCAACGTCCGGTTGTGCACATGATGGGAGTGTCAGACAGAGATCAAATACCCATTCTTCGCCGCAAAACAGGCATCAGAAGACAGATAAGATACACTCCATCCAGACTGGTCTAAATGACAAGAACCAAGAAGCACTTAGTTCCCTTAGGTGAGGTGTGCCTAGAAGTTGTACCATGCGATCACAGTATTTTCTCTCCAGGAGAACTGTTTCCATCTCCTTGGTGACTGGGATGTCCATTGCGTAGCAGAAAAACGACAATCAGGATACCTGCTATCAGAAACAGGACCAGTGGCAGTGCTCCAAATATGCTTCCAAATACGGAGTGTATAAAGTTTGGTATAACTCCGAGGAGCGTCTGAAAGGTGCTTAATAGTCCAGAACCTATGGTCTTAAATAGGTGGACGATGCCTGTCATATCAGACATGTTAAAGATACAATCTACCATTTCTGCGAAATGGAAGGGGCAATTGGTACGTATGAGTACCTGTATCTCTGCCGAAGACCTTGCTGCTTGAAGACCAAAAGTCTCTCGAGTGGAGGCTAAGGGCACGGATTACTGTAAAAGCATGGCTTTCATTCTGCTTAAAGCATCAAACCTTTTTAATGAAACATTTAGGGAAGGCCATAATGGCGCCCCCCTGACCGCATGTGTTGGTGGAAACAATACTTGCATACAACAAGTAACCCTGGAGCTCACGGTTACCAGATATGCGATGCCCGGAAGCATACCACAGCAACCTTGATTGTTCATCATCAAGTAACTCCCATTTGAAAGTAACTTGAACACTAGAGTGATCACGGCAGCTATGGCACCCTTTAAGTGATAGGATAAGTTTGCTACCGAAACATTAGAGGTCCCATGAAGCATTTTATACTGTCATATAATTGATCCACTAAAAGTATCCCAGCAGTTTATACAGCTTAGAAACATTTGTTTTTCCCCACTCCGGCATCAAAATCTGTACAGTAATTCCCAAGATTCTTTGATGAATTCCCTACCCATTTCTTCATATCTGATTGCCTGCATTTGTTCAAGGAAATATTGGAATTGAAAAGTTGTGACCGGAAGAGTTATGTGGCAATGGATTAACCATTCAGTGGATGGTGCCTCTGCCACTATAAATGCTAATCTATCCAGTTTTTTAATACGCAGCATTGTATATTTTGCTCCCCTTTGTGCCATTTCTATCTGTTTTTCTGTCAGATTGTACGTACTGTTTACGAAACGCCAAGGCACATAGCCTGCGCACAAAGATTGCAGCGTCCAGCTTAATAACATATAAGAAAGCAATTGTGATTGCCCCTGTTGTATTATGGACAGATCCTGTTCTAAGACATCAATATCAGAAGATACAATGTTGCCTACAGAATATATTCTGGAGGTTAGTGTTGTTAACCCATTGTGGACCACTGCTGTATCTTTCTCTAGGTTTATACGATCTATTTCTCATAACCTTTCAGCAGCCTCTTGTGATACTTTCAAAATCTCATTGTAGACAGCATAATAGAAACGTTTGTGACGAGGCTTCCTAGGACCTAATAAAAAATCCTTTAGGTCCAAATCCTCTGAAAGTAAGTATAAGTGTTGTTTCACATGTGCAAGTGTTGAGGTTTTTAGCCAATCGAGGCATAACTTTCTAACACTGTAAGATGTCACTACCCATGGGTGTTGTCTCTGTACACACCGTGGATCTGGCCTATAGATACTAAGGGGCATATGTAGGTAATTTCCATGTTGCGATTCCCAAATAGCGATTTTTAAGGAATCGCTATTTGAGAATAGCAAAATGGAATGTAGGTAAAAATTCGCAATTTTTTTGCGAATCTTTAACATTCCCTATTTGCGATTAGCAAATTGCGAATCGCAATTAAGGAATGAGTGTCCCATTCATTCCTTTGGGCCAAAAGGCCCATAGGAATGAATGGGGATACATTTTCAAAAATGCGATTTTCTGTGTGAAAATCGCAATTTGAGAATCGCAATACCAAGGGTGCCAGGGTGTCCAAAGGACACCTGTTGCACCCCTGGAATGTGCCTGTAGGTACATGTGGCGCACATACATGCCCTAAGGGCATGTCTGTGGGCCACATGGCACTTTGAATTTTTTTTTTTAAATGCATTTTTGAAGGAAATCGCAAAATACCATCTACTTGAAGTAGGTGGTATTTTGCGATTCCTTATGCAAAAATCGCAATTTTTAAAGCACCCCTACATAGCATTTAAGGAATCGCAAAATTGTGATTCCTTAAATGCTATAAGCAAAATAAGGAATCGCAACTTTTGCGATTCCTTATTTTGCAGTGTGGCACCTACATATCAAAACGCCGTTTGCGATTCGCAAACGCCGAAATTCGCCGAATTTCGGCATTTGCAAATCGCAAACGGCTACCTACATATGCCCCTAAATCCTATAGTTTTACCCAAGAGTCTGTCCTTACAGTTATTGGTGTCTACTGGCTAAATCAACCATCCTTTCCAAATGGGGTCTGATCTATTGTATTGCATGATGTCATCTAGTGTAACCTCTTCTTGTGATGTTATAATAACCTCAGTGTGTGATGGTGTGGGCATCCGAGGTGTATTCAAATATTTATTCTTGGGTTATCCAAGACAGGTTGTCTGTTGCACCGTTTCATTCAAAAACATTATTTCCTGAGGAATAAGGCATGATCTACATAGCGCCTCCTTTCCCTGGACCTGCCACTCCCTAGTACCCCAGACTGATTTTAAGTCTATGGTGTCTTTCCATAAGTCGAAACCTTGTTCAGACAATTGGGCAATAAAGGTAGCGTAATAAATCTGTTTGGTGTTTGTCAACATATTTTTCTGTGCTGGTGTTGGTGCAACCGTATAATAATATGAGGCAGGGTCTGATTTGTTAAACCCTGAAAAATATGGAAATTTCTATGCAAATGTCTTTGAACTGCTTTTCTGCTGTGTTGGGCAATGTTCCCATTGGTGGTATGTGAAAAAATTTCTGGGATTAGCAGATTTATGGAGAAAATGATGACCATAATGTTGATAGCAATACATTGTTCCAAATTCTGATATGCCATCTAACATTTCAAATCAGACAACATATTATTTACAGTTTCATAATCCCAATCATTGGAAAATGTACTGGAGGTAATGATACCACTTAAGAAAATCTTAAATAAATGTGGTATTTTCAAAAGTTCAGTAGGGCCAAATATATAGTAATCAACCTTGTCCCACACTATACCGTCAGGTATAGGCACTGTTGTAATGTTCACAGATGACAGGTCTCTTTTTTCACGATGTGATGATAGATGTGGTTTCAGAGACACATTAACTCTTTGTGCTGCAGAGCTTTCTCGAAGATAAGTTCCATTTATGAGCATACTAAAGACAGGTACTAGACCTATCCAGAAAAGAAAGAAAAGTATCCAGGTAGTTACCCAGAGTTCTACCCAAGGTGATACCAGGTAAGTCTTTTTTAGAAAGTTCAGGAAATCTTTAAATCGCAGTAGACAAGTTTTTTGAGCTGGCGTCGTTTCAGGTTCCCTTGGATCCAATAATAAGGAATGTATGATGTTACAACGCATACATTACAATGCATGCCTTTACAACACAGTTTTTACACCGCAACATCCCTTACAACTCATACATTTACATTGCATGCCATTACAACACTTTTTTTAACTACATTTACAACGCATTCCATTACATCGCGTTATACCTTTACAACGCATACCATTACATTGCATTTAAGGTAAGTGTTGGATAGTGTAGGGGTAACAATTACTATTCTAACTCCATGGGGTGCAACAGTAGGGTAAGTGTTGGATAGTGTAGGGCTAAAATTGACTATTCTAACTCCAGGGAGGCAACAGTAGGGTAAGAGTTGGATAGTGTAGGGGTAAAAATTACTATTCTAACTCCAGGGAGTGCAACAGTAGTGTAAATGTTGGAGAGTGTAGGGGTACTATGCCTTGTAATGGTATGCGTTGTAATGACATGCGATGTAATGCCTGCCTTGTAGTGTCATGCGTTGTAATGTCATGCACTGTAGTGACATGCAATGTAATGGCTGCGTTGTAGTGACATGCGTTGTAAAGATTGTTGCGATGTAATGACTGCGTTGTAAATGCAGTGCAATATGATGACTGCGTTGTAAAGTTTGTTTTCCAATGAGAAGGTGTCAAAATCAATGAAATAGCCATATGCAGTTTGATCAATTTTCAGTAGTTCTGCAAGTATTGTGAAACTGTAGCTTGCTGTTGTTTGGCTTGTTGACATAGATATCTGTGTTTGGTCAAATTTAAATTTGTCTTTCTGTTGAGTTCTCATTTTGAACTTCGGTGTCTAGAGGAACGAGTTCCATTGCAGTGTTGCATAGTCCATCATTCCGTGCAGGTGACTCTTCAAACATGATGCGTCTTTCCGTTTGAACTTCTTGTATGGCTGTGGAAGGAGGGTGTCTGTTACTCCGGAGTCCACGTGGCCTACTACTCAGTATCGGCAACATAGTGTGGTTTGATCAGGTCAGTTGAGACAAATATTTTCTCCTTTTTACCAGCAAGAGGTGGCAGACGTACTATCCTTGTTCCTTCAACTGCCAGGCTTTCTGTATGATAGCCCAAATTATTTTGTCCGCTATTTTCTCCCTGACCAGATCCCCAACTTTAGGGATCCAGACAGGTCTTTGCCGTGTCACACTTGACTTCCACAGTGGCAGTTCTTTTCCTTCGGACATTACTCTGTGGTGCCCTGGATTAATTTAGGTCCTGTAAAACAGCCAAACGTTTATGGATGTCAAAAGGTTCACCATCCCCCACTATGGCTTCACAATCAAGATCAGGTACCCTAGTTCTCATCCCAAATAGGACCTAATAAGGAGTGACCCCCCAGAGAGCTTCTTTAGCTGATTATTTAATGCCCTTTGAACTCCATACAGATATTTTACCTAATTTCCTCCCGAGCCTAATACTCTAGCTTTTAAAGATTGCTTTAAGCCCCGATTTTTCCTCTCCACAACCGAATTTCCCTTAGGATGGTACGGAGAGGAGTACCTCAATGCTACACCCAAACTTCCCATGGCTTCCTTGTAAGCCTAGAGCTAATCACGGGGCCACGGCCAGAGTGTGAATGAATGAATGAATGAATGAATAAGATATTTATAGAGCGCACGGTGGCCAAGCGGCTTCCTGGCGCTGAAAGCTCTACTGATCAGGACAGAACAGGGCCGAGGAAGTTAGCCGAAGTATGCCTGGGTAAACAAAAAAGTTTTGAGCGCTTTACGGGAGTGTGAAAAAATGGGAATTGAGCGCAGGGACAAAGGGAGGGAGTTCCAAAACCGGGGGGCAAGAACAGAGAATCTGGTACCACCAGTGCGGGTTTTGCGGAAGCGGGGAACAGTGAGGAGGGAAGAACTAGAGGAACGGAGGGTGCGAGCAGGGATGTGAGTGGAAATCAGGGAATTGATGAACGCCGGAGCAGAGCGATCAACAGCCCGGAAGACTAGGCACCCAAGTTTAAATAGGGATCTCTGCAAAACAGGTAGCCAGTGAAGTGATTCAAGGACAGGGGTGATATGGTGAGATTTAGGAGAATGAAAAATAAGACGAGCGGCCTGATTTTGAATTGCTTGGAGACGGCGAGTTTCATAGGCAGGAATGCCCACGAACAAGCTGTTTCCATAATCGAGGCAGGAAATATTAAGGGCCGAAATGATAATTTTGAGGGAATCCAGGGAGAAGAAACGGGAAATTTTTCGAATCAGACGAAGGGAAAGAAAACAGGGGGACCCAACAGAGCTGACCTGGCCATGCATAGACAGGTCCTGGCTGACCTTAATGCCCAGCGTTTTAACAGAGGAAACAGGGGTAGGGGGGGACCAAAGGTGGGGGGACAGAAGGCAGAAGACCAAGGACTGGATGAGCCACCAATCAAGACAAGCTCGGTCTTGTCTGGGTTGAGCTTGAGGTGATTGGCGCTCATCCATCCGGAAATGAAAACTAGAGTGGAGCGAAAAAATGATAGAGAGTGAGAAGAGGAGGAAAGATCAAAGACGAGCTGGAGGTCATCTGCGTAATTGTATACAGAAACCCCCAGATCGAGCAGAGAAACAATGAGGGGACGAATATAAAGGTTAAAAAGAAGAGGAGAGAGGGAGGAACCTTGGGGAACCCCACAAGACACCGGGAGAGGAGAGGCGGAGAAGCCAGAGAGGTGAACAGCTTGTGAGCGACCCGTAAGGAAGGACGCAATCCAGGAGAGAGCAGAGCCCCGAATGCCCGCTGCGCCGATACGGCCAAGTAAGATGGTATGATCAACCGTGTCGAATGCAGCGGACAAATCGAGGAGAACCAGAGCTTGGGGAGAGTTGGTATCGGCCTTAGCTTTCAGCTCATCAAGGACCGCGAGCACCACTGACTCCGTAGAGTGGCCCGAGCGGAAGCCCGCTTGATGGGAGGCAAGGAGGTGGTTCTGCTCAACGTAAGAGGAAAGACAAGAGGTGACATAACTTTCAAGGGTTTTGGCAAGGTAGGGTAAGAGAGAGATGGGTCTGAAATTAGAGAGAAGAGAGGAATCCAGACCGGGTTTTTTGAGGATAGGGAGGACAATCGCAGATTTAAATGAGGAGGGGACCAAACCAGTGGAAAGAGAAGCATTAAGAAGGGAAAGGGGAGTGGTAGGGCAAGAAGTAAAGAGAGTGCTCAGCACGCGAGCAGGAGCACAATTGGCTGGAGAGCCGGACTTGATTTTAATAAGCAAAGCAAGAAAAGAGTCCAAGGAAATAGCTGGGAAGGAGTCGAGGAAGGATTCGGGGGCAGGGAGAACAGAATGTTGGGAAAGGAGGGGAGTGGTAGGAATGTTGGATTTTATTTTAACGATCTTCTCAATAAAGAAGTCGTTTAAGGAGGAGCAGAGGGCCTGGGAAGGAATAAGCTTGGGGCAGACGCGATCAGAGGTGGCCAAGTTGTTGACCAAAGAAAAAATCTCTTTAGATTTGTTCGCGGACAAAGCAACCTGCTCAGAGAAATACTTGGTCTTGGACGCCAGGATGGCTTTTTTGTAGTCATTCAACAGGCGTTTATAGTTGGCCCTGAGGACAGGGCAGTAGTTGCGGCGCCAGAGGCGCTCAGAGCGTCTGAGTTCCAGTTTAAGAACCTTAAGTTCAGGGTTAAACCATTTGTGGGCCTCGTGAGGGCGAACAGACTTGACTATCTTAAGAGGGGCAACCAGATCGCAGGAAGAGGATAGCCAGTTGCTGACCGCAGCGGCCTGGATGTCAAGAGGAAGGCCATTAAGGTCAGGGGAAGAAGAGGCAAGGGAGAGGGAAAGGGAATGCAGGTCTGCGCGGTTCCAGCTTCGGGCGAAGATATTCTTAGGACGAAGGGGTTTGTGAGGGGAACCAAGGTTGATAGTAAAAGAAATAAGAGAATGGTCAGACCATGTGCAAGGTAGGATGCTGGGGGGAGAGACTATGTCCTGAGATGACCAAACTTGGTCCAATGTATGGCCAAGGTTGTGAGTAGGACCAGAGACATGGGACTGGAGATTAAGGCACAAAAGAGTGGCCGTGAAGTCTTTAGACATCGGGTCCTCCCTGGGATCACCAGGCCAGTAATTGAAGTCTCCCAGCAGGAGAACCGAGGAATTATTGACTACAAGAGTAGCAAGGAGTTCCTGCAGGGAGGCCACAAATAAAGGCATACTCAGGGGGGGGGCGGTACACAAGGATAACTGTCAGGGGGACGGGAAGATTAGTGGAGCGGGCAACCAGAAAGTCCACGCCAGCTATAGGAGGTTGGGAAAGAAGCTGGAATTGGAGACTGGTCCGAACAACCATGGCAACACCACCTCCGATCCTGCCATCAGGGCGATCAGCCCGAAGGGCGTAATAGGAATCGGGGAGGATGGCCAGGATATCTGGGAGGGAAGCCTCTGAGAACCAGGTTTCTGTTAAAAACAGAATATCAGGAGAGTCAGAGGTAAGGAGGTTGAATAATTGCAGTTGATGCTTGCCTGCCGAACGAGTGTTAAGGAGGCAGGCAGAGGCAATATGAGAGGAGGTAGAAGTAGTGGTGGAAGGCTTAGAAGCCTGGGAATGCAAGGAAGGAGTAGACTTCAGGGAAACAGTGCGGCCAGGATGAGGGGCGTAAATACCCAGAGAAGTAAGATGCTGCGTGAGGCACAGAGGAAGAGGTGCATCAGCCGAGCAGGAGAGGAGCTGCGCGGATGAATAAGCAAGCGGAGGGGCAGGGTGTGTGGCCCTAGGTCCCGGCCTGTCGCGGACGGGCGCAGACGGGCTTAACTTAGGCGCAACTTCGGCGCGCCTTCGTCGCGCCCGCTGCGCTCGGCCGCTGCGCGGCCGGGAAAGGAGTGCCATGAAATAGGCCACAGGAAGTAAAAGGGGCGTGGCAGGGGGTGGAGGGACAGAGGAGCTGCACCGCCAACCCCAGAGCAGCCCAAGATGTAAGCCACTCCCGTCCCCGCCCCAGTGACCTGCCCGTCAGAGGGGGGAGAACGCTCGGCGTGGGGCGCTCGGTGGCGTGAGCCCAAGGGGGGCGAAGTGGCGAGGTGGCGGCAAGAGGGGTGCGCGATGACCAGAGCGCGGCCCCCGGACAGGTAAGTCAAAGTCTAAAAACAACGTTTTAAAATTTCTGGTTGCGCCACCGCAGGTAGCGTTGTTGCTCCCGGCGAAGCCTCGGGAGGTCTGTGCGACAGGAGGAGCTGGGGCGGATCTTGCCAAACCCGGAAGAACTAGCCAGGGGGGGAGGGACAGAGGAGCTGCACCGCCAACCCCAGAGCAGCCCAAGATGTAAGCCACGCCCGTCCCCGCCCCAGTGACCTGCCCGTCAGAGGGGGGGAGAACGCTCGGCGTGGGGCGCTCGGTGGCGTGAGCCCAAGGGGGGCAAAGTGGCGGCAAGAGGGGTGCGCGATGACCAGAGCGCGGCCCCCGGACAGGTAAGTCAAAGTCTAAAAACAAAGTTTTAAAATTTCTGGTTGCGCCACCGCAGGTAGCGTTGTTGCTCCCGGCGAAGCCTCGGGAGGTCTGTGCGACAGGAGGAGCTGGGGCGGATCTTGCCAAACCCGGAAGAACTAGCCAGGGGGGGAGGGACAGAGGAGCTGCACCGCCAACCCCAGAGCAGCCCAAGATGTAAGCCAAGCCCGTCCCCGCCCCAGTGACCTGCTCGTCAGAGGGGGGGAGAACGCTCGGCGTGGGGCGCTCGGTGGCGTGAGCCCAAGGGGGGCGAAGTGGCGAAGTGGCGGCAAGAGGGGTGCGCGATGACCAGAGCGCGGCCCCCGGATAGGTAAGTCAAAGTCTAAAAACAAAGTTTTAAAATTTCTGGTTGCGCCACCGCAGGTAGCGTTGTTGCTCCCGGCGAAGCCTCGGGAGGTCTGTGCGACAACTGCGTATGTCCCTATAAAGACTCGCAAATCTGTTATAAAAGTTCTTGTATCAGACGAGCGCTGGGGCCACACCCATAGGAACCTGCAGCAGGAGTCCACTGCAACCATGATATACTTGTAATCTCCATCTGATTGTAAGGTGACGCAGTGGTCCAAATAGACACACGGCAGTGGTTTGTCTGAGAATAATAATGATGTCTGCGCTGGACGTATTACGGTGGAGCCTGGCAGATGTTGCATTTCAAGACGTAGTCCTTAGTCTGCTTTCTTAGTCCAGGCCACCAATAGCGCTATTTCAGTAGAGAAATAGTTGCTGTAACTCCTGCTTGTGCAGACCCTATACTCTTGTGTGCTGCCAGAATTAATCCTAACCTACAATCTATATTTGGTATTACTCTATCCCCACTCCAGGAATTTGAGCAAATGGAACATTGTTTGCCTCTAACTTGTAGGAGTAGTTGAGTGGAAACCTTTTTGTTACTGCTGAGTTATTGTGTGTAGCAATAATAGCAACCATTATCTCACTGTCTATTCTCGTTTTTGAATGAGTGATTGCAGCTACAGAAGCAGTTCGTACAGCCTCCTTAGCGGCTTCGTCAGTCAATAAAATCACTTCAATGTGCATACCATCACGTTGATGACTCAGTGTATGTATCCCGTGACCCCTTGGTAGTTCGTTTTTCAACTCCATTACCTGTTCCCATAGCGTTTTGTGCTTTATTGTGCTACCTTTTGCAACCTATAACCCGTTTTGTCCCCAGCAATGTAGATATTAATTATATGACTGTACACAGTAAAAGGAATCACACATGATTAGTGTGGGGAATTCTCGATCCATATTTACCAGTGCCAGTATTAGTGATTTTAGTTCTGCCAGCTGTGCCGTTCGGTCTCCTAGCGACTGTGTTTTTGTGCATTTCGGGTGAAACTTTCCATCCTGCATGCATCGTTTAACGATAGCACATGCTGCGCTGTATTGCTGTTTGCTCCCTGTGGCCGGTTGCGCAGAACCATCAGTGTAAATTATATATTCATACTGATCTAGAGGCATTATTTCATTTGGTAGAGGATATTGTTTTTCATATTGCAGAAATGCTTATGTTTTTAAATGAGGGTTGTACCTGTATTCTACATCAGTTGCATTGAGAGAATTAGCCCATTTTATCCATCTTGGATGTAAGGCTTTTGCGTTAGGAACGTTAGCCTTTGTCGCAGCCTCTAAGGCTGGAAGTGGGGTAACGACAATTATACGTTTCCCTTGAGCCAGGGCTCTATTCCTGACTACAGCAGTTAGAATTTTTTCTGTTGATGCAAAACGCATCTCAGCATTTGTGTACAAATGTGATTTATACGCTATTGGTACTGTCATCATATGTTAGATAGGTGTATTTCAGATTGACCCACAAATATATGGATCACCAGGTTGCGTGCATTTACGTATGTTTGTAAGTGTTTTGAAGCTGTCATGTCAGCTTGTAAAGAACGAAGAGTATCTGTGTGTTCCTGTATCCACTATTTGACCGAAAAGTCAGGTTTTATTAAATCATAGAAAGGTTTTACTCTTTCTGCGTAATCCAAAATGTATGTTCTGCCAAAGTTCAGAAATCCCAGGATTGATTGTAAATTTTTTTATGTTTTTGGAGGTTGGAGCAGCGAACATTTCTCTAAAAAAATTAGCTGCTAGACTTTTCCCTTCACTTCAAAGCTCATATCCTAGAAAAAGGACATTAAGATGGGCAATCTTCGATTTTTCTAATTTGAATTTGTATTCTTCAGAGGCAAACCCAAAAATGATGGTGTTTATTCTGTTCAAGTGTTCCTCCAGGTCATCATCCGTCAGATAAGCATCATCCACGTAGGACAATGCTTCCTCATCCAGATTTTGAACTAATTCAGTTACTCTAGCCGAAAACAACCCCGGTCTGTTCTTATACCCCTAGGAGAGTCGACAGAATTGACGCTGGGACCCTAGTGCTGAGAATGCGGTCAAATATCTGCTTTCTGGTGCTACATTTTGGGCAAAAAATCAATTTGAGATATCTAGTGTTGTCTTGAATTTTTTCCGCACAATGTTATTCATTAATGTGGCACTGTGTGCATTCTGTACTGCAAATGTTTTAGTGCAAGTGTTTAAAAGTCTGTAATCCAACACTAGACGGTATGTGTTGTCTTTGTTTTAATACAGGAAACAAAGGGTTATTCATTTGAGAGATGTATGTCTCAATCTCTCTTTGGTATTCAAGTTGATCTAAGATCTCCCTGACCTGTTTTTTAGCTTTGTGCTTTATTGGATACTGCCTTTGTGCAGTTGGAGTATTTTCTTTTTTTAACTCTTTTTAATAACATAGCTCAATGACCATACATTACCATAAGCATTTCCAACAGTGCACAGGAAGGCAGACACAGCGCGTCATCAATAGAATTTTATAGGGTGTTCTTAGACAGTGGAAACCCCCAATAATGGAGGCAGGCGACCCCGGTGGCAGTGGGTTCGCGCCTGCAGTGTGACACTTGAGACTGTTTGAAACGCTGACGCCCTGCTGAGCGAGAGCAGCGGTGCCGCCCTTTTAAAATTACTTTTAATCATTCTGGACCTTCCTAAAGGCAACTGGAGCCTTACCTTTTACAACTCACCTCAGGGCTCGGTGGAGTGTGGGCGCCATCTTGAGTTGGGCAGGTCAGGCGACCTAGCTCGACGCCACACCCCCCGCGCTCCGCCCCTATTTAGTCGTCCCCCAATGAGGGAGCGCAGCGGACGAGCGCAGCGGGCGCGACGAAGGCGCGCCGAAGTCAAGCCAAAGTCCTGCCCGTCTGCGCCCGTCCGTGGCCGGACAGGGCCAGGGGCGCAGCCATATGTTCCTCCCTATTCTTCCTCGGCCCTCATCGCTCTTCGTGGCCCTTGGCCCTTAGCAGCTTCTACCATTAGACACATCACTGATTCTGGTCTTTATCTTAATCCCCATTATCCGGTATCCCCTACCTTCTCACCCTCCTCGTCTCACCCACCTGACCCTTCCCTCGCACCTCCTCCCCCCCCTCTATCTCTTATCTTACTTAATACCAGGTCGGCCGTAAAGCACCATCAAGAGCTATTTGTGCTGTTGGACACCCACCGGCCTGATATGTTATTTCTAACAGAAACATGGTTCTGTGAAACCTCATTGCCCTCTCTGTTGGCTGCTCTCCCTACCTCTTATGTGGCCCTTCGTGCCGATCGATCAGGGGGTAAGTCAGGAGGTGGAGTAGCCCTTATTGCTAGAGCCGAGTATAATTTTCAACTCCTTCCTTCCCTCACTATCAACTCCACCGAGCACCTGGTAGCTTGTTCTCTGGCCTTCTCTCCCCCGCTCACTTGCTTACTGATGTATCGCCCACCCCAACCTACCCAGTTATTCCTGCCGGCTTTTCAGGACCTGTTGGACACTTTAGCCATAAATCATGCCTCTATTCTGGTACTAGGGGATTTTAATTACTGGCCTTCAGACCCTCAGGAAAGCTTAGCTTCCAAACAATTTTCCGACTCACTCACTTCCCTTAATTTTGCTTCTCACTTGCACACTCCCACCCACATCCACGGCCATGTACTAGACCAGGTCTGGTCCCATAATGTATCGGTCTCTTCCATGACCGTGTCCCCATGTCCCTGGTCAGACCACGCCATGGTATCCTTTTCTCTCCACCCTAGGTTGGCAACTAAGATTCCACCTGCCAAAAATATCTGGGCACGCAATTGGAATAGGGTGGACCTTCCCGCCCTGTCATCTTCGCTGCTAACCTCCGCACCTAACCTTGAGGGCCTATCTTCCACCTCCCAAGCCGCCGCCATTGACACCTGGCTTGCGGGAGGCTGTGATAAGGTAGCCCCACCACGACGGATATCCACTCAAAGACCTAAGGAATCCAATCGCTGGTTTGGTGACGATCTAAAGGCAAAGAAGCTGACTCTTCGGCGTGCAGAAAGGCACTGGAGAACGGACTACTGCCCCTTATCAAAAAAGTCCTATTTATCTTTGCTGAATGACTACAAAAAAGCTATATTGAGCGCTAAAACAGCTCATTTCTCAGCGAAAATATTGGCAGCGGAGAACAAGTCCAGGGAGATCTTCTCCATTGTCCAGGACTTGGCGTATTCTGACAGAGCTACCCCCAAACCTCCCCCTTCCCAGTCCCTCTGCGATTCATTGAACATCTATTTTTTGGAAAAAATTGTCAATATCAGAGCTAACATCCCACCTCCTTCCCATGCTTTTTCGGAGCCTACTCCTCCGACTGTTCACGGCTCTCTTTCCTCCTTCCCCCCGCTCACTGAGGAGGCATTCCTTGCAACACTCCCCAAAATAAAATCTGGTTCCCCTGCGGATACCTGCCCTGCCTATATCCTTCAACAAATCTACTCGGTCTGCCCCAAACCACCTTTATCCTTCCTCAACAGCTCGCTGGCTCAGGGTGTAGTAATTCCAGCCCTGAAATCTGCCACCGTAGTCCCTATCCTTAAGAAGCCTGGGCTGGACCCTTCTATCCCAGCCAACTACCGCCCCATTTCCCTTCTGCCCTATTTGGGCAAGGTACTAGAGCGACATGTTACATCAGTCCTCAGTGCCCATGTGGAAGCTAATGGTGGCCTTGCGTCCAGCCAGGCGGGCTTTCGGCCTAGGCACTCCACCGAGTCCGTCGTGGTGTCGGTCCTGAACCATCTCAGGGAGGGCATGGACCATGACAACAACCAGGCCTTGGTGCTCCTCGACCTTTCCGCCGCCTTCGACACGGTTGATCATACCATCCTACTGTCCCGTGTCGGAGCGGCGGGGGTCGAGGGCCCAGCCCTGGTGTGGTTAGCGTCCTTCCTGAGGGACCGTACCCAGGCGGTTCGGTTGGGGGATTTCTCGGCCACTCAACTCCAAGTCACTTGTGGTGTCCCTCAGGGCTCTTCCCTTTCTCCCCTTCTATTCAATCTCTATATCTATCCTTTGATTTTTGCCCTTCAACAGCTGGAGGTCACTGTGTTTAACTACGCAGATGACCTCCAGCTTATCTTCAACCTTTCCTCTTCTTCTCATTCTATCTCTAACTTTCAGTCTATTATGATCTTTATCAGGGACTGGATGAACCACAATCATCTGAAGTTGAACCCTGACAAAACAGAGTTGGTCCTTACAGGTGGTTCATCCAGTCCCTGGAACTCTTTCTTTTGGCCCTCCTTTTTGGGACCCCCTCCCACACCCTCTCCCTCAGTCAAAACCCCTGGGTATCAAACTCAATAACCATCTCAACCTCCATTCACAAATCAGTTCTGTTGTATCTTCCTGCTTTCTTGTTCTCCGCACTATCCGCTCTGTTTCCCGTTTCTTTTCTCCTTCTGCTCTCAGGTTAATCATGTCCGCCCTGGTTGTCTCCCGGCTGGACTACGCCAATGCCCTTTACAACGGTATCCCGGCTTATAGTCTCCAGAAGCTCCAGCTGGTTCAAAACCAGGCGGCCAGATTGATCCATGGACTTTCCCGTTTCCATCATTCCACCCTCCTACTGAAAGCACTACACTGGCTGCCTGTCAAGGAGCGAACCCTATTTAAGACTGGCTGCATGGTCTTCCAGGCACGCCAAGGGACTGCTCCGGCCTTCATCTCTTCTTTACTCAAAGAATACACCCCTGTTCGCGAGCTGCGGTCATCCACCCAATCACTCCTACAAGTCCCCCGATACAGACGCAAGAAATGGGGTGGATCCAACTTTTCTGTTCTGGCACCCTCCTTTTGGAACTCCCTCCCTGACCATTTACGTTTGGCTACTCACTACCCTGCTTTCCGAAAAGAGCTTAAGACTTTTCTTTTTACCCAAGCTTTACCAATGTAATTTCCTCCCCCTCCCTGTTACTCTTTAGTCTTGTTTGTGTCACTGCTAAATTTAGCCTCCATAGCGCCAAGAAACCGCATGGTGAACGTTGCGCTTAACAAATACTTTTAAATTAAATTAAATTAAATTAATACAACTCAGTCTCCCAAGCTCATTCCTCTTTACTTTCGCCAGGGTGCCCATATCTTATCCCACTTCTTAGCACCCCCCTACTTTTATAGACCGTTTGTCCAGCGTGCTGGCACCAATCTGGGTCCCTTCTCCAGTCCTCCAGCGTCGGAGGTAGCGGCGCTCCCCATCCCCAGGCAATACTTCTCTTTGCTATTTCTGCAGCCAATGCCAACCATATTTCCTCATGTCTGGACCAAACCAAGTCACCATTTATCAGCAGAAGCCACCATTTTGGTTCCAGTGGGACCTCCCTCCCCACAACCCTGGGCATGGTGTCTGTGACTTTGTGCCAGTATCTAACAATATATGGGAATTCCCACAAAATGTGCATGAAGGTTCCCTGAACACATAGCGATGTAGGGGTCCTGCCCCATGTATGTAGGTGGGTCCTCGGGTAGTAGTTGTGATGTAGTACCTTAAGATGCACCTATCTAAATCTGGAGCGGATTGCTATTTCTCATGGGCTCTGAATTCCTTCTTGCCAGTCCTCATCATCAATGGGTCCCAGGTCTTTCACCCATATGTCTCAGAGGGCCCACAAGGGATCAGGCACATTATTGATATGCTTACGGTAGATCGTAGAGGTCTGCTTCTCTTTGATTGGGTCCAGCAGTAGCCTATCCTCTAGTGGGGAGTAATATTAAGACACAAAAAAAACACAGGTATGAGCCTCCACCCTCAAAAACCTGATAGGGCCGCCACCCTCCTCAGGGTGTCACCCACCCACAATGAGGTTTTACCAGTCAACTTTCTCGACCAACCCAGCAGTGTATTGGCATCTTTCCAACACTGTATCATCACTTTGGTGTGTTCCAGCCACTCTGCTCGTGCCTTTTGGTAATATAGAAGAGACTCACAGTTTTGTCCCGGCATGACGACTGTATCTGATCTATAGGCCGTTCGTCCATATCTCCGTAAATCCAGTCATTGATGACCTGGAGCTGCGAGGCCCAATCATATAGCCGAATGTCAGGAACTGCCAATCCACCATCATACACCCTCTTTTGTAGCTTGTGTAGCGCTATTCTGGGTGTGCCCCCCTGTCACAGCAATGTTCTAACTTCTCGGGTTACCCGTTGAAAAACTGTCAGAGGTACCGGATATGGAGTATTTTGGAGTACATACAGGAGGCGAGGTAGTGTCATCATTCTAAATAAAGCCGCCCTGCCCATGAGCGAAAGAGGAAGAGTGCGCCAATGGCTGATATCTGCACCAAGGTGGCTGATTTGGGGCCCGAGATTTCTGTGAAGGAACTCCTTCTGATCCCGTGTGACATATATAGCCAAATACTTAAAGCCCCGCAACACCACCGGGGCCGAACATTGCGCAGGAACTCTGGGGGGCAAGGGGGAGGGGTTTGTGGGAAAATCACTGACTTCGACCAATTGATGGTATATCCCGAGTAGCTGCCAAAAAGATAAATAATATGTAGTACTCGAGCGATCGAGTAGAACTACCTTTCTACAGTTGGAGTATTTTTTAATGGAATTATGTGGTGGGTTGAGTCCTCATCCCACCCAACATGGCTTTTGTATAATGCTGGTGCTTGGGCTACCACCCATTCCCGTGCATATGTATATTTTAAATATTTGGGAACATGGTCGGAGAATGCTGGTAAAAGGAAGGTCTCTCCCCTAATGCAATCCATGGCGAATGCTGGTGGCCAATCCTGTCCAGCTAACAATATGTCATAGCCAAACGTTAGGATCTCCCAAAAGAGACCTCTAACTGTCCTGTATTTGTCCCCCTGCATTTGGAGTGTAATTTTGTATAATTTGTGTGGGACACTTACCCTAGTATCAAATGTTTCCACCGCGATGTAATCATTCAACCCTGCTGTCACCAGAAATTCCATCAGGTTTTGGCGAGCTATTGTTACTTCTGCCGCACTGTCTAGCATCATCAGAGCCCATTCCCTGTTCAGTAGTCGGTCCTCAGAATTCTGGGCATGTCTGATCTTTAGACCTGCAACCTTCTTCTTTTTGAACTGTGGCTTTTGTTTTGGTTTATCTTCTTTTATGGAAGTATATTCTTGAGCGTATTGCTTGTCTTTGGACTTTGTACGCTCTTCTTGTCTGTCTGACCGCCCTTTTTTCTAGGAGTTTTTTGTTGAACCCTGAAAGGAAAGAGAGGAACGTGTATCAGTATCCGGATAACTGTCAGGTGTCTTAATATTATCCCTATTCCTAAGGTTTACCTCCTTTCGATGGACTCCTGTGGAGGAGATCTACCTCTGGATTGAGATCTGTGTTCCTTAACTCTCTGTTTTTTGTTATTGTCCCACTTCTTTTTAGAAGAAGCAGGTGTCTGCTTGAAGGTCTCCTTCTCTGGACTACCCATCAGTTGTGGTTTTAATGCTTTTCCACCCAAACTGTCCCTGCTTTATTCTGCATATGCGATTTCTATTATTTTTGGTAGTTTGTGCTCCTGTTGTAAAGGACTGAACTCCCTAGGCATTGGCGGACAGCCACTGATGCTGCCTCCCCTTTAATATTTGCTAATATTATGGCTGATACCTGGGCATAGTTACCTAGTAACTTGATCCCTAAGTTCAGAGCATGCTCTGCTCTCTACTCATTTTGTATTTTTCTTAATACATCTGGTATTACAGCTAAGGACGGTATTCTGGTATATATGGCAGCGAAAACTGTACCCCAAGAGGTACAGTCCTCAATCTGTGGTGTTATCCCCATGGGCAAGCAGATTGTCAGCATTCTGTTTTTTTATAAGGGCTAGTATTCGGAAATACTGCTTCTAGCTGCGTTATTTTCTGAGCTATCCAGAAAGGCATTTGTTCACGTTTTGCGGGCATTTTACCCATTACTTTGTGTAACGTTTGTGGTGTAATTTTAGTTGCTGTATTTTGAACATTAGTTGTATGTGTTGTCACCATTGCTGGCTGGACCGGAAGTGTCCTCATGATGACAGCGTCATGTCTCTGTAAAGTTTTATTAATTCTTTGTGAAGTATGAGTAGGTCTGGTACCGACATTGTTTCGATGTCAGGAAGTGTTGTGTAGGCTGCTAATATTGGCCACGTTACCCCTTCTCTTCCACGCGGGCCGAGTCTCACTCTTCTTCTTTTATGGGTTGGGCCGCCTTTAAACCAATATAAGTGTGCCTGGTACGTGAGTGGAACTTTAATGTCCTCATGCCGACGATATTCCGCTGGTGGTTCATCTTCTGTTTAAAAATGAAAAGTTTTTGTTCTTGCATTTGCTACTGGCAATGTAACCCATGAATAAAATACCTCTGTTCAATCACGAAAGCTACTAAGCCACCCCTTAGTGTTAAACCATGCACAAGCATCTTCCTCGTTTTCCGAGAGGGCTAGTGGCTGTTCTAGTGGGTCAATAACCTGGTTAGTCATTGTGTTTAGAACACAAAATAATTTTTCAAGGGAACTAAGATAAGGTATTTTGCACAATTTTTAGGAACACTATGTCCTTCAAGCTTGATTAACCAACAGCCAATAAATAGGATATTTTGTCTACTCAGCCTGTGGAGGAGTTTTACTCACGCACTCCAGACGTCTCTGGTGTTTTGTGAGTAGGGTTTTCTAAGAAATAACACAACTGAACGACTCTGATTCTACTGTTAAATAGGTACCCAACCAACATTGGCGGCACCATGTTGTCTAGTTCCTATAAAAGGTATACAGGATCTGCCCGTTTAGACAACATACACTGTAGGATTGGTGTCAGATGAACTCAGATCATCCCCACCGGGTATGTTGGCCTTTTGTGCCAACTAGCTCACAGTGCCACTAGAATCTACTCATACTAAGGAGAGAATAGTTTCTGGCTACCTTGGAACATGACAACCCTGATCCCTCAGGACCGTGGAAACAATATACTACCTTTCGCTCAGTCACTCGTGCTTACTCAGTCTGTCTCGGGGAAATACACAGAATAAACAGGCTGGGCGTTTTCAATAAGCATTTATTGAACAGTTGTTATTCTGGTGTAAAATAAATCAGCTGCAACAACCGTTAGGCAGTATATAGATTTAAATGATTAGCAGTACTATAAAAGTAAATGGATGGTATAGCTCTACCATCTTACAATAACCATGAATACTTTTGAGTATATAAAACACATGATAAAAAGATGTGCACTCCTATGATGCCTCCCTAACTAGATGTATCTAAGTGTACCTAGCCTGTGTGTAGGTGTTAAGCCAATAATCCCACTAGGATTTTGTCTACCCCATTACCTGAAGTGAGAGACTGTGGGACCCCGTCCTGGTCTCGAGCTGGACGCCCCGCGAGGGATGTCGGACCACTGCGAGCTGGAGTGTCTGCATGCAGGAACATTCGCGTATCTGGTCAGTGTGTTGGCCGTAAGTCTTGGTCTCTTCTGTCTTATCTTAGCAAGATGTGATGTATATATACCCAGAGGTCTCCCCAAGGGTCCTACCTTGCTGTATTACTGTGTCGGCCTAAGGATGACGTTGGGCATGAACTTTGTAAATAGATTTTATACAGGAGCTGGTAGTCTTGCTGTGCTTCCAAGAATCCTCATGCATAATTTATGAGATCTCAAACTAGGGAAAACCCACGTTCTGAATGCAGTGTGATATCTAGGTAAAAGGTCAGTCCCTGTAAACCGGGACAAGTGTAATGTAGGGAAGAATATAGGTGAAGGGTAATGAATCAATCAATCAATCATGGACATTTATATAGCGCACTACTTACCCGGAGGGTCTCAAGGCGCTTGGGGGGGGGGGGTGCTGCTACTGCTCGAACAGCCAGGTCTTGAGCTTCTTCCTGAAGGAGAGGTGGTCTTGGGTCAGGCGCAGGTCGGTCGGGAGGGAGTTCCAGGTCTTGGCGGCCAGGTGGGAGAAGGACCTTCCTCCTGTTGTCGATCTTCGGATGCGGGGGACGGCGGCGAGGGCGTGACTGGCTGATCGGAGGTGGCGTTTGGGAGCGTAGAAGTTGATGCGGTTGTTGAGGTAGCTCGGGCCTTGGTCGTGTAGGGCTTTGTGTGCGTGGGTGAGGAGACGGAAGGTGATTCTCTTGTTGACGGGGAGCCAGTGCAGGTCTCTCAGATGTCCGGAGATGTGGCTGCGTCGGGGGATGTCGAGGATGAGTCTGGCTGAGGCGTTCTGGATCCGCTGGAGTCTCTTCTGGAGCTTGGCGGTGGTTCCGGCGTAGAGGGCGTTGCCGTAGTCCAGTCGGCTGGTGACGAGGGCCTGGGTGACCGTCTTCCTGGTCTCGGTGGGGATCCACCGGAAGATCTTTCGTAGCATGCGCAGGATGTTGAAGCATGACGAGGAGACGGCGTTGACTTGTCTGGTCATGGAGAGGGAGGAGTCCAGGATGAAGCCCAGGTTGCGTGCGTGGTCTGTCGGTGTGGGTGCGGTGCCCAGGGCGGGGGGCCACCAGGAGTCGTCCCAGGCGGAGGGCGAGGAGCCCAGGATGAGGACTTCCGTCTTGTCTGAGTTCAGTTTCAGGCAGCTGGTCGTCATCCAATCGGCTACATCTTTCATCCCTTCGTGAAGGTTGGCTCTGGAAGCGGCGGGGTCGTTGGTCAGTGAGAGGATCAGCTGGGTGTCATCGGCGTAGGAGATGATGTTCAGGTTGTGTTGGCGTGCGATGGGCGCGAGGGGGCTCATGTAGACGTTGAAGAGGGTGGGGCTCAGCGAGGAACCTTGAGGGACGCCGCAGATGACTTCGGTGGCCTCTGACTTGTACGGTGGTAGGCGGACTCTCTGTGTTCTTCCGTCGAGGAAGGAGACGATCCATTCCAGTGCCTTTTCCTGAATTCCGACGTTGCTGAGGCGCTGCACTAGGGTGCGGTGGCAGACAGTGTCGAATGCCGCGGAGAGGTCTAGGAGGATGAGGGCCGCTGTTTCTCCGTTGTCCATCAGGGCTCGGATGTCATCGGTGGCAGCGATCAGGGCGGTCTCGGTGCTGTGGTTGGCTCGGAAGCCAGACTGTGAGGGGTCGAGGGATCCATTCGTCTCGAGGAAGGCGGCCAGCTGTTTGTTGACGGTCTTCTCGATGACTTTGGCTGGAAACGGGAGGAGCGAGATGGGGCGGTAGTTCTTGAGTTCGGTGGGGTCCGCTGTTGGTTTCTTAAGTAGAGCGCTGAGTTCGGCGTGCTTCCAGCTCTCCGGGAAGGTGGCGGTGTCGAAGGAGGTGTTGATGATGTCCCGCAGGTGGGGTGCGATGACAGCGTCGGCCTTGTTGAAGACGTGGTGAGGGCACGGGTCGGTCGGAGATCCGGAGTGGATGGAGTTCATCATGCGGACGGTGTCATCGGTGCTGATCGGAGTCCAGGCGCGGAGGGTGGTGGTGGGTGGCGTTGCTGCGGTCTTTGTGTGCGATGGTTGACTACTGAAGCTGTTGTGTATGTCTGCGATCTTGTTGTGGAAGTAGGAGGCGAGGGAGTTGCAGAGGTCTTGCGATGGGGTGATGTCGTTGTTACCGGCGTTGGGGTTGGAGAGCTCTTTCACGATGTTGAAGAGTTCCTTGCAGTTGTGTGCGTTGGTGTCCAGTCGGTCCTTGAATGCAGTTTTCTTGGTGGCGCGGATCAGTTGGTGGTGCTTCCGGGTGGCAAGCTTGAGGGTGGTCATGTTGCCCGGTGTAGGTTCCCTTCTCCAGACTTTCTCGAGGGCTCGGCAGTTCTTCTTGGAGCTCTTGAGTTCGTCGGTGAACCATGGGGCTTTCTTGCTGCCGGGTCTGCTGGGCGGGGTCCTCAGAGGGGCGAGTTCGTCCGCGCAGTTGCTGATCCACTTTGTGAGGTTGTCGGCGGCCTGGCTGGGGTTCGCTGAGCTGGCGGGAGGGTGCTGACTCAGGGAGGCGGTGAGCTGGTCGGCTGTGATCTTGTTCCAGCTTCTTCGGGCAACCTGTTGCTGGTGGTGGTGGGTCGTCGTTCTTCTGAAGGTGAAGTGGACGCAGCTGTGGTCCGTCCAGTGGAGTCCTGTGGCGTGGCTGAAGGCGATGTCTTTGCTGGATGAGAAGACGGCGTCGAGTGTGTGTCCGGCGAGGTGGGTGGGGGTGGTCACCAGTTGCTTGAGTCCCAGGTTTGCGAGGTTTTCCAGCACGGTGGTGGTGTTGCGGTCGTTGTTGTTCTCCAGGTGGAAGTTGAGGTCCCCGAGGAGGATGTAGTCGGCTGAGGGGAGGGCGAGCGGGCTGATGAAGTCGGCGATGTCCTCGCTGAATTGTGTGCGTGGTCCCGGGGGTCTGTAGATCAGGGTGCCTCTGAGAGTTGTCTTCGGGTTGACGTGGATCTGGAAGTGCAGGTGTTCGGCGGGTGCGATGGTGTCGTCGGTGTTGGTCGTGATGCGGATGGTGTTCCTATGAATGATGGCGATGCCACCTCCTGTCTGGTTGACGCGGTCTCTCCGGATGATCTTGTAGCCGTCCGGGATGGCGATGGCGATGTCGGGTGCTGAGGAGGCGTGCATCCAGGTTTCCGTGAGGAAGGCGACGTCTGGGTGTGTGGTGTCGAGCAGGTTCCAGAGCTCGACGGCGTGTCTGTGGACGGAGCGGGTGTTGAGCAGGATGCACTTCAGGTGGCTGCTGCTGGAGTTCGGCTTGGTGGGTGCTGGTGCCGCGCAGGTCCGGGTGCAGGAGAACTTGCAGGCCTGGCAGATGAAGGGACCGTGGGTGCGTCTCGGGGTGGCTCGGTAGCATCCAGGGGTTCGGCCGGCGTTGAGTGCGTTGAGGGCGGCGGCGTCGTACGTCCGGCGGGTGGGCTGGGGTCTGCGGGGGCCAGGGGTCCTGGCGCTGGGCGCGGGCCAGGCGCGGACGGGCGCAGACGGGCTTACCTTTGGCGCACCTTCGGCGCTCATTCGGTGCTCCCGCTGCGCGCGTCCGCTGCGCGGTCGCTCAGGGGGCGTCATAAGAGGGGAGCCGGGAGGGAGGGTGTGCGGGGAGGCGGGGATCGCGGTAGCCAATCGGCGTGCGGGGGGGCGGGGTCTCGTAGAGATCCGGCGGGAAAACCTGGGGGCTCGGCGGCAGCCCTGCGGTGGCTGGGGCGGCGCTGGGACGGCCCTGTGGCGGCTGGGGTGGTTCAGCGGCGGTCCTGTGGCGGCTGGGGCGCCGTGTAGATCGAGGCACAGGCAGCAGGTAGGAGGAGCAGGCGGGGGGTGTGGGGGCGACCAGGCCGAGGGCCTATATTATGGTACCGGGGCCTATATTATGGTACCTATATGGAATATAACAATCTTCTTCTTGCGAGGAAAAGGCATTCCTGGCAGACAATGACATCTTGGTAAATTATGACCTACCCCTCACATTCCAGGAATGTTGCTTTTTGGCCAAGCATGCTACCTGTTGAATTGATGTGTCTTGGTGATGGCTAACAAGCATGGCTATTTCTTACAATGTAACAGCTTTCAGAAGGGTGCTTTTTATTGGTCCTCGCACATGCTCCTCATTGTTTTCCACTTCTGTGTTCTCCAGTGCCATTGCATTTCATGGTTGTCTGGCTGGGTATTTGGCTGAGGTATCAATACAAAGGTGACACCCTACAGTAATGTGATGTAAGTAGAATTCCCACATGACTATTATGGAAGGTGGATGATAGAGGCATAGCTACCTTTAGTGCAGGAAGTGAAATTGTAGTTAGGTGCTGGCGTGTGATGGACTCACTGCACCAAAGTTATGACCATCCTTTTCTATCCTACAATGGGCCAATGGGTGCACCATTTTACCTTTTTTATATTAAGACCTAATATTCTGCTTTTTACATCATTGGTATGTGTGGGTGATCCTATTAAGAGTGGTATTTGCAGCCTCTAACATACAAAATTGGAACAGATGTCTTCAGAGATCCACATGGACGTGTCCACAGATTCTTAGGACACAATGGCATCATGTTCTTGGAAAATATTTGTTCTTTTGCCTTCAGTGCTTTGCTGATATACAGAATAGAATGCCCAGCCTGAGCAGTGAGGACTGCATCTAAGCTACAGGAGCTACCATCCACTAATAGTTGTGCCAGTGGGGGTCAAAATAGGGTAACCTTTGGTCACTAGTTATAGATATGAATTTGATTCTGTTCTAAAGGGCAGTCTATGTTGAGCAGATCGGGAAAGGAACAACTTAATCAGGGTGCTTATCTTTAGTATTAACATATCACAGTTACTGGCTATTTCTAGAAATCTGCATATATTTTGCACATTACAAGGGTTAATGCAGATCTCGTTCACCTTGTTTTGAGTAAGCCCTGTCTCCATCTCTGGAAAAAATGTGCCCAAAGATTTTAAGGGTGACTTTTTCCTGGTATTGCATCAGGCTGCAGTTGTCTATCCTATTCAGGTTGCTCCGAACTGTGAGTGATGTGTGTGTTTGCTGACTATATAAATATGGGTGTTATTGCTGAGGTTTGACCTCACTGACAGTCCAGCTTAACAAATCATATACTTTAGTTGCTGCAGTGAAGGCAATGTATAAGTGGGGATATCTTTTCAGTCCCACATGAGTGAACAATGTTGTGATGTAAAATGAATCTCAGTGGAACCTAAGTTAGTAGTATTCAGTGTTTAAGTTGAATTTTGAAAATAACTCACTCTATTTATGTGTGCAATGATCTTGGTGATTGTAGAAATGACTTAGCACTTCTCTTAATGACTTTGTTGGGGGAGTGTACCTCGATGCAGATGTAAAACCTAACTGACGGCTGAACATGTTCATCATGTTGCCAGGCAGTGGTCACAATGTGGTGCACTACCTCCACAGGGCCACAATGAGATGTGGTTTTCGATATATAACCCCCATGTTGCTGGTTGATTTGGTCTTCTTCTTAAACATCGACCTTCGCTGGCACCAGAATCACCTTCATGTGTAGAGGGCATGACTGAGCAGTCAGGATGGTGGATGCATTCTAGCGGTGCTTCACCATTCTTTGACTCCTACCAGCCAACCCCAGTGCTAGTGGTCCTGGGTTGCCCCACATCCTCTTCCTGAGCTGCTGGTCTGGGAGATACTCTGTACAGCAGTGTGGCCTACAGCCATGCAGACCTGCATCACCTACTTTAAAGACCAGGTGCAACCTGAGGGTGCAGTTATGGCAGAGGCATGATGAGCTCGCGGCGCCCTTAGTGGGGGAGATTGACCCCAGCACAGTGACTTCTGAGCTCAAACAGGAGCTTGGAGGGCCTAGCGGCGCTGTCACCTGTCGATCTCTGGGGCAGAGAGTACACCGCTGTGGGGATGATCCCTGCGAGTGGGTCTGAAACTCCGGAATCGCCAAGACCAAATTCACCATACCAGCTCACTGGCCAGAGGAGCCCACGTGGTGCACAACAGCACCGACCTATAGGCGGGAGAGATGACATCGAGCCTGCAAGGTTGTCCCGGTCATCTGGGGCTTGACGTCTATGCTTCCCAGTGCTGAGGATCACACGCTTCTCTGTGGGACTGGGCCCCCCTGGTATACTTATACTTTAGAGCCGCCTAGACCCCTGGGATCTATAAAGGAACTGTACCGCATACCCGTGCTCTGCGGCCTGATCTGACTGCCTGCCCTGCAGCTGCGTCCCCCACTAATACGACCTCTTGGGGGCTGAGGTCCCCCAAAACGCCACCCAAAACGCCATACTGATGCAGTGGGGCAATCCCAGTCTGGAGGGGCCCAGTAACAGACCAAAATTGATAAGTTCACACAGATGTTACCTGTTGTCTTCCTAGATCCAAAAAGACATGTGGAGGCCTCCCAGGACCAGACATCCCGGCTCAGATCTTACAGGCCAGCCACGACACTCAAACCTAACTGGAGTCACATATGTGAGGAGTAGGGGCAGAGGTGGAGCTCCTACGAAACAACCTCTGAAAAAAAGCAGACACGTTCACAGAAATTTAAACATAAGTTCGAATTTCCACAGCAAAAGATACGATATGCACATTAACCACTGAGGTAGTCTAACGGAAGGGAGTGGCAGACTGAGGACACGGAGTGTAAATCACAGAGGAACACCCTCAGATTTGTAGGTATTCCTGAGGAGTCAGAGGGAACACATACTGTGGCCTTCCTGGTGGCCTGGCTCAAAACCTGAATCCTTGCAGATGCACTTTCTGCTTGCTTCACCATCGAGGGGCTACACCGAAGGCCCTAATCGCTTTTTCCTCATCTACCCCGACAGGGATGTGATTCTCCACCATTCCCAATCCCAGCAGGGCCTTCGTATGGAAGGAGCCAGAATAAACATAAAAATACACACTCAGCAACTGTGGAGACCTTTCGGAGCAGTCAAGCAGAAACCGAGAGCAATGCGATTCACATACATGCTTCTATTCCCCACAAAACTAAAGGTACTGGCGGTTTGGCTGGGGCGCCACCGGCCCTCTGGGGGCAGCGGGGAGGTGACAGGGCCTCCCAGCACAGAACACAACATTGTTCACAGAGTCAGAGTTGTAGGATGCTGTGTCTGCAGACCCTAGTGCAGATAGCCCTCCTCACCAGGGTGCGAGGGAAACAGAAGACAACGTCAATGGATTTTGGAAGCCAGTCTCTCCACACCCAGAAACCTACCTCCACCCTGAACTTGGATTGAGCCATGCCTACCACTTGCTCTAGACATCATCCACAAGGACAAGCAATAACTTTGGTGGTGGTCACTTTCGAGGCCACATCGCTTGAGGGTCAGCCCTCCTGGGAGGAGAGAGATATAATATGCATTGAAACACTAATTTTAGAGTCAGCAATCATAATCTAAACACAAGAGGGACTGCTCTCCTTTTGGACTCTCTTCTCCTATAAAATAGCTCAAATTTTAGGGAAGGGCGACACATGCTTCAGTTTTGGAACTGTTGGGTGGGGGTGTTTGGGTATTTGTTTCACAAGGTTTTGTTAGCTTTGTTCTGTTCATACACAGCTCTCAGCATCACACTACTGTCTCTCAGCATCACACTGCTGGCATCTTAGTGACAAGAGACAACCTAGATAACTTACATGATTTACAGTCACTTTCGGCCTTCTGTGTTGGAATGTTAATGGCCTGAAAAACAAAGTCAAATGGGGTGCTTTCTTCCACTATATTTATTTAATTTATTTATTTAATGGTTTTATAAAGCGCGTAGTAACTCGGGGAGCATCCCAGCGCTGACCTGTTCTCCGAGGGGGGGGGGGGTTCAGCCATCTGATGAAGTTAAGTCTGCGGGAAAAGGAGGGTTTTAAGGGTTTTTCTGAACTGGAGGTAGTTCGGTTCTAACCGGAGTTTTCGTGGCAGATGGTTCCATTGTTTTGCCGTGTGAACCGAGAAGCGACGGCCACCGGTCTTGGCTTTTCTGACTCTCGGAACTGCCATAAAGTTTTTTGTGCCGGACCGGAGGTCTCTCTCCGCTTTGTATGGAACTAGGATTTCTGTGAGAAGGGGGGGGCCGTTATTGTTGAGGGTTTTATGGGCCAAGCACAGGGCCTTGAAAGTGACCCTTTCCCTGACTGGGAGCCAATGGAGAGACCTAAGAGCCGCCCTGGCGGAGGATCTTCCTGGGGTGCCCGTAAGTAGGCGGGCAGCGGCATTTTGGACTTTTTGCAGTGAATTCAGGGTGGCTTCAGGGGCTCCTAAGTAGATGGCGTTGCAGTAATCCAATCTTGACAGGATTAGACCCTGAATGAGGAGCCTCCTTGCAGTCTCAGGGAGTAAAGGAAAGATCTTCCTACAGGCTCTGAGTAGTCCAAAACAAGTCCCTGCCGTTCTTTTAGCCTGGGTTTTAAAGCTCATGTCTCTCTCAATCCACACGCCCAGGCTCTTGACCTCTTCCTTGGGTGTAGGAGGGTCACCTAGGCAGCTAGGCCAGAGGTGAGATGGTAAGGAGGGCCCCTTGTGGCCCATCAGAAGAATCTCAGTCTTAGACCCATTCAACTTGAGTGAGGAGAGGTTCATCCATCGGTGGACTTCGGAGAGGCAGCCGTGGAGGTCTGATGGGGCATGGTGGGGATGTGAGAGGGTTACGACCAGCTGGGTGTCGTCGGCGTAGTTGATAATTGACACGCCGAACGAGCTGACCCTCTTCTCCAGTGGGGCCATATACACGTTGAACAACGTGGGGCTCAGGGATGAGCCCTGTGGCACTCCACACCGGAGGGGGAAGGTGGATGAGCAGCTATAATTTTCCCGTACCTGAAAGGTGCGTCCTGATAAAAAGGACTCTAGCCATTTCAGGGCCATCCCCTTTAGTCCGATCTCTCCCAGACGATGGATTAGGGTTAGGTGGTCTACAGTATCGAAGGCCGCACTAAGATCCAGGAGAATCACTGCCACTGAACCTCCTGTATCCAGAATGCTTCTGGCCTTCTCTACTGCTGCCAGGAGGGCGATGTCCGTGCCCTGGCCTGGACGGAACCCTGTCTGGGAGATCGCTAAAAGGTTGTTGCTTTCTAGGTAAAGCGATAGTTGTTTGTTTACCAGCTTCTCTGCGATCTTGCTGTTTCCAGGAAGAAGGGATATGGGCCTGTAGTTGGTAAGGTCCTGTGGGTCTAAGGAAGGTTTTTTTAATAGACCTTTAACAGCTGCCGCTTTCCAGCTGGGGGGGACTATGCCCTCCGTGAAAGATAAGTTGATCAGGGCCGTGAGGGGAGGGATGATGGTGCTCGACACTTTTTTTAAGAAACGGAGGGGTGCGGGGTCAAGGGGGGAGCCGCTTTTAATTGAGGTGAGCGTTGCTCCTACTTCTTCCGTAGTTACGGGTCCGAAAGCATCCAGGGAGGGTTGGGGGTGAACTGGCAACGGGGGGGGGATGGGTGAAGATGGAGGTGAGGTCCTGCTCTGTGTCGGCCTGATCGGGGGGGGGTATGGTGAGAAGAATCTTTTGAATCTTCTCGTCAAAGAAGGTGGCTAAGTTTTTACATTTAGTTTCAGCTTCTTCGGGGTCGAGGGGTTTGAGAGGGGGGTCAGGGGCGTGGAGGAGTTCTTTGAGTACTGAGTAAGTTTCATGGGCCGAGCAGGCAGCATTTTTGATTCTGTTCTCGAAAAAGGTAATTTTGGTGTTACGGAGCTCTTTTTTGTAAGTTTTGACAGAAATACGAAATGACTCTTTTTGTTCCATGGTTTTTTCCTTCCTCCAGATACGTTCGTTTTTTTTGCAAATCTTGCGAAGAAGGTTAAGTTCCGGGGTGTACCAGGGTGAGGGGTTGACTCTCTTGATGTGCTTCAGAGAGTGCGTTTTTGGCAGAATGGCGTCAAGCGATTGGGTAATCCAGGTACTGAGTTCTTTGTCCCCTGCTAGGGTGTCGTGGGGGGGAGGCGGGGCATTTTCCCTGAGTTTGGCTGCCCACACGTCTGGGTCCAATTTCTGCCAGCGTCTGCTATACGTTCTGGTCTTTGAAGATGGAGGGGGCGGGGTGAAGATATCCCATACCAGGGAGACCAAGAAGTGGTCCGTCCAGGGAAGGGGGATATGATCGATCGTTCTTAGATTGGCGATGTTAGAGAGGATAGGGTCGAGCAGTTGTCCTCTTTCATGTGTGGCCCGTGGGTTTTTGAGATCAAGGCCCATTGAGGTGAAATCCTGGAGTAGTTCACTGGCCTGCTTGTCATCTGGGTCCAAGAAGTGTACGTTTAGGTCTCCTAGTAGTAGGTAATTGGTGGTGGAGGTACATTTGATGGACGTCTGATCAATAATTTTGTTTGAGAAGTCTCCTGGATTTCCTGGTGGGCGGTATATCAGTGTCCCTGACAGCGACGTTGCTGGAGATATTTGTATTGTGTAGTGGCAGCTTTCGTATCCCTTGATGTTGCCATCAGATGTTCTACAGGTAAGGGTTTCTTTAAGAATTATCGCTAGTCCACCTCCCCTCCCTTCTGGTCTGTTCTGTGAGCACATAATGTACCCGGGGGGGAGAGCCAGAACGATATCTGGGCCGCTGCTGGGGGTAAGCCAGGTTTCTGTTAGAAACAGAATGTCTATGGCGTTGTTTGTGATTAAGAGGTTCACCTCGTGTGAATGTTTAACGAGCGACCTGCAATTAAGTAGGCCTAGGTGTAAACCCTTAGGTGCGGAGTGTTGGTTGGCGGAATCGCAGATGTCACAGCCAGAGAAATAGGTTTCTCCATTCAGGATGCGCGCACAGGCGGGCTGTTTGTTAGGTTTTAAGGATAACAGATCCGCGCGTGTGTAAGTCCGGTCGTTGCAGGCCGGTGGGGACAGAGTAACTGGGCCTGGGGCCGGCTGGGCCCGGACGGGCCCAGACGGGCTTGCCTTTGGCGCGCCTTCGGCGCGCTGACGGCGCGCCCGCTGCGCCCGTCCGCTGCGCGTCCGGTATAAGCACATGCTTATCAAGGGGATCGAGGTTTAGGGGGCGTGGCCTCGAGGGGGCGTGGCCTCGCGTCTCGCGGTCGATGGCGGCGAGAGGGATCAGGGAAGTGAGATGCAGCAACAGCGTTCAGTCAGCTGTGCAGCGCGTGATTTCCCCAAAGGTTCCCTAAATGCCAAGAGCGGCGTGCGTTTAAAATTACAGGTAAGAGTGACACAAAATTTTTAAAATGAAAGCAACACAACTCCCGGCTATTTTGCCTCAGGAGGAAAGCAGGTTCTGGCTCTGGCGCTAGTGATCAGCGCTTTTAAGGCAGGTTTAGGGGGCGTGGCCTCGAGGGGGCGTGGCCTCGCGTCTCGCGGTCGATGGCGGCGGGAGGGATCAGGGAAGTGAGATGCAGCAACAGCGTTCAGTCAGCTGTGCAGCGCGTGATTTCCCCAAAGGTTCCCTAAATGCCAAGAGCGGCGTGCGTTTAAAATTACAGGTAAGAGTGACACAAAATTTTTAAAATGAAAGCAACACAACTCCCGGCTATTTTGCCTCAGGAGGAAAGCAGGTTCTGGCTCTGGCGCTAGTGATCAGCGCTTTTAAGGCAGGTTTAGGGGGCGTGGCCTCGAGGGGGCGTGGCCTCGCGTCTCGCGGTCGATGGCGGCGAGAGGGATCAGGGAAGTGAGATGCAGCAACAGCGTTCAGTCAGCTGTGCAGCGCGTGATTTCCCCAAAGGTTCCCTAAATGCCAAGAGCGGCGTGCGTTTAAAATTACAGGTAAGAGTGACACAAAATTTTTAAAATGAAAGCAACACAACTCCCGGCTATTTTGCCTCAGGAGGAAAGCAGGTTCTGGCTCTGGCGCTAGTGATCAGCGCTTTTAAGGCAGGTTTAGGGGGCGTGGCCTCGAGGGGGCGTGGCCTCGCGTCTCGCGGCCGATGGCGGCGGGAGGGATCAGGGAAGTGAGATGCAGCAACAGCGTTCAGTCAGCTGTGCAGCGCGTGATTTCCCCAAAGGTTCCCTAAATGCCAAGAGCGGCGTGCGTTTAAAATTACAGGTAAGAGTGACACAAAATTTTTAAAATGAAAGCAACACAACTCCCGGCTATTTTGCCTCAGGAGGAAAGCAGGTTCTGGCTCTGGCGCTAGTGATCAGCGCTTTTAAGGCAGGTTTAGGGGGCGTGGCCTCGAGGGGGCGTGGCCTCGCGTCTCGCGGTCGATGGCGGCGAGAGGGATCAGGGAAGTGAGATGCAGCAACAGCGTTCAGTCAGCTGTGCAGCGCGTGATTTCCCCAAAGGTTCCCTAAATGCCAAGAGCGGCGTGCGTTTAAAATTACAGGTAAGAGTGACACAAAATTTTTAAAATGAAAGCAACACAACTCCCGGCGATTTTGCCTCAGGAGGAAAGCAGGTTCTCACAGTGGGTGATATTTCTGCATGAGACCCACTTGCTAGATACTAGGAGCACTGTCCTAGCGCAGGGTAGCTACACAAAGGTATACCACTCTGGATACATGGCAAACTGCTGTGGTACAGCAGTGCTAATGAACAAACAACTCCCACTGCTGGTCCTGAAGGCCCTCCATGATGATATGGGGAGGTACTCAATAATGGAAGACATGAGAGGAAACACGATTGGTATTGGACCTGTATATGTCCACCGACCTTAATCAGTGCTCCCCTAGAGGCACTGGTGATGACAGCTATACTTAATGCCCCAGCAGGTATAACCATCCTCGGAGGTGACTTTAATTCAGTCAAAGAGGTAGATCGAAACACTAATACCTGCAGATTCGCCTTTCTCTCCCAATGGTCACACTCCATGACCCACATGGAACAAGTCCAATTCATACATTACACGCACTTGCACTAATCAATCGCAAGGCTAGACTACATCCTCATACCCTTCACAGACATAGGGTGCTTAGTGGAGTCCCAGGTACTCCCTTGTGCCTTAACCATTCATGCTTCCACGCTAGTCAATCTGAAGCATCCAGGTGCACAGAGGGTAGGGGTGTGGTGACTGAACACCTGGTGGTTCCAGGATGCAGACTTTGTAGATTACACCAGGGAACACATTGTAAATTACTTCACACTAAGTCTGGACACAGTTCCCTCTCCACAACAGTAAGGGAGGCTTTTGAGGCAGGCCTCTGGCGGGAGGTGGGGGGAGAGGAGGATAATGATTGTGTATCAAATGGCCGCTGAATAGATTAAAACTTAAAAGACGCTGGACAAGGATCATTTGCAGAGCTCTCTGGACCTAACACGCCTCATACTCAGACAAAAACTGCTTGACTCCATGGCCTAAGGACAATAAAACTGGAACAACTCTACACAGGCTGGTCAACAGACACAAGGGCCTACATTTTATCCTTTACTTGCAAACTCACGAGAGTGCAAGCATCAAAGACTCCATGGGCATCACCCAAGTATTTCCTCGACATATCAGATCCCTATTCGTGGCACAAGCCCCACCTGATGCATGATGCACGAAGCCCATTGTAGAGGACTTGCCCTTCCCGAGCCTCCGATCTGTGGATCGTCGACAGCTGGACGAATGAATAGGTGAGAATGAAATAATAGAGGCCATCATGAGATTCCAACACAGGAAACGTCTTGTCTTAATGGCTACCCCCTGCAGCTATTACTGAGATATACTATCTACCTTATCCCCACTCCTGAGTGTCTTAGAGGAGACGTACAAGACCAGTATACTATTGCATGATATGTGAGGGGCTATTATATCAGTCATGCTGCAGCAAGGTAAATCCCCTTTGGACTGCAGATCATATCACCCTATATCCTTAATTAAAACAGATGCAAAGATAATTGTCAAATAGCTATCCAACTGGTAACTAAGTATAATATGCAACCTGGTGGGATACGACCAAAACCGCTTTTTACCTAGGCGCAGGACTAACCACTGCCTAACGTTAGTCCTGCAGTGACTAGGTAGCGGGATTGCAGGATAGTGTGCTTTGGTCTCTATAGATTTTGGAAAAGCCTTTGATTCAGCACACTGACCTTCATGTTTCTCCTCCTATAGTGAATATCCTAAGCCCAGTTTTCTGCCGATATGTCACATTACTGTATATGAAACGTTGGACACGGGTAAGGGCCACTGTTGCATTATCTGAACCCTTTCCAACTGGGAGGGGCACCAGACAAGCGTACCCCCTACCTTCTCTCTTTTTTTCTATTAACAATAGAACCTCTGGCAGAGTGGATCTGTCACGAGGCACTTCTGTGCAGGTTCTCCTGGCCATCCTTGACGTAAGACAGGGTTGTCTTATATGCCCAGTGACCTTCTAATATATATCAGCGAACCCTTGCATTTCTTCCTTACTTAATGCAAATTTTACAAATATATGGGGAGGGAGCCAACTTCAGTAAACTGGATGAAGATCACCTGTTTCCCTGTATCGGCTGACCATATGGATCTCCAAAGGTCCACAGATTTCCTTTGGGTCACAGATCACTTCAAGTCCATAGGCATGCCAGTGACCCTCGACAAGTGGTGAGCATGGGACCTGAATCTTGCGCCTCCCGTATTAAGTGAAACACTGCATCCTGGAACTCACTGCCTATCAACATGGCGGGCAGGGGGCTTTATTCCAAAGGATATCTATACCCTAATTGCTTTATGCCCTACAGAACTGCCCCTACAAACTGCCAAAAACCTTTTTCCAAAAGCTACACATGGCGATAGCATAATTCATATGGGCTGACAAACAACCTTGAATATTCTACAGAAAGTGTGTCTTATCCCCATTTGACGGTGGTGTGAGTCTAGCCGATGTTCAGCTAATTACTGCTCAAGACACATTTGACTGGTACATCTAAGACAGCAGCACCCTACGGTGGCGGTGTAGCTAGAATGCATAGAGCAGCACAGCCTTCTACTTTTACTTTAGACACACATGCACCTAGACCCTCCTCCGACTAGTACAACGACCATGGTTTGCTGTTACCGACCCCTCTGATAGATAAGCTCCGCTATCAGAGCGCTGTTTGTTAGAACAAATAGCCAAACTAGCCAGCCTTAAAACATTGTATTTCATAATCATCTCTAGGTTGGGAGACATTTGGGAAAGGAGGCACATCTGGTCCTTCTTGTATCTATTGGAGACCTACAACATGCATCTTACACGGTTTTACAATTACCTGCCTCTGCAACATGCACTGGACACCCACAGGGACACCTTTCCTAATCTCCTTGCACACAATTCACTAGAGGCGCGTGTAATGCAAGCAGCCACGGGGAGCAAAGCCATCTCGAGATTCTACCGCACACTGGTCGCCCCATACTCTTAATCCTTTAATGACATTATGTGATTGGTGGGTGGGCTCCCTATAGACGACGCTGACTGGACAGAGGCAGAAATGGCTCTGAGATTGTTGGCGATCTGTACAAGATTATGCATCATCCAACTAAAATACCTGCATAAGGTCTCCTATATCCCCTCGAGGCTTGACAAAATGAAGCAGAGCCTCGAACCTAACTGTCTGCATAGATACTGGACCTGCATACATTCGTTCCTCAATGAGATGGTGGGTAGAACAGTCACACCCGATCCCAAAAAGGCATGCCAGGGACTGATGTATGTACAGGGGACCAATAGTTTAATGAGGGGGAGGGGCATGAGCCACAAGAGCCTTGGAGGCACTAGGACTTCTCACCAAACTTGATATAGCATGTCATTGTTGATCAACTAGACCCCCCCCCACACTGCAGGAGATGACACATGTAGAATCTATCTAGTCTCGTATTGCTGCGACAGGTGTCCCAGGATCTTAATCGCTATCACTATCAGGGGTTTTGAGGAGTACTGCCAATGTTTCCCATGCCTTCGCTGCATCTAGTGCCTTCTCGCTCCTCACCCTTTTTGCCATCTGCATCTGAGCTATGCCCTCGCAGTCAGCCCATTTAATGAACTCTTTCTTCCAGCGACCTATGTTGGGGCCCTTCTGCACTTTCCAATGCATAGAGATCTCCCATTTAGCTAGCAAGAGGCTGTGTCAAAGAATTTATTAAGCTTCACTGGGGTCAGGTAGGCCCTATGTAAGATATAAAAGTGCACTAACTGTAAGTGCGCGTAATTGGTGCTTTTCAATGCCCTCTCCACAATATCAGCCCAGGTTTTATCCGGAATCTTTTCCCACATTTTCCTCCCATCTGTGTCGCAACATAGTCAGCGGTAACAGCCTCTCCTGTGTTAATTGTTTATGCAGGCAGGTAACCGCTCTAAAGGTCCCTGCTGCTATTACCAAGCATTGGCATCCCAGTGATGTTGTTGGTTCAATAAGGCCCTTCTTCCAATGTCGCAAAAAACACAGTTGATGGACAGAATGTAGAACAATGTCATACATTCACCCCAGTACAAAGATCTGGGCCTAAATCCATCGTTTTTTTGCACTCCACACCACCCTGGGTTAGACACTGGCTATATGCAAATCAGCTCTGACCCTGTGCCTCATGGGAACAGTCCAGTCCGAACTACCAAGCCATGTCTTTCCCAGACCGGAACAAAGCATCCAAGGACCGGTTTCTGGCTATCAGCCTTCATCAGCCTGGATAGCTTGACTCCAGTGGTGTGGAGAGCCTGGGACTCACGTCTGAGCATACCCAGCCCACTCGGGGTGAAAATTGCAAAAAACACAGTTGATGGACAGAATGTAGAACAATGTCATACATTCACCCCAGTACAAAGATCTGGGCCTAAATCCATCGTTTTTTTGCACTCCACACCACCCTGGGTTAGACACTGGCTATATGCAAATCAGCTCTGACCCTGTGCCTCATGGGAACAGTCCAGTCCGAACTACCAAGCCATGTCTTTCCCAGACCGGAATCAAGCATCCAAGGACCGGTTTCTGGCTATCAGCCTTCATCAGCCTGGATAGCTTGACTCCAGTGGTGTGGAGAGCCTGGGACTCACGTCTGAGCATACCCAGCCCACTCGGGGTGAAAATTGCAAAAAACACAGTTGATGGACAGAATGTAAAACAATGTCATACATTCACCCCAGTACAAAGATCTGGGCCTAAATCCATCGTTTTTTTGCACTCCACACCACCCTGGGTTAGACACTGGCTATATGCAAATCAGCTCTGACCCTGTGCCTCATGGGAACAGTCCAGTCCGAACTACCAAGCCATGTCTTTCCCAGACCGGAATCAAGCATCCAAGGACCGGTTTCTGGCTATCAGCCTTCATCAGCCTGTATAGCTTGACTCCAGTGGTGTGGAGAGCCTGGGACTCACGTCTGAGCATACCCAGCCCACTCGGGGTGAAAATTGCAAAAAACACAGTTGATGGACAGAATGTAGAACAATGTCATACATTCACCCCAGTACAAAGATCTGGGCCTAAATCCACGTTTTTTTGCACTCCACACCACCCTGGGTTAGACACTGGCTATATGCAAATCAGCTCTGACCCTGTGCCTCATGGGAACAGTCCAGTCCGAACTACCAAGCCATGTCTTTCCCAGACCGGAATCAAGCATCCAAGGACCGGTTTCTGGCTATCAGCCTTCATCAGCCTGGATAGCTTGACTCCAGTGGTGTGGAAAGCCTGGGACTCACGTCTGAGCATACCCAGCCCACTCGGGGTGAAAATTTCAAAAAACACAGTTGATGGACAGAATGTAGAACAATGTCATACATTCACCCCAGTACAAAGATCTGGGCCTAAATCCATCGTTTATTTGCACTCCACACCACCCTGGGTTAGACACTGGCTATATGCAAATCAGCTCTGACCCTGTGCCTCATGGGAACAGTCCAGTCCGAACTACCAAGCCATGTCTTTCCCAGACCGGAATCAAGCATCCAAGGACCGGTTTCTGGCTATCAGCCTTCATCAGCCTGGATAGCTTGACTCCAGTGGTGTGGAGAGCCTGGGACTCACGTCTGAGCATACCCAGCCCACTCGGGGTGAAAATTGCAAAAAACACACTTGATGGACAGAATGTAGAACAATGTCATACATTCACCCCAGTACAAAGATCTGGGCCTAAATCCATCGTTTTTTTGCACTCCACACCACCCTGGGTTAGACACTGGCTATATGTAAATCAGCTCTGACCCTGTGCCTCATGGGAACAGTCCAGTCCGAACTACCAAGCCATGTCTTTCCCAGACCGGAATCAAGCATCCAAGGACCGGTTTCTGGCTATCAGCCTTCATCAGCCTGGATAGCTTGACTCTAGTGGTGTGGAGAGCCTGGGACTCACGTCTGAGCATACCCAGCCCACTCCGGGTGAAAATTGCAAAAAATACAGTTGATGGACAGAATGTAGAACAATGTCATACATTCACCCCAGTACAAAGATCTGGGCCTAAATCCATCGTTTTTTTGCACTCCACACCACCCTGGGTTAGACACTGGCTATATGCAAATCAGCTCTGACCCTGTGCCTCATGGGAACAGTCCAGTCCGAACTACCAAGCCATGTCTTTCCCAGACCGGAATCAAGCATCCAAGGACCGGTTTCTGGCTATCAGCCTTCATCAGCCTGGATAGCTTGACTCCAGTGGTGTGGAGAGCCTGGGACTCACGTCTGAGCATACCCAGCCCACTCGGGGTGAAAATTGCAAAAAACACAGTTGATGGACAGAATGTAGAACAATGTCATACATTCACCCCAGTACAAAGATCTGGGCATAAATCCATCGTTTTTTGGCACTCCACACCACCCTGGGTTAGACACTGGCTATATGCAAATCAGCTCTGACCCTGTGCCTCATGGGAACAGTCCAGTCCGAACTACCAAGCCATGTCTTTCCCAGACCGGAATCAAGCATCCAAGGACCGGTTTCTGGCTATCAGCCTTCATCAGCCTGGATAGCTTGACTCCAGTGGTGTGGAGAGCCAGGGACTCACGTCTGAGCATACCCAGCCCACTCGGGGTGAAAATTGCAAAAAACACAGTTGATGGACAGAATGTAGAACAATGTCATACATTCACCCCAGTACAAAGATCTGGGCCTAAATCCATCGTTTTTTTGCACTCCACACCACCCTGGGTTAGACACTGGCTATATGCAAATCAGCTCTGACCCTGTGCCTCATGGGAACAGTCCAGTCCGAACTACCAAGCCATGTCTTTCCCAGACCGGAATCAAGCATCCAAGGACCGGTTTCTGGCTATCAGCCTTCATCAGCCTGGATAGCTTGACTCCAGTGGTGTGGAGAGCCTGGGACTCACGTCTGAGCATACCCAGCCCACTCGGGGTGAAAATTGCAAAAAACACAGTTGATGGACAGAATGTAGAACAATGTCATACATTCACCCCAGTACAAAGATCTGGGCCTAAATCCATCGTTTTTTTGCACTCCACACCACCCTGGGTTAGACACTGGCTATATGCAAATCAGCTCTGACCCTGTGCCTCATGGGAACAGTCCAGTCCGAACTACCAAGCCATGTCTTTCCCAGACCGGAATCAAGCATCCAAGGACCGGTTTCTGGCTATCAGCCTTCATCAGCCTGGATAGCTTGACTCCAGTGGTGTGGAGAGCCTGGGACTCACGTCTGAGCATACCCAGCCCACTCGGGGTGAAAATTGCAAAAAACACAGTTGATGGACAGAATGTAGAACAATGTCATACATTCACCCCAGTACAAAGATCTGGGCCTAAATCCATCGTTTTTTTGCACTCCACACCACCCTGGGTTAGACACTGGCTATATGCAAATCAGCTCTGACCCTGTGCCTCATGGGAACAGTCCAGTCCGAACTACCAAGCCATGTCTTTCCCAGACCGGAATCAAGCATCCAAGGACCGGTTTCTGGCTATCAGCCTTCATCAGCCTGGATAGCTTGACTCCAGTGGTGTGGAGAGCCTGGGACTCACGTCTGAGCATACCCAGCCCACTCGGGGTGAAAATTGCAAAAAACACAGTTGATGGACAGAATGTAAAACAATGTCATACATTCACCCCAGTACAAAGATCGGGGCCTAAATCCATCGTTTTTTTGCACTCCACACCACCCTGGGTTAGACACTGGCTATATGCAAATCAGCTCTGACCCTGTGCCTCATGGGAACAGTCCAGTCCGAACTACCAAGCCATGTCTTTCCCAGACCGGAATCAAGCATCCAAGGACCGGTTTCTGGCTATCAGCCTTCATCAGCCTGGATAGCTTGACTCCAGTGGTGTGGAGAGCCTGGGACTCACGTCTGAGCATACCCAGCCCACTCGGGGTGAAAATTGCAAAAAACACAGTTGATGGACAGAATGTAGAACAATGTCATACATTCACCCCAGTACAAAGATCTGGGCCTAAATCCATCGTTTTTTTGCACTCCACACCACCCTGGGTTAGACACTGGCTATATGCAAATCAGCTCTGACCCTGTGCCTCATGGGAACAGTCCAGTCCGAACTACCAAGCCATGTCTTTCCCAGACCGGAATCAAGCATCCAAGGACCGGTTTCTGGCTATCAGCCTACATCAGCCTGGATAGCTTGACTCCCGTGGTGTGGAGAGCCTGGGACTCACGTCTGAGCATACCCAGCCCACTCGGGGTGAGAATTGCAAAAAACACAGTTGATGGACAGAATGTAGAACAATGTCATACATTCACCCCAGTACAAAGATCTGGGCCTAAATCCATCGTTTTTTTGCACTCCACACCACCCTGGGTTAGACACTGGCTATATGCAAATCAGCTCTGACCCTGTGCCTCATGGGAACAGTCCAGTCCGAACTACCAAGCCATGTCTTTCCCAGACCGGAATCAAGCATCCAAGGACCGGTTTCTGGCTATCAGCCTTCATCAGCCTGGATAGCTTGACTCCAGTGGTGTGGAGAGCCTGGGACTCACGTCTGAGCATACCCAGCCCACTCGGGGTGAAAATTGCAAAAAACACAGTTGATGGACAGAATGTAGAACAATATCATACATTCACCCCAGTACAAAGATCTGGGCCTAAATCCATCGTTTTTTTGCACTCCACACCACCCTGGGTTAGACACTGGCTATATGCAAATCAGCTCTGACCCTGTGCCTCATGGGAACAGTCCAGTCCGAACTACCAAGCCATGTCTTTCCCAGACCGGAATCAAGCATCCAAGGACCGGTTTCTGGCTATCAGCCTTCATCAGCCTGGATAGCTTGACTCCAGTGGTGTGGAGAGCCTGGGACTCACGTCTGAGCATACCCAGCCCACTCGGGGTGAAAATTGCAAAAAACACAGTTGATGGACAGAATGTAGAACAATGTCATACATTCACCCCAGTACAAAGATCTGGGCCTAAATCCATCGTTTTTTTGCACTCCACACCACCCTGGGTTAGACACTGGCTATATGCAAATCAGCTCTGACCCTGTGCCTCATGGGAACAGTCCAGTCCGAACTACCAAGCCATGTCTTTCCCAGACCGGAATCAAGCATCCAAGGACCGGTTTCTGGCTATCAGCCTTCATCAGCCTGGATCGCTTGACTCCAGTGGTGTGGAGAGCCTGGGACTCACGTCTGAGCATACCCAGCCCACTCGGGGTGAAAATTGCAAAAAACACAGTTGATGGACACCACTGGAGTCAAGCTATCCAGGCTGAATGAAGGCTGATAGCCAGAAACCGGTCCTTGGATGCTTGATTCCGGTCTGGGAAAGACAGGGCTTGGCAGTTCGGACTGGACTTTTCCCATGAGGCAAAGGGTCAGAGCTGATTTGCATATAGCCAGTGTCTAACCCAGGGCAGGGTGGTGTAGAGTGAAAAAAACAATGGATTTAGGCCCAGATCTTTGTACTGGGGTGAATGTATGACATTGTTCTACATTCTGTCCATCAACTGTGTTTTTTGTAATTTTCACCCCGAGTGGGCTGGGTATGCTCAGACGTGAGTCCCAGGCTCTCCACACCACTGGAGTCAAGCTATCCAGGCTGAATGAAGGCTGATAGCCAGAAACCGGTCCTTGGATGCTTGATTCCGGTCTGGGAAAGACAGGGCTTGGCAGTTCGGACTGGACTTTTCCCATGAGGCAAAGGGTCAGAGCTGATTTGCATATAGCCAGTGTCTAACCCAGGGTGGTGTGGAGTGAAAAAAACTATGGATTTAGGCCCAGATCTTTGTACTGGGGTGAATGTATGACATTGTTCTACATTCTGTCCATCAACTGTGTTTTTTGTAATTTTCACCCCGAGTGGGCTGGGTATGCTCAGACGTGAGTCCCAGGCTCTCCACACCACTGGAGTCAAGCTATCCAGGCTGAATGAAGGCTGATAGCCAGAAACCGGTCCTTGGATGCTTGATTCCGGTCTGGGAAAGACAGGGCTTGGCAGTTCGGACTGGACTTTTCCCATGAGGCAAAGGGTCAGAGCTGATTTGCATATAGCCAGTGTCTTACCCAGGGTGGTGTGGAGTGAAAAAAACGATGGATTTAGGCCCAGATCTTTGTACTGGGGTGAATGTATGACATTGTTCTACATTCTGTCCATCAACTGTGTTTTTTGTAATTTTCACCCCGAGTGGGCTGGGTATGCTCAGACGTGAGTCCCAGGCTCTCCACACCACTGGAGTCAAGCTATCCAGGCTGAATGAAGGCTGATAGCCAGAAACCGGTCCTTGGATGCTTGATTCCGGTCTGGGAAAGACAGGGCTTGGCAGTTCGGACTGGACTTTTCCCATGAGGCAAAGGGTCAGAGCTGATTTGCATATAGCCAGTGTCTAACCCAGGGTGGTGTGGAGTGAAAAAAACGATGGATTTAGGCCCAGATCTTTGTACTGGGGTGAATGTATGACAGTGTTCTACATTCTGTCCATCAACTGTGTTTTTTGTAATTTTCACCCCGAGTGGGCTGGGTATGCTCAGACGTGAGTCCCAGGCTCTCCACACCACTGGAGTCAAGCTATCCAGGCTGAAAGAAGGCTGATAGCCAGAAACCGGTCCTTGGATGCTTGATTCCGGTCTGGGAAAGACAGGGCTTGGCAGTTCGGACTGGACTTTTCCCATGAGGCAAAGGGTCAGAGCTGATTTGCATATAGCCAGTGTCTAACCCAGGGTGGTGTGGAGTGAAAAAAACGATGGATTTAGGCCCAGATCTTTGTACTGGGGTGAATGTATGACATTGTTCTACATTCTGTCCATCAACTGTGTTTTTTGTAATTTTCACCCCGAGTGGGCTGGGTATGCTCAGTCGTGAGTCCCAGGCTCTCCACACCACTGGAGTCAAGCTATCCAGGCTGAATGAAGGCTGATAGCCAGAAACCGGTCCTTGGATGCTTGATTCCGGTCTGGGAAAGACAGGGCTTGGCAGTTCGGACTGGACTTTTCCCATGAGGCAAAGGGTCAGAGCTGATTTGCATATAGCCAGTGTCTAACCCAGGGTGGTGTGGAGTGAAAAAAACGATGGATTTAGGCCCAGATCTTTGTACTGGGGTGAATGTATGACATTGTTCTACATTTTGTCCATCAACTGTGTTTTTTGTAATTTTCACCCCGAATGGGCTGGGTATGCTCAGACGTGAGTCCCAGGCTCTCCACACCACTGGAGTCAAGCTATCCAGGCTGAATGAAGGCTGATAGCCAGAAACCGGTCCTTGGATGCTTGATTCCGGTCTGGGAAAGACAGGGCTTGGCAGTTCGGACTGGACTTTTCCCATGAGGCAAAGGGTCAGAGCTGATTTGCATATAGCCAGTGTCTAACCCAGGGTGGTGTGGAGTGAAAAAACCAATGGATTTAGGCCCAGATCTTTGTACTGGGGTGAATGTATGACATTGTTCTACATTCTGTCCATCAACTGTGTTTTTTGTAATTTTCACCCGAGTGGGCTGGGTATGCTCAGACGTGAGTCCCAGGCTCTCCACACCACTGGAGTCAAGCTATCCAGGCTGAATGAAGGCTGATAGCCAGAAACCGGTCCTTGGATGCTTGATTCCGGTCTGGGAAAGACAGGGCTTGGCAGTTCGGACTGGACTTTTCCCATGAGGCAAAGGGTCAGAGCTGATTTGCATATAGCCAGTGTCTAACCCAGGGTGGTGTGGAGTGAAAAAAACGATGGATTTAGGCCCAGATCTTTGTACTGGGGTGAATGTATGACATTGTTCTACATTCTGTCCATCAACTGTGTTTTTTGTAATCTTCTTCCAATGTCGGCAAATAGCTGCAGTGAGTGGTGCATGTAATAGAAAGTCCCCCCTGGCAAGTCATACCTCTCCTGTAGGTCACCAAACGGTAGCTACTTTCCATATGTGTGTCTTGTGTTACTTTTTCTTTTCGAACCCTGCCTTCAGTCATGGTGTTATGTTACCTTAATATCAATAAACAATGCAGTGAAAAAAGAATCACCTCCATGTGAGTGAATATGATATTTGACAACTCCGTTGAGTGGTCCAGTTCTGGGTTCCCTCAGGACGGCTTATCTAAGCTTGAAGGAGTGTCATCCTTTAATGAGTTAGGTTTGTATATCCTTTCCTAGATTTGCTGTGTTATAAATGCTTATCAGTTCTCCGAGCCTAGCATGGTACATGGTAGAGTCTTCTTTGGGTTGTGTCGAGTCTCGTGGAATATAAAAGTCTGTAGAAAGTATTCACCTGCGGTGCACAAGAGGACTCTCTAAGAGCCGATATAGGTTAGAAACATCTTGTGTGTCGGGTGGCGCCGTATCAACCTCTTTGCTTTCTCATTTGTCTTTTTTGTAGTTGATACATTATTTTTTAATCAGGCTCACCGTAGTTTCCACCTGGACTTAATTGCAACAGGTGTTTGTGTGAGTGTAAAGGCGTGGGCACGTTATATGCCATACTTATCAGCTGTGGGCTTGTTTCTGTCTCTTTCTTTTCTCTTGCTTACCACGAGGTTCCTACTATGGGGGCGATCCCGTTACTCATTGCCAGTTGATTGCAACTATAGTGTGCTAAAGAGTCTGCAGAATGGACACCCTGCAGAGGGAAATAAATCCCCACACATGATCTCTTGGGTGGGCGCTGCCAGCCATTCACATTTTCACAACTGGATCAGTCAGTGAATGCATGTATGATAGCAGTGTTTAAGCGCCGACCCATAACAGCCCTGTGCCTATTTTGAGGTGCAGCAAGGAAGTTAAACATGTTGTAAAACACAAATTTTTAGGGTTGTGATGTATTTTTATTGGATTTATTTCAAATGTTTTAGTAAAATGTATTTTCTTCCTATACCCCTCCTACTTTACTGTTAGCAGTACTTACCCTTGCCCTTCAGATGTAACTAGCATGTTCTTAAAACGGTGGACGTTACATTAACTCTTTTTTTGTATACCCACTAAAATACACATATTCACTGTATTTACATTGAATGTAATTGACCACCCTTCTGCCACTCCCTTGTAAACGTCCACAAGTAATAGTGTAACATGTACATACTCAAATTCCACAAACGTATGCCAGTGTTTTCACCATTGTAATTCAGGAGTTACCTGCTTATGTATATGTTACATCTGGGACCGTTCTTGTGAATCGACGAACTAGTACTTACAAAAAAGACATCACATCCTTCTCCCAGTTGCTCATTTATATACACAACTAATCGCAGAAACCTTTCTAGGCGAAAAGCAGACCGTGAGGGGTAGTACGCGGGTTTTCAGAAAGAGACTTGCTGGAGAAGCTCACTGCAGATTCAGCTTTCAAATCTTAACTCCATTCTTGCAAGAAGGGGACAAGTTATCATGAAGGTGCTGCTCTTGAACAGCAATACCTTAGACGGACTGAAGCATGTGGACTCCCCAGATTTTGAACGGTACTTCTGTAACATTGCACAGACAGAAGCCAGTGAAGGCTGTTAAGCAAGGTATAGGATACATTGGGTCTGATTACGAGTGTCCTTGAGTCAGAATACCAGGATGTTGAAAATTAATTTGGTGTGATAATTGTAGCCTGTTCTGAGTTTTTTCCTGAACATGGGCCATAGTGTGCAGATCTAGTTGCTTCCTGTACCAAAATCCACATCATAGTGTCTTTCAGCCATTTTCTTGCTTTAAATAATGGCAGGTATGGCCTGAACATTTTTACCTGCAGTGCACTCTCTTATACCTAGCAATCACCAGGTGCAACAAACATCATCATATTTATAACTGCGATCTCTGTCCAAAGAGGCGTTTGCAAAGGGAATCACTATTTACTGGGGCACTCTTAATCAGGCACACTAACTATAACCCTGTTCAAATTTTGCAATGGCATTATTCAGTTTGTAGCCTATCAATTCTAGCAATGCTGTGCCTGAATTGGAAACCTTTGATCTGTACTTCATAGACATGTTTTTATCAAAATCCATATTTCATTTGCGACCTTGGTTGTAGTCTACATGTCAGACTGCCAGGAATTGCTAGGATGGATGCTTATGCGACTACGTGTCTTACCTAGAGCCTAAATTTTAAAATAACTGTAAAAACAAGTTCTACATAAAAGATCCTGAGGAAGCAAAGATGATGGATAATAGGATGGAGAAACAGTGGAGCACTTTTGTGGCATTCAGAAGTCTCTGCTGTTTCCTCTGCTGTTAGTCTGTCACCTATGGTGAGAGACAGTATATAAGTTTGCGGTCTCGATGTATAATGACAACAGTAATGGTATAAACCAGTATGTATGTATTTTGCAGTACTCACCACTGTAGATGAATGGTAAAGCATCATCCGCAGTGTCCATGAAATATTCCATCAGAGGACTCTGAAAAAATAGAACTTCAAGAGTGGGAACATTTCAAGAGCCTAGTTTCAACAGCTAGTATTAGCAAGATGTCTGGTGATGGAGCTTGGGGTAGTCTAAACTTCAGAAGGAAAGCTGATGGGGGACTGGATAGAGCTGCTGAAAACAACAAATGTGTATATGGGGGGAAGCTGGGTGTGAACTGGTACAACAGTGGAGGAACCCAACAAGATGCACAGCTACCAACCAAAGAGGTATTGTATGTGACTGTTTATACGCTGTCTCTACCACACTTGACCCAGAAGTACTACACCTCTACTATCTTGGATACAGGAGCTATCTTACCCCAGACCAGTGAAATACACCATGAGAGATTAGGAAAAATGGCAAATCTCTTGCAGTGGAGTCTTTCAGTGTATTTTCCAACATGCTATCGGATTCCATTTTGTCCATATCTTTCTTGTGAATTTCATCCTTGTAGGTCTAGTATTGTATGAAGTTCAGATTTTTTGCACAGCAGAGATAACAACCATGAAAGCGATAAAAAACCCTTACAACTGTGGAACAGGCTTGCTCTCACAGTGGCTATTTTGGATACTAAGGCTGATACCCAACTGCTCCTGGATCATTGGTTATAGTTGAGTCGCTGTAATCTTAAAAACTTACAATGATCACCTCTTCGTTTTGGAAGTCTTCATAGATACTGACATTCTTTTTTGTGGACAGGGTGTTTTAAGAACGATGTCCCGTTTATGCTTAGTCTGATTGGTTTCCTCCAATCTCAAATGGACTTGAATTAGGGTCCGAATTATCTTTATTAAACAGTAAACAAAACAAAATGATAAGTCCCTTTGATTCTGTGCACTCAGTAGCACTAGAAGACTATCATCAACACAATTCTATAAACAACAGAATCTAAATGGATATCCAACTGGATATGCTGACAACACCTACATTATTGGGAGTAGCCTGTGGGCGATGCGCTTGGAGCTGGTGCTCTTTCAATCTTGTGCCATCTGCTAAGCATGGGTTAGAGGCATCTGAACCCACAACCGTACTCACAGGCTGTCGGGTGCAATGCTTACATGAAAATTGCAGAGATGGATTCCCACAACCAGTTTGTTAATGCTACATCCTATACAGTATGCAAGTATTTGTAAATCTATCCCCTATTCTAAGACTGGACATAAGGCATCCATCAGTAATCGTGTGTGCATGCTTCTCCTAGGTAGTGTGTGTGAACAAGGTGTAAGTTTATTTGCTGTCCTGGTGTTGTGCCTGGAGTGTTCAGAATATTTTTGTTCGCTTTTGCTTTAGGAGACCACTGTGCTCTTATGTGCCCCCTCATTGTATTTTATTGTTCAGTTGTGTTTAGGTCTCGACTGGCGTACACTGCGCAGCAGTGTCGCGCAGCTCGCAAAATTTTGTTTTTCACTTACTGGGGTTGAACCCGCCTCTCTCTTCCATTGGCTAGCTCCATAAATGGAGCCTAGCCATTGGAAGAGAATAATGTCACTCATTCTTGGAGCAGATTCATGGGCGTTTCTGTGTTTTTTTAAGCCCCGCACCCTTTGTTTCGTCATGAAGAGGTGGCCCATTGTGGGTGTTTCCTTTTTTTTTGCCAGGGCTGTTTTTTCGTCAGTCTGTGCCAGCTCCCCGCTCGCTCGCAGTCTCCTCCCTGTGCTCCCACGGGGGTGGCTCTGACAGCGCTTGTTTTCCATTTGAAACACTGTGTGACAATTGAAACAAGTTTCCTTGTAATGTTAAGAGTTTTACCCAGGCAGACGAAACAAGACACAGACGGCAGCGGGCAGCTGTTTCCGGACTCTCCGCCACTCTTAAAATGGCCGCCGTGCCGAGGACTTGCTGAGCAGTGCGCCCCCCCCTCCGCTGCTGCTGCCGCCTCCTTTCCGGCTTCCTCCCCCGCTCGCTGCTGCCGGAGCTGCCTTCCCTGGAAACCTCGCTCCGTATAACGCTGCCTCGGAGCCTTCTGCGGCGCAGCGCTCTGGCGGCGGCTGGTTGGTTCTTCCTGCATGTTTTCTGTAAAGCGGGGATTTTTAATGCACATTACTACAGCCATGGCGGATGTTACTGCCAGAAGCCTACAGTATGAATACAAGGCGGTGAGTCTTAGTTGGCATACATGCCCATATTGTAACACTGTTGGGAGATTTTGAAAAGATATCTAAGATCGTATTTTCCCTATTAACGTATATTGAAGAAGAGGTGATTTTAGGCGGGAGACCAAATAAAGCTATGTTTTTGCTTCAAACGTCGGGAGTTTTCCGACGGATTCGGGCATGTTGGATTGCGTGTGCACAATTACGTGCAGCGAGCGCCAAATGCACTCTACCCTAGCCGTTAGGCCAACTCAGCTCTGTACTCATGTCTTCCACAAGCCCCTACGGCATGCATTTATTTAGTGGCCCCGGTGAATGACGCTGCCTCCTGGTGACGGGGCTGTGGGCATGATGTTTTTCACCAAGAATCGCGTTGTCGGCTGCTGCTTACGACAGATTCGGTTCCCTTTGCTTGTACCTCAAGTTCAAAAAAGTGTTTGCTCTATTTGTTTGTTTACAGTAGTCATTAAAGGGCCGCTTACAATCGCTGCTCTTAGGATGTCGGCAGTCTGCAGATGTTCACGTAGATTGCCTGCGTGGAGGGCGCAGTGCCCGTCCGTGCGAGCCTAGCCTTGGATGGGAGGAGAAAGCACTGTCCGTGTCGGTGGGTTCACTCGGTGCACACCGGCAATCCTGGGTATATGCGGGGCAGAGTCAGAGAAGGTGGAAAACCCAGTGATTGCTACTCTGTGTGTATTTACAAAGTAGGAAATATATTTACGGAATTGGCTCATTTAAATGAATTGACTGAAAGTTCCCTCGTTGTAGCAGTTGGAGGCCGGAGGGCATTGAGCTGTGTGTTTCTCAGACGGAGCTGCATGCATCTAAATCCGGCTCCTTCCCAACAAATGGAGGCGTCGGTTGTTTTGTTTGCCCTTCTCTGTCGTGCTTTTATTTGAGGTGGTTCCCATGCCTTTATTCTCGTGTTCTCTTCTTACCCCATGGCCAGTTTGCGGGGCACACGCATATCAGTAATGCTGTTTGTTGTCTGATGTTAATTAATGTTAATTATTCTGTTTCTCTTAGCTGTGGTGAGCGCGACTTTTATCATGCTCTGTCTTTACAACCATCACCACCTACTATAAGAGAAATTGTAGTTTGTTTTTTTACATGACAGGCTCGGGCATACAAGTCCCAGCATGCTTCTTGTTGGCTGAATGACCAGGCGGTGGCTACGACTGGTAGTCATGGTACAGGTTCCTTGCACTACCTTCCTTAAAAGACTGCCCAATCTTCATCCACATTGTACCTGGAAGGTCTTAGCAAAGTGTAACAGCAAATTGTAATGCCGCTTTTCGCCTTTGCTTACTGCATTTAGACACGTGCGTCCTTTTTGCCGGACCAGACACGACCCTCAAGTTTTCCAAGTCCACGTTTACGCCTCACCATCAGTACCTTTTTATTTATTAGTTTGAATTCTGATGTGCCCCTGTTTTTTTAATAGGACTACAAATACCACAATGCCTATAAAAACCGTCCTTGGACCACATTCAATACGCAAGCACTGTTTGAGATGCAGTTATCAAGAGGGGGAAGAGAGGCTGGCTGCCAGACACTTGTATCCCCCCTCATATGAAAAGCGTCTCGTTTGACAGCAGTCAGAACAAAGCCCCAGAAAAACTATAGAGGCACTGCTAGCAGCGCAAATTACCCAATCGGTATGAACTGTGTTATCTGAGGGTAGATATGCGCAATCAGACCCATAACCTTGATGTGTGAAGCTTAAAAAGAAAGGTAGATAATAAATGTGAAATGTATTGGAAAGCTAGGAGGGAAGGGTGGAGTGTTTCTTGCAGTCTACAGCGGAGCGAGGGGGTGTGGGGGGAGGACATTTTGGCAGTGTTACCATTTTGCCGAGCTGAAAGGTGCGCGAGACATGCAGTGTAGTCCGCAACAGCTTAAGAGGCTGGTTCACAAACGAAAAGACAGACCCGTGAGAGCAAAATCATAGTTTTTACCTTCAAACGGTGTTTGAACTAAATAATATATATATCTGGTTTATAAATCTTATTTTCGGCGATCTACTGCCAGTCCTTTAAAATGATGGAATATTTAATTAACCCTGCCTGTGTAGATGTTCATTTAGTTGCTCATGGATGTAGCGCCAAAAGGTGGACCAGTTTACCACATTATTACAGCCACCATGGCGGGTGTTACTGCCAGAAGCTTACAGTATGAATACAAGGCGGTGCTTCTTCACAAGTAATTTTTTAACTACATTGGCTCTTGGAATTATGCTCTGTGGCTCTGTGTGTGTGTGTGTGTGTGTGTGTGTGTGTGGCTCTGTGTGTGTGTGTGTGTGGCTCTGTGTGTGTGTGTGTGACTGTGTATTTGTGGGCGGTTCTGTGTGTGTGTGTGTGTGTGTGTGGCTCTGTGTGTATGTGTGTGTGGCTCTGTGTGTATGTGTGTGGCTCTGTGTGTGTGTGGGTGGCTCTGTGTGTGTGTGGGTGGCGCTGTGTGTGGGTGGCGCTGTGTGTGTGTGGCTCTGTGTGTGTGGGTCTGTGTGTATGGGTCTGTGTGTGTGGCTCTGTGTGTGTATGTGGCTCTGTGTGTTTGGCTCTGTGTGTGTGTGGCTCTGTGTGTGTGGCTCTGTGTGTGTGTGGCTCTGTGTGTGTGTGTGGCTCTGTGTGTGTGTGTGGCTCTGTGTGTGTGTGTGGCTCTGTGTGTGTGTGTGGCTCTCTGTGTGTGTGTGCGTGTGTGTGTGTGTGTGTGCAAATGCAATAGGTCTCGCATTTGTGAGAGATTAAGCTATTGACATTGTAAATGACAATTCCATTTATTTATCTCTTTTCAAACCCAACACATAAATAAAAAGTTTGTCATTTACAATGCCAATAGCTCTAACTTTTGCAAAGGCGAGACCGTTGCATTGTAAATGCTTGTTTTTTCTTGACAGAAGTGGATAGGATTGTGTGCCCTATCATACACATGGTGCGAACTGTGCCAGCAAGCTGTGGGGTAGTATAATTTTAAGGGAATGTTTAGGGGTTAGTCATTGTGTCATAGTTACTAGCATTTTCTGTGTTTTGTAGTCTGCGTATGTACTTCACCTCAATGTTAATATAGTCCATGTGTTACTTCTGATTAAATCTGCTTTTGTCTTTTTTGAGAAGTGAAACGTTTTGGTGAAGTTTATCCTTGAGACTTTCAAAAGGCCTTCGAAACAGTATCAGGATTTTCATCAAAGAGACTCTATTTCTCCTGAATTTCCTTTCCTCAGTTTCTTTTTCTATGGAACACAGTGCAGTGTCTGTTTTTGTACTATTTTCTAATCAACTGTGTTTCTTTCTTTTTGTTTGTTTATATTACCTCTGCTTATTATTTTTTGTATTTTTTCAGTAGCCAATTTGTGGTTCTTGGTTAAGGATAAAAACATTTTAAAGCAGTTTTAAATACCACGTAGCAGACGTTAGCTACTATCTGTTAGCGTTGTTTTTAAAAGAAAAAAATGAATAAAGAGTCCTCGAACCAAGAAACTTCTGTTACATAATTGTCATATGTACGATTTTCTGTTATGAGTATCTATGTTGTGGACAAGACAAGGATACATGTCCAATTACAAATTTTTCGTATTAGACGCAATTACCAAATTTTGAGTGCTGAACCACCAATAGTGTACGGAATACATTTTATGTTAAGACAAACCTTAAATCAGCAGTAGCGAGTGATGCTCATTTAATCCTCATAAAATTGCTTTGCTAAGAGCAGCATCTAGTAATGATTGCCTGTTATTCTTTTATTTCCCATTTAAGGATATTATGTCCTTTATCACTTAAGCTCTTTAAAGTTTGCTTTCTGTTCTTTAGTGACTTGAGCTCTATCAGACTTGTCTGTACTTATTACATTTATTGTTGGTTTTCATACGCGTCCATATACCTTTGTTCTCACTCTCCATGCTCTCCCTGTCCCCTTAACCCCTTCCACGCTCATGACGAGCTGGGCTCGTCATGGTGTAGCCTCCTCGCACGCTCATGACGAGCCCAGCTCGTCATGAATAATGGAAAATGGAGGATCCCAGCACCGGGGGGGAAAACGCATAGCAGCCAAGTGGTTAAATGGTGGTTGGGGTTATGGGAGGATCTCCATGAGAGAACTGCTCTTGCAAATATTGGCAGAATAATATGGAAAAATGAGGGATTGAAACTTTACCAGAGGCTTTGTCTTAGGGATGTGGTGTGCCTTTCTGCATGTTCGCGTTCTCTGATGGTTCTGAAGTTGCATGGTGTTGCATTACACAAGTGCATTACATTCTTCATGCAATGATCACCAGACTCCGCCTACGTCCCATATGCTCTGTGTGCACGAAACTTCGTGAAAATATTAATCCTTTCACCTTTGGTTAGATGGCAAGAAACAGCCATCGGTTAAAACCGAAATAACGACGAGAGTGGAGGGAAGAATCAGTTTGACATCAGTGTGATTAGTCCATGGTGCAGAAAAAGTTAGAGCAGAGGGATCACTGAGGTATGTGCCCAATATGCACTTTTGTCTTATAAAGGGATCCTAGCGGGCGCAAATGATTTTTTTTAACATCCACTTTGCATGCATTGTTATTACGTGTTCCTGCGTTTTGTGCTTGCTTTTAACACCTTCTTCTAGATGATGGCAAAAGCCAGTGCAAAAACCAAAGAGCAATCCCAAATGACGCTGAGCATATAATCACCCCACTTCTAAAAATGTCAGAAAAGAATATTCGCGTCTCGCTTATAAAGCCGGGCGGATCTTTTAATGAGGTGTTAGCATTTATCCTCAGTCTTACCTCTACCAAACCAGTAAGCTGTATTTGATTGGGTAACTATGTTTTATGCTGCCTGATTACATAAACAGACTATCCTACTAGCCCATTTAAAGCACTGAAGACAGCCTGCTGTGGATCACCATGGTTCAGGGCTCTTGGAAGCAAACCAATCCTGTAAATCAACAGTTTGCAGTTTCCACGCAGCTTCTTTTGCGAACTTCTTTTTTCTAATTTCCAGCGCTGCTTTGTCTACCTCGGGGAGCTATAAAGTAAAAGAACCGAAAACATCACCTTTCTTTCCCTTGGGGGTGCTCACACAGAGGCTGCTGACATCATGAGTCCAGCACCACGTTCTGTCAGATTGGAGAATGGTGTCTGCCATGCCCTTTACTTTCATTGCCTTTGCTCGTTTCCGTTGACTTTCCTTCTGGTGGAAAGTGTGTGTCATACATTCATTCCTAAAACAACCAAACGACCCCTTTCTGCCCTAAAACAAGCAAGCTCTCTATAAGCAAGGGCACCTACCGTAGTGTAACAACTTTCCTACTCGTAAAGGGCGCACATTTCTTCAGCTGGACTACATTTGTGGTCTGCTCCACAGTTGAAAGCACTTGTTGTTGACCACACACACTGTGGCTCATTGGAACCATAAACGTTTGACCTGAGTGGTCACGTTAGAATTTGATCTTTAACCTTGAGACCACCACTCATGATTCAGCTAATGTCCAGGCGAGAGTCAGCGGTCGTCATTAGGGGACACCGCATTCTTCTGGATAGAATAGAGCTCACTTTTGGAGTGAAGAAACACCTTTGTACTTCAACCTTAAAATGTTGAAAATACCCACTAGATGATCAGTTGTAATCTATAATATTTCAGATACGTGAAAGCAGAGCAGCTGTTCATAATGTTCATTGTGCAAAGCAGCTGTCTCCACTTAAGTAAACACAAAGAAGCTGCATCAAGTTGATGGAAAAACATTGAGGGCACCAGTCCTTGCAAAATTTAGGTTTATTACGCACTTATTAGGCACTTAGTGTCACAGTGTTTGACTATTAAAGACACTATAAATAATATCTTGTGATTAGTCAACCCAATAAAACTCATTTTATCACTCATCTGGATGAAATGCAGAATCAGCCCGCTGTAATTTTAACTTGCAACGTGTATACGAGCAGCTTCACTGTCACATACTTTGAAACTGTGGCAGTGTGTTTGGCAACACTCTTCGCATCTGCACTATTATCTTTACAGTAATGGATATCTGACTTCATGAGGTGGTTTGAACTTCAGTGAACAGTGTGTTTCTGCTTCGTTTCAAATTTCATTGTGCTGCATTAAATATCTTCCATAAGAATTATATTGCTTTAGTTATAATTTGTCAACAAGCATTGACAAAGCCAATAGGTTAGACTTGCATTTTGAGTCCAGACTAAAACAAAAAAAGCCTGTTGCAGTGAAAACAGTGAAACCATGGCCCTTACTACTTAAAAAGAGATATAGCATGCTTGCCCGTAGTTCTTGATACCACCCAGCAGTAGCTCCCACCCATCACCAAAATCTGGGTGATACAAAGCCAAGTTCTCCCCTAACGATAACACTGTGACAGCTGAGAACTCTGCTTTGCTTCTGTTTATCGAGGCAGGCCTCCGGACAGGGGGACAAATTCAAAGCCTTTAAACGCCCTACACAATGCCAAACCTGCAGACCTTAACCACTGCCTCTCCTTCTACACATTCGCCAGACATATCTGCTCTGCCCAACTCGCACTAGCCACCAACCCACGGATCCGCAAGACCACGGCTGGAGGAAGATCCTTCTCTTACCTCGCAATGAAGACCTGGAACCATCTCAGGCAATCACTGTGCTGCCTCAAATCAAGGTGGACCTCAAGACCTGGCATGGAGGACCTGGTGGAGTGGTGTGGCTCACTGGTTAGAGGCGGCAGACCCGTAAGCAGAGCAAGGCCCGGGACCAGGGTTCAATTCCCGACGCGGCAGGGTCGTGGACCAGGGTCAAAACAGACTTAATAATTCTCACCTCGGTGCCTACTCTAACCAGGGAACACACTCGGCAACTCTGGGCATTAAGCTTGCCTCATCTCTACAACGGCCCCCCACAGATGCCGGGGATGCCTGGTTTCACCTTGGAGATACCCAGAAAGGGGCCATCTCACAGGGAAAACCAGGACGGGTTCCCCAGCGGTCTTCAGCGCCAGGATACTCCATGTAGTCGCAGTGCGCTTTACAAGTACACCCACATTTACATTTCGACTGAACAGCAGATCCCTCTCCCCCTGCCCCCCCCCGCCAAACCCCACCCCCAGTGCCTTGAGACTCTAAAGGGTAAGTAGTCGCGCTTTACAAGAAACCTGAATGAAAGCGGATGAGCCCTACCACCTATATCAAAGGAAGGTACATGCACATCCTTGGTGTAGTTTTCGGTTTAATGGTTAAATCTGTATTTTGCGGGCGACCGGGGTATCGCTGTCTGATCAATCAGCGTACCAGTACAATGAGTGAGAAGTGTTACCCAGCCGGGTAACATCTCCCGATGGCACAGCCGGTCTCCAACTAGGAGGTTAATTCACTTCTGTGCAATAAGTACGCAAAAAAAGTTCAACATGAGCAAAGTGAGGCATCTATATATATTCTTTCTCCACTTAGCGATTACTGATCATCAGGAAAATGCACTGCTCACACTGATGCATGGAAATTATTCTGTTATGTGAACGCACACCTTTTGAAAGCTGGTACGTCTAAGACTGGAGCCTGTATGGTCTTGAAAGTTAATTTAATAATCGCATCAAATTCCGTTATTATTAGAAGAATAAGATGCCTCGCAGTACAATGTTCAAGTATACTTGATATTTCTTGACAGTGTTGTCTTTTGCAGATTGTTTGCTGATGCTCGTATTCAAGGACAAATCGGAGAGAGTGAAAGGGCACAAGGAGCGGTGCAGTGTGACTTTGGAAGACATCTGTGGCCTTGATCCAGGACTCTCCTATGAGGGCATGAGCCAAGCCCTTGCTATCGTCTGTCTGTCTCACTGTATAATCCTAGGATTCGATAATAAAGACATTATGCATGCCTGGGATGTCCGGCTCCGCTATAGCTTGGGAGAAGGTGAGAGCCATTTTTAAATTGTTATGAAGCCAACAATCAAGTGTTTGTTTAGAGCTACTGTATCACATTTATACTGTAATGACGAGAGGTGGTCCACAGCAGAGCTTTACATTGCAAAGAACATGCTCACATTCTGCCTTTAGTACGGTCTTGCAATGTAATAGTCTCATAATACCTTGGAGAGTAAATTCAGCAAGCCTGAGTGTCGTTACTGAAGTACTTACTGACCCAAAAATATTTGTAGCTACACCTAAAGCAGAAAAATCTATTGTTTTTTCTCAGCTTCGAGGCGACTCGAAAATACATATTTACTGATAGAAATTACGATCCCCTTGCCACCTTCTTGAGTTAACCAGAACACTCTTACTATATCTCTTTGCCCATGAAATGAAATAGAGGCTCCACCAGCGAATAATTCAAGATTTCACTTCTTGACTTTGGGTGATATGTTTTTCACGTGTGCATATGAAAAGGCTGCACTAGCATCCTTCTCCTATTTTATAATGGAAACAAGTATAATTCACCCTGTATTGGGCAATAGATACTGGGGCTGTCATTTAGACGAGTTCTGGCCGTGCATTAATACCATAATTCTGGCGTTAGTACAGCCAGGTGTGCTTGTGTCTCCATAATTAAAGGGGCCAAGTGAGTCAAGTTACTGGTCCTAAAAGGCTTGACTTCCTTTCCTTTACAGTAAAAAAAAACGTACCTTATTTGTGGACATAGGACTATCAAATTTGTCTAAATATAAAAACAACGTTAAATGAAAGGAAATCCGGTTATTGCACATCAAATTTGGTTTACATTTCAGACAATCTCTAAATGAGAGCCTCCAATCCTTCCTGTTTCTTTTGTTCTACGGTCTCTCTTCCATATTAAGAAAATGTAAACAGCTACTCAACTTTGAGTAGTCTTGGTAGTGCTATCAAAAACAAAGTGAGCGTCTAGGGAGGAGGAACATGGATTTAAACCAATTTAGAATTAAAGAAAACAATTCTTTCGACAAAGTCAATGACTACATTTGTCTTGCGAATCCTATTTAGGGTTCAGACTCCAGCTCGCGTAAAAAATGAGGTTACAAATTGGATGCAGAATGCTCCTGATGTGGGAGTTTGCCCTTACGAACTGTAAAACCTGCCACTAAAGACAGCTGCAAATTGCGCACCCTTATACCAGTGAACTCATGCAAAATTGACATTCTCCTTAATTACTGTACCCAAATGATGGCAATGTAACACATGTTGAAAGCATGGCTAATAACAGATAGCTTGGCTTGGTAGATCAGCTTTAAAGCGTATGCAAGCTTAATTTGCCCATCCTATTCACTTACTCCATAATATCATCCAGGCTAGTCCAGATTATTGAGGCCTTTGGTATAGTTTGACATTTTCTCCCAGTTTAAATGGAAAATATGGTTTTTTTTCTTACTGGAGTGCTTTTCCTCTGTCGGGAGTAAATGTGTCACACACATAACCTGTTAAGGGCCATTTCAAATTTCTTAGCCAAAACCACATAATATTGTCATTTATGCTATTCATAAAGGTTTGCATGTCAGAATATCATTGTCAGAAATATTGTCTGATTTAAATATGGTGTCCTTAATATCGTTTACGAATGTATCTTCCCATTGGGTGTGTATTATCTATTGTAAATATAAGTAGTTCGATGTTGTAAATGCTCTTTAGAGCTCATCATTTATGGCAGACGGTATTCTGACAAAAATATTCTGGTACCATATCTCAAAAAGTCAAGCAGTACTTTCCAACATCAGTTTCATTTTACAATAGTGACTAGGTGCAAAATAAAAGAAATCTCATCATTGTGAAAACTTGAAACCTGATCAGTGAATGTCTCAACACTGTATTTCACTTGAATATGAGAACAATTCTAATACTTTTGCGTGGTCAATATTATAAAAGAAAGTGTAAATATTATGTTGGTCATTACACAATAAAATCTAAGGCTAATATCCATACTGTATCATTCACATTTCTTTGCAGTCCTACGTATTACTATCAAATATCCATTGCAAGCACTAGGGTTTAGTTAATAATAATAATAATAATAATAATAATAAAACCATTTTTAGAGCACCTGGTTACACTCAAGACGGTGTGTCCCCGCGCTAAAAATTACTGCTGCTCCAGAAGAGGCAGAAATCCAGAAGCGAATGGCCTAGAAAAGAAAAACACGAAGGCTTTATTTACGTGGAAAGAGATGGGTTTTAAGTCTCAATCTGAATCTAGCTTCAGAGGGTTCCATACGCAGGTCAAGTGGAAGTTCATTCCAGTTCCCAGGAGAGGACCAAGGGGTAGTTGGTGGATTTACACAAAATCGAAACACAAACATTGTTTGCACACCCAATTAGTGAACTGTGCTAATAAAGGCAAGAATTTAGTGTGCAAAATCTATTGTTATGGCTTGTCATCATTTTAAGCTTTTTCCCCGTGGGATTCAAATCAAGGCCACATTTATTTGTTTTATATCAAGGTGGACTCTGTGCATGAATTTCCTTTTGGGCACTCAGTTGCGAAGTTGAAAAGCTGCAATAATCTTGGCCTGTGTTGTGAAAGTGAGTTAGTTAAATGAGGCTAACGTGCCCATTTGAGTAAATATGTTTAGTTTGCCAGTTTGTCTTGCCACATACATTGTTGCTTGGAAATGTCATAGCAATTGGTTTCTTCAGGTTAAAAGATGAGGCGTCAACATGGAATAAGGATTAAAATAAAGTTTCTATGAGATGGCATAGTGCCTAGAAATAAAGACTAGAAATTCAATAAAAAAGAATTTGGCTGCATGCACAACAGACATTTTTGCTCACTCAGCTCTGAGTTCGGGAACCAAGAAAGTCTGTTTATTAAATAAGTCATACTTCTCTTCATTCGAATAGTTTAATGTAATTCAGTATAGTAAATATAGTTGATCATATAAGTATTTTATACTTTATCAATTATGGGGTGACACAATTGGAAATTACGTTAACATCTTATGTTATTTTCTTAAAAGATAATTTTATTGTAAAACGGATTCTTATTTCATTCATCCTATTTTGGTCTAAATATTTGATTTTTGTCACAAAATGGCTGATTTACTGAAAAATCTGATCTGAAGTGTGCTATAAAGCCATTCACAGCTTTGTTTCAGGGATTGATACATGGCCCAGTTGTGTCATTCCATTCACCTTAAGTATCTGCAGGAGATGCGTGATGACTTAGGGGAACTTTCCATTCATAGGAAATTTTGTTTGAGACACAAGCATGGGCTTTGTCCATTACTATATATTGGACACGACACTGAATGTTTCTGTAAGTAGATGATTATGGAGAGGTGCACCACTAGAATGTCTTTCCCCAATGGTATAGAGGAATACAATTCCTTTGTATTTAATTTCCTTTATTTCACTGATATCATAACGTAGGCTAGCCAACGCGTTTTGTTCAGTAAGGATTGAACTTCATCAGGGCTGAAAGTAACAATATAAAAGACATAAATATACATGTACGCAAAAGTAAACATGACGTAACTATGGACGCAGTTCTTGGTCCCTTCCACTACTAAACCACTACTTGTTTTTCTTTTTGTTTAAGCACTCCACAAGAGAGCATGTGTGTGTTTTCCAGCTGTCTCCCTTGTGTAGTTCTCTTCCACCCCTTCGCTGGGCTCCATGATACTCTCTCTCAGCTACGTATTTCTACCCCACACCTCTTCGTGTTTTGTTCACCCTGGCATTGCTTTCTATCCTGTGTACTTTCTATCCTGTGTACTTTCCCCAACAGCTCCGCATTCGTCTCTTTAGCCCATATGCTTCTATTTTCCCACAGTGCTCCATGTTCCTCTCGATCACCAATGTTGCTTCCGCCAGCCCTCCATGTCGCTTCCTAAACATCCGCCCTGTGTTGCTTTGCCCTCTGTATTGCTACCTTCTCCTCCGCCCTCTTTGTTGCTTCCTCCCACCCGCGCCATCTGTGCTGCTTCCTGCCAACCATGCCTCAAAAAGCTTAGTCACTAATTTTTTATTTGAAAAAGATGTCAAAAAAGCTCCCGCTTTATTTTACATGCACACACTTACTAAATGAGGCAGGCAAATGCTTTAGTTCATTTTTTTTGTTTACTCTTTAGCCATGCTACACAGTATTGGGGATACTGTACAGCATCACAAAAAAAAATTGGCAGCTACAATAGGTCCTAAAAATGCGACCTATTGGCTTTTGCCAATGCAGGTTTAGAATTCTCTGTAGCAACTTCAGTTCCAACGGGCCTTTAAGAGTTATACATTTCAGTTTCAACCCCATGGCCTTTTTTATGTAAACAATTTTGCCCACTAGGGTTGGTGCCTGGAAGTTAGTGAGGGATTACTTTATTACATCCTTCTACTTCCTGGCAGGGCATATAAAAAGTAATTTGGCTTATTTAGTGCCCATAGTTCTACAGCTCACGGTTCGGTGTTCCGCAACATGACAGTTACTTACCTGAAGACGTGCAATGCACCTCTCCCCTTGGGAAAGGGGTCTCATTGACTACTTTCTTGTAGAGTGCATGTGCCACAGGAACACCCCCTTAATGCAATTGATCTTTGGATATCCCACCATTGGCAACCCCAAAGCACTGCCCACATTAAAATCAGCTAAAGGCTGGTTATATATGTCGGTGATTTTCCCCTCAACCATCGCAAAAGAAAAACCAAAAAGAAAACAGTACTAGAGACAGAAAGGATGAACATGGTTGCCTAATGAAAAAGTGGACTGGAGTGTAGTAAAACTGGCAGATTACACAGCTGGGAAACTGTATGGGGGCGTTATCTTTCTACCAGACATAGCTGAGATTATGACGTGTTACAAGTAATGAGTACGTATTAATCTCCAATTAAGAACCACTTGCTTCTCTATCGTCTTACTCCTGCTGAATGTCATTTTCTGCAGTCCAACCCAAGCACAGCTGTACAGTTTTCACCTACTCTGCACTTTTAGTACCCATCCAGCTTAACTCGATTTGTGAGTACAATTTAAATGTGATGAAGGGACAGTTCAGGAGTCATCTATGACCTTTAAATACTGGCACTGCACTTACAGAGGAGCAACACAACCGAGAGAACATTTGTGTGCACTAATCTTACAACATGAAGTGCTGGATCACTGAAAAATTGATTAGCTGACTACAGTGGTAGGAACCGTAAATGGTTATTGTGTTTCATTCAGTTCACTAACCAGAGGCTGCTTTCTATCCCTGGAAATCTTAGGAATGCTTATTCTGTGTTTCCTAATGAAAGTTTTCTGTCTCATTCAACAGTGTACCGATTTCACGTTGGAGTTTTGCCTGGTACCAAACTGGAGAGTGGGCCAGCTACTCTTCATATCTGCAATGACATTCTAGTGCTCGCGCGGGACCTCCCCCCTGTTGTCATTGGACAATGGAAGCTGACGGATCTGCGCCGCTATGGGGCTGTTCCCAATGGATTTGTTTTTGAAGGAGGTACACGGTGTGGGTACTGTAAGTACAACTCTTACACTTGTCTAATTGGTTTACCATAGAGATGCAACTGTCTAGCTGGAACATGTTTCTTTAAAAATGTCTCTTTAAAAATCCATCCAGTACACTACATTAATCATTTTACATTTGCATTGCTACTAATTAAAGAATAATGTTTCGGTTGTAGTGAGGCCATTATTCCTTTAAGAAAAAGAAGTTTAGGTGTATTTATAAAGCGTGGACATCAACCATATACTTAGAGGAACAAGCAAGATACAGCTTTACTACAGTGCTACATGCACACTTAGATACTACAACAATTACCACATAGCCCAGAGAACATAATATGAGCTCACAAAGAAGGAATAGCTCACATCTCCAAAGCCAATACCTTAGTCTTGCTTGTATAGTGAAATTTATTGTTGATATATTGTGCACGTGGTTGTGAGAATGGTTAATGTGGGAATGAGTCAATGGGTACTTGAAAGGATGAATGGGCGAGTGAATAGATCAATGCATGACGGAGAGCCTAGGTAAGTGGGCAGGTGCGTGGATTGTAAGGGGATAGAGTGGAACATATGATTGCATGAATGAGTACATGGATGAATGGTTTACTGCATTCGTGGCTGAATGGGTGTAGAAGGAAGAAATTGGTAAATTTGCATTATCAGTCAATAATTCTAACAGCATGTTAACATTTTCTCCATCGCCCATTGAATGTAAATGAATGTTAATATTTGCACGTTCATTCAAAAAGCTTGTGTGTCTGCCCATCATTAATACTCAATTCCCCGTGCATGTTCTGATTTGCCCCTCCACTCAGTAATCATTAATGCCTGATCAGATTTGCCCCATCACTCAGCAGCCATTTCAGAATGTTCAAATAAGCACACCTATCCTCTTTACCTACGGAGGAAACTGCACCATCAGCATGGAACTGAAGTTGCAAGCTAGGCCCATGAGTAATGATCGCAGAGAATCGACAAAAGGAGCATACAAACTCAATGCAACAGTGTGTGCCCTCTGCCCAAAGCCAGGAGCTGAAGTGCCTGGGGACTTTATGCTGCTTGGAACCCCATGGTCATCAGGCATGGGAGAACAGAAGGAAACAACGCCACTCAAAGAGGTGTGGGAGCTGTACGCGTTGTGCCCAGAATCTCACATGGGTGGGTGTTGAGTATTACACCATTTTCTACTACCTTCCTTCCAATGCTGTGCCTACAAGCGTTGAGATGGAAAAGCTGGATCGACTTCAGTTCTTCAAGATCCAGCTTTGGCTACTGAAATAGAAAGAGGAGCTACGCATGCCATAAATAGCGATGGTGCTATCAAATCCCTGGCCACAATAAGCAGAGGTCTAGAAGCAAGAGTGGCAGTGTTTCCAAATCTGGAGTGACATTACCATTGCAGTTATGACTGAAGCAAGAGAAGCCGTTTAACAATCTGTCTCTGCCATTGTAATAGAGGGTCCCCCCCATTATGGTCTTACCTCATTCCATCAATTGCAACAAACGCTCAACTTTCATACTAGACTCGGAAGAAAGTAGAAAAAAGTCTGACCCTCCCTGTGTACACTCCTTCTACTCCTCCAATCAACTTGCTGCATGTGTGTGAAGAGGAAAATCTCTGGACTTCATAACTCACAGTTACATCAACCAATGGCTGTAATATGAATGATGCTCCAACCTATGGTTTGTGGGGGATTGACCTAATTCAGCTCATTAGCTTAGTGAAACTGTAGACAGATAAAAAAAGGTTAGGAAAGTTAACTATGCAGCTAAAATACAAGTTTCCTGGTCAGGCAAGTTAAAAACAAAATTAGCTTTAAGTTCAGCACTATATTTGAATATGTTAAGGAACATACAGATTAGAATTTATCACTAAATAGGGCAAAACTTTTCCATGTGCTGAGAGAGAATATTAAATTAAGAAATTCTAAGTCTAAAGTGATTTATTCACCGACCATTTCCAAAATAATTCTAGATGGAACTCATGTACATAGTCAGTCGTTATCTGTAAAATCCCCCTTGATTTGGCCAATCACGACTCACATTGGACATCCTTTTTTCTATTCAGCAAGATTGAATTTAATAGTAATTCATATATAGATGACACCCAGCTGTATTTTTCTATTGATCTCTCCCATTCTAAACTATCAATAACATCCATACCCTACATTCAAACCTGGGTGAAGAGTAACAGGATGCAAGTAAATGTCTCCAAAACTGAAGTAAATATTTTAGGAGATGGAAAGAGGGTAAACCAGGAGCAAATACAGTACTCCTTCTAGACAATTTCGGTAGACCCACTGTCTTGAAACCCAAAGTAAAACATATGGGTATCTGACTAGATCAGGATGCATCGTTCTCTTCACATATCGGGGCCTCTGTTGAGAGTATGTATTTATTTATTTATTTTTTTATAAAAAAAAATTTTTTTTTGTTTAAGAAATTTTTTATTAAGCATTAAAAAGAAATACAAAAGACATGTCATGAGAAATTAGAAACAAGTATCGATGAATATAATATCGAATGACATCAGTTCAGAGGAATTTATATAAGGAAGAGAGAAAAAAGAGAAAAAGAAAAAAGAAAGAGAGGAGAGAAGAAAAGAGAAAGAAAGAAGAAAGCAAAAGAGAAGGAAAGAATGAAAGAGAGAGAGAAGAGAGAGTGAGGCTAACCAGAGGGATCATGTAGGAATAATAGCATGTGGTAAAGGAGAAGGATTAGAGGAAAGATAGGAAGTGAAGGGAAGCCATAACAGATCGGATTTAATTTTCAGAGGAACAGAGGTGGAGGAAGCAATAGAAATTCTGTGTTCATCACAAATGTAGTTCCACCATGTGTGGACAGAGAGTTTAGAATTGTCTTTCCAACACGATAAAATAACTTTAAGTGCAAGGGCAATAAATAGGTCTAACAATTTAGCTGAAGAGGGTGTAACAATATTAATATCAGCAGATAAAGAACCTACAAATATGTGTATAAAAGATAACGGGGAAGAAATAGATAACATTTTCATACAAATATTCCAAACATCAGTCCAAAAAGATAAAACAGGGGAACAGTCGTATAGTTGATGTCTTAGGGTACCTGGAACTGTGGAACAAGACCAACATAAAGGAGAAGAAGTAGGAGAGAATTTATGAATGGTAACCGGGGTAATAACAACTCTATGATATATAAAAAGCAAGGATTGGGTAATGCGTGCAGCAACGGAGACTCTAAAAATCCTAGACCATAAACGATCCCACAGTACAGTATCGAAGGAGACAGCAAGATCAGTCTCCCAAACGGTCTCCACTGTAGATTTAGAGCGAACAGAAGTATTGGATAGTAAAAGTGAATATACAAGAGCAGCTTTAGGAAGTTGAGTAGAAAATAAAGGATAAAGTGGAGTGACAGGAGTGAAGGAAGAAAAAGATTCGGAAGAAGAAGGTAGAGAAGACAAGTGAGATTGAATAGCAGATATTATAATAGTATATTCAGAGTGAAATGAGGATGGCAAATTAAACATGTTTTGCAGTACTGGAAAGGAAATAAGGGAGGAATCAAGAAAAAATTGATGAACAAATAGTATATCCAAGAGTATGTATTTATGACTATGCAAAGTCAGATGTTTTCTTTTTCTAGTTACTTTAGAGGGAAGTGACTTGGAGGCTGGGTCACAAAGGTAAATATGGTCATAAACACCTATTTTAGACCAAATTTACCTTTTTTACACCTACCAGGAATACACAAAGATATTTCTGGCAGAAGTTAATGGTTTTTCAAGTGTGGATAGCTCGACCACGGGATGGAAGGAGGGCGTTCCTAGGAAAGGTTTGGCTTTGACGTTAGGAACGCCCACAAACATGTATCTTTGTGACCATTCGATCCAACACCTATTTCTTGTGGGAACAGTCCGATATGTACTGCGGCTCGGGACTGGTGTAAGTCCCCTTCCAGAGAGGTATGGATTACTCCCATATTTGATGGGGACGTTTTCTCCAAATGAAAAAAAGTGTGGGATACCACACACGGCTCCTGTCCCACTGCGTTCATTTCTTGTTTATGTAAAACTCCAAGCTGGGGGAATTGTAGATTATTTTATTCTTAAAGTCACATAACATTCTTGAAGTATACCTGGAAAGCTGTGTGTGGAAACCTGCACCTGGCACAGATTTCCATGGGTACTTCTAGGAATGTTTATGAAATGGAAAAGTACACTCAGGCTGAGAAGCAAATCTCTACATATACTTTTTGTAGTGGCATTTACAAGTGCAGATATCCCTGCACTTGTGGTAAAATTCACAATCTTAAAACCATTTAAGTCTGACAGAAACACTTAGTCAATTCCTGGTAGGTGCAAAAAGGGTAGCTTGGTCGTAATGATGCTTTGCAACTAAATAATCCTTTGTGAATCAGCCCATCGGTTTCTACTTTTAATTGGGATCCAAATGGAAATTACCTGAAGAGACGAGGAGTCTTACCGTTCTTGTCTTAACATACCTGAAGCACTTTTAAGAAAGAAGAAGTAAATTAAATTGACTTAAAATGCTAATTTTAAATGTGCTTAAAAGCATAAGCTGGATTTCATTTCTGTAGTTCTGATACTAAATTTTAGAAGTTTGTTTTCTATGTGATCAGTTGAAGCTGTGAAATTAAATTTGAGCAAAATATATTTCATTCTAGCTCTTCCTGGTGACAGTCACAGAGTTAGTTTAAATGCTGACTCCTCCCCTGATCCCTGCATGTCTCTTCTCAATCTTAGTGGAAAAGTGGAAAGACCTGTAGCTGTAAACTTGAAAATGATTAGTAAATATGATGTGATTGTTTTATAGGAAGCCATGGCTGAGATTCATAATTGTAATCTTTGTTGTGTGGTGGGATTGTCCTGTAAGGAAACTTATGAAATACCATCCAAGTGGCAAATTAACCATTTAGGTGAAGGGTTGTGTGTTTCAGTGTGTTGTATGCATTAACCAACTCTACGACTAACTCACTTCTCAATTTTTACATTGAAACTGTTAAAAGAATAATTGTGGAATCTATTGAAAACTTTTTAAAAAGGAAGTGGCAAACATGCTAGATATAATTGGATAGAAGTATGTGAGCATTTGATATTCGGTTACACAAGGTGCGTCCCATGTTAACTGCCACAGCTGCCAATCATGTCCAGAGAGACATTTTGAAGGTGTAAGGTTGTTGAACACTCAGCTAATTCGGCATTACTGTGTTGCTGGTCAAAAAGGCAAGGGTAGCAAAAGCGGAAAGGGAGATGGAATTGTCCTATGGACTTACTAGAATAGATGCCTGAATTGTGGTCATCAATATTAACTGGCATTTCATTTGGTAACCCGGGCCGTTTTGATAGAACAATTAGCTCTATAAAATTTAGAGTTTTGCTCCTGATCCCAACCAGGCCTATTTAAATGTGCCTATGGCGCATACACGCCATTAGTATGCTAAAGGCAAGCCAGTGTGCGCCTACCCGCACTTGTCCGTGCCCGAACAGGACCAGGGGACAGAAATGCTGGGATTTTACAATCGGCAGGCTCAGTTACTCTGCTGCCGAATTACTAGAATTAGCCCTACGTCCAGCAACCCCATAGATATGCTTCCCTACTTGGAATTTGGCTACGGAGAATTTGAGATGTCCCCACTGTGGTTTCAAGGTTTTCTCTCAAGATGCAGTGTTTGAAATATGGAGTTAGATGTATTCCCCTCCCTCAGACATTTATCATTCTCTCCCACTCAAAACCTCTGCCCCGTCAGAGCCTAAAAACACCTGCTTTCAGTTCTTTAATATTTAGTGTTGCTCTTTAGCCAAACATCAAATGGATATATATATTTTTTTTATTGGATTATGCGCTGGATGCTCTTTTCTTAACTGAAACTTGGCACAATGACGCCAGATATAATTTCTACACTACCCTCAGAGTATCATATAGTTAGATAGGACCACCAGGACAGGAAAGGGGTGGGATTGTGATTATCTTTAACGCTCAGTATCCGTGTAAAATTAACAATCTTCCTATCCCTGACTGTGAGTCTATCTTGTTCTTCCTGTCCCTAACCAACAATTTCACTTTCTCTGGTTCACTGTTATATCGCACATCAGGACCAGCAGATATCTGGTGCTCCCTTATTTCAGAGGTCCTCTCTTTTTTTATTTTGAAGTATTGTAATTTTATTGTTTCTGATGATTTTAATTTTGTAATTGTATCGTAATTGTATTTATTTGTATATGTACTACCCCTGACGAGGCACCAAAGCGTTTGTTTGGCGAGTAGCAAGCTACTCTGGGAACCCAAAAAGGATTAGTGGTGAATTAGTATAGTGTGATATGAAATTAATTTGAAGAGTGGACATGTGAGTTTGTTATTTCGATTGAAAAAGGATGGTGGAGGGATAGAAGAGGGGAGTTTTTTTTCATTTATATAGTACTTGCTACCCCAGATGAGGTGAAGAAGCACTTTTCGGCGGGTAGGATGCTACTCTATAACCCAAAACCGGATTAGTGGGGAATTAGATTAGAGAAATATGAAATTAATTTGAGCTGTAGACATGTTAGTCTTTTAGTTGGATTGAAAATGAAAGTGGAGGGATAGAAGAGGGAAGGTCTAGAAAGGGGAGCTCATAGCAGTAGGAGGAGGTTTAGGATGAGTAAAGGGGAGGTGGAAGAGGAGACTCACAGGGAAGGGTTTAGAAAGGCTTGCTTGGGAGATCTGAATAGTAAAAGAGGCATGATATGATGCAAGTAGGGGTAGAGGAAGGAAGAGTCTAGAAATGGTTATTTTGAGGATCCCAGTAGTAGAATGGTATTTGGGTTGAGTCATAGAGTGGAGATAGACGATATATTGAGAGAGGCATAAGGTGAAAAGTACTGCATTGGAGATGCTGAATTAGAAGTAAAGTAAAAAATATAAAGATACATAAGTACATGGAAGGTATATATGTATAACATACATAGATTTAATCTGTATTTAATAAACTCAGACTTTCCAGAGTTGATGTACTATGTTAATGTATTTGTTTTTATATTTATTTATTTGTAATTCAATAGTGAAGCAGTTGTAGATAAATAGTTATGATAAAGGATGTACTTATTTATGCAGTCACCAATATACATGTTAAACATTTAATATAAAATGTACATTTGTTTAGCAGAACTAACGAATATCTAAATATTAATAAACATAATTATACAGGTTTATACAAAGCAATACACATATGTGGGTACACATCTGTAGTCCAAATAAATGCTTATATACAGAGGTATATGCTGCATATTTATGTTTGGGTATGGTGGTTATGTGCAGAAGAGTCAACTCTTGAGTAATCTTCTGAATATAAGGTAGTTATCCGTGGATCTTATGTTTGAGGCTGCTTGAACAGAGAAGGATGTGCCAGCTATGTTTTTAGGTCTCGCCTGGCGTTAGCAGTGCGCATGCGCTGCTCTCGCCATGCGAGGGCTTCTTGGAATCAAAACGGATTCCGAAGCTTTCGAGGCGGACTTGAAGCCCCACCCATCTTTTTAATTCGCTGGCGTCATCTTCCATGCTAAACGCCGGCTCAGGATTGGAAAAGAGGCTTCTTTGTCCCTCCTTGTTACCGCTCTGTCCACTTTTGGCCCTGCCCACCCGGACTGGATCGTGTACTCACGGAGTTACACGCTCTCCTTTAAAAGGCTGGAAGCACTCTTTCTTTGTAATTTTGAGCGCGAGCGCGGGCTGCCTTGGCCGCGCTTATTTGTGTACTTAATTATTTTCTCGAGCAGGGCTGAGGCAGCATTTGAAGTGGTGATTAGCTAGTGCTGTGTTTACTAGGGACAGAAATCAGTCAAGGAGTGGCGGATTGTTGCTGCTACAGTTTCACTCTGCTGAATTGAGACACACAAGGTAGTTATAAGAAGCGGCTGCAGCCAGTGCATTCTAAACAAGCGCCCGTGTCTGCCTCTCTCCTCTCGTTTGCTTTCGTTCTCTACCCGCAGACGGTGCAGCGGCCCTCCAGAGACAGGAAGAAGTCTCTGCGGCTCGAACTCTCGTAATGTTTAGGTACTTTGCGGGCTAATTTCCAGCCAACGGAATACCAGTGTGTAGTTTAAATCGCCTGCTCCTCCTCTCACCCTTGCGGCCCCTCCTTCCACCCTGATCCGGGCGCCTCACTCCAGCTGTGACAGAGCCCGAGAGAGGGCTCTGCCCGGCTGAGGCGTATGCTTAAGGCGCAAAGGGCTTTTTTTTCATAGTGCATGTGGTCAGTCTTAGCCAGTGCCACTTGCGTAGCTGTGCGTGATTAGCATCCAGGCCTGGGAGCGAGTTACCTCGACACTCGGGTCCCTTCCAAGCTTGAGCAGACCAGATGCTGCACATGCATGTGAGAGTCGTCGCATTACAGCCTCAGCCGGCAGCTCTCCGAGAATGGGTGAGTACTAAGACAGTAAAGTCCGCCGGCAGGGAGGGTCTGAGCACGGTCTGCATTGTTTCCTTCCTTCCTGGTGCTGCGGGCTCTCACAAGGCCACTGTTGCACTTCGCACAAGCACGCGAATGAGCTTTGGCAGCGGCACAGTGGTGTCAATGTATGCGCTGCGGTCATTGATGGTTTGAGTGAGTGCTAACAAGGTCTGGTCGGGTTCCTTATAGGGGACTCCGAGGTATGTTCTGAAATTCAAGAAGGAACCTTTAACGCTCCTTTTCTGTGTGTTTGTTGTGTGTGAGAGCACCAGAGAGAGATGGTTATTTTTTTTGTGAATCGGGCAACAGCAGCTGCTTTTGTGTGGCAAATATCGTCACTTTATAAAACAAGCATTAAAAATGCAATAGGTCTCGCCTTTTATTAAGTTAAAGCCATTTGCTTTGCTGTACAATACCATTAGCAAAGCAAATGGCTTTAACTTAATCAAAGGTGAGACCTATTGCATTTTCAATGCGTGTTCTTTCTTGTATGGTTGGATTTTGAGGCAAGGTATCAATCTATTGCATTTTCAATGCTTGTTCTTTCTTGTATGGTTGTATTTTGACGCAAGTTATCAATTTAGAACGGAGGTTCCTTTGTTGAATGTATTTGGTGATTTTATTCAAAGTATCGTGGAGTAGTGTGGCTCACTAGTTAGAGGCTGCAGACCCAGGAGCAGAAGTTGGCCCGGGACCAGGGTTCAATTCCCGACGCAGCAGGGTCGTGGACTTGGGTCAGCGGGCTTGATAATTCTCGCTTCGGTGCTTACTCTAATCAGGGGTTCTACTCGGCAACTCTGGGCATCAGCTTGCCTAATCTCCACAACGGCCCCATCAATTCCGGGGATGCCTGGCTTCACCTTGGGGACTCCCAGCAGGGACCATCCCACAGGGAAAGCCAGGACGGGTTCCCCAGAGTTATACAGCGCCAGGAAACCTACGGACGGGTAGCAGTGCGCTTTACAAGCTCAAATACATTTACATATCGCTTTGTGGGTGATACATAGCAGCTTGAATGTGGATCTTCTGGCAACTGGTAACCAATGTAGTGCCGGCAAGGGAGATGTGGGCTTGTGGTTTTATATATATTCATTTTGACAGTGCGTCTTGCAAAATAGTGTCCTCTCTGGGAGGATTTAAGAGCTCCAGACATTCATCTTATAAATAGTGTCCCTACTCATGCTGCTGGACACTTGATCGACCCTCTGTTCTCCAATTTGAAGATTCTTCTGACAGATCGCCCTATCCCTCTATTATGGTCTGCCCATTTCGCCGATCCTTTCCCTGTTCCAATTCCTGCCATGCCTGGAACAGAAGTGGATAGCCCAGTCTCTTTTTCTAGGAACTGTCCGGAACTTAACATTTCTACTCTGAATACTATTGTGGAGACATATCTTTTGGATTTGAGTCACTCAGTGGAAGCCTATTCCCCCACCATTGATAATTGGTTCAGATCTTCTCTTGACTCTTTATTACCAATCAAACTTGTTACTAATCACAGATCCCTTCCCCTGCTCTATGGTAAAATGATGCCTAGTGCAAAAATGAAGAGATTTGTAAACATTTAGAAAGAGTTTGACGTAAACCCTATCATGACAGCGATAAGCAGAGGTACAGATCAGCATTAAAAAAGTATCATAAAAATTGCCACATTGCCTGAGCCTCCTTCTATTGGGAAAAAATCACGACTGCACAAAACTGCCCCAAAACTTTCTTTCAAGTGGTAAAGGCTCAATCAGATCCTTCTAACTTCTCTTCTGTATATTTATCTCGGCCTCACTGCGATGAAGTAGCAGGCTTCTTTTCCGAAGAGGTAGGCATTATTCAGGCTTCCTTTTCTTCTATGCCCGAACATGGCGGTGTTCAATCACTAACAGACATAGTTACTACCAGTGCTGCTACTGTCTGTTCTTAACTGATCACAGGAGAGGAAAGTACACTGTGCCCTGTCTCACCTTGCTCTTTGAGCACTTTATTGCCCATGGACCTCCATCAAATCAGGATCAGCATTGGACCCTCTTTCTTCTTTCTTCTTTGCAAACTATGTCCTCAGCTCCTGGAACTAACAACTCAACTTTTGAACTCCTCACTTTTAGAAGGTCGAGTTTCCAAAGACTGGAATTATGCAATGGTAAGGTCACTGCCTAAAAAAAACCACTGTTGACCTCCTAAATTGGTCCAACTACAGGCCAAGTTTGTTCTTTCCCATACTGGCCAGACATTCTCGAAAAACATGTAAACCAACAGCTCACAGCTTTTATTGAATTAAGGGATCCCCCTGTCAATCAGGTTTCAGGGCTGGCTTTAGTACAGAATCAGCCCTACTGGTGTCACTGAACTTAGTGCCGCATTTGCCACGGTAAACTACAACATACTGCTCCAAAGATGGAAGAGATGGGTGTACATGCTCAGCTTAATTTCATTTCTGCAGGTTCGCTTTTTTCAGGTCTACACAAAACAGCACTGCTCAATGTATATCTGCTTTCATCTGGCATTCTACACAGTTCTAGATAAGGACCATATATATTTTTTTAAAACAGATTTTATTTGCCAAAATATCATATATGACGCAGATCATTAAACCCCAGAGACACCTGCCGCATGAAAAATATAAAAATTGAATTTGACAATTTTATATAAAGATGAGGAGAAAATGAAAGGCAACGCAAATAAAATCAAGCCCTTAAAACAACAACCCTCCCCACACCCCCACACACTGTCATCTATTCCAGAGCAACATATCTCTTACGCAAACAGCCATTGTACAATATAAGAAACAATTGTCTTGCCCATGGGCCATAAACGAATCACAAATCAAAAAACACGATAAAAAGAAAAACGAACAGCAGGAACTACAGAGGTCGCCCTGGGTCTCAACTCCATTCTCCCTGGTTCGCCTCATGTTCCAGGCCCCGATAATCAGCCCAGCGCCTCCAGATCTTGTAATGTTTCCAGGGACATCCCCTGGCCTCAAACACCGGGATCTCCAGGCCCATACAAAAGTCTAGACCATTTTTCCATGCGGAAAGCGAGGGACCGACTGCTTAGATAAGGATCATATTTATGACCCCAGTTGCTTCTTGTTTGCACCACGCAATGTGGTACGTGAGCGATGCAACTGAAAATGAGATTTATGAAGCCATGCAAGGGGAAACATCCTTTACAACGCAACTTTTACCACGCAGTTCTATTACAACGCAGGTTTTACAACGAAAACCATTACAACGCATTGCGCTGGTGGGCGCTCTCGGATAGGGAATAGATTTAATTTGCTATCCAACACCTTCCCTAGTGTCCACGGGGACTGGAGTTGGAATAGTAAATTAAACTATTCACTATCCAGCACCCCAAAGCGCTATGCATTGTAATGGTATGCGTAGTAAAACCTGCGTTGTAACAGCATGCGTGGTAAAAGCATGCGTTGTAACGTCATACATCCCCATGCAAGGCCACTTTGCTTGGCCCTGAGTGGCGTCATAAATCTCGCTTAAAACAGCACAGTGCAAATCGGGGCATTGACTTACTCTGCTCTAGGGAGGCATTCCATGGGCGTTGCGTGGGTGTTCACACACAACTCCCATGGTTTTTGACTGATTCCCACATTTATCAGATCTGGTAAACCTGGGACTGCACCAAAGAGGTACACCTTCCCAGGAGAGGCGTAACACGGAGAAATAGCTTCATTTCTCTACCTTGCTTCCTCTTTCTATGTCTGCTGCTTTCTGCAGCACACATAGATAGAGGAATATGCCTCTCAGGATAGTTTTTGTGCAGGAAGGTGTCCCTTCTTGCACAAAAACAATCCTATATGCAACACAGAAACCTTTGCAGCATGGTGCAAGAGTGCCTTCATTGGGGCTAGACAGCCATAACGGCGCCAGCGCAGAAGAAAAGGCAGGAATGAGCTGCATTCTTTTTAATACAGTGCATTCCTGCCCTTTCCCTGTCACGCAGTGCAGCGCAGCAAGGTGACTTTCTATGCTGCAATATATGACAAAGTCATAATTATGTCCCTTAGTCTGACCTTGTTGAATATTTATGTACGGTCACTGGCGGATATTGTGGAAAGCTGCGGCCTCACGCTTTTCTCATATGCAGATGAAACCCAGAGTAACTGCCTTATGAAAGTTCCCGCTTGGATGAACAACAACTCCCTCAAACTGAATGGGGACAAGACTGAGATTCTCTTGGTGGGCAACAAACCTCACCTCTGAGGGCCCCATTTGTTGAGGTAGGTTCTTGGTGCATTTCTTCTCCAGTCTCCGTAGTTACGAACCTTGGTTTTTTGCTGGATAATAAGCTCTCAGTGAACCATCAGATTATAAGGAAGCATCTGTTTGTTTCTGAGCTCTCAGATGGTTAAGGAAAATCCTTAGTTTCCTTCCCATCCCTGCTCAGAGAACAGTGATTCAGGCACTGATTATTTCCAGGCTGGATTACGGCCATTTTCTTTATTTAGGGGTCCCCAAGACCACTCTTAAGCAACTACGCATAGTTCAGAATTCAGAACCAAGACTACTAATCCACCCCCAAATATACTTATACTGTCAGCCTTCATCAATATCTCTATTGGCTTCCAATTGAGAAGTGAACCCACTTTAAAGCCCTGTACAATATGTATAAACTTGTGTCAAATTCGAGTTTCCAATTTCTCAGATCTTTGGAGTCGCCTTACAAGCCGACCTGTTTTCTGTGCTCCTGCAATACAGATTTCTACGCAGTCCCCAGAGTGAGGAGAACCCGCCAAGGCTGGGGTAGTCCTTTTCCTCCCTGGGTCCCAACTTGTGGGACACTTTGCCTACCGATATGAGATCATGCTGATCTTCCTCGGCTTTCTGAAACCTTTTAAAGACCTGGGTTTGTGCGTGGCGGTAGTCGGGGCGATTCACCATGAAGTACTTAGGACTGAGAAACCATGTTAAGGTATTTACGCCCTCTAAAAATCTACACTGATAACAATAATACCCCGTGACCAGACTCGTCCTCGGCATCCCACGACATGAGCACATCACCCAGCACCTGCGAGACCTCCACTGGCTCCCCGTCGAGAAGAGAGTAACCTTCAAGCTACTCACCCACGCCTACAAATCCCTCCACAGCACCGGACCAAATACCTCAACGAAAGAGTCTCCTTTCATGTACCCAAAAGAAACCTCCGCTCCGCCAACCTCATCCTATCAGAAAACCTGCGCATCCGCAGAAAAAGAGCGGGTGGAAGAGCCTACACTTACATCGCTGCCAAAGCCTGGAACGAGCTCCCAGTCAACATCAGACGATCCTCAACTCTGCACACCTTCAGGAAGAGCCTCAAGACCTGGCTTTTCGACTGACTAGGAGTTGCACCCCCTCCCCCTGCATCTTGAGACCTTCAAGGGTGAGTAGCGCGCATTAAATTCCCTGATTGATTGGTTGATAATATTAAGAATAAAAATAGATCAGTGGAAGATACCATCAAGAGGGTGGGGAAGATTTATGATGCCTATATTTAAGACTTCTTTCTGTTTAATATTGAAGATTATCATATGATTTTAATGATAACTAGCAATGGAAAGAAGGTGGTATTGTTTTGGAAATCTGGGTTATTAAGAATGCATTCTTGTCAAAATGGACTTAGAAAATGTCCTAGACTTTAGACTGATGAATTCCACTTTATGTACTAGATCCCTACCAATACATTTATGTTATTGTTATGTAAGTAAAAATTGAAATTCATGACCGTTTTAGCTAATACTTTGTTGTGTATAATTGAGGTTGCACTTACTTTAAACATTAAAAGGTATTGTCCTGTTCACAGAAAATATTGAGGTCACTCCAGGATGATTTCCCAAGCCCCACGAGGAGACTGGCAGGTGCCTCTCACGCCTCCCACTGATTATGCTCTAGTGAGGAAGGGTGTTATGAGCTGCAAGAACCTGTCACAGAATCACTCTGCTCGTGAAAATGTATAGCACAGTTCAGCCCCTCACATCAGTACCCTCGCACAAGTATTGATATTTTACAACAAATTAATATGTATTACGTGCTATATTTCTTTAAATAAAGTGACTTCAAACTATTAAATAAAAGGCCTGTGTCCTAGGCCATAATCTGTCATGCAATTCAATACCGTATCGGCACATCAGTCGCTATGTTAGCATAAGGCAAAGCCTGTCCTGGATATAACATTGGTAAATATGCAATAAAATACATTTCACACACATTATTATACTGTGACAAAATCAGAATTTTTCGAATGCTACTCATATTTGACCTAAATATACTTATCTTTCATTAAAATAATGTACTGAAAGTTCTTCAATTGAAACATTTAATTCATCATCTGACGCTGTGATAGACATGTGCTTATGCCAAAACAACGGAGCCTTTTAAAGGTTATCTTATTTAACATTTGTGACTAAGAGTTTTTCAAAATAATTAATTTCTGTTGATGTTTCCCAAACAATAAAAACATTAATCAAGCTTTCATGCATGTTAAGAACAAATGTGTGTTGGTTTTTAAGGAGTTTTAGGCTCCGTCCCCCTAAGCACTCAGACACAGGGTCCACTAAGTCAAAAGGAGAAAGCTAGGGATTCTGTGTTAGAAGACCAAGGTCCAGATTGCCTTAATGTTTGTGCGGGCCCTCTCACGCTGCAAAGGGGTGTTATGTGATGCAAACTGGTGCGACCAACCCACCTCTGCAAAATGATTTTTGTGTTATAAGTTAACTGAAGAGCTGTGTTAAAACAGCATTGTGTGGTATAACTTAAACCTGCTCATAATCAATGTACAGTGGTTGTAACAGGACGGCAACAGCAAAAACTCTACTAGGATTCCTGACAAAGCTAGACTAACTAAAGTGACACAAACCAGTGTGGCCAGGTCTTGAGCCTTGAGTGGAATCCTAGCGCCAAATTAAAAAAATGTGCAATTGCCTGACATTTCCATATGTAATATGCTAAAGTCTTTGGATTTATATATATGATGTGATGTACTTCTGAGCGGTTATCTGCACATGCCCATTTGTACTGGAGGGTGTGCCATGAGTACTAAACTTGGTGGACTCACGTTTGTGCGGTTCCGGAGCGCCAGTAAACTCAATGACATCATACAGCCCCCCCCGTGACAGTCCTAGGCCATCTGCGATGAAGAGGGGGACGCTGACACAGTTGGGTAGGGCAGGGAAACTCTTCAACGCTCTGGTGTTGCCTGCGGAGCACAGAGGGTCTGCGGCACTTGTGCCGCGAAGATGGAAGGCTGTTGCTGTTGGTGTACCTAGAGGTGCTGCAGGCAATGGACGGTGCCGAAGCTTCTATTGATTCCTCCCTCCAGGCAGCGGTGAGTGGAGACATCCGGGATGCTGCCAGGGTGTAAGGAGGGGGTCTGAGCAGCGTGGGAATGAGAGGTCCAGCAGCACATGAAGAGTGGCTGGGGTTGTGGGCTGCTTCGTCCTGTGGCATGCAAGATCTGTGGTCTGTGTGGGGGCTTCCACCTCCCAGAGTGACGGAGGTTGAGGAGCGTGAGCCACTCGAAGCCCCCTCCTCTAACACATTACCAGCAGGACGGTGACCAGGTCAGGTGATTGTGGGGCCATAACTAACAATCTGCAAGAAAGACCAACGGTGTCGTCCCGCCTTGCTTCGGAGGACGTTCAGGTGGAGGTCACAGGCCCTATGCCCTTGGAGAGAGTGCTTCTGCATTTGCCTTGGAGGTTGGTGCCTACCTAGGCTCTTCCCCCTAGAGACAGTCTCACTTTTCCATCTGTGAATGGAAGCCACAGCTGGAACCCCTTGACACAACAGTGCGGAGATGGTGTGTGCCAAATCTGGGAAGCCCTCTCGGGGCACTCAGAGCGCTAAGCACCTGCATATGGACACAGCGCAAGTCTCTGTGATAGTCGGAGTAATGTTGCAGGATCCCCTGTCCACCATACTGGATGCCATCCTCAGTGCCACTTCCAAGACCAGGCCGGATCAAGGAGGAAGAGTTAATACTGTGGTGCTGGAGCTAGGACTCCTCCGAGAAGATCAAAGGAAACTGTCGGACAGGGTGAAAAACACGGAGGTGACTGTGCAGGAGATGCAACTGCTGGCACAGGCATACGCCCGCCAGATTGGAGCCCTCACCGAAAGGGTCCAGTGCTTGAGGACAAACTGAATGACTAGGGCCGCTTTCGGAACAACATCAGACTGATTGGATTCCTGGAGGGAGTAGAAGGGGTCGACCCCACAGGGTTTGTGGAATCCTGGCTTGCTGCATGTGTTGCTCCAGAGGGACTGTCCCCATACGTTGTAGTCTTACATGCACACAGGGTCCAGGTGAGTTGCTCACCACTGGGTGCCCCTTCAAACCAATGGTGGCCAGGCTACTGAACTTTAAGGACAGAGACACAGTGGTGCAGGATGCTAGACAATGGGGGTGCATCGTCTTTGAAAATGCTACCATCCTACTGTTCCCAGATTACACCCTATCAGTTCAGCACAAGAGACCATCATTACTTGGTGTAAAGCATAAGCAGAGGAAGACTGCTCTCAAATATTCTCCTGTTGCTATCAAAGCTGAAAGTGTTGGTAAATGGAAAATACTTCTTTTTCACAGAGTCCAGTAATGCATGGGATTCGGTTAAGCAGTGATGATAAGCCACACCAGGGGAGAGTGACATCACCATGCGGAGATCCTCTTGCTATCTCCCCGACTGCGGTGCCTGTGGCACAAAGTAAAGACCCCTCGGGGTGCATTCAGATCTCCAGCGCTCCCACAGTAGTTCAGTTGCAACCCGAGTGAACATTGGCGCTAGCAGCGAGCTTCAGAGATCAAGACTCTGCTGGGCCCCCTGAGAGTTCAGGAGACACCTCCTCTAAAGGTGAATTGGTGCTCACACATCACAGGTTGTTTTCCTTATCGCTCCCGGTAGTCATGCCTCAAACAGCAAATTACTTGATATAGTTGTTGCCACTATGGCGGCTCCACTATTGTTCTCCTCCCTTTCTGGTTATCTCCTTTCCCCATCCGCAGACTGGACGGAAGAGGACGACAAGACAGTTCTCCACAGTAGCAGGACCACTGTCTGAATGTAGCCTGCTTGAGAGCTGAGAGCATAGGACAGGCTGCTGAGATAATATCTCCCCCCCCCACCTTGGGACTTTGGTGTCTCTTTAGGAGTCATTGCATTTGGGTCACACATCAAACTGAATTTGTTGACGGGGTAGGCAGATGTTGCTCTGCCGCTCTTCGGTTGGGGGTTGGGAAAGTTGGTTAAATGTATGTTATAATTGAGCCTTTTCTTGTTAACATACGGTTGAGATCTGCCCACCTAGTCTCTGGAAACTGGTAGTTGGAAACTTGTGCTTTTGGCTGGCATCCCTCTGCCCTGATACACTATTGGTAAAGTTACGTTTTTGACATGTAATGTTCGAGGCATGGGCACTGCCAGGAGGCATCACAATATACACCGATATGTTAGGCGGCGAGGGCCCTCTAAGCTTTCCTATAAGAAATGCATGTCGCTCACTGGGAAGATCAAAAGCTCCAGAGGCGTTGCAGGGGCAAATGTATTGGTATGACTTACTCTGGTTTTGCCCCTGCGGTGTTGATCAGGGTATGTCCTTCAGCACCCTTCAATAGCACAGGGTCAGTGGACCTGAAAGGACCGAAGGTATTTCCGGTGAGAGGGATTAATTGGCGGGAGGTACTATTGGGTAGTGTGTAGGTGCCTAACACTGCACAACCACAATTCTTAGCGTGCATTTCATCCTTGCTGACAAAGTGGTCACACCTGCCGCGGATTATTAGGGCTGACTTTAAATGCAGGGTGAACCCTGACCTTAATGGGCCCAATCCTCCCCTCTCTGCCTCCCCGCGTGCTGCAACATATTTCTCATAATGGATCTCTCATTGGTCACTAGTGGATGGTTGGAAGTTACTGAGCTCAACCACTCGGGATTACTCCTTTTAATCCCTGCCCCATGACCTCCATGTTCAGCTGAACCACATATTTTGCCACCCTGCCATACAGCTCAAAGTCGCAGGGGCTGAGTACTTGATCATGGCACTATCAGATTATACTCCACTACTACTTCATGCCACCTGGGGGGACCCCGCTGCGCTGATACCTACTTGGTGCCTGCTGCAGCCCACTGGGCGCGAAGACCCAGTGTTCCTCGAAACAGAAATTGAGTCCCTAGCCAATTGCATAGCTGACAACAGCGACACAGCCACTATTCGATTAGTGGAGGCCATGAAAACTGTGGTCACTGTATACATGCAGTCATAGGAGCATGTGGTGCCCTTAGTAGGGGACTCGCACAAGAGGAGGCATTTTTGGGTAGTCTTGTGAGGGCAGTGATGCAAGACGGCATGGCGCAAGCTGCCTTGACTGCTGTGCGTCATCACCACACACAATTAATAGTGTAGCTGAGCTGCTTTGTTTACAAGACGTTCCAAACTAAGATGCATGCAGCGATACATGGTGCATTTTCCAACCATTAACTGATCTTATATGTCCCTGCACCTGATTGGTTTGGGTTCAGCATGCACGACTTCTTACTCACAGCTGAATTGCCACGCATTCCTGTTAAGCACAGGGAAGCCTTAGACAGCCCAATAACTGACCAAGAGATATGAGGCACTATCCAATACCCTGGGCCCAGATGGCCTACCAATTGAATTTTACAAAACTGACGCACCCTACTTGCTCTCTGACCGCTTTGGGAAAGGATTAGAAACGTCAGTGGAGCGTGGCACACTTAGAAAGACGTTCGTCGAACCAGAACACAGGAGGGGTAGAAGACTTTACCAATAGAGCGGATGATTCGGAGAGCTTGAACAAGTTGAGATAATTGTTTGTTGTGGGTTGAACTCGCAGAGGCGGTTCCGTTTGAAGATTGTCGACCAGCAGCATCAGTTGATGCATATTCACTTCCCCTGACGAAGGGATTCATTCCCGAAATGCATTGGGATTGGAAAAGATGAAGTCCTAATCAACAATATTTTTTTATAAAAAATTGATGTTTGGTTTAGACAGGTAATTTTATGTTTAGCTTAGGGCATCGAAAAAATTGTTGATGTCTGTTCTAATATTATGAGCAATAAGTGTTTATACACACAAAAGTTGAACTGGTGAAAAAATACACTGAGTGAATTAAAAGAGATAACAGATAATACAGGTACTTGTTGGTTTAATTTGGGCAGACGGAGTTCTGCCAATAGCTGTGCGGGTAGGGTCAGGCGACGGTGGTCACCTGATTGTTTTGTTCTATTGTTGAATACGGAGGGTAGCATCCTCCTTACCTCCCAGCACGCCCTTAGAAAGAAATGATGTAACAGGGTATCAGTTTAAAATTAAGTTTAAGTTGGTGTGCACTGCACAACCCCTTCATTTTAATTACTATGATAATTGTACACAACAGGTCAAAGGAGCAACGAGGAAATGGATAAAAATATTAAAAGTCAGAGGATTGTGTTTTCAGTTTAGAGTCACCTCTGTTTAATCTGTTCTTTCTAGCAAACAATGGTACTGGAAGCCTGTCTCTGCTCCTGGGTGGGATTTGAGGGCTCAGAGAACGTGATCACTGATGGCCGTCAATGCCAGTCTCATGGTTAGAAGCAGAGGGAAATTCAAGCCTCTTTACAGAGGCTCAGGCTGTCTGAAATCTTCCTCATATGATTGTCCTGCAGTGCTCCAGCAGAGATTTTTGGCTTAGACCTAGCCTAGTGAAGTTGGCAGGACAGTGGAATGCACTTTCAGCAGCATAGTCTATGCAGTCCAAACGTTGTTCAGTGAGTTGCAGGGCAACTCTATTAATGTTTCCAAAGTTAGGCAGTGGGCTGATGATCACTGCCAAGTGTCAAAGACATCATTTGCTGTTTGACTATCAGTTAGTCTGGCTATGTCAGCTTTCCTCCATAGAGGAGTCTGGTAAGGCAGGAGTGTCTACCTATATTGAATGGTTCAGAAGAACCCTAAAAGATCTCCACTGACAGCAAACGATGTGGAATATGTGGATTATCTCCCGACAGACTCCCGAAAATAAAGAGCAGGAAGAACTGGATCCTTTTAACAGCACTTATCTTTCATTGTGCAGATGCAATTCTTACACCAAAGCGAATGCTTGTGAACAGTAATGGGCAAACCTAACTACAAATGTACAGGTAATGTGACTCCCTATACCGTAATTAACTTACGCTGATGTTCCCGAACAATTGCACCATTTAAAACTGCACATCATATTTTCAATCATTACATTTATTAAACAAATAAACAGGAAGGCGTTCCTGGTTGGTCTTCTCCAAATGATGTGCAGGTAAATGACAAGTAACTTTCCAACGGTGCCTCCAGGCACCACAAAAACAATAGGTCATGTGCCACCAGGCAGGGCTTGGTCACTGGTTATCAAGTGGGACTACCTACTTTCCTCTAAGGTTGAAGAGACCCATTGAGGTCCTGGATGATGGCTCACAGAAAGCATGAGTCCGGGGAGCACCAGTCTGTTGTTCATAGGTCCTGTTGTGACTTGATTGTCACCTCTCCTTTCTTTTGTGCACTTCTTCCCTACTGCTCAGCCAGGATGAGTGTTGAAATGTGTGGTGATGTCATGGAATGGTTGGGTGCCTGGTGAAGTGCTGAGTGTCAGTTGGTGTGTGCAGGCTGAGCTGCAGGGAGGCTGCTCCTGGTGGGTTACCTTACATCTTACTTACCATCTTATCTACCAACTTCATCTTCTGTAACTGGAACAATAAATCTCCTTGTTGTGATTTACCTCTTGGCTACATTTGGACCTCTTTTACCTACAACAGGTCTCTATGGTTTAGAGACCAGGCAAACGACGTTCAAAAAGAAAAATAGTGGGAGGGCCTCAGAAACAATGGCAGAAATGGTAGAATGGTACAGCTGCATTGTATCGGGCACCCTTCACCCATACCGGAGCAAAATACAAAGCAACATCCCTGATCAATAATCTATCAATTACAAGACACCTCTAAAAGAAACAATCTTACTTTCTTTAGGAATTATATTGAAAACATTACCCTTCTCGAATATGACCACCTATACTAAAGCGTCGTTAGTTTCAGATGTCTTACAATCAGCCCAAGTTATAAAGGCCTATCCCTTCCGGATTCTATAATTTTCCTCTACTATTAAGAATAGCTCGTTCTTAATGTGAGAACCTTTTTTAACACAAAGAGAGGATTTTATAATGATAAGTCACATTTGGTATGATTTAATTCCTTGTTGTTATAAATGGGCTAGGATACCCTTTTCGCTATCTCTGAATCATGGATTGTGGGAGCAGTCTTTCTATTTCGGAACAGTGACAGTTCCCTGGAGAGCTGCAGAGGCAGCTTGGACATTAGATGTAACGAACACTTTCTGCTTTGGGAAGGATTTTCTCCTCATTGGGGAAGCTACGCAGTATAAAATGAGTTTGGATTATACGTTGTACACCATTTTTTTCAGTCTGCTTATTAGTCACAAGCGTTGCCATGTAACTAATTTACCCTTTCTAAATATCACAATATTTACTAAACTCAGCCCTTAAATTTGAAGCTAGAGTGGTCCACCACTTCACCTGCCATCTGTTAACACCCCACCACCCACCTTCCATTCCACAATATCCAAACCATGTGTCTCCGAAGATGCTGCCTGACAGCTGTCTAAGTATCCATAATGGACCAGAATCTTCTCCTGTAAAATACTTCTTCCATTTAAAAAAGCATAAATATGACAGAAAACTCGATCCTTTGCAGTTATACCCGACCCCTTAGTTGCAGACCTCTCATGTGCCATCAGAATGGGGAAGCACTTTATTAATCACCTACCTATAAGTCAGCTCTGAAGACATATTCTGGTGTGTGAAAACATTCTTGGGTCAGTTCATGATTACACTAAGCTGTTATATCCCTCGATGGCTGAGACTGCTCACGATAGTCAAACACCAAGGACGTTTCATAGTAAGCCTGTATGAAAGTGGCGCATTACTTGAAGGGCATTGAAAGAGCATTCAGTGGTACCCTATACCGCTTCCATTTTGCAAATGTGATTCGGTGTGGTTTGCAAAGTGTAGATGGTGAGTTAACATGGTACCTTTTGTGATCCTGGAATCTAAGATCTATAAGTTTGCCGTTTTTGCAACCACTAAACCCTTTCACACATTGGACCTTGGTTTTAAAGATAGATTTACATTTGCAGGAGAATAGCTCCACCCAGATTCCTCACCTGTATTTAAATAAAGCTTATTACACATCAGAGATAGTTTTTGTCTGTGGCCACTTATGTGGTGTAACCATTTTCAGATAGCACTGAATCACAATTTAAGGCGGTAGCCAGGAGTTCCTATTTGGTGTACACACCATAGATAGGTATTCTTGAACAGTGTCAGTAGAGCGTCTGCATGCTATTGCATACCAAGTGCTAGAAGCAGTGGTATTTTTCAAATGTGTACCACAGCATGACCCCCACCCCCTCCAACTTGCTGGATTATCTCAAAATATTCTACACTTAGACCTCAAAGAACGAGATCCACTTGTTTGGCCACAAGGTGATAAACCCATGCAATGAAAACAACTAAGTAAATACATTTTTGCTGTTTGGCTATTACACAGCAGAGGATATGGTTATGGTTAGAACAGCAACAAACCTTGTGTGATGTATCATTTTTAATGGAGATGGTAAAGTTTGTTTTTCAGAAGACCCCAATAAAATGGACAACTTTCGGGTCCACTCAGGTATCTAGATCACCCCCCAGTCATCTGTTTGTGATATATTTGACCCTCAATTAAATTCACATTAGATAAGAAAACGTAGTTGTGTTCTATTTTGCCTATCGTACCCTCAAAACAAGTTGTCATAACCGTGCAAGCTTTCATACTCTCTCATCTCAACTACCTCAAATCGCTCCACATGGGGATTCATCAGACTGACCCGTAATCTCTGCATGTTATAAAAAGCTCAGTTTCAAGGCTAATAAATGGTATTAGATACAGGGATAAATGTTTCTCCAGTTATGTAACTGCATTTTTTTATGTAGCGCGTGTTTGTCAATTACTTGACCTCCTAGCTCTTTGATCAGGTCTGCAGTTGAGGGTTTGCTCAGTTGATGGGGGCAGTGTGTTGACACGTCTAAGTAGAGATCCCGGCTTAATGCGTGTGTTGTAAAGTAAAAATGGGTTATCCACAAAAATGTGTTCCATGCATGACAAACTGTGTGACATCATGTGGGGTTTGTAAATATTATTATTAACTATGCGGATTGCCTTGCAGGAGGGGTACACCTCTTCTTAAATCTGAGTAAGATTTGGAGGTGTAGTCTGTGACATGGGACTTTTTCAGACCCTGTAGTACACAGGTTTTATGGGTTTTAATCCACTGAGCTTTAACGACAATCCTGCTCACTCCCCGAGTGTCTTCCTATATGTTCAAACATGATGGCACCTGACAGGGTCAAACACCGAGTGGGTAGTCAAACACTAAAGGGGTAGGGAAGGGGACTAGAGGGACAGAGAGAGAGAGCGAGAGAGACAAGCGGCACACCCAACACTAACTTTAATATGGCTCTCTCTGGTGTTATGTCTCTTCTCACAGTGCAGATATTCAAGTAGACTTTAAAGTGGTAGTGCGACTTGCTAGTTGAAAACGGTACTTTAGGCTGGGGTATTCAAATGTGCCCTGGAAGAGTGGGCGGGCCTTTTGACTCCCCTATATAACAACGTGTTTATGACATGTCAGCTACCAGACTCATGGTTAGGTTCGACTCTATGCCCCATATTCAAGAAAGGAGACTCCACGCTACCGGCTAATTACCGACTCATTGCCCTACTAGATCTTGAGGCAAAGGCATATGCCCGGTGTCTTCTTAGGTTGCTTGAAAAATGGGTTGCAGAAAATAACATAATACCATACTACCAAACTGGGTTTCGGGCATTGGCCTCCACAATAGACAACATCACTACTCTATCCATCCTGAGTCAACAAGCAGCTCAAAAAACCCATCTTCCACTTTACTGCTGTTTTATAGACTACAGCGCGGCTTTCGATAAAGTGTCTCGGCATATCTTATGGAGGAAACTGAATAAGTGGGGGATTCCGCAGAGCCTTCTAGGAGCACTCATCTCCCAGCACAAGAACACATGGGTGCAAATTAAAACCGGCCCAAAGACAGTCTCTTCAAGAATTGCGGTCGAAGACGGGCTAAAGCAAGGCTGCGTTCTTTCCCCACTCTTGTTCAATCTTTATACAACCGATCTCGGAACATTCCTGCAGAATAGCAATCTTCTCCCGCCAAAACTGGGCCCTGCTAAAAAGTCTCTGCACATATTACAATATGCGGATGACATTGTAATAATGGACCAAGCAAAATCAGGTCCCCAGCGAGCTTTAAGTATGCTCCATACATATAACACCGCTAATGCTCTGACAATCAACCAGGCAAAGACCAAGGTACTGATATTTGGCAGATGTAAGAATAAGAAAAGTTTAAGGTGGAACATTGGGCATGCCAGGATCAATACAACTGTAAAATACAATTTTCTGGGAGTCTGGTTTTACGAGACGTCTAGACCTGCAGCTCACCTAGCCGCCTTGCAAAAGAGAGCAGTTCCTGAGCAGTCCCTCTGCAGAAGCCATTCTGAAGGTGATCAAAGCTACTCTTCTTCCTGCCTTAACCTACGGGCATCAGGCCTTTCCCGGCGCATGCTCTGCTAGTCTTGATCTCGCCCAAATCTCCACCTATAAAAAAATCTTCCACCTTCCAAGTTTCATTCAGCGGGCAAGACTACGTTTGGAGCTGGGCCTACAAAGACAATCAATCTATTGCGAGGCCGATACCCTGAAATATTTTATAAGGACACTAAAAGCTGCCGACAATACCTTAAAATCCCAGCTAAAAGAAACATTTTCCAGTCCTGGTAACACTTGGAACACTCAGATTGCAAAGGCCATAAGAGTGCTAGAGATTGACAACGCATCTCTTTTTTCAGACACTATTCCCTACTCAGCCTGGAAAAATGCCATCAATAGGCAGGTCAAATTAATTTCCCATCGTATGGACCTGCACTCTGTAAAAACATCTACCATTTTTCTCCCCTTGAACTCTTCGTATCTTCCCGGGAAACCGCAAGCTTATTTCCAGGAAAATTTAAACGCAGTGGCACGGAAGAATATAATGTTTATGCGACTTCTAGGCCTGCGTTCGACGGCCTTTAACAGATGGGCTCCAACAACTGAGGGGGGCCTGTAGATTGTGCAAATACCACTCTGAATCATGTTTGCATCTCCTGTGCTGTTGCCCGGCCCTAGCTGCCCCTAGAAGGTCTCTCCTAAAACCCTTGTATTTAAGATGGGGCATTAGGACATGCTGGGAGGCTTCGGCCCTTTGTTTTGCGTCTACTGACACTCAAGTGCTTGCAAGGTCTGGAAAATTTGTGAGACTCTTGGACAATCTTTTTTCACCTTCTTCGGCACCCGCTCTCCTACCCCCTCCCCCTCAAAAACTCATTACAGACTATTTTTCCCCCGTGGTTTAGCACCTTTTTGTTTTAATCATTTTTTATTTTGGTCTAGCTCAGCAAAATGTCTACATCGGCAACTATAAGACTGTTTTCTCTATAAGCATAATGGACACTAAGCCTGGAGAGCTGTTTCTCAGCTCTGTCTTTTTAATACGACAAATGTGTTAATGCTGATTTTTATAAATGTGCTAATGCTGACTTTTATAGCAATGGTTTTAAGTAACTGTGCTAAATTAATAAAAAACTTCAAACTTCAAGGTACTTTAGTGGTAGTCAGGAATACATAATATTCCAAACAAACATACAGTAAGCATGTACACTCAGCGGCTTACGAAGGGTGGTCCATAGTGAATTCAAGCCAGGAGAAAGTGAAGTCAGTAAGCCTCAAACTTAGGCAAAGAATAAGGATATGTCTGAGTAGAAAAAGGGAGCTAGGTCAGTGTAAACAGGCAAAAACATGAATGCAACTGAGGAAGTTAAAGGGAGAATATAATAAAGGGGAAGCAAGAGGTCAGGGGGACCACCCTGAGGGATACCTGGGGCCAACGCACAGCCACATACTTGGAATCCGGGGATGGGTGACGGGTGTATCAGGCAGGTTGACTCCACACATTGCCTAGTAACTGTCAAATTCGAGCTACTTTCCTGAACATAACATTTTCCACGGACGAAGTTATACTGACGATGATTTTAACTGTCATTTCATATTATAGTGTTAAAGTGTGAATAAAATGTTTTTAAGGAAAAAAGAAAATAAAGATGAGGGATAGAAATGAAGAAGCTGGGACAATGAATACTAGGCCCGGCAGCTTCCTAGTGCTTTCTTGAAGGTTAAATGCTGCAGCTGCCTGTCCTTGCCCAGAAGTCCCTCCCTTGACCTTGGGCCCTAACTATTTACAGAACCCCAACCACCATAGGCCAGTATGCCACAGCCTAAACTTCCATGACACACCCAACATAGGAGTCTTTGCAAGATTTTAAGTTCCAAGATTATAACTTTGCAGGTAGCACTGCAATTAATAGAAAGCATATCTTGTGATGTGCTGTACATGTACATGTTCATGCTGTATAAAGTAGTAATACGCAGTTAGTTGGTGACACAGAATGTCTTATGCACTCAGTTATCAGGTTGTCGCTTCTGTTGGACATACTACCAAGGATAACATGTCCACCTTCTGTTAGAGGACTCAATTACTTCCTATCTGTTCTTTCAACTAGATGAGTGCATAAGAAGATTTCAATGCACCACGCTAAGGCGATAGACCCTCTTTTGGACTTCTAACCTGAAGAAATAGCTTGTAATTAAAAGGTGGATGAGATTATGCAGTGCTATTTCTTTTTTAGAGTTATACATGATATGTTTTACTTACCTTTTTTCTAATATCATGTGTTTTATTGGTTGTTGGAACACCCAGTACCCCATACAATACTGCCACTTCTTTTTGTTTTGTTTGTTTTATGGTTTTCCTGCATTCTGGACACCCCAACCTCTCCTGTAAAATCAGTAAACAATTTGGGGTTTATATTAGGTGCAAATTATTGCTTGAACCCCAGATTGCTAAAGTTAGTTCCAATTGGTTTTGGTATCTGAAACTCCTAAAAAAGATTCTTCCTTTTATCCCTTCACTGCTTCACAAGCAAGTGGTCACATCTTGAATACTATCTCAGCTGGATTACAGCAATGCTTGTTATATAGTTCTTCCATAGGGAGCAGCACATCTTATTATTAAACTCTCAGGAAAAAGTCACATTGCTCCCATTCTCTTTCACCTACATTGGTTTTTAGTAGGTCAGAGAATCTAATTTAAAATGTAAGATATATAGCCCTACCAGTACTTTACGCTCAAGTGGCAAATTCTTCCTTGAGACTTCGAAAATACACCTGGTGTCATATGGAGATAGAGCCTTTTCTTACTCTTCTTTCATGGAGTAGAATTATCTCCCCATTTGTCTCTGGTCCCAAACTTCGTTTAACAAGTTTAAAAGAGACCTGAAGACGTTGTTTATTTATTTTTAATTGCCTATAACCCCTGTCACTAGTATCCCAAGTGTTATGCTTTTTTTAATTTGTTCAGTGCGATGAAGCTTCAGTGATCTAGCGCTTTAAAAAGGATTTTAACATAACATGAGAATTAGCAGATAACTTTGCAATCTTCTAATATCTGATATAAATACCTACTGAGTATGCTCTGAATACATGCATCTGTAAAATAAAGCATGTACTAGTAAGTAGTAACGATTGTAAAGATAATGCTGCCCTTGAAAATCCCCATACCATGGGGCACGGTAATTTCTGGGTGCCTATAGCCAAGCTGTTACAACGTCAGGGACAAGGAATGGGGAATAATCTCTGAAAAGTGTTATTGATTACAAATTTCTGGAGACCTTTTCCCACATTCTAGGTGGGCATTTTTTCATGGCTATACCTTACCATTCTTCATAACTGAAATAAAATATGCCACACTAGAAGAGGGAAACCAGCTGCTACATATTATTCTACATTCTCTGTACCCAAGCATGGAAAGAACCTTAACGTGAACAGTAGATATCACATACAAAAATCTGAAGGGTCGAATATAATCGAAAGATATCCTTACTTAAGGACCTCACAATGAACATGCAACATCAACAAAGCAAACTTTGACTCAATTTTCTTTTCACCTCCTAAAAATCATCAAGTATCGATTTCTTTCAGGCAACCCCTACTACACATGGTGGGTCACAGATCTATCTCCAGCTTTTCACAAAGTGTGAAACACAGTCACTATCTTACTTATCAGTGCGTCCAATACATAGAAGTGCAGGGCTACAAATACAACTGATCTAAATCCTATCAATACTGCTTGCCGCACAGGAAAAAGCAGACTCAGGGCCAAGCAACAACTCCCACTAACCAATAGGGAACAACAATGAACCTGCAACACAAGAACAGGCACTACATCCCTGATAGTACCTTTGGTCTGAAAGCTGAAGTGGCCCAAATACAAGTTTCTGGGGCTGTACACACACTGATAGATACACAATGAAGCAGAAAATGCAATTTAAAACAAGGCCTTCGTTCTTAAATTCCAGAATATACCAGGCACAGATCCCCCTCTTAACTGACATTAACAAAAGAGCAGGAACATAAATCCCCTACAGCTATTAAGATTGGCCTCTCTAGTATCCATTAAACCAAACAAAATTCTATCTAAGATCCACGACACATTCAAAGAAGAAAAGTGTTGCCAATTAGGATTACAGACACATATTTCCCCCTAATTCACCTGCTATATTTAAGGCTCCCTTAGGGCTACAATCTCATCCAGAGACAAAGCTTGATGATTTAAATAGGATTCTGCTGGAAGACCGCTGTAGGATAAAACATAACACTTTGCAAAGCCTACTCGTCTAACCTTCTTAATGTACAAGCAAACTAAGAAGCGGCAGTTGTCACTTTAACACACCAGAGCCTCAATTTTAAATCCAATTGGAGCATTTAACTCTAACAAACTAGCTAATAATGAGGAGGAGGAGGCAGTATGTTTTTCTGGAAAAGGAATCCAAGTAGACCTTGTGGAGAGATGCAAATCACTACACCAACAAATGCTAATTTCACTACTTTTCTCAAATTCACGCTTCTAGAACACAGTGCAGGAAAATGTGCCATTGTTCAACACTAAATAACTTAACTTCTACGTCTCAGAAATACAGGAAACTTTGCAAACACATCAAAGGTTAATATAAAAATGAGTTTTTAAATTCAGTCATATATTAGCACATATTAAGGTGTACAGGTGTAAAGGCACGTTCATAATAAAGTAGCTGTTATTAGGTACGAAATATGCAATTTTACTTTATCAGCTGTTACAGTTATTGTTCTAGGGCTTGTTCACGCTGTGCTCATCTATCTTAAACTCTTTCAAACTGTCCCATATCCAAAATAACAAGGATTTGTCTCCACCTTCATGAATGAGATCATCACTTCTACTATGTCGACACAAAAGATCGCCCGCTGGGTCACCTCAGCATATAGGTAGATGAGACTAGGCATTACATTTTCTGTTGAGGTAACCAACAGCCTGTAAATCCTAGTATTTATCTAAGGTGGCATACCCATTGGAGACACACTCTAGACCTTTGATTTACTTTTGGTATTAAACAGATATGAGAATCTAGCCATTAACCTGGTGGAAAAGTTTCCTAATCAACTCAATTATTTACACCACTTGCCAAAAACAACGTTGTGGTTCCTGTAGAAGTCCAGGAAGAACATTCTGAAAAATAACCTCTTAAAACAATTGTGAGAAGCTTTGGATAATTGCTGGGAATGATGCGACCAAGGTCAGACAGAGGAAAATATAAACCTGCAAATGTAGCTCTGCTCCTGCTGAGGAACTCGATTTCCTCAACCTTTGTAGTCAACAAACTCTTCAATCCATAATTAATAATCAGTCATTATGACTCTTCACACTGAACAGAAAGTGAAGCATAAGAACTCTGCCACGGGGTGGATCTGAAAACAATAGATACATCCAAAAGAAGAGATAGCGAGGCAGACACAGCAATCCCTCAGTGTTAACTGCTTTAGAGTGCCTTTAACCCTCACCTCAACAGTTCTAATTGTATTTGTGGTTCTCTGTCTCTGTGCCTTCTCTGACTTGTTGCAATGTGCGATCACGGCTAAACAGTAATGGATGGGATTTCCTGCCCGCAGTAGACAAATGAGTTAGTAGGAGTTTAAAGCAGACTTGATAATCCTCTGGTACACAAGTGGATGAATTAGAAAACATCAATATTACAGTAGTAAGTGACTTCATAACAGTAAGTCTTGACTTGCTCTCTGTCTATTACTGCCTTTCCTAGGCAGGGCACATATCAGCATTTCTAAGCGTGTACTTCTCTTATGTCAGCTCTGGGGCCATATTATGAGCAGTTCAAGTCGGATCCATTTTGCGTTTCATATGTGTTTCTGATTGTCTGCTTTGCTGCCTGCTTGCTTTCTCTGCAGAACAGAACTAAATGTCAACATCGGCAGTTCCTTGCCATGAAACACTTGGTAACTAAGGAACTAGGGAGCATGTTTATGAGCCTCTTTGCATCGCTCTTGCACCACGCCGTGTGGCCCTGCGTGACTTCATAAATCTCTAGTAGTGTAACAAAGCGCAAATCCGTGTTTTGCATTACTCTGCACCAGGGAGGCGTTCCATGAGTGGTGTCTGGGTGTTCCGATGCAACACCCATGGCTTTTGATGGATTCTCAGATTTACAAGAACTTGTAACCTTGGAAATGCGCCAATCAGACTGACCTCCCAAGGAGAGGCGTAATGAGGAGAAATATGTTTATTTCTCCTTGTTTCATTCTCTTTCTATTTGTTCTGCAGCACACATTGAAAGAGGGAAAAGCCTCTCAAGATTGTTTTTGTGCAGGAAGATGCTCATTCTGTCACAAAAACAATCCTGCAGCATGCAGCGCAGGCACCCTTGCACCATGGTGCAAGGGTGCCTGCATTGGTGCTAGGCAGCCCATTGTGCACCATCTGTGGAACTCCCTTCCGCTTAATCTCAGACTGATTGAATCAGAATTCCAATTTAGGTCCAAATTGAAATCATATCTGTTCTCCAGCTACTAATTCTTGGGTCACTACCGTTGCTGTCCACAGCGCCGGGACACACCCGGCGGGGGTAGCCGTGCGCTTAACAAATTCTATAAATAAATAATAATAATCTCAGAGGGAAAAGTCAGGAATGTGCCTTATGCATAAATTGCTGCGCACTCCTGCCCCTATCCCAGTGACACAGCACAGGACAGTGACTTGCTGTGCTTTGCCAAATTTTCATAAAATGGCCCCAGGAGTATAGGATTTTCAGGGTTTTCAATGTGTATAGTGGGATCCGAACACGAGTCTAAGCCATTTTCAGAGTCTCTAAATGTCCCTCATTCCTGGATGCCTCCCAAACCTCTCTTCATCCAGTGGAAGGTACACCTAGGGCACTGTTAGCTTGGGTAAGAACAACTACAGGTGAGGGTAGGGATTCAAGAATGTGCCTGGAAACACTGAGACAAAGAGAGTGCCTAGCATAATCATAAATAAAATGGGTTTGAAAATATCCAAATAGTGTGGTGGAATACCTCCTTCGAGGAACATTTGAGCTGAATTGTACTCACCAGTGAGCCTCACCAATGTCATGGTCTGTTGGGATGATCAAAGTTTGCCATTTCCCAATCACATCTTTCCAGTTCACATTCCTGACCCATATTGACAAGCCAACTCCATACAGCAAACATCAAACAAATGCCAAATTTCTCTGTGCTCTACTTTCTGCAAGGGCCTGTGCGCAGCTTCGTAAAATAGGCAATTACTAAATGAGGAAGGAACTATTTGGCATCCTGTTGTCACATTTCTGCCCTTACACTCAGAAGAGTGATCTTACAAGGGAACGTCAGACTTCAGCTTGTGTTCTGCTCCTACTAGAGGCCCATAACATCCTATGTGGTCTACAGCTTCAGATGCAAGGTACCATTATTTTTAGTATCAGAAAAAGAACTTCTTAAAGCTCTTGCAAAAAAAGTATTTACAACACACTCACACAAACAAAGGTTGCTGCAAAAGCGCCACTTGTTCAACATACACATGCTTGCTGTAGGATAGGTGATCTTGGAACATGGTTTCCAGATATACGACAAGAAAATATAAATCTGACTAAAAACGTGAGGCAGATTTCAATATGTAGAAGCTCTTCCTATGCAGGGATGAGACCAAACAAGGGCACCAGTCACAAGGATTTTTTTACAACACGAAATAGCCAGAGTTCTGATACCCATGCGTACAGTAAGTGTACATTCCTGGAGCTTACAGATAAAATTGGGAAGACAGTTATGTTCTTGAACTAGCGGTGAGTGGTGCACCACAAAAACCCTGGCTTGTCACAGGTATTACTTATTAGAGTTTTAAAAAATATAACGCTCTTGGCCACTAAGAAAACCAAAAATCTCCTGTCACCAGTTTGATACAAAACTTCTCTAACATTGTGATATGACTGGACCACGGTTCGCTATGATTCAGCTGCACACCATTTTTTGTGACAGTGCTGGTTTGTTAGCCTTGGAAAAGCAGTGAGCTTGTCCAAAACTAGTGTAGCCTCTAATCGTAAATATGACCAAAAGTGAAGTAGTAACATTTAGATTACATCCTTTAACCAATAGGTCCCAGGAATCATAAACATGCATTAACGAATCCAGTCGTCTCACTTTACGAATGCTTTGATGCTTCGTGGTCGCTGCTGTTGGCTTTGCAAGTACTGGCTGCTTTTAAAATGTGGAAGCATGACCAGTATTCAACAACTGTTCATTAAAAGTCTATTTATTATGCTTTCAAGATGGCCACCAGTTTGCGTGCCACAAAGTTGCATCAATAAAGTATACCAACATTATTTTCCATTATTTTTTCTATATAACAACTGTGCTACATTATGTTGCGTCACAAGATGTGGAAGTTCCATTAAAAACAAGTAAATGTGATTTTCTATACTTTCTAAATTATCATCACGTTAATTATCACAGTGTGGCAACTATCTGTCTGTATGAGACTGCTAAAACAGCAACCACGATTTTTTATTCCCATCTTTCAACTACAGCTTAGAAATTATCTCACCTATAATTGTTCCAAGTACAACATGAACAACACTCTAAGCTACCAACTAAAGACCAGCATACAGTACCACTGGGATCATCACCCAGATCTGTAACGCCCCTTTTTCTTTTTCCGTTGATAAAGTTGTATCCCACTTGAGTAAAGTATATAAACAACTAAAATCAGTCAGTGGGTTGCAAACACCAATGCAGTACACATATATCTAATATAAAAAGTACCAGACCATCTCTTACTGCTTACCAGAGACTACCGCCTTGTTGAATTCCTCCCTCTGATTGTCATGTTGTATTTAAATGTCTCTTTCTGTAAATTATGTAAAGTCCTTCCATTTCATTGGGTGTAGCAAGTCAAGTCAAGTCAAGTCATGAAATTTGTATAGCGCACTACATACCCAGAGGGTTTCAAGGCGCTTAGGAAGGGGAGGAGGATTATTTGTCAAATATCCATGTTTTAAGCTGTTTTCTGAACGCTAGGTGGTTCTGGGTGAGGCGAAGGTAAGCGGGGAGTGAGTTCCATGTTTTAGCAGCCAAGTATGAAAAGGATCTACCTCCCATGGTGGTCTTGTTGATGCGAGGAACAGTGGCGAAGGCTTGGCTGGAAGAACGTAGTTGGCGGGAGGGGGTGTAGAAAGACAGTCGAGAGTTGAGGCAATCTGGTCCGATGTCGTAGAGTGATTTGTGTGCGTGGGTAAGCAGTCGGAAAGTGATCCTTTTATTGACGGGTAGCCAGTGGAGGTCTTTAAGGTGACCAGAGATGTGTTCGTTGCGTGGGATGTCTAATATGAGCCTGGCTGAGGCGTTTTGGATTCGTTGGAGTTTCTTCTGGAGTTTAGCGGTGGTACCTGCGTAGAGGGTGTTTCCGTAGTCCAGTCGGCTCGTGACCAGAGCGTGGGTGACTGTTTTCCTTGTTTCGGAGGGGATCCAGCTAAATGTTTTTCTGAGCATGCGAAGAATGTTGAAGCAGGAAGAGGATACGGCGCTGACTTGTCTGTTCATTGAGAGTGAGGAATCCAGGATAACGCCAAGGTTCCGTGCGTGGTCTGTCGGGATGGGTGCTTTTCCGAGGGCTTCCGGCCACCAGGAGTCGTCCCAAGCAGAGGGGGATGTACCTAAAATGAGGACTTCTGTTTTGTCTGAGTTCAGTTTCAAACGGCTGTGTTTCATCCATTCGGCAACTTCTTTCATTCCTTCGTGTAGGTTAGTTTTGGCGGTGCTGGGGTCATTGGTGAGAGAAAGGATCAGTTGAGTGTCGTCCGCGTAAGAGATGATGTTGAGGTTGTGTTGGCGTGCGATGGCCGCGAGGGGGCTCATGTATACGTTGAAAAGGGTGGGGCTGAGTGAGGATCCTTGAGGTACGCCGCAGATGACTTCAGAGGCCTCGGACTTGAATGGAGGAAGGCGGACTCTCTGGGTTCTTCCGGTGAGGAACGAGGTGATCCATTCAAGTGCTTTTCCTTGGATTCCGATGTTATTGAGGCGTTGTAGAAGGGTGCTGTGGCAGACTGTATCGAATGCTGCAGAGAGGTCGAGGAGGATGAGGGCGACTGTGTCTCCATTGTCCAGTAGAGTTCGAATGTCGTCTGTTGCTGCGATGAGGGCGGTCTCAGTGCTGTGTTTTGCTCGGAAGCCAGATTGTGAGGGGTCGAGGGATTTGTTGGCTTCGAGGAAGGCGACGAGCTGGTTGTTGACGGTTTTCTCGATGACTTTGGCCGGGAATGGAAGAAGCGAGATGGGGCGGTAATTTTTTAGTTCGGTGGGGTCCGCTGTTGGTTTTTTCAGAAGGGCGGTGAGTTCGGCGTGTTTCCAGTCTTCTGGGAAGGTAGCGGAGTTGAAGGAGCAGTTGATGACGTCTCGGAGGTGCGGTGCTATGACGGAGTCTGCTTTGTTGAAGATGTGGTGAGGGCATGGGTCTGTGGGGGATCCTGAGTGGATGGAGTTCATCAAGCGGATGGTGTCCTCAGTGGAGATTGGGTTCCAGGCGTTAAGGGTGTTCATGGGGGGAAGATGGTCAGCAGATGGTAGGGTGTGTTGGTTTTCGGGTTGGTTGTCAAAGCTGTTGTGGATGTCTGCAATCTTGTTGTGGAAAAAAGAGGCTAGGGAGTCGCAGAGGGTTTGAGAGGGGGTGATGTCGTTGGAGTTGGCCGAGGGATTGGAAAATTCCTTGACGATGATGAAAAGTTCCTTGCTGTTGTGGGCGTTGTTGTCAAGTCGATCCTTGAACGCTGTTTTCTTGGCTTTTCGGATCAGTTGGTGGTGAGTGCGGGTGGCGCTTTTGAAGGCGTCCTTGGTGCTGGTGGTTGGGTCTTTTTTCCAGGCCTTTTCAAGGGATCGGCAGAGTTTCTTGGACTTCTTGAGATCGTCGTTGAACCATGAGGCTTTCTTGCTGCCAGGTTTGCTTTGACGTTTTTTCAGTGGAGCTAAGGTGTCGGCGGTGTTGGATAGCCATAGGGTGAGGTTGGCGGCGGCTTCGTTGGCGTTAGAAGAGAGGGCTGGGGAGTTTTGAAGGAGCGATGCGGAGATTTGGTCCGTGGTGATTTTGTTCCAGTTTCTTTGCAGGGTAGGTTGGGAGTGGTTGATGGGTTTCGGCTTGTTGTAGGTGAAGTGAACGCAGCTGTGGTCGGTCCATAGGAGATCCGTAGTGTGGCTGAAGGAGACATGATTGCTGGATGTGAAGATGGGGTCGAGTGTGTGACCTGCGATGTGGGTGGGGGAAGTGACTAGTTGTTTAAGTCCGAGGTTGGCGAGGTTGTCCACGAGGGTGGCGGTGTTGTGGTCGTTTATCTTTTCAAGGTGAAAGTTGAGGTCTCCCAGAAGAATATAGTCTTTGGAGGGGAGCGCGTGTGGAGAGATGAAGTCCGTGATGTCTTCACTGAATTTTGCGCGGGGTCCTGGTGGTCTGTAGAGGAGAGTGCCTCTGAGTGTAGTTTTGGGGTCGATGTGGATCTGGAAGTGAAGGTGTTCGGAGTTGGCGAGGTTGGCGTCAGAGCTAGTTGAGATGCGGATAGATTTCTTATGGACGATAGCGATTCCTCCTCCTGTGTGGCTGGTACGGTCTTTACGGGTGATCTTATAGTCTTCAGGGATGGCAATGGTGATATCTGGTGCGGAGGAAGCATTCATCCATGTTTCTGTTAGGAAGGCGACGTCCGGAGAGATGGTGTCTAGTAGGTTCCATAGGTCAATGGCGTGCCTGTGCACCGATCGGGTGTTGAGAAGGATGCATTGTAGGTGGTTGGGGTTGGGAATCTGCGTAGTGGTCGTAGCGGAGATGTTGTCGGTGCCGCTGAATTTGCAGGAGTAGCATGAGAAAGGTCCATGGGTGCGTCCGGGAGCGGCTTGGACGCAGGTGGGGGCGCGGCCGGGGTTAAGGGCTAGGAGGGAGGCGGCATCGTAGGTAATGCGGGAGGACTGGGCAGCGCGAGGGGCAGGGGCTCTGGCGCTGGGCGCGGTCCAGGCGCGGACGGGCGTAGACGGGCTTACCTTTGGCGCACCTTGGGCGCGGGTTGGGCGCGGTCGCTGCGCGTAAACGCTGCGCGCGGGAACTACTGTCATATATTGAGGATGGGGGGGGAGGGGCGAGGGCGTCTCAGCTGGGAGGCGGGGCGGGCTAGCTACGGAGGACAACAATCACCAAAATGGAGGCGGAGGGGTCTGAGCGCCGATAGCGCTTGGGGAGAACGCAAATGCTGGGATGAATTAGGCAAATAATAAACAATGCAGATAACGCTGGCAAATTAACATCAAAGATATACAAAGCGGCGGTCAGAACACACAGCTGGCAGTAGTTATGGGCAAAGCGCTGCAATAACGATACCACGGTCTCAGGGGAGCGACCACTCTGCTGGGAAGCGGAGATCGAGTCACGGCGCTTCCAGGTGCTGGAGCGCTGTTTGTTGTCTGTGGGAGGGCGTCTCAGCTGGGAGGCGGGGCGGGCTAGCTACGGAGGACAACAATCACCAAAATGGAGGCGGAGGGGTCTGAGCGCCGATAGCGCTTGGGGAGAACGCAAATGCTGGGATGAATTAGGCAAATAATAAACAATGCAGATAACGCTGGCAAATTAACATCAAAGATATACAAAGCGGCGGTCAGAACACACAGCTGGCAGTAGTTATGGGCAAAGCGCTGCAATAACGATACCACGGTCTCAGGGGAGCGACCACTCTGCTGGGAAGCGGAGATCGAGTCACGGCGCTTCCAGGTGCTGGAGCGCTGTTTGTTGTCTGTGGGAGGGCGTCTCAGCTGGGAGGCGGGGCGGGCTAGCTACGGAGGACAACAATCACCAAAATGGAGGCGGAGGGGTCTGAGCGCCGATAGCGCTTGGGGAGAACGCAAATGCTGGGATGAATTAGGCAAATAATAAACAATGCAGATAACGCTGGCAAATTAACATCAAAGATATACAAAGCGGCGGTCAGAACACACAGCTGGCAGTAGTTATGGGCAAAGCGCTGCAATAACGATACCACGGTCTCAGGGGAGCGACCACTCTGCTGGGAAGCGGAGATCGAGTGATATATAGCCAAACATATTTGACTATATATGTATATATAAATCTATTTAGATACACACACACACACACACACACACACACATATAAAGGGCCAATAAATCGCACTAAACTACACAAATAAACAAAACCTCTAACAGTAAGAGGAAATTTTGCAGGATAGGGGTAGGTCATTAATGTCCGTTCAGTAAAATACTAGGAGTAGCTGAAGTGATTAAACACAACCTTTGCCCCCTAATAACAGCACATGCTTAACCCATTATCTTACACTTATTCCATCTCCTATTTGCTACTGACAAGCAACAGAAATAAAAGAATTTGAACTAAAAATATTGGGCAAGAGCTATTTTTACGTTTTTTCTTTCATTTACTTTGATGTCCCTTGAACCAAAAGTATTAAGGGAAGTGCAAGATCTAGCAAAGGGTAATCCAAGGATAGCAGTTGCTTCCCTGCTCTACTAATAATTGAAATGCATGGTACAGCCTATGTTAGTAAAGTATGTGAACAACTAAGATGTCATAATGAGTTGGAGTGGTATGGCTCAGTTCCCAGATGTACTGCGTTGTAAATGCCTCCAGTCCTTGCAATGGCAATATTAAAGTGCAGTTAATCATTATCTCGGATTACCTGTTTGCTCTTGAGAATTGCCCGTACTCTCCAATTATAAATACTGCAACCTTGTTCAGAAGTGTTGCTGGTATTCACTCTTTCAAATTATTGAAGTGCAGGTACTCAATTTCTGAGAGTACTTGTCCATTTAAACACTGCCTCTCTCACTCCACCGTGTTCATTTCCTCCTTCTTATCCTATGTGTCCCACCCTGATAACTCACTACATCCGTTTCACTTGGTTTTTTCCTGCCGTCCAGGGCCCACCCGATGAAGTTTGTCGAACCAATGTATTAGACCAGGCATTGTTGGTGTGGTTTTCCCCCTAACTTTTTGCATTCAGACCTCTAGTTTTTGCTGACTTTGTTTTAGCTGGACGTAGGACTCTGCACACTTTACCGCAGCAAAACCAGTGCTGAAGTGTGTGTGCTCTCTGCTTAAAACATGATAACATTGGCTTATGCCCAATTGCCATTTTTGATTTACTTGAAAGACCCTAGTAAAGTGGCACCATATGGACCCTGGGCTTGTACATTAAATGCTACTAGTGGGAATGCAGCACTGATTGTGCCACCCACTTAATTATCGCAAACAAAAAAGGGCCTCCAGGCACTCCTTAACTCCTTCAGCTGCTATTGCCAGACAAAGGGCTTGGAAATTAATGCAAATAAAACTAAATGCATGTCATTAAATCCCAGTATACCAGATAGAGGGTTTTTGACCCTGAGTAGCCAAAAACTAGATACTGTGGAAAACTTTTCCTATTTGGGTGTTGTACTCGACTCCAAGCAAAGCTGGAAACCCCAAATTGAGAAAAGTAAGATAACATATGCCCAAAATGTCAAACCGATTCTATGCAAAATGAATTCTAGCACAAGCAAAAGTGTAACCCCGGTTTTAGAACTTTTTAAATTTAAAATACAATCTGCTGTGCTATATGGAGCAGAGATATGGGGCCCATGGTCAAAGAATAGCTTCCAAATTTTGGATAATAAATTCATGCGGGCTTCTGTAAGGGTTCCCAATAGTACACCCCTTTTACCACTCCAACTTGACCTAAACTTTAGGAGAACAGACCATCTAGTTATCTTAAGGCCATTACTATTCTGGGTTAGGCTTTGGACTACCCCTGAGCTGATAGATTATAGAAATGGTCTACAAGAATTGATGTCTCTTGAGTCTTTTAACTCCATCCATTGGCTAGTGCATATTAAAAAATGGCTTACACTCTTGGGCCTATATTCAATGTGGGAGACTCCAGATAAAATGCCTACTTTTTCCAAACTAGTAGTTAAGCGAGCTTTCTGGACCCACATGAGTAGAGAACTAGTAGATGGAAGTAGTGTTGGTTCCGCAGTCCAGGCTTTCTTATCATTTAAGGATCAGTTTTGTTTCGAAATATTCCTGGACGAGATAGAGCCACCCATTGCAAAAACCCTTTACCTAAAGTTTAGATATGGGATACTTATGCTAAATTACAATATTGACAGATGGGCACAAAAAAGACTGGGAGCCTCAACTGTGAAAACGCAGTGTTGCCCTATGTGCCCCAATGACTGTTCTGAGAATGAGGTTCACATGTTTTTTGTTTGTAATGCATACATGAAACCTAGAAAAAAATGGCTGAAACCAATGTGTAACCTTCTGGGGACTAGGTCCTGTTCAACAGCTTTTAGGATCATGAAAAGTAATTCAACCCAGTTTATTGTATTTAGTATAAGTACATTTCTATATTCTGCTTACATAATTCGTAAAAAACAAGGTCATTATCTTTGAGTTGGAAAAGTGTATATGTTTACATAACCCTTATATTTGCAAAATTTCTTAAACATACTTTTTAGAAACCTACTTTTGAAATGAAATATACTGCGTGATTGCTTCCAAAGAATGAATTGTAATAGCTACTGTTATATTAATGTTTGCTTTTTTATGTATGTATGTGACTTTTATGGCCAAACTGGCCGAAATAAAGTATAAATAAAATAAATTAATTAGCCCTTCAAACATGTCTAAGTCTTGCCATTGCAAACAATGTGTGCAGGTTTTAAATTGCGATTTTTTCGATTTCAAAGCTTTATTCGATTATTATTAACAATCATAAAAGCATACAATATTAAAAACAGAATAAAATACAGTACAGATAACACACATTATAGTCAGTGAGGCAACACGATTGGGGACAAATATGTCGGCCAGGCAGTCAAATATTAACAGGAAAACCAGAGTCAAAACACCAAACTTTTTCTATGGGAAACAGCTTTTAAAATAACGGTAGCGGTAAAAAAACAAATATCCAAAGTATCAAGTGTAAACAGCAGTTTCATGGCTTGAACAGTAGTGAACACTGAGTATTTCTTAAAAACAGGTTTAAGATAGTGTAAACGAATGTGCAGATAAAGAGGACAGATAAGCATAAAGTGCAGTGTGCTTTGCTTGGTTATGCCATCACAAGGGCATGGGGTTGGACTATAGATTTTCATCTGTGGAAAAGCCACCAGGTTATGGGCAATGCCTAATCTCAGCCTAGTGAGAACAAACTGGTGTGATTGTTTGGTAATCGTTTTTAAATACATGGGCATGCCAGAAACAACCTTCCTGTTAGAATGGTAAAAAGTATGTGTTGAAAAGTGGCTACTTTGGACACTACGCAAATTAGATTTAGTCCCCAAATAAAAAGTTTTGAGTTCCTTTTTGGGTACAGTGATAGCGCTCAAGGGCTCATCGAAAACATCAAGGTTAAAAATTTAATTATATGATGATAAAACATAGTTTAACCAGGGGATCTTACGGGCATTGTCCAACCGGACACAGTCTAAAATAATTCGCCTGGTAAAAGCTGTCTCGTCCTTTGCCCAAATTGACCTCCAAACCATAAGGGGTCTCAGGCCCGTTAGGTCTGTGAGAAAATCCAGCCCCACCTCTCTATGACACAGTTCGGTAGATGCCGAAGGAGGGAGGCACAAGAGTCTTTTAAGGAACTGGTTCTCTGTGACTTGCAGATCCCCATGGTTACAGTGGCCCCATTAAGCATGAGCGCAAAATCCGCTCCGATCGCGGATTTTGCGGATTTTCGGTAAATTCGCGGTCCGTGAACTCTCGCGAATTTACCAAAAATCCGCAATCCGCGAGCGGCGGATTCCGCGGTCAAAAGTTCAAAGCCTAATTAACGATGGCGCCGGCAAGCTGCCAGCGCCATCCTCAAATAGTTACTTAATTAGCTTCAACAGGAAGCTCTAATAGATAAGATACAGCAGGGGCTCGAGCGCCTGCTTTATTTTATCAGTTGGAGCTTCCTGTTGAAGCTAATTAAGTAACTTTTTCAGGATGGCGCTGGCAGCTTGCCGGCGCCATCGTAAATTATTTACGATGGGGAAAAACGGTGGTGTCTTCTTGAATAAATATGAAGGGCAGGGTTCATTCTGGCACGACGGTCCTGGCACAAAAAATAAACCTCAACAGGAAACACTTGCAGATATCAATAAAGCATGTGCCCTAGTTGAAGCTTAAATTCAGTGACTCATTCATCAGCCCAAAATCAATCGTGAGCGTTGTGGAGGCTGGGCAGGTGTGCCTTCTTCCCAAATATACCATCGAAAATTCGCTGTGATGCAGGCCAGAGGCATTTGCATCTTTGACTTTCACGAGCGCAATCCCCGTGCTGTTCCTGTGACCGGGAGCTTCTGTCTCTTAATCTGCCGCTCTGATCGGTCTCTGACCTTTTATACACACAAGAGGCATGTGCGCTCGCATGGAAGCCCCGTCCGTTTGTCCCCGCCCACACACTCAAGGAAGCCCCGCCCCCAAATCCGCCGATCCGCAAAATCCGCGGATTTTGCGGATCCACGATCCGTGAATTCGCAAATTCGTGAATCGTGGATCCGCAAAATCCGCCCATGCTTAGGCCCCATACACCCGAACCGTATAAGGCAATAGATGCACATCTATGCCGATAGATGTTTAGCGTGTCCGGGACTACCTAGTTTAGATGCAAAGCGAAATACTCCCGAGGAGCTTTTGCCCATCTTGGCCTTCACGTTTAAAATCTCAGTTGCCCATGTCCCTCTACTATTAAAAGTTAAGCCAAGATAACAAAATGTGTCCACTACCTCAATTCTATGATCATTAAAATGAAATGGTTTAAAAAGTTTCATCTGTTTCCCACAGGCCATGATAAAGGTCTTAGAGTTATTGATTTTTAGTTTTCTCCCCTGAATAAAATCAAAAAAATTATTCATAAGATTTTGGAGTCCATTCGGTGTTCGTGAGAGGAGGACCGTATCATCTGCATAAAGCAGAACCGGGACGGAGTGACCGTCGATCTGTGGAGAATCTGCATGTACCCTCTTCAATTCGGACTCCATAAAATTTATAAAAAGGGAGAAAAGTAAAGGGGCCAACACACAGCCTTGCCTTATGCCTGATTTAACCCTGATCTTCCTGGTACATTCCCCTGCCTGGCCAAAGCAGGTTTGAGCTGATAGTTTATTATAAAGTCTGGCCAGGAAGTATATTATTGCTGGCGGAGCTCCCATTTCCAATAGAGTGGACCATAACAGAGCATGATCCACGAGGTCAAAGGCACTTGAGAGATCAGCGAAACAGAGAAATAAGGAGCCCTGTTTTGCTTTAGTGTATTTCCCTAGAATAAGATCGAGGTTAATACATTGATCTATTGTCCCAAGACCCTTACGGAAGCCATATTGGGATTCTGCTAGGATTTTATTGTCCTCCGCCCATTCCTCCAGTCGCGCTAGTAGGACCCTGCTCATGATCTTTAGTGAGGAATCCAGAAGGGAGATAGGGCGGTAGTTCTTGGCCTCTCCTCTATCTCCCTTCTTATAGATTGGTAAAATTATGGATTCACTCCAGGTAGATGGTGTACTATCCCTGACTGTGGCGTTAAACACCTGGGTAAGGAGCGGGGTCCAAAGTGTCAGGTTGGATTTATACAGGTCAACCGGGACCCCATCCGGTCCCGGTGCCTTCCCTCCTTTGCTCTTACTAATGGCAATTTCAACTTCTTGGAGGGAAATCCCCAGAGGTAACACGGGTTCAAAAAGGGCGGTGGGAAAGCTAGCACAATCCTCCCCGGCCGGATCAAAAATTTCAGTAAAATATTGTACCCAGTTTTCCTCACTAACCTGGGCTGATAGTATGGGGAAATCTTCTTTTACAAGAAAAGGGCTATTAACCGTGCTCCAAAGAGCTTGCTGTCACGCAGGACTGCTGCTTTGGTCAGATTGTCCCAGGCAAGCTCCCTAAGCTCTTGTTTTCTACAAGTTAAATGCTTTTTATAGGTATGTCTAAGGTAGTTAATAGCCGCCCTGTCTCTAGGTTGTTTAGAGAGAGCCCGCTTAAGATCTTGAAGGGATTTAGTGCAAGCACTATCAAACCAGCCGACAGCTGCCCTCTTCGATATCCCTTTTGTGATAGTAAGGGATCTTTGTATAATGGTACCTAATTCCTCAAAATCAGCTATAATACACTGAGGGGAAGCATCTAGGTCCAGGCATTTAGATATCGCTACAGACCCCGCTCCCACAATTCTATGCTGCAGCTTCTCTGAATTGTCCCCACACCATTCAATACGGTTACCATTCTGCCTACAGGGGGTTATGTCATCTATTATCGTGCGCTGGACATTAGCTGGCGAAACCCAAATTGGTCATTCAACAAAGGAGCCTAAGAGGGAACTTGCGACAGGGACAGGCCGCCCCCCACTCATAACACTGTCAACAACAATGGCCTTCCCTGAAATTCTATGAGATAAATATCCCTAGATCAATTGTATCGCTTTTGCTGTAACGCAAACCCAGGGTTACCTACTCCCTTCAAGCTTGCTGCGCTGCTAGCGGTCGCATAATTGTATTCCCGTGTGTCTAAAATCGTATGTGCGTGCTTGTTTAGTTCTCCAAGTCAGGTGCCTACTGTTTCCTCCACCCTCTACCTGTGAAAAAAGGGGAAGGGAAGGTTGACAGAGCCTAACGGGAGCAACACCCGGGGGGGAAACTTACAGACTGGTACTCGCCCGAGTCCCCACTTATCATCATCAGCATCTGTCAACCCAAACAGAAAAGGGATAAATGGTGTGCAAGAAAATCAAAAACCGTGCGTGTAACAAAATTTGGAGTGACCCTTATAAGATTAAAAAGAGCTGTGCTAAACTGGCAATTATGTCTTTATTCTTTGCTGTTCGCGCGCTCTAATAAAAAAACAAAACCGACATGTTTCATCACCGTTCTTACTTTACCGGTGATTTCTTCAGGGTTCTGTTCGGGTCAGCGTATGATTTACACCTCTGGATTCTCCATGTATTGTACCAGGTGGCCTCTCATTTCCAGCCTACCGGCCCCCGTAGAAGAATCTCTGTTTGGGGACACCCCCTAACTCGTTAGCGGGTCCCGTGTACCGCCAGGAGGTCGGTATCGAGATGATTTCGTGGTGTGGCTTCCGCTCACCCTTCTCGGGTACGAGAAGGGTGAGCGGAAGCCACACCACGAAATCATCATACGCTGACCCGAACAGAACCCTGAAGAAATCACCGGTAAAGTAAGAACGGTGATGAAACATGTCAGTTTTGGTTTTTTATTAGAGCACGCGAACAGCAAAGAATAAAGACATAATTGCCAGTTTAGCACAGCTCTTTTTAATCTTATAAGGGTCACTCCAAATTTTGTTACACGCACGGTTTTTGATTTTCTTGCACACCATTTATCCCTTTTCTGTTTGGGTTGACAGATGCTGATGATGATAAGTGGGGACTCAGGCGAGTACCAGTCTGTAATTTCCCCCCCCCGGGTGTTGCTCCCGTGAGGCTCTGTCAACCTTCCCTTCCCCTTTTTTCACAGGTAGAGGGTGGAGGAAACAGTAGGCACCTGACTGGGAGAACTAAACAAGCACGCACATACGATTTTAGACACACGGTAAGACAATTATGCGACCGCTAGCAGCGCAGCAAGCTTGAAGGGAGTAGGTAACCCTGGGTTTGCGTTACAGCAAAAGCGATACAATTGATCTAGGGATATTTATCTCATAGAATTTCAGGGAAGGCCAGAACCCCAAATTGGTGTCAACATAGTGATGGCATTATGGTCGCTGCTGCCAAGATCTACAACAATAGGGACCGAACAGAGTGGAGCAATATGTACAGAGACCAATAAATGGTCAATAACGGAGGCCGTGTTCGCTCCTACAAAAGTTGGTACAGGAATACCCTCATTATCTGTGGCCGGACATTGTATCAGTAGATCCAGGTTAAGCATAAGGGAATTCAGGGAGTCGCCATAGGGGGTGTGTAAAAAGTGTGCCCGATTTTCCCCATTATCCCTGTCATAACCACATACTTTGGTAAATGAGTGAGGGCATGTACGAATATTGAAATCCCCGCCCCAAATAATGTCAAAGGACTTATGGGTATCTTTGCAGATATTCCTCACTGCTAAATCCAACTCTTCCACGACTGAAGTATTTGTGGCGTCGAACAAGTTGATCAGCAGAGTTTCGTGGCCCCTTTTATGTACTATACTTAAGATTTGTGACTGAAAGCCCACAGTCAAATGCGATTTCACACGAACAGGGAGTTTCACAGATAATAAGGTTACAAGCCCCCCTTTAGCCCTGCCCATAATGGACTTTTGTGCCGGGTTGTTATATGACACGAATCCATCAAAAATGATGTCAGATGTTGCCGAGGTCTCTTGTAAACATAAGACGTCAAACTGGGATAGGGATTGACTCCAGCCCAAGGACAACACTTGGTGGCTCCAGCCCGCAATATTCCAGCTAGCAGATTTGGAGCCAGAAATACATGATGTGATTGGTTCAGTGGGCTCAGGGACACTAGGAGGACCTAATGACGGCTGGGTTACAACAGGGGGGACCATAGATACAGGAGGGGGGTATGTGACAAAAGGGACTGCTACCCGGGGTAGTAGATGTGTAAAGGTAGGGGACATTATGGGTACTGAGTCCTTAGGTATACTATTACCCATGGCAACTCGTGAGCTATTACCAGTAGCAAGGGGGGGAGAAGTTAAAACATGGGTCGTTGGTGGTCAATCGACTTTTAAATTGCCATTTCGACCTGGAAGGGTAAACCATTTGCTACGCCCAAACCTTCCTTTTTAGTACATATAAATCACCTCTAGGGTAGGCCCTGGACACCCCAGAGGGCAGGGTGCAATTTATTAAACAAGTAGGGCATGTACTTTTACTCCTAAATTTGTTTTTCACTACTGTAAGGCCTAATTTTCCCATAGGATAACATTGGAGATACCTTATTGCATTTTATATGTGGAATTTCTAAATGGGAACAGATAACCAGTTCATATTTAGTGTCTGTAATTGGAATTTAAAATGCTATCTTATGGTACAGTCGGATTTTAAATTACAATTGTGAAAATGCCACTTTTGGAAAGTTCGCATTTTCTTGCCTTAGCCATTTAGTGCCTGCAGCCTGTCTCTGGGTCTCTTGAATGGGTCAGCTGACAGTTGAGATTTGCATATTCTTCCTAGACAGCCACACACAATGGGGAGCTTAGATGTAACTGGATGGACCATCACTCGAAGGATTCAATTACGCTTGAATAGGCTGTGTCCTGTCTTCACACAAAGGACTACAAAAGCCCTGTAGTTAGTCTGGAGCCAGGGCTAGGAAGCCAGGGCACCTTTGCACTTCAAATGCATGTCTCTAGAAGCTTCTTCCCACTTCAGAGGCACAACTAGGTATAAATACTGGACCTCAGACACCAACTCTTCAGTACAATTCTGCACCTATGAATACTCTGCTTGCAACAAGGGCTGCTGTGCTGCTGAAAGGACTGCCACTCTGCTGGACTGCTGCTCTGAATACACTGCTGTCCTGCTGTGCTGACCTGCTGTGTGCTGCTCTCTTGCCTGGGTGAAAGAGGACTGGACCTGCAATTTCACCCTTAAATCCAGAACACCAAGGGCTAGTCTGCTAGCTTCCTGATCTGAGCCTCAGGGACATAAAAGGCTCCCCAACATCCTGCACAAGCCCCTGTACCCAGCTGGAGCATGTTCCTGACTCTCATTTGGTGGCCCTCAGGTGCTGGACCCTGGTGTGGCTCAAGGGTGCTAAATTCAAGCTTTTGGGCTGTTTGTGACTGTGAACTGGCCCTGTCACACTGAGCCCCCAACTCTTGCACCGCAATTCAACGCGAAGCTTCAGCAGCCACCTCTAAGCACCACAACATCAACTGCTAGCGGGGGACTTGCAATGTGAAGCTCCAGTAAAGCCCACCCAGGATGCCCTCCCACACTTCGGTCTATGCCGGAAGCCTCCAGCGACACTGTCCCTGCTCCTCACAACCCATTCTAATGTGGCAAAAATTTGAGAAGGTGAACTTCAGCAGGCCTGACCTGGGGACTGTAGCCGACCTGCGCTCCATAGCGGTCGTCCTGAAAGTGTGACTTTGACCCGGTCTGGCGTGACCAGATAGATGCGCTTGGAGCTTTGTGCTTTTTAGCGCTATTTTTCACTTAAATCTTGAAAAATTCATACCTCCAATTCCACTTATTGGATTCTATTTGTTTTAATCTTGTTTTAGTTATTAAATGTTGCTCTATTTTTTTTACGTGTTTGGGAATCTTTGTGTGTTGGGTTATTCACTCTGTTACTGTTTGAGGTGGTGCACAAATACTTTAAACATTGCCTCTAAATTAAGCCTGAATACTCTGTGTCAAATTACCAGGGGGTTGAGCACGGGCTAATTTGGGTTTTGCTTGTACCTCACCCTAACAAGGATGGTGGTTGCTGCTTGATCTGGTCTCACACCCCAGTCAACCAGTAACCCAATTTCTCACACACTGCGTGTTCTAATCCCTCTTTCTCTTTTCAGCCTTAGTCTTCTCCAGCACAATGTGTAGGGCAGGCATTCAGACCTTTCCTTCTAAGACGTCATTCGCTTTCTGCATTATACTGTACAGTCTGGTGCAGAACTGCTTAGTACTATTTAATATTTGGACAGATTCTTGTGGAAATACAACCACAGTGAAGTAAACGCATTTAGCTGTATTGTAATTGGTCTGTCAGGATAGGGTAAGACAAGCAGCAGTATCTTAGCAAAGAATAACAGCTACATCACAGTGCATTGCCTGTTAAAAAAGTTGTGTGAATGTTTGTACGTTGCTCGTCTCTCAGCTTGTTGTCAGGTGTCATATGTGTTTAAGCCCAAGCACATGAAATGCTGTGCATAGCTGCTCCGAAGAGCGCATTCTACATTGTGTTAAGCTGTCTCAGCCTGCTAAATTTAAAGGGTGTGGGGAGGGGTGTGGTGCGATGGTCGCTGTAACCGAGCCAGACTTTCAATGTATAAATACACATATAGACCACTTGCATTAAACATGCATGCGGAGAATGTTGCCTGGGACTCTGAGAGGCTTGAACGCGTGGTAACCTAAGGAAATCGTTTGCAAGCTGTAACGCCAGGGCTCATTATTTCCACAAATCTGTCATGTGCGAGGAGAAGTGAACCCCTGCCTCTTCTGCTCAGGTTACCTGGTAACCTGAGATTAAAATAACAACACAAAATAAGGCTCCTATACTACGAGTCAGCATGTAAATGGTAAACACCAGTTGGAGGAGGCCTAGGGAGGGAAAGGTTAGGAACACCGTTCAGAAAGCAAGCAAGGACACATGGGGAGGCCTGGTTGGTCTGGTGGTCTAGCAGCCTCCTTCTGAGTGGTAATGCAAACACATGCTCAAACAAGGTGCATCTCACTCAGTAATGGAAGTATCCGAAATGGCCAAACATCCAACATTTATTCAGATTTCACAAGAAAAAACACAGCCAAATGTGCATGAGGAAAACTGATGTGAGATAAAAGAAAACCTCTGGTACTAGGATGTGCAAAGTCCAAGACTGCAGGTTATATCCCTTGTACCGAGTAAGAAACCTTAGAATGGGTGGCAGTTTTGCCCTGGTGAAAAAACTGCATCATGCGGTATTAGTATATTGCTTGGGCAAACTTACTGTTCAGTAAATCAGGCAAGCTTGGATTAAGCCCTAAAGTTTGCCATATTTTAAATTCTATGAGGCTTATTCAAGTGTATTGGATTTATCAGATGGTAGTTTATCCCCAAGGAAAATACGTATGCTGCAGGTTTATGCTTTTCCTCAAGATGCAATTTCTGCCCCTGCTTGAAATGAGGAATGACTTGCAATACTGGACTTTGTGCACCTCATTACTACAGGCTTTCCCTCCTGCTGACTTATTTACAATATGCAAAATGTGTACCTTTTTTGTGGTAAAATCTGCCCGGTGTGCAGTAATTTCACATATCTAGTAATCCTGATTCAGGCACAACACTCTCTTTGTGCCCTGGGTCATCATTACTGGGCTACTTGGAACAGCATAGAGAGATCCAAAAAAAGCAGTGTGCCTAATTGGTCCGCATGGCTGCCTTAATACCCTGACTGCAGACCATTTTCCAGGCTTAGTTAGACCATGATAAGATGCAAAGGGAAAGGCCATCTCAGATGATAAAGTACTTGACCCCTTATCCTGCCCCGCGATCAATAGCCAGTAGCTAAGTGAAATGACAACCTCCTGACCCAAAGGGGTTCCATCAAAATCATGTTTGTTTTACCACCCCTATTCTTCCAAAGCAGTCAGGATTAGGGAAAATACAGGAGACACATTGTGAAGTTAGGTTGTCCAAAGGTATGTTAAAGTGTGTACTTCCCAAGCAGTTAATGCATGTACTTCACAAGCCTCATGCCCTGGAGACCTGCAGTAGATTAGTGGTGTTTGAACATCACAGTATTCTTCCATACTGAAAGATGCAACATGCAACACCTAATTCTCCTAGGAGTCTTTTTAAATGCTTGCATTAATAAGTAGTAGCCCGGGAGAAGGGAAACCTTTGACTTAGCTACTCTTTTCTTCTTTGAATCCACTTGATGGAGCCTGCTAACAGAAACAACAGACTATCTTCTGTGCAAGTCAGCATTTTCTAAAACTCAAACTCCAAAGGTCTGTATATGTGTCCTACACGACATGCACATATATTATTTTGCCACTATATTCTTTCTTTGAATCAGAACAGCCTTTCTTCCATCCAATGATTTCTCTGTCTTGCCCTGTCTTCCAGCTGTGTGCTAATCAAGGATCCAATGTTGCCCCCATTGACAGTTTGCTAGCTCTGGGGTCTAACAGCTTCAACACTCTTCTCTTCTGCAGTGGCTTAGGCTGTAACCCCCATTGAAGAGTTGATAAAGTTCTGGAGAATGTGGACTTGCATTCCCATAGTCTTTACTTTCTGGACCCCAGCGACCGAGGATGCTTTGTAACAATGGGCTTCACCAACTTTTTCATCTTGCTTCTCTTGATTCACATGGAAAAAAAACATGCAACTAAAAACAGTTAAGCAGACATATCCCCCCGCTCAACCAACCAATACGTAATTGACAATTCCTTGAGATGCAGAAGGTTCTGTAATTGATCCCTCTGTGACCTCTCTCTGATTTTGTGATGCAACATATGTACTAACAGGTAACGTTGAAAAATATTCAATCACAGGTGATCACATAATGACCTGTCTTATAAATATTAATTTGGTCACTATATGTAACCCCCCGGTGATTGGCCTCAAACACAGGGATAGGGTGGCACGGAACAGGAAACCACCATTCCTGTGTTTTCATTCACAAACTGGAAACTTTTTTTTTTAATGTAGCCTATGTTCCAAAAAGGAACTGGCGCTGCTTTAAAACAAATCCTTCCTGTTTATGATACATTGGGTGAAACAGGCAGTGGTCTCATGCACCACTGCATGCACTCCCATTTCGCCTGACAGGATTCACTTTGAGACACCTTCCCCTTTGCAGGTTAGAAACGATCTCTTTTCAGATGTTTGGAATTGGCCAATGGTTTATAATCACAATTGCTTGTGCTAACCATTTATAAATAGCATTGCGACTAGCAATTCAGAGGGGATGCTGATTTCAAGTGCCATGCTAATTGTGAATCAGAATAGATAGCAAAACCCATTTGCCAACTAGAAAAATAGTTTTAGTACATAATACGTAGCTGGTTTGCAGCTGCGAACCCTGTGATTTTGCAAATTTGAGGGTTGTGATCGCAGAAAGACAGTGTATCTGGGCCATAGGGACATAAATGAATTCCATGAGGCTAATACACGAAACTAGTGTAACAGATAATATGAGGAAACATTACACATATGCATATAGCATTCCCACCAATGATGGAAACACGTTTTAATTCCCCCATAAGCTCCTATGAACCAAAATAGTATTGCATTGTTTTGGGACTGCTGCTGGATGTCAAGTGGAGAAATCTCCTTTGAGCATGGTGAATAGGGATATAATGATAAACATCTTGCACACACACTAATATTAGGAAATCTGTCTTGCATATTTATGGGAAGCGTGAGTTGTGTAGCATCTTGTTGAAATATCCTTGGGTAGTTTTTGGTATCACAGTGTCTTTATTCTCTGTATTCTTTCTCCACAATGCAAATAAAGAAATAGATCTCAGTGTTCGTGCAGTAAAACTGGAGTTAAAACGTGCTTGGAGATTTCAAACTCTACTTAAGTGACCTTCTGTGGTTTTGGTCTCCTAGGCTATTGGTGGACCAAAACACCCGAGTCGGCAGTTACAGCAAACTATGGGCCCTATTAGGATGGCGGACGGACCTGCGTCTGTCCGCCATCCCAGAGGTGGAGGGACCGTCCGCACGGGCAGCGGCGGTCCCTCCGTGCAAATTAGGATGTGACCGCCACCCTGGTGGTCACATCCTGTATTTTTAACATTGCGGCGGGTGCTGCTTGAAGCAGCGCCCGCCGCAATGTGAAAACTGCATGCAGTGCATTTGCATGCACAAAGCGGCAGGCACCGCGCGGTGCCTGCTGCTCTGTGCATGCAAATACAGGGGGGTACCATAGGTACCCCCCATGTGCACCCCCACCCCTCCCCCTTCACCCTGGGGGCCAGCAACGGGCCCCCAGAGAAAAGACTGTATGCCTTTTCGTGGCGGCATTGCCGCCGAGGAAAGGCATATCACAAAGCAAATCCTAATATGGCTGGCGGTGTCTGATAGACACCGCCACCATATTAGAGCTTCTCCGCCGCGGTCTCGCGGCGGACGGTCTCCCCGTCCGCAGGTGACCCCCCCTGCCATCCTAATCTGGCGGGGGGTCTTTTCGCTCACCGCAGCTGTGAATCCGCAGGATGCGGATTCACCGCAATCGTAATCGGGCCCTAAGTGTTAAGAATCCACCACCGTGGTTTTCACCAAAGCATCCTTTATCACCTCTCACTATTCCTAAGCAAATCATTTGCTTCCTGGCTAATGCCAGGAATAGGCTGTCTCAGAATATTTTGGATTTCTGACTACTCCTCCATCTTAAGCTGGGGTTTGACTCTTGGCTAACTGAAGGTGCCCTGCCTAAATTTCTCTAAACATCTTTTTGATGCCCTTGTAGACTGGAATTTCGAGATCCGAATGTTTAAGCAAACATGTCTGAGTTTTTTTCTTGAACTTACCCATCCTACTTTCAGTCTTCATACAACTTTTCATAATGTTATGACTAGTTCAACTTCTTGTACACCGGGTCTCATGGCATAGTGTCGTCTGGTAGTATTGATGCACATTGAGTCTCTGCATAGACTGTTTCTGAGAGGCCTGTCTCCACCTTATCCATACGGTATTGCTCAGCTATAAACATTCGCAATACCGTCTCTCTGGATATTGCTGTCTCCTTGACACCTCTTTTCGAATGCATTGATGAATTAGCATTTGAAAGTAACAGGGAAGGCACTAAGTAGATCGTCAACTATGACAGCTGCTTCAGGTCTCCTACAAATGTTCATTAGACAAATCAAGCCCCTTCATGCCACATCCTTCTCACTTCTCTCCTTCTCGAAGACTATGATAGATGCTTATGCACTGCATTGTGCCAAATGCCAGAGATGCGTCCACTGTTTTGTGAATTAGAGCATTAAGTCATGTAGAGGACCAGCTTTCTAGTCGGGTGCACATCTGCCAGAGAATTTCTCAACGTGGAAGCACTGGTAAATGCAACATCATTGCTGCAGTAAAAGTATCTTACCGGCATACTGCTTGAAAACACCCCAAACCTGCCTCTTATATCAGTATTCCTGAAAGCATCTCTTTCTCTTTAGAGATAATAAACTATAATTTTTACGTAGATAGAAATAGAAACTGGACAGCCTCACCCTCTGATTAAGGTTCCTTTGGTAAAGGCAGAAGCAGCAGAGGGGCTTGAAATATACTGGACGTCTACGGAAGGGGTAGATGGGGTTTTGCTTGTATATCGGGGGCAGACTTCAAGGAGTGTGGACTTGGTGAGAGAGGAGGGAGCCATTAGTTCATATCTAATTTGTGATTACTTTCTCACCCGAATAATTTTTCAGTTTTTAGCAACAGGTATAACTATTCTTTTTCAATTACTTTTGTTCAGACCGTGTTGGTTTGCAAAATCTTACTATTGATGCTATTTTCATAAGGCCATAAACCCAACCCTTAAATGTATATTTTTTTAGGAGCTACTTTTACAGATAGTTATGGGATGAATTTGTTTTCTCCGCTACATGTATAACGTATAATGTTTCCTATAGAATTGGAGTGTAAGGTTTTTCTTAATTCTAGACGCAACTGATGAATATAAACTTTATTGCCCCGCAGAACCCAAAAAGTAAATACATCATCTCTTGTGATAAATAAACACATACATTGTTAATAAAATGATGAACTAATATTTAGGTTCAGTTATGTAAATGCCCCATGGTGGTACCAACTAAGGCGAGAGTAAATGTTGTTACCTAGAGAAATGATAAGGCCTCATATTTGATGGTGCACTGGGTCATAGCGGTACCGTCTATACAGGAAGCAGCCCTATAGATTAGTCTATCTACTAACGAGGTTTTTACCAGTTTTTACCAGTTTGTGCGAGGTTTTTACCAGTTTGTGCGTTTACCATGCATTTTTTAGCATGCATGTTTTTACAACGCATGCCATTACCACACATTTAGGGTAAGTTGGAGGGGATGGGGGTCTCCGCCTATATATAACAACAATGCGTGGTAATGGCTTATGTTGTAAAAGAATATACATTGTAAAAAAAAAAGTGGGGTAAAAAATGCGTGGTGAAGGCATGCAATGTATTGCCCTGCGTTGGTCCGTCGTACAACCCTCCATACTTGGCATTTCTTTCTAAACATTGTTTATTCAAGTTTAGAGCAGAATATGATTTTATAAATGTATATATACAGCATTAATGCAATTAGACATTTCATTGGGTTACATCTACACAAATGGACATTGAGGGACACAGAAAGCTTTTGGTAAAGCACTTCAACATTAGTATTTCTAGAGGGGTATGTCAAATACCCAACAATCTATTGTGTGTCTCATCTGTCCACCTCAATATCCTGCACATTGATCAAATGGACCTTGGCTTCTAATGTGAGCTTACTGTTTCCTTGTACTCAACTTTATTGTCAATACAAAACACTAGCTGGCAACCCAGATGTTATATGCGAAGAAACACCTTACACTAGAACTTCTAGTAACTAACCCATGCGAACAAAAGTTACCCTCAATGGGCAAAAGTGAAAGCCTGTGCCCACATTGTATTGACTAATCTATTGCTTCGGGATATGTGAAACGAATACAGCAACAATTCCTTAACCGCATGCGCGCTAGCGGTTTTCCCGCTGTGCGCTGCGATTTGAAAAAAGCCGCGTTACATGACGAGCTCAGCTGTGAAGTTATGCAGCATAGTTCAACATATAAAGATGCTGTGCTGCTTTGCATGAATGGGACAGAACTGAACAGTGCGAGATGTGGTGTAGGCAGGGTCATCTGCCTACTGGAGTGTGCGCTCAATAATTCATGAAACACTATGGTTTCTTCACGAGATTATATTTATTTTCCTCTGAAATCAGTTAGTATTTCAAAACATATTTCATTTGGACTGTTGCATTCACAATCTTGTTTGCAGATATGATATCCTTGTTGTATCACAAATTAGGCATTGTCACAATCAATTAGTCCACCCAATGCATTTCGGGTCAAAGCAACTGGACCCTTCGTCAGGGGTCTAAAAATAAAGGTCAAAACAGGACCAGAATAAGTAACTCCAACTTCACATGTATATTCAGGTACACTAATAACTCCAACATCACATATATATTCAAGTACGCTAGTGGTGCTCATGGTGATCAAGTAAAAAAGTTAAGACTGGAAAAGTGAAATAATAGTGAGCTGTGGTGTGTTTATTTAAAGAATGAAATGCCTGAAAACCATAGAAACCACCAAGGTTTGACAATGTGTTGCATGCAACCAATGACGCGTGATTAACAGTGCTGTGTTGAAAAACGAACAACGAAGAAAATGGACCCGGTTGGCAAAATGTTACATGCAAACGAGATACCGTGACTTAATAAAACATCATGCAGGGATTAAACAATACGATTCATCGACGTTCGTGGCTCTGTACAAAGACTTACGTGAACTTCGGACGGTGCCGTTTTTCGAAAAACCACACCGGTGTTTGACGAGTGAGTGAAATGCACTGTGATAGGGGTTAAGATATGACGTGTGGAAATAGTGGTGACCAATGAGATGAGAGGAACGGAAAACCACCCCCGCCATGTGATCAGGGTGTGCAAGGCTTCGCGGAAATGTTTAATGTGCACAAGCCGGTGTCTGATGATAGAATAAGATGCGCTGTGATTGGTACGAGTAAGACGAGCAAATAACCAATGAACTAGGGGATGTGAACAAAGCTTCGCGCACCACAGTCTAAGTGCATACAATGATTGATGAAGTTGTGTGAATATGATCGTGTACAAAAACATACAAACAAAATATCACATACTTTGCAATACCTGTGGAGAAAAGCTAATAACCACAAAATTAAAAGATTCAATGAAAGTCATGACTATAATGAAAATATATAAGGGGACCCAGGAGAGGTCAACAAGACCATGCTATATATTAGAAAAGTCATAGAAAACTTGAATGTTCAATCCGATCATTCAATCCGATAGGGTGAATGGAATTGAGTTTTTTGATCCAAAAAAACTCGGCTCTCAGTCTTTGTTTTAGAGGGTCAGTGTCTCGACGTTGTGAGATAGTCTCCAGCACCATGAATCTCAATTGTGAAATTTGGTGGCCCACCTCTTTCCAGTGACATGCTATACTTGATTTCATGTTGCCGAGGCGGATATTACTCTTATGTTCCGTGATTCGGATTTTTATTTTCCGCTCCGTTTGTCCTACATATACCTTGCCGCAGGGGCACTTGATTGCGTAGATACAGTTGGCTGTGTCACAGGTGCTGGTGTGATGTAGTTCAATGAGTTGGCCCTATAGTTGGATGTCTGAAGGTTTTACCAATCATCACGTTGTTGCAATGTTTGCAGTTTTGACATCTCAACATTCCTTTGTAATTTACATTGACCTCTTTTTGTGTGTTAAAGAGTTCTTTGAGATTCTTAGATCTTTAAAATGCGAACGTGATTTTGTCACTGTACAAATCTTTCAGATCAGGTTCAGATTGAATTAATGGCCAATGTTTGTTGATGATTCGTTTAATTCTCGTAGATTCCACTGAATATTTCATCACACAAACTCTTTTTTTCAGAGATTTTTTCTTTCTCATGTAACAGACTTTCTCTATTGAGTTTCTCGATCTTTTTGAGAGAAGTTTCTAGGATATCTTGAGGATATCCTCTTTGTCGATATTTCATTGACTGCGTTTGCAAAGATTCTTCTAGATCACATAAGTTGGTGGTGATCCTTTTCAACCTAATGAACTGGGATGTAGGTAGGTGTTTTTTCAACGATTCTGGGTGGAAACTTTGAAACAAAAGGCTTGCATTCTTGTCTGTCTTTTTCGTGAATACCTTTGTGCTTATGGTATTGTCAACTATCTTTATTTGAACGTCCAGAAATGCAATTGACTCTTGCTCCACAGCATGTGTAAACTTGATGCGTTCGTTGCATGTATTTAGTGCACAGATGTTGTTCAAAAGTTGTTCCTTGGAGCCCTGCCATATTATAAAGATATCGTCGATGTAGCGCTTAAATAGTACCAGACCTTCTACCCATGTTGGATTCTGTAGGATGTGCTCAAGCTCAAATTTCTGCATATATATATTGGCATATGAGGGTGCCCCCTCAAAGCCCATGGATGTCCCATTGCATTGGTTGAAAAATTGTCCTTGCCACTCGAAGTAGCTATGATATAGTGAGAATTGCATTAACTCCATGATGAATATTTTTTGTGGTTCTTCAAGACTGCTGTTGAGTAGACTCCATTCCAAAGCTTCAATGCCCTCATTGTGAGGGATAGATGTATATAACGCGGTGACGTCAATTGTGCATAACCAATAGGTGGTGTCTTGTACCAATGTGACCGTTCTGAGAAGGTTTAGAAATGCCGTAGTGTCTTTGATGTACGTGACACACTTCTGTACAATGGGTTGTAGAAACCTGTCTACAAACTTCCCGATGGGTTCGGAGATTGACCCGCAGGCTGAGACAATGGGTCTGAACGGAGGGTGAATGAGATCCTTGTGGATTTTTGCCAACATGTATAATTGCGGTCTTCTAGGATATTTCATTATGAAGAAAGCATAAGTCTTTTGACTGATCCATTTCATTTCCAGTGCTCTGTCCACAATGAGTTGTAATGTTCGTTGGTATTCATGTGTAGGATCTTCATTAAGTGGTAGGTAAATGTCCTGGTTTTGGACATGCTCATTCACACTTTTGAGGTAGAACTCGGTGTCCATGACCACGAGTGCACCCCCCTTGTCAGCCTTCTGGAAAGTTAACCTTTTGTCTTGACTCAGGTTCTTAAGTGTATTCCGTTCTTTGGCGGATAAGTTGTACTTCGTCGGTTTATTGAAAGGAATTTTCTGTATGTCGGTTAAGACAGTTCTTTCGAACGCTTCAATTGTCTTCTGCGAAAAAGGTGCACAAAAGGAGCTTTTTGGTTTGAAATCTTTATCCCATGTATCACTGATTTGTGTTTCATGTGAGTTTTTAAAGAAAAATCTCAACTTCAAATTTCTGAAAAATTTAAATAATGCTATTTCTGTTTCAGCTTCGTTTGAACGATAAGTGGGAACAAATGTAGTTCCTTTATTTAGAACGTTCGTTTGAGCCTTCGTGAGATTCTTTGAAGAGATATTGATAATTAGGTTGCTTTCGACATTTGGCTCCTGGTCCTTTTGGCTATTTCTTCTGCAGTTTCTTTTGCCCCTTCTTGTTGCGTAGCTGTTGTAGGTGGAGCGTTTGCCGCCGGACTTATATCTAAAAAAGCCGGTTGTTGTTGAATGATAGCACTTGTAGATGGTTTCTCTGTTGTTTTACTGACTGTGTTTATCGATCTCCGTGATTGTGCTATATCTGAATCGGAAACAACACTTTCTTGCGATGAAGATGCGCCAGGTTTTTGTGTTTGCTGTTGCTGCGGTTGCCACTTCCTCTGGTTGTATATCTCTGCCCACGTGTAAACTTCTTCAAGTTTATAATCCAACGTGTCTCGTCGGTATTTACGAACTTTTCTTTCATGCACTTCTTTTGCATACCGTTCTAATTTGATGTTAATGTCTTCAAGTGTTTTTTGAAGATCTGGAATTTTATTGATCTCTGTTTGGATATTTTTGATTTCTTCTTCGATTTCAGTGAGTGCTTTCGAAAGTTCTTCCACAATCAATAGGATCAGATCTAAGGAACATTTGTTTAAAATTTGATACCATTTTTCTATGAATTTCTTGCTGTTCTTACAAAGCATAGGCTTGAGAGCTATCCTCAGTCTTCTAGGAATTAGTTGATTTTTGTGGTAATGTATCAGTGTGGTTGCGTGCAACCTTTGATTGATCTCTTTTTTACTCATGAATTCAAATTGTCTCAATAACTGTGCGGTAGTTGTCTTTTGTGGAGTAAATTTTCTGGTCTCCTGGATTAGCCCATATATTTCTTTGGCAGCATCATCTGAGAATCCTAAAGTTTCTGCTTTGTTGGTGGTTAAGAGGGCAATGTCATCTAATTGCATGTTGATGATGTGGTGCACCCAGGGATGAGGGTGACTAATGAACACAATGAGAAATAGTATTATCCCTGTGCACTCAAATTTCCTCGGTAATTATTCGGACTTTAATTATGGTTAATGTTGGCGCTACACGCGTCGCACGTAGTCAGCCGTGCCTTAGAATTGCGAGATGTGGTGTAGGCAGGGTCATCTGCCTACTGGAGTGTGCGCTCAATAATTCATGAAACACTATGGTTTCTTCACGAGATTATATTTATTTTCCTCTGAAATCAGTTAGTATTTCAAAACATATTTCATTTGGACTGTTGCATTCACAATCTTGTTTGCAGATATGATATCCTTGTTGTATCACAAATTAGGCATTGTCACAATCAATTAGTCCACCCAATGCATTTCGGGTCAAAGCGACTGGACCCTTCGTCAGGGGTCTAAAAATAAAGGTCAAAACAGGACCAGAATAAGTAACTCCAACTTCACATGTATATTCAGGTACACTAATAATTCCAACATCACATATATATTCAAGTACGCTAGTGGTGCTCATGGTGATCAAGTAAAAAAGTTACGACTGGAAAAGTGAAATAATAGTGAGCTGTGGTGTGTTTATTTAAAGAATGAAATGCCTGAAAACCATAGAAACCACCCAGGCTTGACAATGTGTTGCATGCAACCAATGACGCGTGATTAACAGTGCTGTGTTGAAAAACGAACGACGAAGAAAATGGACACAGTTGGCAAAATGTTACATGCAAACGAGATACCGTGACTTAATAAAACATCATGCAGGGATTAAACAATACGATTCATCGACGTTCGTGGCTCTGTACAAAGACTTACGTGAACTTCGGACGGTGCCGTTTTTCGAAAAACCAAACCGGTGTCTGACGAGTGAGTGAAATGCACTGTGATAGGGGTTAAGATATGACGTGTGGAAATAGTGGTGACCAATGAGATGAGAGGAACGGAAAACCACCCCCGCCATGTGATCAGGGTGTGCAAGGCTTCGCGGAAATGATTAATGTGCACAAGCCGGTGTCTGATGATAGAATAAGATGCGCTGTGATTGGTACGAGTAAGACGAGCAAATAACCAATGAACTAGGGGATGTGAACAAAGCTTCGCGCACCACAGTCTAAGTGCATACAATGATTGATGAAGTTGTGTGAACATGATCGTGTACAAAAACATACAAACAAAATATCACATACTTTGCAATACCTGTGGAGAAAAGCTAATAACCACAAAATTAAAAGATTCAATGAAAGTCATGACTATAATGAAAATATATAAGGGGACCCAGGAGAGGTCAACAAGACCATGCTATATATTAGAAAAGTCATAGAAAACATGAATGTTCAATCCGATCATTCAATCCGATAGGGTGAATGGAATTGAGTTTTTTGATCCAAAAAAACTCGGCTCTCAGTCTTTGTTTTAGAGGGTCAGTGTCTCGACGTTGTGAGATAGTCTCCAGCACCATGAATCTCAATTGTGAAATTTGGTGGCCCACCTCTTTCCAGTGACATGCTATACTTGATTTCATGTTGCCGAGGCGGATATTACTCTTATGTTCCGTGATTCGGATTTTTATTTTCCGCTCCGTTTGTCCTACATATACTTTGCCGCAGGGGCACTTGATTGCGTAGATACAGTTGGCTGTGTCACAGGTGCTGGTGTGATGTAGTTCAATGAGTTGACCTTTAGTTGGATGTCTGAAGGTTTTACCAATCATCACGTTGTTGCAATGTTTGCAGTTTTGACATCTCAACATTCCTTTGTAATTTACATTGACCTCTTTTTGTGTGTTATTAGACACACAAAAAGAGGTCAATGTAAATTACAAAGGAATGTTTGCAGTTTTGACATCTCAACATTCCTTTGTAATTTACATTGACCTCTTTTTGTGTGTTATTAGACACACAAAAAGAGGTCAATGTAAATTACAAAGGAATGTTGAGATGTCAAAACTGCAAACATTGCAACAACGTGATGATTGGTAAAACCTTCAGACATCCAACTAAAGGTCAACTCATTGAACTACATCACACCAGCACCTGTGACACAGCCAACTGTATCTACGCAATCAAGTGCCCCTGCGGCAAGGTATATGTAGGACAAACGGAGCGGAAAATAAAAATCCGAATCATGGAACATAAGAGTAATATCCGCCTCGGCAACATGAAATCAAGTATAGCATGTCACTGGAAAGAGGTGGGCCACCAAATTTCACAATTGAGATTCATGGTGCTGGAGACTATCTCACAACGTCGAGACACTGACCCTCTAAAACAAAGACTGAGAGCCGAGTTTTTTTGGATCAAAAAACTCAATTCCATTCACCCTATCGGATTGAATGATCGGATTGAACATTCATGTTTTCTATGACTTTTCTAATATATAGCATGGTCTTGTTGACCTCTCCTGGGTCCCCTTATATATTTTCATTATAGTCATGACTTTCATTGAATCTTTTAATTTTGTGGTTATTAGCTTTTCCCCACAGGTATTGAAAAGTATGTGATATTTTGTTTGTATGTTTTTGTACACGATCATGTTCACACAACTTCATCAATCATTGTATGCACTTAGACTGTGGTGCGCGAAGCTTTGTTCACATCCCCTAGTTCATTGGTTATTTGCTCGTCTTACTCGTACCAATCACAGCGCATCTTATTCTATCATCAGACACCGGCTTGTGCACATTAATCATTTCCGCGAAGCCTTGCACACCCTGATCACATGGCGGGGGTGGTTTTCCGTTCCTCTCATCTCATTGGTCACCACTATTTCCACACGTCATATCTTAACCGCTATCACAGTGCATTTCACTCCCTCGTCAAACACCGGTTTGGTTTTTCGAAAAACGGCACCGTCCGAAGTTCACGTAAGTCTTTGTACAGAGCCACGAACGTCGATGAATCGTATTGTTTAATCCCTGCATGATGTTTTATTAAGTCACGGTATCTCGTTTGCATGTAACATTTTGCCAACTGTGTCCATTTTCTTCGTCGTTCGTTTTTCAACACAGCACTGTTAATCACGCGTCATTGGTTGCATGCAACACATTGTCAAACCTGGGTGGTTTCTATGGTTTTCAGGCATTTCATTCTTTAAATAAACACACCACAGCTCACTATTATTTCACTTTTCCAGTCTTAACTTTTTTACTTGATCACCATGAGCACCACTAGCGTACTTGAATATATATGTGATGTTGGAATTATTAGTGTACCTGAATATACATGTGAAGTTGGAGTTACTTATTCTGGTCCTGTTTTGACCTTTATTTTTAGACCCCTGACGAAGGGTCCAGTCGCTTTGACCTGAAATGCATTGGGTGGACTAATTGATTGTGACAATGCCTAATTTGTGATACAACAAGGATATCATATCTGCAAACAAGATTGTGAATGCAACAGTCCAAATGAAATATGTTTTGAAATACTAACTGATTTCAGAGGAAAATAAATATAATCTCGTGAAGAAACCATAGTGTTTCATGAATTATTGAGCGCACACTCCAGTAGGCAGATGATCCTGCCTACACCACATCTCGCAATTCTAAGGCACGGCTGACTTCGTGCGACGCGTGTAGCTCCAACATTAACCATAATTAAAGTCCGAATAATTACCGAGGAAATTTGAGTGCACAGGGATAATACTATTTCTCACAGAACTGAACAGTGCCATATCTATTAAGCTGTTCTGCTCACTCCGTGTGCTTTGTAATTTTGGCTGCCATGCACTAAGGCAGATAACCTTGCTTCAAAGTGCAATGGTGTTTCTGTTGTGGGAAGCATAGGTTTAGTAAGGAAGGGGTCCTTTCCAGTAAATAAAAACGATGCTTTAGGCTTTTCCCACTTTGTATGTGTGTCGTACAATGCAGCACATATGCAACACTTATACCTGCCTCAAGGTTGTGCAGAATTTCGACCCTATTCCATTTCTCCAGTTCTTTGCGTCAAAACTCATGGGTGGTTGCATGGGAACACCCATGCACCACTCAAGGAATGCCCCCTTGACACAAATTAACACAAAGGAACTCATTGCACAGCTTTGCATTACCTTGGTTTAGAATCCATGTTGGGTGTAAATCGCACCCTACCACATTGCGTTTGGTTCGCATTAAAAAAGATAATGGAAACCTAACACCAAGTGTTTCTATATCTGAGCCATAGCACATAGAAATAAGAAGAAAGAAAGAAAGCCAAACCAATAGAAGAAATAAAGCTAGCAAAAATAAAGAACTCTTCCTGCTGTTACTGTAAATAACCCCTCCCACTACCGTGTGCTTTGTAATTTTGGCTGCCATGCACTAAGGCAGATAACCTTGCTTCAAAGTGCAATGGTGTTTCTGTTGTGGGAAGCATAGGTTTAGTAAGGAAGGGGTCCTTTCCAGTAAAAAAAAACTATGCTTTAGGCTTTTCCCACTTTGTATGTGTGTCGTACAATGCAGCACATATGCAACACTTATACCTGCCTCAAGGTTGTGCAGAATATCGACCCTATTCCATTTCTCCAGTTCTTTGCGTCAAAACCCATGGGTGGTTGCATGGGAACACCCATGCACCACTCAAGGAATGCCCCCTTGACACAAATTAACACAAGGGAACTCATTGCACAGCTTTGCATTACCTTGGTTTAGAATCCATGTTGGGTGTAAATCGCACCCTACCACATTGCGTCTGGTTCGCATTAAAAAAGATAATGGAAACCTAACACCAAGTGTTTCTATATCTGAGCCATAGCACATAGAAATAAGAAGAAAGAAAGAAAGCCAAACCAATAGAAGAAATAAAGCTAGCAAAAATAAAGAACTCTTCCTGCTGTTACTGTAAATAACCCCTCCCACTACCAGAGGTCTCGCTCTTATTTATCACTTCACCCATGAGTATAATCATCATGCTGACAAACCATCTGTTATAGCCAAACTCTGCAGAAATGGAATACAGGCTTGATTAACACCCTGGCGTAGGTGCCAGCTCTAATAGGTTGCTGCGGTGAGGACATCCAGCCAGGATTCAAAACAGTGATCCAACAGCAGGTGTATGAAACTCTTGAATTAGCACACTTGGGATCGAACATTAGTATGTGATTCTCATATTAAACACATCATTTGACAATATGTGATAAACCATCTGGGCTAATTTGCCAAGAGTTGAACATATGACATACAGATTAGACCAACTTTATGTTTGACTTCTTTATTGATTTTCAGGAATTCAAGAATTAAGAACTCAGGAAACAATTGCAACGGGAAATATCTTACAAATACCCTTCACCTTCATCCAAAGGTCGGTGAGGCAAGAAGTATAAAAGTACACAAAATTAAAGTATACAAGACTGTAAAGGAAAAGCAATAACATGTCCTTAATAGGAAGAAAAAAAGGGAAGAAGAAGAGGGGCCGGGGGGAGGGGAATTCCTACCAGAGGGGAGTAACAAACAGGCTGTCGAATGGATGGTTATCAATGTCATATCTATAGGCCCATCTGCATATTAATGCTGCTAAAGAGTGGACCTAAGACCCTAGCTTCCTATGGGCGGTTCCGCATCAGAGGGCTGTTCGGGTATGAGGCGGAGAAAGATAAATCGGGTAAGTTAGCTCTCTGAATTCCCTGCTGAGATAACTAATACAGGAACCCCACATATTGTCAAAACGCGGCAACTGATGTTCTGTCACCGTCGTGAGCTTTTCCATTCCATGCAACTCCCATAACCTGTTCAGCCAGTCTGCATGTCACAGCACTGTATATCCATGCACTACCAGGTCAACAATGCCTGTTTCGCCGCTCACAGGGCTAGTGTGATTGTACGCCCTCTCAGGGATCCACCAGGGGGAGTTGGGGGGCCCCAAGAGAATGTAACTCGGAAACCTGGGGAGCTCTTTATCAAACATTTCATCTACCGCGTTTAGGACTTCCTGCCAATATGTCTGTATTTTAGGACAGTGCCATAGAAGATGCGTCAATGAGCCAGTTTCACCACACCCTCTCCAGCATTTAGGATCACTTAGCAGCGTCCCCCTGTCTGCATCTGAGAGCGCCGATGTGTTGGCCCGTTCATGTATGTCTGGCCACTCTTTTTGTGTGAACTGCCAACCACATTCTTTCTCCCACCTCTCCTGCGCTTTTTGTTTTAGCTTGTGCCTGCGATATGTTCAGGAAGGCGTATATGTCCGATAATAGCTTCTTATCTGTGTCACTAATAAGAAGCCATTTCTCAAATGGTAGGAGGAGCCTGTTTGCGTATGGTTTTAGTGTTGGTTGCGTGACCCAGTGGTGAATTGAACATACTGCCATTGTGCCGACGATGGTAACCCATACCCCTGCTGTATCTGCCTAAAGGACATGATGCCAAAGTGATCAAAAAAGTCACTCACTGTTCCACAATAGTCTTCAGATGGGTGAGCTACACCGTGACCAGCGGTTGGCCACAATTGTAGCAATGCATAAACCGAGCAAACCACCCACGGAGCGTGGCTCATACCGCCCGATTTCCCTAATCAACGCCGAACCAAAGATTCTAGCCAAACTACTGGCGATGCGACTGACTCCACATCCTGCGTCCCTGATAGGACCCGACCAGTCAGGATTCATGCCCCACCGCAGTACGGCTCTTAACTTGAGGCGACTTCACGCGGTGCTGGCTCGCCGATCTTTTATCCACGAGCCTGCGGTTATCCTCTCTCTTGACGCCAGTATGGCCGTTCCTGTTTGCAGCGCTACAACACTTGGGATTTGGACCCAAGTTCTGTGCTTGGATCCGCTTACTTTACAACAACCCGTTGCACATGTAACGGCCAATGGGAATATATCCAGGGATTTCCCACTGGTGCGCGGCACACGACAGGGATGCCCGTTGTCCCCCCTGTTGTTCGCGCTGATACTAGAACCGCTCGCAGCATGGCTTAGATGGGAGCCCTTTATCAGAGGCCTTCAATAGACTGACACCTGGGAAGACTGCATATCCCTGTATGCAGACGATATACTTTTATATCTCACCTCCCCTAGAAAATCCATCCTGGAATTGCTGAATATTTGCGACAAGTTTGGTAGGGTGTCCGGCTACAGAATAAACTGGTCCAAGTCATTCCTGTATGTTCTGGTTGGCCCGCCCCCGCGGCTACCTGCGGACTGCCCGCTGTGTGTCACTATGGATGCTTTTAAATACCTGGGTATCTATGCAACACCTGATCCCTCAGAGTTCTATAACAAAAATCTAAAGCCCCAATTGGACCGCTTCAAACGTGATGTGGCGGTGTGGCGTAACCTCCCCCTAACGCTGCTGGGAAGGGCAGCGCTCTATAAAATGATGGCACTGCCACGCTTCCGCTATGTCCTCGAAAACACTCCATTCTTGGTCTCACAAACCTATTTTAAGACTATAGCAGTGGAGGTCGCCAGCTTACTGTGGGGAAATAAACCAGCACGGATTGCGCAGGACAAGCTTGTGCGTCGCTGGTACGATGGAGGAATAGCACTACCGAACTTGCAGCTGTACTATTGGGCGGCACACCTTAAGTTAATAAATCTTTGGTTGCACAGCCCGCAGGATGAGCCAGCATATCAGGCAGACAGGCAAAATCTAGAAGAAAGAGGCCTGATGGCTAATCTCTACCGGCGCCGAAAACCCCCGGGGCTGATTGGACCTACCGAGCATACAATACATATTTGGTACCAGGCGCGTACGCGACTGAAATGTGCAGGGTCAATCATGCAGAAGACGCCGCTATGGGACTCCCAACAGTTGGGTATCCTCCGCAGGAGTAAAGGCTTCCATAACTGGGAGAATATTGGCCTTTCAGTAGTGGGAGATCTTTGGAAAAAGGGAGCGGTGGTCGACTTTCAACATCTTCACGCGCAATTTGGCATGGCGCAGATGGAGAAATTCCGGTATTTGCAAATCCGTCATGCGCTGCAGGCAGCCATACCACCGGGCACTTCACTGCAGGAATCTAATCCACTGGAGGATAGGCTCCTGACGGAGCACATTACAGAAAAGGCGGCTTCCCTAACATACCGTAAACTGGTCAATAATTTGCCGGACCCCACATCCAAGCTGAGACGGACCTGGTCTCGGGAGGTGGGTGACTTTGATGATTCAGAGTGGCAGGAAGCCCTGTCCTCGCCCTGTGAGACGGCGATCCCGTCCAGGCTCCGATTGGTCCAACTCAAAGTGCTACACCGCACATACTACACCAGGACAACTCTTCGCGTAATGGGGGCAGCGGAACATAAATACTGTCTGCGCAGCTGTGGAGGAGAGGGTACATTTTACCACACTATTTGGGATTGCCGCCACATTGCGGCTTACTGGGTCAAAATAATGCGCACTGTATCTCAAGCGCTAGAAATTTCGGTCCTCCCGGAACCAAGGCGCTGCCTATTGAATGTATGGGAAGCAAATGATCTTAACCATCAGGAACAGGATTGGGCTATGCTTGGTATGGTGATGGCAAAACGGAATATTGCTATGTTGTGGGGGTCGGGAACGGTACCTACGCTTCGCAAGTGGTGTGAAGATATGGACGAGGCAATGATGGCGGAAAGGCCGGTCTTTATACATCATGGATGCCCGCAAAAGTGAGGAAAGGTCTGGGAGGCCTGGAATAAGAGGAGACATTTGCGAGCCACCAGAACTTGATGCAGATACTTTCGCCTTGTGATGAACCCTTTATGTTACGGATGGCGGGGAGGGCTGGGTGATGGGTGCGGGTCTGAATTAGAGATATCTGGATATGTTAAGCTAATTTGCTATCCCCTGACCTCTATGTGATTGCTGACAAGGATGAATATTGTTTTGTATATGTTAACTCTGCTTTGTGCCTAAATAAAAATCTTTTTAAAAAAATAAAAAAATATTCCACTCCATCATATACCGTAACTGGCCCCCTGATAGTAGTGCTTGAGGTTCGAAAGGCCAAGTCCTCCACAAGTAGATGGTAGATATGTCAGTCTCTTGGCAATACATGCCCTTTTCCCTGCCCAAATGTAGTGATCTAGTAGGTGTTGTAGTTTGGGTAGCACCTGAACAGGGGGGGTAAGAGGTAGGGTCTGCATAACATTGAGTATCTTAGGGCTATATGTATCAACAAACTATTTTGCGATTCCTAAATAGCGATTTTTAAGGAATCGCTATTTAGGAATTGCAAAATGGTATGTATGAAAAAAATCGCTATTTTTTAGCGATTCCTTATTCTTCCTTATTTGCGAATTCGCATTTTGCGAATCCGCAATTAAGAAATAAATTTCCCAATGCATTCCTATGGGCCAGGAGGCCCATAGGAATGATTGCGAAATAATTCTCAAATTGCGAATTCGCAATTTGAGAATTATTTTAAGGGTGCAGGGGTGTCTCAAAGACACCCTGCTGCACCCCTGGAATGTACATGTGTGTGCATAAGGCGCACATACATGCCCTATAGGCATGTGTGTGCATCACATGCCACCTTAAAAAATGCCAAAATTTGCATTTTTTGAAGAATTCGCAAGTTACCATTCAACTACAATTTGGTGGTAATTTGCGAATTCTTAACCATAATTCGCTAGTCAAAAATGCTACATACATAACATTTAAGGAATTGCAAAATTGCGATTCCTTAAATGCTATGGCAAAATAAGGAATCACATATCTTTGCCATTCCTTATTTTGGGAATGTTTCATACATCCCAAAACATGCAAAAAGGCCGTTTGGGATTCGTAAAAGGCTTGATACACATGGCCCTTAGGCAGGAGTGTCAGCTTAACTGCTGCCAGCCTCCCGAGCTAGGACAGCGTGTAGTCTTTCTATTTGTCCAGCTCTGCGCATGTGTCTGCTAGCATGCGGCCTTAGTTGCTCTCTGCTGTTTGCCTAACCGTAGGATGTATGTGCAGAACCAGGTAAGTCAACCCCTGTGAGGTCCAATGGTATGGGTAGAGATTCCTCAGGATTTCGACTTCCGGGGCTGGGATCGTAAGGAGAGAGGATGTAGTCCCTCGGCTAGACTACCGACTTTGGTGCTAGAAACCAGGGTTTGAGCCTCGGGGTCACGTCCACAACCTGTGATTAAGGGCAAATCACTTAATCTCCCCGTGCCTGAATGTGTAATGTAAATATGGTGCTCATGTGAAGCGCTCCGATACCTTCGGGTCGAGTTCGCGCTATATAATTATGCAAAAATAAATAAATAAATAAAGGTTCAGGAGCTGCGATTTCTGTGCATTAATTTTAAAACTGGACACCACTCCAAATGCCTCGGTAGAGACCGGGGGAGGGGGCAGGGGGGGGCTGTCATGAGCACCAAGACGTTGCAGCGTATAGCACCACCTTATTGTCCATACTCCCCATCTTCATTCCCATTATCCCTGCATTTTCCCTGATATGTTCTGCAAGTTGCTTCATATACAGTGCAAATAGGAGAGGGGATAGAGGGTAGTCCTGTCAAGTTTCTCGTTCAATACGGAAAGTCTGCCATACTGTTTGTTAACCCGCACAATTGCCTGGGGTGCTGCATATTGAGACAAGACCCATTATATAAATCGGGGCCCGAGGCCCACAAACTGTAGGACGGCTTTCAGATAAGGCCAATGCACTCTTATCAAACACCTTCTCGGCATCCATGGAAAATAGTAGTGTTGGCGTCTTAGTTTGCTGAACCTTATCTAGTAGGTGGCATATTCTCTTAGTGTTGGATTGTCGAGGATTCCTAACTGGTCTGTGGGTTTGAACGCTTCAGGCTGTAGAGTGGCTGACACGCGACTAACTCCTCAATTGCAGTTCTACCAGCCTTCCAGAGGCACGAACTAGTGAAAATAAACGGACCGGTGTCCCCTTTTGCTGGTAGGTTCAAATGTCCTTTTTGCATTGTTAAGTTGTTACCAATGACGGTAGTAAGTTAACAACCCAAGTGTTATGTTAGGAATCATTGACAAATGCACAGGTCAACATTCCATACAGAACCTGGGAAATAAACCGATTGAACAGAAAATATACCACATGGATTTGCTTTTTAGAAAACTGACAAATATTTCACAATAGATGACTACTATGTTGTGACCCTCAATTATGTATTCGTCAAAAAAGAACATGACGCCTGAGCAAGATGCCTATAAACCGGTTTTAGAACATCTATACATACATATTTTAAACAAATAATCTGGTGGCAAACAAAAAGTGCAGACGGGAGAATGGCCAGTGTTTGCGCACTGGCAGTGCTTCCGGTAACATATTTAAAAATAACACAGGATACAACAAATAGACACATATAGCCATCTGTTGCTCAAGAGTGTTAATATTTCAACCAAACACTGGGCGTGGTCATCAGGGCAAATGTATACGAGGTAAGGTTGCCACTGATCAGTGAGTCGGATGCTGGGTGCTATGACTAAGGATTTTAAAGCATGTTTCTATAGATCTTGTAGTAGCACTATGCGGTTGTATGGCAGAACCTTGCATGCATTTACCTTGCTTGCCTTTACAATGCAGTCACTACCCCAACTGCGACATTACCACGTGTTACTTTACCATGCAAGTCGTTACAACAGACAGGAAAAGTATAAATTACTATTCCAACTCCACTCTACGCAACAGTAGAGAAGGTGTTGGTCTTAAAAACCCAACACCAGTCCAACAATGCACCCCTCCCCTACAGCAAGTTGTTATAACAATTTGCGGGTTAAAGTAACATGTGGTAACGTCACGGTCGGGGTAGTGTCTGCGTTGTAAAGGTTGGTCGTTGTTGAGACTTTGCGTAAAGGATGTTTCCCGCACCAGGGCCCTGGATTGTGAGGCTTCGACTGAGCCACAATTCTGGCTGTTTTTGACTATGATGCTCGGAGGCGGATGATGGGACAATTTTCTTTGCTGGCACTGGGACCTGCAGCACACTGACTGTGACGTTAGACTTCCTCGGACCTTGCTCCGGCATCCTGTTCTTTTGTTGATTAATTGGGATTAATTTACTTTTACAGATGCCACCACACTGTACTCATTTGTTGTGAAGTACAGGTCAGCTTCCTAAACTGAAAGTTATCACAGTAGTAGTTTATATTCTGTAATCAGTCACGGTTCACTCTCAGCAAGAATTTACAAACACACAAATAACTAAGGAGCTCATTATAAGTGGTGCTGAAAACTGACTCGGCTGGTAAGTCCAAGTGTGGTATTGCCCATGTGCCTTCCCCACACAAACTGTTAATAAGTGCGTTCCTGGTAGCAAAGAGTTGAGGGAGAGAAATAATGTTTATTATATTGATGCTTCTCCCGCTTCTTGCATTTTTTAAAACAGATGCATTTCTGCAATCTTACATTTATTTTAATTAGCTGCACCACTCATGTGCATGCCCTGTTCATTGAAGCTTTCTTCCCTTCCTTTGAGAACTTAGCTGCTCCCGGTGAATGGAGAAGCAAGCGTCAGACCTGCCTGCAGTGTAAAGCAGCTGATGACAAGCAATGGCATCGTCTTACGCGCTATTAATAACAGACCCCCTGGCATCTGCTGTTTGGTAACCAAGGAAATAAGTTGGATGTCTGATTAACCCTGCCCTAGCGCTGTTTAAGTGTACTGTAATGCTCTCACATAATACCAATGCTAAGCAAACTCTGTAGCTTTTAGAGAATCTTGTGCAAAATGTCGAACACAATTCTGTCTTGAACTTAATTCCAACAAGCATTGCCAACGCAAACAGGTTTCGCCTACGCGAGATGTATTGACTTTGTCAATATTTTTAGACATGTTTCTCAGCCGTGTGGGCTGCTGTACACCACAGGGCAATCTTTAAGCTCCTCTGCTTGACTCACAAGGCCCTTTATCAGTCTCAGCCTGTGTATCTCAGTTCAAAACTGAATTATTACTTTCCTTTCAGACAGTTCATATCTTCTGATAAAGCCTTTCTGCAGATCCTACTTATCCGTACTGCCAGATTAGGTGGTAGATCTTTCTCATATCTGGATCCTCATCATTAAAACAATCTTCCTCTTTATATTCGCACCTGCTCCAATTTTATGAATTTCATGAAGATGCTCAAAACATGGTTGTTCTAGACAAGTTTTAATTGCCTTCTCAGGTCAAGCGCCGATATACTCCTTCGGGAGTAAGTCATGTGCGCTATTAAATACATATAATATAACTTAACTTAAAGTCATGAAAAAAATACCGCTATTATGCGCCCACCATTAACAGCATCATAGTACTATTTTCTCTACTTTCAGCCATGATTTTATAATTTAATGCGATTTTCTATAGCGCGAACTTTACCCGAAGGTGTCAGAGCGCTTTACATAAGAACCAGTTGCAGAACATAAGGATTTAGGATTACTTGCGTTCCATACAGGATACAAACAGAAAAAAATTGCAAATGTACAAGATGTAAAGTCACACAAGGAGGAGATACAAACAGAAAAAAATTGCAAATGTACAAGTTGTAAAGTCACACAAGAAAGAGATACAAACAGAAAGAAAAATTGCAAATGTACAAGTAGTAAAGTCACTCAAGGAAGACATACAATGGATATACTCTAAAGAACATTTACGAAGCTAATAGATCTTGCATGGGTGAAACCTATTGGCTTTGCAAATGCATGTTGTATCCAGAGCCTGAATGGGTCCTACTTTTCAAATGTCTACAGTGGTAATTTTCCAGCCGTACTCTCACCATTCTGCAGTACATCCATTAAGATGGCCTAAAATCATCTGGTTTGAGAAATGTGAGATGAGAGGGATATATTTACAGCAAGATAGCGTCCAAAGAACAAGGAATGACGTAATCGGTAGAATACCTTACTGACACTTATCTCTCCATTCCGGTGTTTGTTGAGAGCGTCCGTGGAGCAGGTTTGTGCGCTCGTCTTTGTTGACAGGCAGAGGTCTGGCTACCCGGGCTGGACTGGCTACCGGGCTTTCCTTAATAAACAAAACAAAACAAATGTTTAAAAAAGTATGATTTAAAGCTATTTGTTTTGCATTGTTTATTTAGAAGCGCGGGCAGCTCCCCAGCAACAAAATGACCTCCTTCACAGTGAACCTTGACCCCACCCTTCCACAATATCGAAAAACACCTGGTAACCAGTCTGGCCCTGCTGGCTTCCCAGTACTTGTCTAGCTTCCCAGGACACTGTGAGGACCTGCCGCTCCTGACAATAGCAGATACCCTGGGAGAAAAGGGGTTCCACAGCTGAGAACGAGGAGTGCAGATTAGGGAGTAATTTATGTTTGAATCAGTGCTTAATATGTAAAAAAAAAAAAATTTAAATACGTGCCGGAGCCCTCGTCAGGGGTCCTCCACAGTTTGCACCCCACATTGCCCCTGTACTTACACAACTACTAACCATCACACTGCTACAAGTGTGACAATTCCGACTGTTCAAGGCCCCCAAAGCTTTAAGAATGGCTTGATTGGCAGGAATTTGTTGTTGTTAATGTATATTAAATAGCCAAACAACAGTTATTCTGCTCGTCTTTAAATTACACAAACAGCGCCACTGTGTTGCAGCTATCATAAGTGCAGGTACCGGCAATTAACCCCTTCCACGTGAGGCTAATTCCCCCGCAGTGCGGGAGTGGGCCGCGCACGGCGGCGCGGTGCTCGTGACCAGCCCAGCTCATCATGCTGCACAGTGGAGCTGTGCTCATGAAGAGCTGGGCTCGTCATGACTCCACCCACTCCAATAATACCCTCGCACAGGTGGAGAATTAGCCGTGCGTGGGCCGGCCGCGGCAGTTATGACGAGCTCAGCTCGTCATGAGCACAGCTCCACTGTGCCTCATGACGAGCTGAGCTCGTCATAAGCATGCAAGAGTTAAGTGCCAGTGCTGATTCCTGGAAACCACTGGCTCAAATGAAGCCCTGGTGTAAATGCCTCAAGCTACAAATTATATGGCCTCTCATCAATGTGCACACATTACTTTACCGGTGGGAGTGTGTTTAGTGCACAAGTGTGAATTTAAGCCCTACTGACCTCAAAATGGGAGGTGGGATTAGGGGTCCCACCTCCCCCACAAAAAAAGTAGAGGCAGAAGCAACTAGCTCTTTGCTGAGGCTCTGTGAAATAAAATATTTGTATAGCATCACACAGTTTGGTCAAGTTTCGAGTTTCACACTGTGCAAATGAGCCACTATACGGATATCTATTTCTCGCTCCTGTTTTACTTCAACAGTTAATGCTTTACCTTTTAATTCTTGGTGCGTGGGATTAGAGCTTGGATTGTAGGCAAAAGCTACATGAACGTGCAGCTTGTTTTGGGTAAAAAAAAAACTCTAATAGAGACAGAGGCAGGCACCTGTCTCGAGCTTTCTGTTATTCGCCCATATTTTTCCAAAGCTGTTCTCATGAAACTGTTGTACTATTGTGATTTTCCAATGTGCTTTAGCTTCGACCCGAAGCATACCAACTCCATGGAATGCAAGACCCGATTTTATAGGGTTGGCAATTCTGCCTAGAACAATCTTCTGATTCTTTGGCTGCAGTAATAGCGAAGCCTCTTTTCCTGTATTTTTGTGGTAGTAGGCAGCATAAAATGCTTCCAGCCAGAAAGTAGCTTACTCTTCCCTCTCTACTCCCTACATACTCCCTCTTTCCACTGCTCCCCCCGTGGCGGCAGCTTACATTTTACCATCTGCTCAAAGTAGGTAGTAAAAGTATCCATTAAATAAACAGCAAACCCATAAAGAGTGATGAGAGGAATGCTTGCAATGAGCCCAACCGCTGGCAATCGTTCAAAGTAGTATTTCAGTGCATCTTTTTTCACCCCTCATTCCACGTCAGTTTGGACGCAGCCATATGCAGATAAGTCTTGACCCTGCTCCAATAGGAATAGGCGAGCCTGAATTTTCTGGCCAGGTGCTGCCTGAACCGTAACACAAACAACCCAAGATCGGTTTTGTTCTGACTGGGGCTCCTCAATTGTGTTTAGCTTGGTTCTAGTGTCACATTGAGCACGGGACTCACGTCTGGGCATAACCCTACCACTTAGGGTGTTATATCAAACACACACAAAATGATGGAAGAAATGCTTGCACTAAATCTAACCAATGGCAATCACTCCGGGTGCATTGTTCTTTTGTCCACCAACCCACCTCAGTTTGGATAATCTATATGCAAATCAGTCTTCATCCAGCTCCAGTCAGTACAGGCCAGTCCTCCGTGAACCAGAAGACAAGCATATGGTTACTTCCAAACTGAGGTGGCATGACATATTCTTATGCTGATGAAACATTATTCGTTGACATGTGCAGCAGTAGAATTGTTTATTTAACAGGTATTAAAAAATACTATATTTAGCATGGCATCTATCTTGCTTCTGTCTTCAGCAAACAAGCCAGTGGCAATTTGCTGATTGCCAACACCGAGAAGCACTGCTGATTTGTGTTTAATGCACATTCGGACCTTTTGCTTAGCTATGTTAATAATTTTGCCCAGGGTTGCTGCATCTGACAGTACCTTTAACAATTGATGTTGTGTCCTTTACTCACAATTATTGAACTACAACAGCTGAACTAAACCCTTGCATCTGATATTGTGAAGTATAGAAATGTGCTTGGTAAAGTGGCTGAGACTTTTTTGGGGTGAATAGTACTGTTCACTGGTTGAATGCAGATGGGATTACCTGTTCTGGTGTATTGCCTGTCCACCTGTGTGGCCTATAGTATTTACACACTGGCTAGGAGTTTGTGGGCCTGCCAGATCAAAACATCTGGGCGAGAGAATGTTGACCACTGCTATTGGCTATTGTGTTGTGCTACAGCTCGGCCGCATTTTCTGTTTTCCTCTGTAGACCCACATAGCTATTACATAAGGAAGACACTCCAATACAGTGTCATTTCATTTGAAATCAATTCACAGACAATTCACAGATGTCCTAAACAGTTTTTGAGTCAAGTTTAGAGAAAACTAGGTAAAAAGGTGTCTTCAAAATCCAAATCCTCCTAACTTAGTCACATCAGAACAGGATTCTAGGTTAACACTTTCATTATGATGAAGACACTTCTGAAACACAATCCCAAATGGGTGTTGCAAGAAAATTAGGTGCAGTGAGGATAGATATATAATTAATATACCTAGTGTTGGACCTGGCCTTTTTTGCAGGGTTTTCCCCAAACCGTTTTCTTTGTTCCTCCCATTTGTCCTGAGCTATTTTTGTTGGCTTTAGGATTTGGGGCACTCTACCACTGATACCTAGTGCTGAAGTGCATATGATCTCTGTCTAAAATATATTGGTGATTGGTTTATCAATTATTGGCATATTTTATTTACAAGTAAGTCCCTAGTAAAGTGCGCCAGGTGTGCACAGGGCCTGTAAATCAAATGTTATTAGTGGGTCTGCAGCACTGATTGTGGAACCCACATCTGTAGCCCTGCAAACATGTCTCAGACTTGCCACTGCAGTGTCTGTGTGTGCAGTTTTAAACTGCCATTTCGACCTGGCAAGTTCCCCAACTTGCCAGGCCCAAACCTTTCCTTTTACAACATGTACATCATCCCTAAGAAAGGCCAAATGCTGCCCCATGGGCAGGGTGCAGTGTGTTTAAAATGAAGGATGTGTACTGTTGTGTTTTACTATTGCAAGGACTATCTCTCCCTTAGGGTAACATGGGAATTGCCTTGTGTTGGACTTGGCCCTTTTGTCAGGTGCACCCCAAAACATTTTTGCGTTTCCTAGCCTTTTTCTGTAACCTGGTGTTAGTGATTTTAGGCCTCTGAGCACTTTAGCACTGTGGTCCAGTGTAAAGTGTGTGCACTCTCTGTGTATGTGTGGTGAGACTGGCCTAGCCCTCCTATAGGAATGCATGGGGGATATGTGTGTCCATGGTAATTCCTGGTATTGGGGAGTACAGGGGCGAGTTTAGTATGTATGAACTCGTGTGGAGAGATGCTGTGCAATGGTGTGTGCAGATTTATGGTGACTGGTGGAGAAATGCCACTTTTAGAAGTTGACCTTTCTGTGTACTGTGTGTCTGCCTGCCTGATGTGAATTGCATGTCTGGCATGTGATTGACAGGAGCTGAGAGGTGTGGGTGGCTCCAGGAGACAGGGGGGAGTCTGCCCAGTGGTGAATAGAGAGATCTGCATGCAGATGGGAGGGAGGAGTTGCACCTGGGACCTGAATAGGATGGTGCCTTCCCTCCACAATGCTGGCGCCGCCCCCTGTGGTGCGTCTGAGCACTGAGCCCTCACCTGACAAGGGAGAGGGGAGCTGAGCAAAACAAAGAGCCCCAAAGCTTCCCTGAACCAGTTGCATCTGGTTATCCCATGCCCTGCACTTTTACACAAAGGATTATGTGGTATAAATATAGGGGCTGTGACCCCATGTAAATGTTCAGTTCTTAGTTGCTGTTCCTGCCATGGCGTGCTGCTGCTGGGGCCCAGGGGTGGGCTACCATGCGGGCTTGCCTCCCTGGGCCCTGCATTTCCCTTTTTACCTTTGAGGTTCTTTTTACTGGGACTGACTCTGATTAATTTTCCTTATTCTTCAGGACTTTATGCGGCCTTTCAGCGCACTGGGCACACTTTAATTTACTCCCCTCAGAGGAGGAGAGCCTGGGGGCTGCGCAGCGCTGCAGCCCATTTAGGAGGGAATCCCCACCATAGGGATTCCCCCGTGATGCTGGACTTGCGGGTGCCCACCCCGCTTATTTGCTCTGCGGGTGCCCACCCCGCATACTGGTGCTGCTATTGATATGGCGGGTGCCCACCCCGCTTTGTGTGGTTTTAGGAAGAGGGAGCCTACCCCTCATGGCCACCAAGAACCGAGATCACCGCTGCAGCCCCAGCCGCGGCAAAAGCGGAAGTCAGGCAACATGGTGCCTGGCGGCGGGCGGGACTTCCGGTTTTGCGGAGGAAGTCCCGCGCACGCCCCCGCAGCCTGAGGAGACATCCGGAGCCCCACAGGCTCCATGCTGAAGTCCCGGTTCCATGGGAGGGACCGAGCGAAGAGCAGAGTGCCGGCCCTGGGAGCCCCCGAGAAGAGACTGGAGCAGAAAGGAGCAGAGAGGTCCTGCCCCGCAGAGCCAGTGAGTAATGGCTCTTTTGCTGTTTGGTGCCCGTTAGAGGCACAGTCTGAGCAGTCCCGCCAGTAGAGCGGGCCGCTCCCATGTTGCTGGCATGATTGCTGACTGAGGGCCCAGAGGGGCCCGGGCCTTCCCGTTGGGCAAAGCTACTGTCAGAGCCCCGCGTGGCTCCCACGTTGGGGCAAGTTTGATCTAAAAGCCCTTGGGAAGATTGGGTGATAAAGGGTCCAGGGGACCTGTGCTTCTCCCCATGTGGCTATTGGTCTACAGCTGCCCCGTTTTGCTAAAGGGCAGCTGCAACGCCTGTAGGGCTTGTTGGTCCCCAGATCAGAGCACATTGTCGGTGCTCGTGTTCCTGCCAGTTTGGGCATATTTGTTTTGCAGGGCACAGTCAGTGCCAGTGCCCCTCATTTGATATGCACAGCTGGCCAGCAAGTAGTGGGCAGCTGCACTCTTTAGGTCTCAGTTCTTTGGGGGGAATGTCGTATTGAAGTTAGGAGTGAGATGCACTCCTTTGCCCCTGACATTCACAGCTGCGCAGCACTTAGTGCCAGCTGCATCGTATAGGCCTGCGCAGAGTGCGCACCCTTGACTTCCGCTGTTTTGGCAGCGTGACCTGACTTTTGGACATAGGGCATTTGAGCCCTTTTGAGATGGCCAGTTGGCCAAGGGGACTATTAGGTCTGTAGGGCGCCAGGCCCTGATATGATGTATAGGGTGCTAGGAAATGTAATGTATGTAGTATGATTTACGCACCCTGTGTTATACCTCTAAATGATTATGAGGTTGTTTTGCATATAATGGTTTATGCTAGTGAGATTATGTTTCACTGTGTGATTTATGCCCCTAATGTGAGTTATGCTTAGGAGGTTAGGGTCTAATGTGTTTAGACTTGTGAGAGGATTGCATAATGTGTTTATGCTAGTGAGGTTGGCGCAGAGTGTAATTCGCGCCTGATGTGATACTGTGCATAATGTAGTTTTTGTTACAGGCTGATGCTAAGTGCATTGATTACCAGTAGTTACTGGTTGTTCGTTTATGATCTGTTTTACTTTTACTAAGTTCGCTTTGTGATGGTTCTGACAGTGGTCCAGTGGGCCCTGTTAGGTGTATATAATCCCTTGTAGATATGACCCAGTGCCAGGTGGCACCATCTTTATTATGGGTTTACTATTCTAATGTGTTATGAGAATACAAAGGCTATTTTTGATATAACCTTACGTCGAGTCCGTTTGTAGCGTGCCGGGGATGTTGTTGCTGTGTGCGTGTGCAAATGCTTTACACATGGCAACCGGGATAAGCCTGACTGCTCGTGCCAAGCTACCAAGGGGGTGAGCAGGGGTTATCATTGGCGTGTAACTCCCTTGCCCTGACTAGAGTGGTGGTTTCTGCCTGGGTTTGGCGCAAGCCTTAGCCAACCAGAAAGTCCATTTCTAACACCTTCGAAGCGATGCGGAGTACAGCAGCGTATGCACGGACGCTTAGCCCATCAGGTGTCGCTCGACTGCGTAGGCCGGGTCCCCCCTATCACCGTACCACCACTCGTTGAGAACGAGTAAGTGCGCCGCCTGATAGTAGGAAAGAACATCGGATGTGGCCAGCCCCCCAGTGTAAGAGGATAAAAAATACGTCCGCAGAGCCACCCTTGCGATCCCCCCTCCCACAGAAACCCACCCAGCGCCGACCTGTTGAAACTAGCGGGGCGGAATCTGGTATGGGTGATTTTGTAGTTGGTACAATAGACGGGGGAGCGCCACCATTTTAAAGCTGGCCGACCTGCTATAAATCGTCAGAGGCATGCGGGACCAAACCTTCAATTCCTTGCGCGTGCGGTCCTATACCGTGGTCAGGTTGCAATTTCATGAGGCGGCTGCCGCCTCCGACAGGTACACCCCCAGGTATTTCATCCCTCCAGACGCCAGCTGAAGGCCAAAGGCCCAGGCTGCCACCCGCCACACTCCACCCAGAACCCACAACGTCGATTTGGGCGGGTTCATTTAGAGGTCGGAGGTTTCACCGAAGATCTGCATAATACATAGCAGCCGCGGCCCCGACCGATCCAAGTCGGTGAGAAAGAACAGGACATCGTCAGCATACAATGCTATTTTGTCGGTGAGGCCCGGCGACCACCTAAAGCCCTTAAGTTGGGCGTCTATGCGCACCCACGCCGCCAAGGGCTCCTTGGCGAGAGCAAATAGGTAGCGGGAGAGGGGACAGCCCCGTCGTGTGCCCCGCCGGACCTGAAAGGAGCAAGAGATTGCTCCCCCTACTCGTACTGACGCAGTGAGGTCTGTATATAACAACTGCAGTTAGGCCAGGAAGCGCGGGCCAAGATTGAGGCGCCGCAGCAGGGCAAACAGATATACCCAGCTCAGGGAATCAAAGGCCCTATCCATGTCTGCTAAAAATAACGCCGCCGGCTCCCAAAATCTCTCCCAGGCCGATAACGCGACGTGAGCTCGTCTAATATTGTGACGAGTTGCCCTCCGGGGCGTGAACCCGGCCTGATCGGGGTGGATTAGATCCGCTATGTGGGGCTTAAGCTTATTAGCCAAGGCCTTAGCCAGGACCTTAGCCTCGGTATTAAGTAGGGATATAGGGCGGTAGGACGCATGGCTCTCAGGGTGTCTACCCGGTTTTAAGAAGACCACCACCTCTGCATGCCTCCAATCCGGGGGGAGCAGGCCACCCTCGCGCGCCTCCTCCACGACCGGTCCAAGATGTGGGCCCAACTGCACAAAAAATTGCCTGAAAAATTCGCACGGAAAGCCATTAGAGCCGGGGGTCTTTCCAGGGTTGCACCCAGTTCATCATCTGACAGGGGGCCTATCTAATTGCTCCTGCACGTCGTCTGATATGGTCCATGGGGGAAGATCGTCAATAAACCGCTGGATAACATCTTCCGCAAGGCATTCCTTGGACCATGCAGATCCTCATAGTATGCCGCGAAGCTCTCCGCGATGGCCGGAGGTTCAACAATAGGTACCCCCTCGGAATCCAATATTTGGGGCAACGACTGAGCGTGGAGAATGCCTTGGCACAGGCGGTGGAGCATCTTGCTTGATTTATCTCCCCACTGATACACCCGACTTCGCGTGGCTAACCAGGCCTGCCGTGCCTCCTCCATCAGTGTCGCGGTGTACTGCTGCTGAGCCAACACCAGCTGTCGTCTGGCAGGTCCGCTGCCTGCTTCCCGACCCCTACGCTCCAGTGCCTCCATGTCTGCCTCACGTTGCACTAAATCCCGTTGTCGCTCCCTACGACCGCCGCACACCAGGAGATATCGACACCCCACAACGTGGGTTTTAAAGCCTCCTAAAGGGTAGCCGGGGATTCAACTGATCCTAAGTTAGACACCAGGTAATTATCTATCTCTTTGGTCAAGTGCTCCCTGTACTCATCCTTCTGCAGGTGCCACCCCGACATAAGGCACCTAAATGGCTGCCTGCCCGGGCCTATTCTGAACGTTAGGGCTACTGGCGAATGGTCTGACAGGGCTCTCGGCAGAATTGTAGCTGATAGTATCCCATGTGTCAGTCCCCTGGGGACAAAGATGGAGTCCAGTCTGGAGAATGAGTCATGTACCGTGGAGAAGTAGGTATACTCCCTGCGTGGGCCATGCATATGTCTCCAGACATCAGTCCAGTCGAGTCCTGTGGCCAGGGCATGAAGTTTAGTGGATGGCCCCCGCCCCGTCAGTCGCCCCGCTCCTCCACCTATCGCAGCCCAGCTCCATCACATCGTTCCAGTCCCCCCCCAACCACAGATAGGGTATCTGGCGTGTCACTCCAAAGCGACATAAGTCGTTCCACCAGGGTCCACTGTAACGACGGTGGAGCGTAAACGCTGCCCAAGGTCAGCCTATCTCCCCCAACCTTACCCTGCACTATGATGTATCAACCCTGCATGTCAGACCAGAGTTTCTCGTGTGTATAGGAGACCCTGTGGTGTATCAGGATCGCAACCCCCGCGAGCCCCTCGTGAACCACTAGTGGAATACCTGATGGAATCCAAAGCGTTGCAAGCATAGCGCCTTCGTACTAAGTAAATGGGTCTCCTGGAGCAGGAGTACATCAGCCCCCGGCCCTTTTAGCAAACTGAAGAACCGCCCCACGCTTCACCTTATCCAACCCCCGCGCACATTCCAGCTAAGTATGCGCAGGGAGCCGGGGGATACCCGCCCTCCCCCCTCTGCGTTAGACATAGTGGAAAAACTCTACTTAAACTGCAGGTGTCTCTGCGACTCAGCATGCAAACAATGTGGCAAACACACAGCATCAAAACATAATCCAGCTTTCTCCCTGAGCCCAAGCCCCCTCGCCTACTACCCCCACACCTCACTAACATGGAAGCACCTGTCGCGGTCGGACCGTAGCCAAGTCCCCAACGGGGGGACAAGAACCACCCCCTCCAATGGATCCCCAAATACCAACACACAACTTGAGGACTTCACTCCCACCCACCCACTACTGCGGGGCCAGGCTCCCAGCCCTGAAGAAGACTAGCCCAACTAGACATCCATACATAACATACTTTGAGATCAGTTCGGAAGTCCCATGTTTCATTTCACCACTTGTTGCGGCTCCTAAGGCTTTCGCGGGCCATCCCACTCTAGGAAGAGTCAGAATCTCTGCCCGGCGGCCTATGGACTCGTATCTTCACTGTTTCGTCCGTCCATTTAAATACTTCCTCTGGGGAGTCGAAGAACAGTGTGCGGGACTTGAAGATGACCCTCAGCCGAGCCGGGCATAGCATGGCGTATTGAAGCTTGAGGCCCCTGAGGCCACCACACTCCGTTGGTAGGTCCAGCTGCAGGTGAAAGGAGGGCCCCCGCGGAGCCGCCGCCCCACAGTGAAGATCGCGGCGGCCGGACCCAGAACGCCGCCGCCGGCTCACCTTTGCTCAGGCTCTTCTCTGCCAGACCACTGAGCCCCTCCGCTCTCAACCACCACAGAGGCCCGATCCGGCTTCGAGCCCTCCTACCACCACGGTCAATGGCCTCCAAGGAAGTACTGTCTAGGAGGAGGAGGGGAAAAGAGGCAGGAAGGCGCTCACTGCCCCACGCAGGCTTGCTCCTGCCCACCGCGCCACACAGGGTCCAGGCCACTCACGTCTGTCCCTCGGGGCACCACAGTCAGGCTGCCCTCACTCCACTGTCCCGGGGGGGCCACTCGCACACAGGGGCGCCGGAGCAACAGAAGCCCCGACCACGCCGGCCGAACCTCCACTGCCGCGCCGATCACCAGGCGCTCTTTGCCGGGCTGGCAATGTACGGGAGGCCCGACTCACTCCTCACCGGCACCCACCAGGCCGCACCTCAGCGCCGGAGCTCAGCACGCCCCGCCGGAGCCGATGTCCTGCAGCAACTGCCACCGGAGGATCACCCGGAGATTAGGTGATCTCGTGAGGATGTGCCACTTTACCCTAGATGTCTTGGGGCAGGATAGGAACACAGGATATTTATCGGCTGGCCGGAGCTCGCTCACAGCACGACCGCCATTGTTGCTGGCCAAGCCACGCCCCGAGTTGTTTTCTTTTTTAAAAATGTTATGTTCCCTCTTCGTCGTCTGTCGAATATATAAAAATTTTTAAAGCTAGTTACCTATCCAGATCCTGTAAATACTATTCTAACAAAGATGGATTCGTCACATATATAGATTGACATTTTTTACACAAAGGATTATTCATTCCTTGAACCCAGTGACAAAGTGAGCAAGGGACTCACGTCTGAGCATACCCTGCCACACTTATGGCGGCCAAAAGCGGTACAAAAGGGGGTGGTGATGGACGGAGCATCTGAATCAATCAAACACTCACACCCAATCAAAAGATCTCGGTTTAATCCATCACCGTTCTTTAGCCCACTCTGCCACCCCAGTTCAGACATGGCTGTATGCAAATCAGTCTGACCCTGTGCCTCATGGGAACAGTCCAGCCCGAACTGCCAAGCCATGCCTTCCCTGGACCGGAAACAAGCTTCCGAGGACCGGTTTCTGGCATTCCAGCCGTCTTCAGCCCGGCTTGCTTTAATCCAGTGGCAAAGTGAGCAAGGGACTCACGTCTGAGCATACCCTACCACACTTATGGCGGCCAAAAGCGGTACAAAAGGGGGTGGTGATGGACGGAGCATCTGAATCAATCAAACACTCAGACCCAGTCAAAAGATCTGGGTTTAATCCATCACCGTTCTTTAGCCCACTCTGCCACCCCAGTTCAGACATGGCTATATGCAAATCAGTCTGACCCTGTGCCTCATGGGAACAGTCCAGCCCGAACTGCCAAGCCATGCCTTCCCTGGACCGGAAACAAGCTTCCGAGGACTGATTGCCATTGTTCCAATTTTTAAAAAGGGGGATAGAGGGTAGGCCAACTGCTATCATCCTATATCCCTTCTTGACTCCTCCTCCAAATTGATGGGAAGAATAATGTTGGGGAGGTTAGATAATTGGGCCTCAGAGAATAACATCTTAACAGAGGTTCAATATGGTTTTAGAAGGGGTATTGGGATGGTGGAACAATGTGTAAATCTGGAACTCCAGATAGTGAAGTATACATTAGCCAAGGAAGGGGTTTTACACCTCTGTTTTGTTGACCTCACAAGCGCCTATGACCTTGTGAATCACACCAATTATGGCAGACATTGAAAGGGCTAGGCACCCCCATTGATATAATTGTATACTTATCAAAGATTTACAATTTCCTAACATCTAGAGTCTTTTGACTGGGTGTGAGTGTTTGATTGGTTCAGATGCTCCGTCCATCACCACCCCCTTTTGTACCGTTATGTAGATGGGCAGCACAACACTGTAAAAATATTTCAGTCCAAAGTAAGGAACCTGTAAAATCAGAACACTGTAAATTAACAAGCAGAATTCACTAAAGAAAACTGGTAAGGCTAGCATATACAGGCGTCTAAATTATCTAGTGTTCCAAAACCCTCACGGTGCACCATTCAGAGCAGCATGTTCACCCTGCTGCAATACACAAACAACAAATAGGTTTCGCAATCCGAGAGCTAATGGCGTTGTCAATGACAATGTATTTTATCCATGTGGTATTTGTAGTGGAATTATGTGGCATGGTGTGCAGTGGAAATATGTGGATAGTAATTATGTGTAGGGAAATTGTGTTCTGGAGTGGAATTATGTGTTTTGTTGTAGAATAATGTGGTGTGAAATGGAAATGTTTAGAGTTGAATTGTGTGACGTGGAACTTTGTTGTGTTGAGTGAAATTATGTTGAGGGGATGTATGCCCCTTCGAGTTTCATTAAGCCAATGGGCATGGTGTGGAGTCTATTTATGGGGATTGTTGCTATGTGGCATAAAGTGTAGTTATTTGGGGTGTATTTATGTGGTATTGAGTAGAGATAATGTTAGGATCACATCCTTGAGGAAAGCGTATAAAAATACCATGAAAGAAAGAAAATCTGATATCTGTGAGGAGGCCTGGAAAAAACTAATACAGTCTTCAGAGAAACGAGATGCAGCCTTTTTTGGGAAAACAATTGATCAGCCATTTTTTATGGAAAATTCTGCAGTGAAAATTGATACCTTTGTCCCACCAGAAGATTGGATATTACATTTTGAGAGTATTTTTAACCTCGATGCCGTTAAAGCATCTAAGGGAAATACTGGAAATTATATTTCAGTGGAGCCTGTAAAATTATCCTCAATAACGACAGAGGAAATTTTAACCGCTGTACAAAAAAGTGTTAATGGCAAAGCTGCAGGACTGGATGGGGTACCCATTGACGTTTTTAAATATAACACAGATTTTCGGACCCCAATTTTATTAAATGTTTTTAATGCAACACTAGGGGAGTGCTGCCTGCATCTTGGGTGGAAAGTGTCACCATTCCAATTTTTTTCTTTTTGTCAACGGATGTATTTTTCTCAAATTGCACATATATTGCAGGGCTCGGTACCCCAGAGACATCTGCACACTCAGAGCATAATATATTGACTTTGACATTTGCAATTTAAAATACAGGAGATAGAAAAGCAATACAAATAGAATCTAACTCTCCCGACCCCAACCCCGCCCCCCCCACAATCGCACCATACACCCACAGTCAGACTGAATCATTTGGATAGAACAAAAGGTCTGCTCACCAGAATATCCCACCGCACGGTACCCCCCGCTCCCATCATTAAAATAAGGATCACATCATGAGTGGGTCCCCTGCCACTGGGACTGGCTCTAACAGCAGTCATCGATAGTCTGCCCACTGATTCCAAATTTTGAAGTGTTTGTGCGGGCACCCCCTGGCAACGAAGAAGGGTTTCTCCAGGCCCATACAGAAGTCTAGGCCATTCTTCCACGCAGCTACTGAAGGAGCCCTCGGTGCCTTCCACGCCCTAGCTATGTCCCTTTTTGCCAGGGTAAAGCTCAATTGCATTAGGTGTCGTTTATAGATGTTACCTCCTATCCCCTCCATGATATGTTACAGAGCAAGCCTCAGCGAGCGGGGGAGATCCCAACCCAATACCTCCGATAGACAGGTGAAAACCCCATCGCCAGAAACGATCTAAGGAGAGACAATTCCAGACAGTGTGCATGAGTGTACCCTCCTCCGGATTGCCATTGTTCCAATTTTTAAAAAGGGGGATAGAGGGTAGGCCAACTGCTATCATCCTATATCCCTTCTTGACTCCTCCTCCAAATTGATGGGAAGAATAATGTTGGGGAGGTTAGATAATTGGGCCTCTGAGAATAACATCTTAACAGAGGTTCAATATGGTTTTAGAAGGGGTATTGGGATGGTGGAACAATGTGTAAATCTGGAACTCCTGATAGGGAAGTATACATTAGCCAAGGAAGGGGTTTTACACCTCTGTTTTGTTGACCTCACAAGCACCTTTGACCTTGTGAATCACACCAAATTATGGCAGACATTGAAAGGGCTAGGCGCCCATTGATATAATTGTATACTTATCAAAGATTCACAATTTCCTAACATCTAGAGTCCGGTTTGGCGCGTCAGGGGAATGCTCCCCGGATTTTAGTGTAAGGCGTGGAATTCGACAAGGCTGTGTTTTAGCGCCTCTTCTATTCTCCCTATATATCAATAATGTAGATACTTTTCTACAAAACCAAGTTGCTGATGCCCCTAAAGTAAGGGCACGCCCAACCCCGGTACTCCCATATGCAGACAATGCTGTCCTGCTATCAAGGACAGCGAGCAATCTGCAACGCCTAATAGATAACTTTGCCCTGTATATGTCTGAAAAAGACCTCCAATTAAATTTAAAAAAACCTTTGTGATGACATGCGGGAGAAATACGCTGAAAAATAGACAACATCACGTAAGAGGTGTAGTTATAAATAGAGTTTTAACTTTTTCATATTTAGGTCTGATTTTTAATAGGAGTGGGACTTGGAACACAAATTTAGAATCTTGTCAAATGAAATTTTTAAGGTCAACTGAAGCTATTCATAGATTTTCAGCAAAAATAGGAAATAAACCCATACAGGAAATCCTTGCTCTATACTGAAGTAAGTGTGTTACTGGAGTATGTTATGGGGCTGCCATATGGGGGAGAGCCAATACTGCTGCCTTTCAAATCCAGGAAAATACATTCTTGAACAAATTGTTGGCAGTCCCTGGCAGTACAGCGAACTACATAGTACACAAAGAGTTATCCGTACCATGCTTAAGTGATTTAATAAATATGGCGGGGATCACTCCTTGGCAAGGGATATGGGCCAAAGACGAGACTAAATTTACAAAGGATTTGATCTTGGACTGTCTGTCCCTCGACCATAGCAGGACAATCCCCTGGTTAGAGCTAATTTTTTCCATTTTGATATGCAGTAAGATAGATACTGAAGGAAAGAACCCTGCATCTATCCAAGATTATAGCAAGAATGAACTGAATCTAAGATATATGAATGCTAGGGAATGCATAAGAGGGCTTGAAGTTAGCCAAAAACACAGTGTTGTCTCTTATTGCGAATGCCCATTTGTAAGGTGTTACAGCAAACAAATGATGAATGGAATGCTGACAATGCAAACATTCTCCCCCAGTCAAAAGATCTGGGTTAAATCCATTGTTCTTTTGCCCACTACGCCACCCCAGTTTAGACCCAACTATATGCAAATCAGTCTTGACCCTGTGCCCCATGGGAACAGTCCAGACCGAACTGCCAGGCCACGTCCTCCCTAGACCGGAAACAAGCATCCTGGGACCGGTTTCAGGGTATGTCACCCTTCTTCAGCCAGGCTAGCTTAAATCCAGTGGCGCAGTGAGCCAGGGACCCACGTCTGGGCATACCCATCCCACTTAAGGCGAAAAGTGTTACAGTAAACAAATGTTGGATAGAATGCTGACAATGCAAACATTCTCCCCCAGTCAAAAGATCTGGGTTAAATCCATCGTTCTTTTGCCCACTACACCACCCCAGTTTAAACCCAGCCTTATGCAAATCAGACTTGACCCTGTGTCCCATGGGAACAGTCCAGACTGAACTACCAGTCCAGGTCCTCCCTGGACCGTAAACAAGCATCCTGGGGACCGGTTGTAGGGTATGTCACCCTTCTTCAGCCAGGCTAGCTTGATTCCAGTGGCGGAGTGAGCAAGGGACCCACACCAGGGCATACCCATCCCACTTAGAGTGAAAAGTGTTACAGCACACAAATGATGGACGAAATGCTGATAATGCAAACATTCTCCCCCAGTCAAAAGATCTGGGTTAAATCCATCGTTCTTTTGCCCAATACGCCACCCCAGTTTAGACCCAGCCATATGCAAATCATTCTTGACCCTGTGCCCCATGTGAACAGTCCAGATCGAACTGCTAGGCCAGCAAAGTTGTTTTTTAAGGGGCATACAATAATATCTTACGCTGGTAAGCAATATCCAACACAGATTTTATTTAACTAGGCTTAGGCTTGGCACACTTCACTATAGTATTGCATTCCCTACGTTGGAAAAGTGGTGCTATAAACTGCTAAATTGTCCGTGTGATGGAAAGTCCCCCCAATCTACGGTGCATCTTTTACACCTTTGCAGTTTTTATAAGGAGATTCGTAAATTTGTCTTAAAACCTTTATTATTATCTAATATGCTTTTCCATTACAAAGATGCTTTTAACTTGGTATGTGGTCTGGGAAATGAGAAAATTACAAATGCAGTCATCTTGTTCATATTAATGGCAATAAGAAGAAGGAAAATTTACTTACATTTGGATGCATTGGTATATGAGAATCCAAACGAGTGTATGTAGATACGATATGCACCGCACCTTGGGACATACAATAGCACTCTGGGACATACAAATGGACTTTATGTGATGGAAAACCTCCCCAATCTATGCTGCACTATTTTCATTATCCTTTTGTGGTTTTATACGGACATTTATTTAATAGCACAATGCACTTTACGTACCTATCAATTTTAGGTCACTTTGATAGTTTTTACTGCGTAATTTATCAGGACATATATTAAGCACTTTGCACTTTTTTGTACCTATATGACATAGGCTATTTTGCCTATTTGTACTACGTATCATGTAATGTGTATTGTACCTTGATGTATCGATTGAGCCGATATTTTGTCGTTTTTAAATTTGACTGTATACTCTCATTTTTTAAAAGAAAAACTGTATCCAATCCCTCTGATTAGAATGCTTTAATGGTGTCATACTTTGCACCGAATAAAGTTTGTTTGACTTTGAGTAGAGAGTAATTTTGTGGAGTTAAAAAATATTTAAAAAACTATAAATTCCATAAAATTGACAATCTGTGTCTAAATCTTATACGGTTGTTACTGGAATTCCGTGCTGTCACAGTTTCTTTTTTTCCCCTAGAGCATTTTTTTAAACTTGCTATACACGCTTGCAAATCATTTTGCATAATAGAGAGACCCTCGCAATCTTTTGTGACTATGCTCTGTAAAGTGGGAGAATGCTGAGCTCTACCGGTGGAGCATGATGTAACGCTTTGTGGTTCTTTCTGGTTGAGGGGAAGCTCAGTGCCACCTGCCACTATAGAAACCTCATGGACAGTGTTGTGACTGCCAGCTTGGCTTGACAGGGAATGCTGGACCACAATTATGGCCTGTGTAGGGAAGTGGGTTTCTGTTGCAGTAACCCCCCACTTTTTCCCTGACACTTGATGAACTTTAACTAGATGTGCCTTGGATCCCTGCTAATCAGGATCCCAGGACCTGGGTTCATTCCCAAAACTGTACCTTTGTATCCAGAATTGGCACATCTCTGGCCACACGTAAGCCCTGTGTAAAAGGTACCATGGGTACCAAGGGCACTGTGACCTGGGAACGCCTCTAAGAGCGGCAACACCTATTTTGCGGCCCTTACAGACTCTGCACCTTAAGACCCACACCCTATCATTGCATGCTGTATGTTTTGGTGCAGAGAAAAGTCAAGAGTCAACATGCACATATCCCAGTGTGCCATGCCTGTAAACCACTGCCTGTATCCTAGGTAAGACGCCCCTCTAACAGGGTGCACAAGACTACAGGTGAGGGTACAGTTGCATGGGCACTGTACCCCTACAGTGTCTAAGTCAATTCTTAGACATTGTGGGCCAGATGTAGGTCGCCAAATACTGGTCGGTAACGGCCGATTTCGGCCGTTACCGACCGGTATTTGGCTTTTGAGATGTAGGTGGGTCTGAATTTACAGAATCGGTATATTTACCGATTCGATAAATTTACCACTTCGGTATTTTACCGATTCAGTAAATATACCAATTCTGTAAATCCATATGTAGGTGACACTCCTAAGAGTGCCACAGGCCCTTAAGAGTCGGTATTTTACCACCCAATCCTATTGGGTGGTAAAATACCGAATTCAGGTGTGCATGCACATCTGGGCATGCACACCTGTGCCATGTGACACACAGACATGCTCTTAGGGCATGTCTGTGTGCCACATGGCACACATGCCTGTTCTTGGGGTGCTAGAGGGTGTCAAAGTGACACCACCTGCACCCTTGCAGGATTCGGTATTTACCGAATCTGTAAATACCGAATCGGTATTTCACATTGATTCCTATGGGCTTCAAGGCCCATAGGAATCAATGTGAAATACCGAATCGGTATTTACAGATTCGGTAAATACCGACTCTTACAGATTCGGTAATTTTTTTCCTACATCTGCCTCCTTCCTATTTACCGACTCTTAAATACCGATTCGGTATGAGTCGGTATTTAGGAGTCGGTAAATAGGAATTACCTACATCTGGCCCTGTGAGTGCAGTAAAGCCATAAAGAGTATATAGTCTGGGAGTTTGGTCATTACGAACTCCTGAGCTCCATAATGGCTTTACCGAAACCTGGGAAGTTTGGTAGCAAACTTCTCAGCACATTAAACCCACACTGATGCCAGTGTGAGATTTAATGTAAAATGTACCCAAAGGGCATCTTAGAGATGCCTCCTAAAAAACGACCAGACCTGGTGTAGTTCCTGAATGGCTACTCACCATTTGCCACCACCAGACAAGTTTGTGGACCACTGGGTAGAGGGCCTCCGCTCTCTGGGCCTAAAAACAAAGCCCATCCTGGGCAGAGGTGTCATGCCTCTTCCCCCAGGATGTGCAGGGTCCACGAAGGGGAAGCTTCAAAGGCCTGCCACATTTGTTAGCTGACTCTGCCTTTTGCTGCCCCCAGCAACTGGCTCCCACTGGTTCTGACTTCAACTTTAGGCGGGAGAATAGGTGGGAAAACCAAGTTAGGAAGATAGGTGTGCCCACCTTTGCCAACCCTATCCCTCAAGGTGGGGAGGTGAGGTGAAGCACACATCTCAGTCCCCTCCATCTTGAAGATGAGGAGACGCAGCCAATCAGAGAGAGGCTCATTCCCCCCTCCCACTGGAGGGTGGCTTAAATGGGGGTGTACTCTCACCAAGGAAGGGACCTATTGGTCCCAACCTGCACCCCCCTGTTACACCTCTAAATTTAGTATTTAGGGGTGACCCTGAACCTTGCCTCCTGAGATTACTGCAAACTACGAAGAAGAAGGACGGAAGAAGTCGCACAGCAGAGGACACTGAAAATACCTGACTTGGCCCCAGCCCTAGAGGCCCATTTGCAGATTCCAATGATCCTGCGCTCACAGACTACTTGTCCTGCAGCCAGTGACCACCTAAACCCCTGGGAGGACTGACTGCCTTCAACAAAGACCAGATCTCCTGTGAACAGTAGCGCTGTTCAAAAGAAAATCCAAAGAATGACGTTGAGCCTGCTAAGGACGAAGAAACTCGATGCCTGGAACTACCACTGCACCAGTCGCCAATAGCCCGAGTCCAAGTAGCCCATCAGTCTCAGAGAGGGCCCCAGTGCTCCAGGACTCCCTGACGTCAGCTACAGCCTCTGCACGGAGACTCCCCCAAACGCGAGTGGCCAGATAACATGAAATCTGACCTCAAAAGGCACTTCTGCATCCGTCCACCCTGCTCTCTGGAGAGGAGGACCTGAGGTGCACCTACGTCCCTGAGCCCTCCAACTTACCTGCCCAGTTGCTTGTTCCTCCCAGACGACTTCCTGGGCCGAGCCTGCAGCCAAAATCCCAAACTGGCAACTTCCGTAGAATTACATTGGGCTCCTGACACCTCCTAAGTACCCTGCACCGCTGGTGGTGTGCACCTGGCTCTGACCTGGGACCTCCTTCGCCTTGACCTTAACTGAGCTGGGCTCCCAAGACCGAGTGGCCAGCCCGTGAGCTGCCCCTAACCGTGGTGCCCCCTAGCCCTATTGGCTAACATTGGTGCCCTGCAGGCTGCACACGACCACCCTGGTGGTGCGCTTTGAGTGCCAACTTGAACTTTGGTTCTAACCCCAAACTCCCAGTATTGTAAGTTGTTTACTTAACTATAAACCAATAACACTCTTTTCTTCCTTAGGAACCCATGTTGTAAATTTTCTCCTAAAATTTTCTAAGTGTTGAACAGACTTTTGTATTGAAGCCAAAGTAAGTTTGCTTTGAACCCAAAACTGTCATACTTACCTGTGTTTTGTAAGATCATGATGTGATATCTAGACCTAGGGTAATGGAGAATATCAGTCACCTCCTTATGTGTCCTGCAGACCCGTACTCCGAGGACGTGCTCACAGCCCTGGTGGTAGGGTCTGTCCCAGGCCTATAATTAGAACTTGGAGCCGTTGCACATGAAGTAGATTTATTGATGTCATTACTACACTTTTACAGTTGCTCAATTACCCTTTTTGCTTTCTCAAATTTGCTTGATAATGCACTGTTTGCCCACTCTTTTTCAAAATTTTCAGGGGAAGGAGACCCCATTATTCAGCCGCCCCATCCACCCCCACCCCAAAATTGCCTTATTCGCTTGCTCGCTTGTACGACCAAGGGCACCTATCCCGCACTTTTACGCCCCCACCACTGTCAAATGTCACCAGCCACCACTGCAAGCACTGTATGGAGTGCTCCAAGGCAAATTTTAAAACGTAGTCCCGAAAACGTTCCCTAAAATGGACACTGTGTATGAAAATTAATACTTGGTCCCTACTCTCGGGGAGGGCTAAAGACTGGAAAAGGCATGACGCATGCCTGCCATGGGCAAATGGGGAGAACGAAAAATGGAGCAATGAGGGAGCCAGCAAATGGCAAGCCTCTGGGCGGGTTGAAGCACACAAAGTACAGAAAACACACAAGAGAGCAGACAAGGTCCAAAAAACGGTGTGTAACTGCAATGGCGGCCGTGAGGCACTAGTGGTGAGTGCATGAGACGAGGGGTTGTAAAAATTGAGACTAATTGTCACAAAAAGGCTAAAGTAATTCTCATCAGACCACCCATGTGGTGGAATTTACGTCATCTGAGAATTACTGATCTTCCCATCCCAGGTACGACCATGTAGTGTCGATATGGGAAGAGTTGACAAGGACATAGTCTTTGTTGTGACATCCTAAAGTGATGTGAATGAGAAAAGTGCAGTGCTCAAAAGATATAGAAAGTAAAATTGACTACCAGGATTCTAGGAATGTTCTGATAGAAATCCAAGTGTCAAGAATTAAAAACACGCCGAGTAGTAAGACTACTCAATGGCGCAATGCAGTACGGTCGACATGTTTCAGCTTTAAGAGCCATTAGCCCAGCTTTCTTCAGGACCTTTAACCGAAAAGCAGCTACTGCAACTATATGTGATGTGTTGTGAGTAATGGATAATCAAAATGTACTAATACAAAGTTACATGAGTACCAGGAACATGTATACTTAAATGTCCACTGGAGGAAAAGAAGAGTGTCTTCTTCCTAAGGAAAGAAAGAGAACATAAAAACAGTATGTCAGACAACCCGAAGTTTCATACACACACTCACCGTACACACACATAGACCATACAGACACACCTGCAGTAATAGTTTGCATTCTGCATATCAAAAAAACATATTAGTTTGATCACTTAGAGGCATTTCCTCTCGGTGATACTCACCCAGCTTTGTGTGGGTGATAGCCTCACCTCACCCGGCAACCGCTCGGGAGTATGAGGCCCCGCTCTGTAGTGTAGGAATAAAAGACACAATAAGCACACAGCTTTAAAGTGCCTAACCCAATGGTTCTACACAGTAACCCAACAAACGTGTGATAGTAAACCAAAATGTCACACCCATCACTGACCACCACAAAGATTAAAAGGAAAACGTGCATACTGCGATAATACACTGCCCCCAGTTCACTGATGTAAGAGTGTATCTCTATGTAACTCCTTAGAAAAAATACTGTATACCGTAACCCAATACTTATGTAATAGAAGAACATATCTGAATTTTCAAAGAATGTATAGGGAAAGGGGAGCAGGAGACCTATTGGGGAATCCAGCCAGTTAGACATGAGTGGGGGTTTTTTAAAAAAAGAAGAGAGAGAAGAGAGCCCCTGAGTGGCTATCCAGGCCACCCAGGTCCATGGGCTGCTAACCTCCCAAAGTTGTATCAAGAAAGGGTAGGATGCCTTAACCCTCAAATAGAGGCCATATCGAGTTCTACTAAACTGGCTCAAATAACAGAGAATAAGTATTTTCATGTCTCAAAGAAGACTGTGCTAAGCTCAAGTGCGAGCAGTCCATAACTCACCTATCCGTCGGTGCCTGCGTTGCGAAAAACGAGCGGAAGTGGAGGTGAAAAGGGTAACGCCCTTCCTCCTTAAAAACCTGCCATTGATTGGGTAATTAATCCCATCTGGAGTCTAGATTAAGCATGACCGCGGCGACTCGCGTCCAGGGAGCCGCTACTATTCGCGCATGCGTGGAGGCTGTAAACCACTGCTCTCTAGCGCATGCGCTAAACCCTCGCCAAACAACGGAAATGGATATCTCCGGTTCCAACACATTGGACAGTAAAAACACCCAAAGTGGCCGATCTAGAGGTCTGTGTAGCGATAGTTGTATGGGGAGCAAAGGATCCCATTTATTTAACAAAACGTGAAACACACTTTTTGAAAAACATCAGACCGGCAAGTGTCATACAGTCGGGCTCCCGTGATGGAGAATTAGAGCTCCCGTGGGGGCGGAGCCAAGGTATGTGTAGTGGTAGTTATTTGGGGAGGAGAAAATCTCTATTATTTAACAAAGTGTGAGACAAGCTATTTCAGAACACCAGACCGACAGGGGTCCCGTAATGTGGATTGATAATAGCCAGTGAAGTAGAAAGTGTACCTCCATTGTTACCAGAGGGTGTAATTTTGATACATAATTTGGGAAACAACAATCCCAGGTGTAGAATTTCTATCAACAGGGGACTTGAGGTGTAAGATGTCCGATGGAACAAACTTACAAAGTGATCCTCAGGTTTACTGGTTCTTCAGGGGAGAAAAGGACAGTATCTGGAGCGGAATAGACAGCTTCTATTTGTACATGCCATCATAGGTCAATGTATGGTTTACGGAATAGCAGGAACCCGTAGGGGCTGATAATTACTTCACAGTTATAGAGGAGGATGTTATAATCCTTGAGTGTCAGTTAGGGTGGACAAAGAGGCAACACACACACATAAGTTGGGTGAGCTATAGGGTGTAAATAACGTTTACACCCTTAATTACTTTAGCCTTTTTGTGACAATTAGTCTCAATTTTTACAACCCCTCGTCTCATGCACTCACCACTAGTGCCTCACGGCCGCCATTGCAGTTACACACCGTTTTTTGGACCTTGTCTGCTCTCTTGTGTGTTTTCTATATTGGTACAGGGGATTGAGCAGAAAGGTCATTAAATATTTCCCCTTGACCCTCCGCACACCTATTTTGTTTTTCTCAGCACACAAAGTACATACAACAGGTCTCTTTGAGACAGCACAGCGCGCCATCTAGAGCTGAGACCTAAAAAGTTAAGGAAAAGGAAATAAAGAACAAGAAGGAACAAGGGACACACAAATACAAATTTGCAATTTAGTAAAGTAACTGTATATATAAACCCTTCATGGAAACAACTCTTCTGCGTTTGCATCTTTCTTGTGGTGTCTGACTTTGAGAAACCTTCAGGATGTCAGCACTTGAGCTCTGCCATACTGCAGTGAAATGTGCTTATTTTTCAAGATGTATAACTGTACTATGCTGTTTTAACGGTCACGCGAAACCACAATTTAGTGTGGAACATTTTTTATCCGAACCTTACTTTTCCGGACCATTTGAATAGACATTACTAATCTGTATAAACGACAGGGATACAAATCAGCAAAGGTGTTATTTTGACAAGTTAGTCTGCATTTCGAGCAAAGCAGTTTCTTGGGATACAGAGTTAATTTTATCAGCAGTTTAAGGACGCGTTCAGAATAAACTGTGCATTTAAACCCCCTTTGAGGCAGGGGCGTAACACAGGCCCCTGCAGCCACCGTGGTGCAGGGGGGCCTGAAGCTTCAAAGGGCCCCCTCGGCACTGCACTCTGGCCGGTAAGCTCGGAGGGGCCCCTCTACATACCGTGCAGGGAGGCCCCCTCACTTTTCATTACGCCAGTGCTTTGAGGAAGAGGCCTTTAGCTACCCGTGCAATGAACTGGACGAATATTGGATCACATATTAACGTATCCAATTGCTGAAGTAGAATCTTGTCAGCTTTAACATTGTATATCAGTGTATCACAATTCTGTGTTCTAATTTAAAAATGTTCTTCATTGTATTTTGCACTGTAATCTTTATTTTGCAAATGTACAGTTGTAATTCTTGTGTTTGATTTTGGGTGGTATTAAATTGTATATATTAAGGTTTCCATTTTATATGTAATTTCAGTTGTGGTTATTTATGTAAAATAACACTTGTTTAATTCGTAGCATGGCCCCGTGTTATTCATGTACTAAGATGCAAGTGGAAGGGCATATTTTGTTGTTACCAGTGGTCGCACTCTTGAAACTTATTGTGAGTGTTATTACATTTGAAAAGTAGCTCCATCAAGGTAAGGTAGCAGTAATAATCTGTTGAGCGGTGACTGAGCATTCTCAATCCATTAATGCAATATATTAATTCGGATAGTCCAGACATACTAGTATACAAGGCAAGCAATGAGCATCTACTAATTTGAATTTCTGTACTTCCTGCAGGGGCTGGTGTCTTCTTCCTGTCTTGCGCTGAAGGGGATCAGATCAGTTTTCTGTTTGATTGCATCGTGCGTGGCATCTCTCCGACGAAAGGACCTTTTGGGCTGCGTCCAGTCCTCCCAGGTTACTATAGAAAAAAAGTTACTTTCAGTGCACCTAAGACACTTGCCATGTCTATCACATATAGCCCAGTCTATGGTGAAGAATTCCTATTAAAGGGACACAGAAATAAATTTGCCCAATACCTTTTTTTAAATTTAAGAATATCAACTGCAGATTTACCAGACTGTCACGTAAAAGTTCCCAGATGTTACCCAATTAGCGATTACCCAATAAACTATATTTCAGTGTTGTTGTAGCCTAGATTTATACTTTCATAAAATAGATTTTAAAAAAAGGCTGACATAATCAATTTGTCAAATTATATCAATTATCATGAGTATCCCAAAGAATGTGAGCTAAGTGACTACATTCATACTTCAATCTGTACACCTCTTAGATATTTGCACTCATATTATATATTAATGGAGTCCATAAGGGCTTCTTTCAAAAATCATCCATTTTCACGTCTGTGCTAGAGAAAAATGCTGATAGTGTGTTTTGTAAATGCATTACTTTTTTTCGTTTTCTTTCTACTTACTGTGGTGGTAGTTAAGCAACGCTGTGGTCTGGTGGCTACTCCTCAATCCTGCGCTTAATGTGGTGGTGGGAGACCCTCTGACTTAGGCCTTACTGCAACCCTGCCAGTGCCCGGCAGACATAACGGCAACAGCACACACAGGTACCATATGTGCAATAGCCTTGAGTGGCTAATGCACCTTTATTTAAACCTTAGGGCTGCGCCAAGCCCTCTGGGTGTAAGTGGATACAATGTAGGGTAGTGGCCGGGTGGTTCACTACATCCCTTTGAAACTTTTAAAAAAAAGCAAAATAAAAATATTAGCACAGAACAAGAAATACATTAGACGGTGCAGGTTTTAAGGACACAAAGTCTTTCATCCTCTTGCTGGAGTAGGGATGAGATCTCAGTTCGTAAGGGTGGCCTGAGTGAGGGGCTCACCTGTTACTGAGCACCAGAGAGTCCTCATCCAGTTGAGACGCTGATCTCGCTGCTGCTTTGTTCCGGATGTGATCAGCTGGTTCAGTGTCTCTGGAGTTTCCCTGTCTAGCTTTGCAGGAAATATCACTCTGTTCATACGTCAGATCTTCTTCTCTGGCCGTGGACTGTTCCGGAGGGATTTTCTAAGACGACAATAGATTTCTCATACTTCCACCCTTCCTCTTTTTGCCATGATCATGGTCCCTTGCACTTTGATGACTTCCCATGTGTCTTTCTCAAATGGAGTCTGGAACCTCCAGCCTGTGTGACGGTCTCTGCCGGCTAGTTGGTCATCTACTTAAAAGGCTGGCTCAGCCGTCCTCCGTTTCCAGCTAGCTCTGTCATTACTGTCTTCTCCTGGGCTGACATTGGCTGGCTCCCACCAAGGCCCAGCTAGTACTAGATCCCTGGTATGCCTCCTCATTAGAAGATCACTCAGTGCACATTCAGTGGTGCTGTGAGGGGTCTGACAATATGCTCTTAAAAATTGGTGTAGACAACACTTAAATTCTGCCCCCTGCTCCACTCTAATCATCAGTGCCTTGTTAAGTGTTCTCATAAATCTTTCCACCTCCCTGTTCACTTGAGGCCACTGGGGAGTTATTCACTAATGTCGAATGTTGAGGAGACTTAGATATTCCTTGAACTCCTGGCCCTGGAAAGGTGGCCCATTGTCTGTTTTTACTTCATCGGACAGACCCAACAGTGCAAAGATTTATCCACCGCCGGCTTTACACACTCAAATGCGGTGGATCTCTCCAGCTCAACATCAGGGAACTACAAATGACTGTCCATGACTACTAACATGATCCTGCTGTCTGAAAAGCTTCCAAAATCCATGCTCACAGAAGACCAGGGTTTCGTACATGGACTTTCAGTGATGATAGGCGCTACTGGTGGTTCCCCACTCGTGATGATACATGAGTGACAACTTTTTCCTCAACCAGCCTGTACATTCCAGGGGACCACACCTTACTTCTGAGATGTGCTTTAGTTTTGGCCACCCTTGGTGTCCCTGGTGCACCAGCTCCATTGCCCATGTCCAAAGGCTTTGAGGGACTACGACCTGGTGACCCCGCAATCAGAGCCCTTCTAAGCTCTCACTCAACTTATCGCGGCACCACCTCGGCTGCGTTTTCGCTTTGTGCTCTTCCTTGGTAAGACCCCAGAGACCATCCAGGAAATTTCACCAAAGATGTCCTTGCATCACTTCTTTGGCTCTCATGAGGCTGGTGTCAGACTTAGTGGTTCCCACAATTTCCTCCAAGGACATGGCTCGGGGGCAGGCTAGCTCGATGACCATCTGGATGAGCCCCTCAGCCCCAGGGTCATCTTCCTGCTGTGTTCTGAGATCCATTATAAGCTAATGGGGTAACCCGATCACTGACAATGGATCTGGGTATCATATGGTATAGAACAACAATTGGTCCCAGTACTCATTTATCTACGAATTTAAGCAAAAACAATTTATAATTAAAAATATGCAGAAATATATTCAGCAAACAGTACAAATACAATTCTGCACTTTGGGAAAATAATAAGGTAGCCACTGTATTTATAGAAAATGGTCTATTTTATTCATAGTACCAAAATTGGAGGTAAAACCATTACCAATCATATACTCATCAAGAGGTTGCTCCAAGAGAAAGGAGGTGGAAAAGAGGGGTGCTCATGTGTAGTAAAGCTGAGAAGAAGCATAGAACGAGAATAGTTCAACAGAAATTACAATTGGTTTCCAAATACAACTGGTTATAATGTTAGCATCAGTTGTTTGCGACCTGTCCAAAAAACATCATTTGTCATCAAATTCAAAATAATTCACATGGAGTATGACAGTGAAATATCATCTGTTCAAAAGGGGTGGGATGGCGGTGTCATGTGGTACAGGCCCTTGGTGAAGGGTAGATGTTGACATTTCGACCCGACTTAAGGCGCAAAGGGTTACTCAAAACCTTAGCTTGCGTGTCTTCCTCGGGACAGGGGTGGGGGAGGGGCAACCCAAGGAGGCACAAAGCTGCATATTAGATAGCCCATAAAAATGGGAGACTACAATAACAAATGTTATTTTCATGAGCTATCTAATATGCACCTTTGTTCTACTGAATACCAGTCCTTGGGAGCTGTCATCAGAGCCTTTCAACGTGAGGCGCCTGGAATAGGTCAGTCATTTATGCATCCTTTTTGGTCCCACTGTTATATCACTCAATTTAAGTAATCAGCACGCTTTACTCATCCTGATACTCTTACACTTCCCTCCTTAGGTTGCCCCTTCCCCCACCCATATCCTGAGGAAGACGCACAAGTGGAGGTTTTAAGTAACCCCTTGCGCCTTAAGTGGGGTCGAAACGTCGACATCTACCCTTCACCAAAGATCATTTTCTCTAAACCTTATTCTTTTCCCAAGGTGCAGAATTGTATTTGTACTGTTTGCTGAATATATTTCTGCATATTTTGAATTATAAATGTTTTTTAACTTAAATGCGCTGATAAATGAGTCCTAGGACCCATTGGTGTTCTGAGATCCAGCGCTAGAGGATGACGTGACAAATAGTCAGCTGGATTGTTGACTCCAGCCTGTAACTGAACTCCCAAAAGTATTGCTGTAACTGAACAGCCCATTGTTCTATTCTCAGGGATCCATTCCGTGCCATGCCTCCGAATAGCGGTACCAATGGCTTATGATCAGTGATTACTTGAAAACCTTGGCCATACAGCTACAGATGAAAATGCTTACAGGTCCATCTCATTGCTAGCACCTCTCTTTCAATTTGGGAATAGCGTGTTTCCACCACAGTGAGAGCGCGGCTGGCATATGCAATTGGCACCCATTCCTCATTGTCTTCCATTTGCAGTAGCATGGCCCCTAGTGCTGCAGGGCTGGCATCCACAATTAGTTCTGGGCTAAAGTGTCCCATGGTGGCATCATGAAGGAGAGCTTTCTTGATGTCTATGAACGTTTGCGTTACCTTGTTATTCCATACCCATGAAACATCCTTCTTTGTCAGGGCTCACGGGATCTGAAAGAGTTGCCAAATCGAGAATAAACCTCCCACAGTAGGTGGCCATCCCCAGAAAACTTTGTACCTCGGAGCAATTTTTCAGGACGGCTGCTGTCCTGATGGCTTCAACTTTCTGAGGACCCACTTGCCGGCCCTCTTTGAAAAAACAGCATCCAAACAATTCCACTTCGTTGGGAGTAGAACAAACACTTTTGGGGGTGAAGGGTCAGCCCCTCTCTACCAGCCGCTTCAGCGTGGCTCTTAGCCAGATGTGATGTTCTTCAAGAGTGCTTGGGAAGACTAATATGTTGCCACTCACATTGATCACTCCCAACAAACTGGACAGGGTCTCTCATATTACATCCTGGAAGATGACCGTGGTAGACGGCAATCCAAAGCTCAGACACTTGAACCTCCCAGCCCTACATGAGTGGAGAATGTTGTTATATATCTTCTGGACTCCTCCAGCATTAGTTGGTGGTATCCAGAATTGAGGTCAATTTTAGAGAACCGTTTAGAGCTATTCAAATTGGTCACAATCTCATCAATGGTAGGTGTGATGTGCCTCCCTCTAAGGTTAGGCAACGTCAGGTCCACACATAACTTGATGGTCCCAGGCTATTTGGGCTTCAGGCGATGACCAGTGGTGACATCCAGGAAGTTTCTCTATAACTCCTGCTTGCTCTACTCAAACGGTTCAGGAAACTCAGCCAGGATGTTGTTGGGGTGCGACTGATAAATTTGCTTTGCAAGGAACACCAGGCCCAGATCCTCTGCAGTGTGACAGCCCAGCAGTGTTCCGGTGTTGTCCTAGGTCATGTGAAATTTAGCACGTGTGTTAGTGCCTCAATTGGCCCTCTCCAAATCTAAGACCCCTTGATGCGAAGTGGGACCTGTTCTCACATACGTGTATGTCTTGGCTTTTGTCTGGCTGATTTCAGGCTTGCGGATCAGCTTGAGGAATTGCTCGCAGTCAATGACGTTTACGGATGCTCTGGTCTCTATAAGCGCTACAATCAGGACACCGCCACCGTCTGCGTGACACATGGGAGAGGGTCTTCGAGTTTGATTGCTGCGCCCTGTGAAAGAGATAGTAAACACCTCCTCATCGTCGTCTCCTTCCTCATGTTAACTCAGGTGAGTCTTGCTGGCTGTTGTTTGGCTGTCTTCTCCCTCTTCCATTGATAACTGCCAATTGTTGATATCCATTCTGCTCTTCACACCAGCATTTGATCACCCCTGGAAACTAGGACAAGCTTTTGCGAAGTCATTTGGATGTCCGCATTTCAGTCATATCTTTCCTTGTGCCTGGCATCCCCTTGGCAAATGGATAGCCAGACCACAGTTACTACATATTTTCTCACTTGATCTGGCACCTACGTTGTCATGTAGTTGCACTGAACATCGTTGAAATACTTCTGTGGGTTTCTCTATGACTTTTACCACGCTTGGAGTGGTTGGGTTGGATGCGCGGCGGGCAAGAACTGATTCTATCTGGAGTCTGTCAGTTCATGATATCGAGCCAGGATCAGAATATCATCCAACGGGATGCCGGGCTGGCTCAGAATTAGTTTCCAGAGAGTGGACGAATGGCAACCTTGTATAAATTGTGGTCTGATTTCACTATCCCAGTGCAGGCACTTGCCAATTTACGTAAACTTGCATAGAAGGTATCAACAGCCAACTCGCCCTCTGCCTGGCGAGTCTGGCGTAATATGAATTATGTGTAATCTGGGTTTAGTTGGGGATGAAAATGCTTGTTGAAGAGTGACTACCTCCGCGTGAAAGTCATCATCGCCTCCACTATTGGGTACATTTTCAAATAACTCCTATAGTTCATCCATCCCATGTGCAACACCATGCACCTTGTTACTGCGCCATCATTCTCTTACATCGCACAAAGGTAATGCTGTAGACCAGAGCTTTCAAAACTGTGTGTCCCGACACAGTACTGTGTCGCCTGCAAATGGTGGGTGTGTCGCGGGCACTCAGCACATAACTGCTGCTAATTAAGAGGCATTCCTAGACACTTTGCTCTATGGGGGCCGGGCGATTCACAACAAAGCCTCATTAACAAGTAAATGGTTTTTAAAGACCTGTGAAGTGCTCGGGTGCGGCTGTGTGTGTGCCCGGGAAGCTGGGGTGAGGTGACAGAGGGTGACAGACAGAGGGTGACGGAGGGAGGAAGACAAACAGAGACAGGGACAGACAGAGACAGATAGAGGCAGGGACGGGGCAGACAGATAGAGGCAGAGACAGAGAGGGAGACAGAGGGAGGGAGACAGGGTCAGACAGCCAGATAGAGGCATAGACAGAGAGCCAGGAAGACAGAGAGGGAGAGGGAGACAGAGGGAGGGAGACAGAGAGAGGGAGAGGGAGACAGAGTGAGGGAGACAGGGAGAGGGAGGGAGACAGAGAGAGAGGGAGGGAGTCGGGGGAGACAGAGGGAAGGAGAGGGAGACAGAGAGAGGGAGGGAGACAGATGGAGGATGACAGATGGCGCTAGACAGATGGAGGGAGACAGATGGAGGGAGATAGAGGGAGGGAGAGAGGGAGACAGAGAGAGAGGGAGACAGAGGGAGGGAGTCAGGGTAGAGAGAGGGAGACAGAGATAGGGAGACAGAGGGAGGGAGACAGAGGGGGGAGACAGAGGGAGGGAGACAGAGGGAGGGAGACAGAGAGCGGGAGATAGAGAGTGGGACAGACAGAGGAAGACAGAAAGAGGGAGACAGACAGAGGGAGGGAGAGAGACAGAGGGAGGAGGGCGACATAGGGTGCGAGACAGAGGGAGGTAGACAGACAGAGGGAGACAGAGGGAGGGAGAGGGAGGGAGACAGAGGCTACACTGCCTTACTGTGTCCCCAAATGATACATCTCCAAAACGTGTGTCCCCAACATGAAGAGTTTGGAAAGCTGTGATGTAGACGGTCAATCCATTGGCACTTTCTGGGTGCAGCTGTTTAAGGATCAACCAGCTGGCTAAATTGGGGTAGAGCTGTTACTCAGGGATGTGGGCAGCGTTGCGGAGGTGGAGCTGCTGCAGCCCTCTTAATATGTACTATGCCACCTTCTTCATTGTATTTCTCTTGTTTTGTTTCTTCGATTTCTTTTTTTTACTTGGTTGACCTTGTGGCCTGTGTGTGAGGTAACTCTTTCTTCTCCTAGTAGCTTGCATGCACCCTCTGTCCCCACCGGTCTGTTGGCCGAGAATCGTATGATGAGCATTTATGAAACACCACGTGTCCCTTCCGAAATCTCCCTCAGCAACGTTGTGCCGCACAGCAGGGGTGGGCTCATGGCCCAATTTGAAGTCCGCACTGGTTACCGACTGCATGCCACGTGCTCGCTGACAGGACACACCAGGCTACAGTCTCTTCACTTATGCCGTGCACGCACATACCTTGAAGCACTCTGGCTCCGGCTCCCACACGGCGCACCTTGCATTGGGTGCGGCTGCGCGTCTTGCTCAGAGATACGGCTTAATTGCAGTGGTTCTCCCCCATGTGCGAGGTGCCACCCTCCAACAAGGATATGCCGCCAACAGAGACTGTGCCACGTCTCTGAGGACTCCGCTGGCCCCAGCGATTTACTGCCGTCCTGTGCTTACACACATGCAGGATAGCTTATAGGAGAGGTAGGCACTCTCAGACTTTGATGCATGCCATAACGGGGCCTCGTTGCCAATGTGGTGACTGGGAACCCTCCAATTTAGGCCACCCCGTGCCCGGCAGATACAACGGCAACAGCACACACATGGGTACTGTACGTGTAATAGCCTTGAGTGGCTACGTCACCTTTATTTAAACCTTCGAGCAGTGCTCGGCCTTCCAGGTACAATGTAGGGTAGTGGCTAGGGGGCTAACTACACTTACTACTTTCGTAAAACCTTTCACTTGCTTTTGCTTCCTAGTCCTGCCATTACAGGAGCCATTTTAACTTTGGGCATAAGTTGCTCCAGCACAGCACTATCTGTGCATTAGAATCAGGTAATGTGTCTTCTTACACAAGTGAAAATGCTAACACAAAAGGGTGATGACTTTCAGAGTTTCTGACTTGGTGCTCTCTATTCCTTTGTGTGTTAATATCCCCTACTGTCTGTATCAGTTGTGCTTCAAAGGAAGGAGGAATCACCCAGCCTACTAACGTAAAGACCGATTTGATCTTTCTAAATAGTACAATTCAGGTCTCGAGCACACAATCCAAATTCAGTTACATACAAAATACACAACGTCTTTAGAATTCTCTGTCTTTTGTTCTTTATTTTCTTTTTTCTTTAGTGCACAGCCAACACGTATTTCGTCATATCGGGTATTTCCCACGACTTCCTCAGGGCTGTCTTCCTCTTGACTTGCGCGTGAGACACTTTGTCTCCGGTTATACTTGGGTCCCGGCAGTATCATAAATATGTCTCATTTGTGCGAAATCTTATGTATTCCAATAATGTATTGATTTCCATGTCCCTCTTAAGTTAGTACTCATCGATGAGATTTCTCAAGTCAATGTTTTTCCAATTCTGCCGTGTCACGCGTTCCCATAATCTGTCACTTGGACTTCCAGTCCACGTCCTCACATCGTTGTATCTCCTGCCTTGCTTGGAAGTATAACCAGAAACAAGGTGGCCCTATACGCAAGTCAAGAGGAAGACAGCCCTGAGGAAGTCGTGGGGAATACCCAATACGACAAAACACGTGTTGGATGGGCACTAAAGAAAAAAGGTAATTAAGAACAAAAGACATAGCAACAAACTTCTGTCTCTTAGATGGAACCCTGCTAGTATGGTAAGGCGGAGCCTTAGAGTCTGCAACTGCCCTGTTCTAGACAACTGTTATCCTATGCCTAGTTTTTATTCTCACTAAATTTGTTCCCCCTCTTTCAGCTTCTCTTAAAATCCCAGGACAATGCTTTGATTCCCACCCACAGTTCTTCTGCAACTATATCTACACTTGCTACACCTGGCATGATTTGCATTTATTCCTAGAGCAACAGTTCACAATATTTCTTTCCCTTCACACACCTTAACACTCTCTCCCTCCCTAAACATACTTCCGGGCAGCAGGCTAGTTCAGAAAACTATTCCTCAACCAGTAACAGCTCTCCAGCACCACCATATGGCACCAAGTGGCTTCACCCATCACTCCACCCGCCGGACTTAGTCAAACTGGTGTATGGTAAGCGCTAACCAATATGCTCGTGTCAGTTCCTATTTTCTGTGCTTTATTGATTAGGGTACAGAACTCTCTTAAAGCTACAATGACAAAATTCCTCAGCATTTTGACAGAGACTGCTGCATCGAAAGTACAGGAAATTACTTGGTTATTCCAGGGCAGTGCAGTTCCGGCAGAGGCAACCTTCTCACAGTGTTAAGGGAAAGATTTGCAAGCCCCTTGCGCCACTTTTGCGCCACTTTTAACATGGGAAAAGTGATGCAAAAGTGGCGCAGGGGGCTTGTAAATCTGCCCCTAAATGCTGTACTGTTGCTTTTGCGGTAGGGATGGATCTAGGGAATGCCAGCATCAGCGGAAGATCCTGCCTGTGCCATCCTCTGCTTTCTTTGTTGCCTCTAAACCTCCCTGGCTCAACCCCTTATACCATAATCTTGAGTGAGGGTCCCCCACTTTCACTCCAATTGGGAGATGATCGCAGTGCATCACTGGGTCGTCCAGCTAATCCGCAACAGCTACTCCCTAGCCTTCCTGTCCATCTCTCTGCCTACAAAAAGAATCCACATAGAGATGTTATTAGAGTGATGGGGAGCACACAGTGTTCTTTAAATACCCCTCACACACCAAAAGGACCCTTGGTGTCATGCTTCATCATTGGGGTCTTCGCACCCCAACACGGCATGCGGCGTGCTGCAAACCGACGACTACGTGGGAGCACTTTTATTATTATGGCTATGTGTGGTGCGTTTGGGGTTTTTATGTTTATAAGTCAGTGGCGGGTTCCGAAAGTGAAAAAGTGAATTTAAAAAGGCACCTGGCCCGTGGGGTCCAGAAAAACTTTAATGAGCCTCCGTGCTGGTACTGTTAAAAGGGTGGTTGTGAGGTCTTTTGTATGTTAATGTACAACACCTCATGTGTGGTTCGACATGTTTCGAAGCTAGGCTTCTTCTTCAGGATATACCTATAAAATGTGATTTTAAACTGAAAAAAGTGGCTACTATGTGCCTACTTATGTATTCATTGGTGTCTGCACTGAGAACCTGAAAGAAATGAGAAGGAAAGAACACAGAGAAGAAGCATATGGTATTATTATTTTAAATATCCAAACATGTTGGTTCAGTGACCTAAAAAAAGTGAGAGAAGCAATTGCTAGACAAATTTTGTCATCCTATTGTAGTGAGTTGCGCTGTAAAAAAGAGACAGACACAAGACATACATAACATATAACATAAAACACACGCGCTAGTTGGATAACCTGTTCAGATGATGTTATGGACAGGGATCTTTATATGTCAATAAATAGGGAGTAGAACAATTATGTGCATATTTGCTGCCAAAGTAATGGTTGGCATCATGAGCCTCCTGCTTAATAGCACCCTGAAAAAAGATAGGCAGAATACTAAATAGACCGGCTAGCCTTGTATTCACTTACTTAATGTGATGAAAACGCCCCAGAAATCTGTCTCGGCATGTCATACTCACTGCTACATGAGAATACCGGCGCCTTACTTCCCCCAACCGCAGCTCCGTCGATAGTGACTATGGCACGGTATTCGAACCTTAAATACACCCATCAATGAGAGTTAATTGGTGAAAACCGGGAAAATAGCGGGCCAAATAAGGTAAATCCGGTCATGAAATGGCATCGTAGTAGCCCATACTAGTAGTGTTATCAAGACGGCACACGCGCAATGCGAGAAAAGCTCATGCGCCTGTGCCAAACGAGAAACACTGTGTTGCTGTTTACGCGCATGCGTGCAGTCCACTGCAGCGCCGTTGTATCACTGGCCTGCCCTGTCTTAGTGTTATGTTATTGGATATTCTGAAGTGATCTTTTTGTGATGAATCAGAGCATATGTGTACGTTGCCCAGCGAGGACTGGCTGGATATTGAAGCGCATGCGCATTATAAGCAGCAGCGCTGATGTTTAAATATCATACCGGGATGAGTTGGAGCAAATTTGTATGTTGCCCAATGAGGACTGGCTGGGTTTCATAGCACATGTGCGTAGTAGGCAGTAGCGCTGATGATTGAATACTAAGGTGCTATTCCGGCCCTCCTGCTCCTATCTATAAGATATCAAGACCTGGAGCGTATGTGTAAAAAATAGAAACGGAGGTAGTATATGTCAAACAGTCATTCTTGGGATAATAAAAGGCTAGTTAGCTGTTGAAAACCCGGCTTAATGGTTGTAAACAGGTTGCTGCACCTGAACAGAGGGAGTATGATTATATATATAGATTGTGCATATATATAAAGACTGATGTTACAGGAGCAATTCACCTACAGGGGTGTTGCTTAAGGTAAGTGGCTACGTGTTTAGGAAGAAATTATTACACACGGACCACAGAGGGAGGCGTCAGGTGGTATTCTGAAAAAGGCCTTTTTGAGAAAGAACAACGCTGGGTGTTCCGTCTGGGCACCCACGTTATTGGGCTCAACGATGACATTCCATGGGGACAGCTGAACTAACTGTTTCAATAAAACCCCACTTGTGATAAAGAAAAAACACATCACCCCCGTATACCCAGGTCTGGCACTCCCTGGTTTTCAATCGGGGTGGCATTAGTATTCCTTCATCACACCACCTGACCCCTCCCTGTGTGGAGGGGTCAGGTGGTGTGATGACTGTTTAACATATACTGCCTCCGTTTTCTATTTTTTACACATACGCTCCAGGTCCTGATATCTTATAGATAGGAGCGGGAGGTCCAGAATAGCACCTTGGTATTCAATCATCAGCGCTACTGCCTACTACACACATGCGCTATGAAATCCAGCCAGTCCTCGTTGGGCAACATACAAATTTGCTCCAACTCATCCCGCTATGATACACCTGGGTACTTAAACATCAGCGCTGCTGCTTATAATGCGCATGTGCTTCGATATCCAGCCAGTCCTCGATTGCCAACGTTCACATATGCTCCGATTCATCACAAAAAGATCACTTCAGAATAGCCAATAACATAGCACTAAGACAGGGCAGGCCAGTGAAACAAAGGCGGTGCAGAGGACTACACGCATGTGCGTAAACAGCAACACAGTGTTTCTCGTTTGGCACAGGTGCATGAGCTTTTCTCGCATTGCACGTGTGCCGTCTTGATAACACTACTAGTATGGGCTACTACGATGCCATCTCATGACCGGAATTACCTTATTTGGCCCGCTATTTTCCCGGTTTTCACCAATTAACTCTCATTAATGAGTGTATTTAAGGTTCGAATACCGGGCCATAGTCACTATCGACGGAGCCGCGATTGGGGGAAGTAAGGCGCCGGTATTCTCGTGTAGCAGTGAGTATGACATGACGAGACAGATTTCTGGAGCGTTTTCATCACATTAAGTAAGTGAATACAAGGCTAGCCAGTGTATTGAGTATTCTACCTATCTTTTTTCAGGGTGCTATTAAGCACTACGATCCCACGGTTCAGGAGGCTCATGATGCCAACCATTACTTTGGCAGCAAGTATGCACATAATTGTTCTACTCCCTATTTATTGACATATAAAGATCCCTGTCCATAACATCATCTGAACAGGTTATCCAACTAGAGCGTGTGGTATATGTTCTATGTTATGTATGTCTTGTGTCTGTCGCACCTCACTACAATAGGATGACAAAATGTGTCTAGCAATTGCTGCCCTCACTTTTTCTAGGTCACTGAACCAGCATATTTGGATATTTAAAATAGTAATACCATATGCTTCTTCTCTGTGTTCTTTCCTTCTCATATTTTTCAGGTTCTCAGTGCAGACAACAAATGAATACATAAGTAGGCACATAGTAGCCACTTTTTTTCAGTTTAAAATCACATTTTATAGGTACGCCAAGTAGACACAGCGACGTGAGTAAGGTGGGGATCTGTGCACCCCGTCCCGAAGAAGAAGCCTAGCTTCGAAACATGTCGATGCACACATGAGGTGTTGTACATTAACATACAAAATACCTCACAACCACCCTTTTAACAGTACCAGCACGGAGGCCCATTAAAGTTTTTCTAGACCCCACGTGCCAGGTGCCTTTTAAAATTCACTTTTTCACTTTCGGAACCCACCACTCACTCATAAACATAAAAACCCTAAACGCACCACACATAGCCAAAATAATAAAAGTGCTCCCACGTAGTGGTCGGTTAGCAGCATGCCGCATCCCGTAGAGGGGTGCGAAGACCCCAATGATGAAGCATGACACCAAGGGTCCTTTTGGTGTGTGAGTGGTATTTAAAGTACACTGTGTGCTCCCCACCATTGTAGGGACCACTCTAATAGCATCTCTATGTGGATTCTTTTTGTTTAAATAATTCTGCTGAGGGAGAACAAATCCACTTCTTTTCTCCTCGCCTTATTGTTATATTTATTACATCTCTCTGCCTAACCATCCTACAAATAGGATATGGTGCCCCTGCAAGAAAGAGGCATGCAGTTCAACTGCCCTTACTTGTTGGTTCCCAAGAAGGGCAGAGGTTTAATCCCAGTCTTGATCTTCACCATTGGACCTTGTTCATTTGGCAAGACAAGTTCAAGACACGGTCCCTTAGCCATGTGCCTGAATGTGGGGATTGTTTGGTGTCCCTGTATTCTCAGTACGCATATTTTCATCTTCCACTTTGCCTACAGACGTTATGAGAGGTTCACTGTGGGATCCCAGCACTGTCAGTTGTCATTCGAACTGATGACCGCACCAAGTGCTAGCGGTTGTATTAGCTTCACCATAATGGTCAGGAATCTGTGCTTTTCCATACTTGTATGACTGGCTTCTGAAAAGGGAAATCCCTGGGTGCTAGCCGATCAACACCTTCAGCGCATGATACTCTCCTCCGCTACTATCAATGCCCAAAAATCTCACCTCACTCCAACGTAGAGGTTAACCTTCAGAAGGTCAGTGCTGTACATGACAGGCATGAAGGCTTTTCCTCCTCCTCAGAGGATTGTGGATATTAGAGAGATGATCCTGAGATTCCAGTCTTAGACATGGATTCCAGTTCTGAATATCTTATTGCCTCCTGGCCTCATGCATCCTGCTGGTGCCACATAACAGATGGCAGAGGAGGGACCTCCATTTTTGCTTTTGACAACCATAGTTTCAGCATTAAGGCTGTCTTTCTTCTCAGGTGCAGATCTTCCAATCAGTCCATTCGAACTTTACTGGTGGATGGACCCTTCCAAGCCAGTAGTGGGTTGTCTCCGTGGACACCGACTACCATATTAACGGACACTGAGCCGCGTACCTGAGTGTCCGAGCGTCACTGGCATTACGGCAATACCAGCGCCGATGTCCCAAAACAACGAAAAGGGAAGGGAAGGAGCAAGAAATTGCGTGTCAAAAGCACGAAGCGCCTACAAGCCTGCAGGTGGCGAAGTACCGATCCAAGAAAGGTCCAATGAAGGGGAGAATCCCAGCAATCCAACAAACAGGAAACCGTAAACACAGGCGAAGCTCTTCTGGGTAGAAGGACTGGGAAGCGAATCCAAGCACTGAAGTGCAATTATACTCCCTGAAATGCGTGAAAGAACGCGCGCACGCGTAGCTCTGTTTATGCACGCCCCTGAAGTAAGGAGAATATCGGAGGTAAGCGACTCAATTCCTAACACCCATCTAGGCAATATGATGGCACAAGGCCTTTTGTCTGTTTCAGAGCAGTGGGAGCTCATAAACGTGCTGGAGTTGCAGTGGTCCATCCGGCTGTGAAGACATTTCTTCCTTCCATCACAGAGAGGACCATTCTGGTTCTGTCGAACAACACCACCACTATCCCTTATATCAACGTACAGGGTGGCCATGGATCGTGTATTGGGATGTGATTAGCTTGGCGCAGTGACTGGATTGTCCTCATTAGCTGCTTATTTTGCAGGTTCTCTCAATGCGAGGGCAGATGCTTTCAGTCACCTTTTGCTGGAGGACCATGAGTGGGAACCACACCCTGCCGTGACAGAGGGGATTTTCTCCAGCTTGGGCTGTCCGTATGTAGATATTTTTTCCATGGCCAAGAACAGGAAGACCCTCAGTTTTGTGGCATGCAGTTCCCATTAAATAGTTTCCTGGGGATGCTTTCACATTTGCCTGGTGGCAAGGCCTTTTATATGCATTCCCACGAAATCTGATGACATTCGCCATTCAGCCACCTCATCCTTTCTAAAACAAGATTGACCTATTGTCACAGCAGCCTGAACTGATCCTTTACCCCAATCTCTAAACTCTGCAGCTGCACTTGTGGAGATTGAGCTGTGCAAGACAGAGCCCTTTTGTTTTCCTGATGAAGATGCAATGTCATCTTGGCTGCCAGGAAATCCATTATAAAATCTCAATGTGCAGGTTGCTGGAAAAAATGTGTTCATTGATGTGAATCGAAAGGCCTCGATCCTTATAAAGCCTTCCTTCCTGACATCTTGCAATTCACACTGTCTCTTGTGCAGTACAAGTTGTGCTTGTCTGCAGTTAATGGTCATTTGGCTGCTCTTTCTGCTTTCATGTGTCTTCTTAAGCCATCCTTGTTTAAATTGCCAGTTGTGGTTTGTTTTCAGAAGGGTTTACTTCTTTCCTCCGATTCCGTTATCTGTAGAGCAGTGGGATTTGAATATTGCCTTTCTTAATTGCATCCTCATTCAAGCTGATGCACAGTACCTCAGTTTGGCTTCTCACTTTGGAAACAGTAATGTCGGTGGATATAACTTTAGCTTATAGGATCAGACAACTTCAGGCCCTCTCAGTTCATCAGTTGTTCCCCTGATAAGTTGGTCCTCCGCACCTTCCCATTCTTATAACGAAAGTAGCCTTCGACCTAGTTCTTCTATATGGTCACGGAACTCTGGTGAGTTGCAATATCCTCATAATGCAAGGCAGGTAGTACCTTACCCCATATGTAACATGGAGGAGCCTGAAATCCCTCTGTCTCTGATTTCCTTATTTCAATCGACTTGTGAAGTCTCTAGTGAACAGTAATAATAAAATAATGTAGCTGCTCAACTGCAGTAACGTATAACCGTTGAGATGTCATAATGCTTCCTGCCGGTGCCGGCAGCCAAGGTGAAAAGTACATCACAGAGCATAATTACAGCTGCAGTGTAAACAACAAAAACAAGTACTGGCTGTTTGTTCTTCTGATCTGCTTTTTAGGTTTCGCCAGGGGCCGGAGCTCCTAGCTCCGCCCAGGAGAAATCCTATGTCTCTACAGTGTGGGGCTTAGTCCCGCCTCTGCTTCCATTGGCTAGCTCCATAAATGGAGGCTAGCCATTGGAACAGAGATCTGTCCGTCATGGCCGGACCAGATTCGTGGGAGTTCCTGCAATTTTTTCCCTCTCCACCCTTTTTGCATCGTCATCGGGCGGTGGGCGTGTTTATTTTTTTCTTCTTTCTGCGGCATCCTTCCTCACACCAGCCGGACGGCTCTCCCTGTGAGGACGCAGACCTGACCGGCTCTCTACTCCGAGCCGACACAATGGAAGGTGATTTGTTGCCAGTCTTTCTCGTGCAGCTCACAGGGCTCTTGGTACGAGGCCGTGCTGTCCCCCTTGTGCTGGTAGAGAACAGGCGCTCCTTTCTTCCTATCTAAACACGGCCTTGGTGGTTTGCCTTTAATTCTGTACATTATTTACAACAAGGGGTGGTGAGGGACAGAGTCTCTGAATTAAGCAGAATACTCTCACCCAGTCAAGAGATCAGGGCTAGATCCAACACCGTTTTTTAGCTCACTGCACCATCCCAGTTTCAGAACCTGGCTGTATGCAAATTAGTCTGTTCCTGTCCCAGTGCATGATGGGAACAGGGCAAACCAAACTACAAAAGCCAATTCTTACACTGGGAAGGAAACAAGCTTCCGGGGACCGGTTTCTGGCATTACAGCCGTCTTCGGCCCGGCTTGCTTGAATCCTGATGGTGCAATGAGCAAGGGACTCATGTCTGAGTATACCCTTCCACGCTTAGGGTGGACAAAATTATTTACAACAAGGGGTGGTGAGGGACAGAGTCTCTGAATTAAGCAGAATACTCTCACCCAGTCAAGAGATCAGGGCTAGATCCAACACCGTTTTTTAGCTCATTGCACCATCCCAGTTTCAGAACCTGGCTGTATGCAAATTAGTCTGTTCCTGTCCCAGTGCATGATGGGAACAGGGCAAACCAAACTACAAAAGCCAATTCTTACACTGGGAAGGAAACAAGCTTCCGGGGACCGGTTTCTGGCATTACAGCCGTCTTCGGCCCGGCTTGCTTGAATCCTGATGGTGCAATGAGCAAGGGACTCATGTCTGAGTATACCCTTCCACGCTTAGGGTGGACAAAATTATTTACAACAAGGGGTGGTGAGGGACAGAGTCTCTGAATTAAGCAGAATACTCTCACCCAGTCAAGAGATCAGGGCTAGATCCAACACCGTTTTTTAGCTCACTGCACCATCCCAGTTTCAGAACCTGGCTGTATGCAAATTAGTCTGTTCCTGTCCCAGTGCATGATGGGAACAGGGCAAACCAAACTACAAAAGCCAATTCTTACACTGGGAAGGAAACAAGCTTCCGGGGACCGGTTTCTGGCATTACAGCCGTCTTCGGCCCGGCTTGTTTGAATCCTGATGGTGCAATGAGCAAGGGACTCATGTCTGAGTATACCCTTCCACGCTTAGGGTGGACACAATTATTTACAACAAGGGGTGGTGAAGGACAGAGTCTCTGAATTAAGCAGAATACTCTCACCCAGTCAAGAGATCAGGGCTAGATCCAACACCGTTTTTTAGCTCACTGCACCATGTAATTTATCACATAAACATTTGCTCCAGTTTTCCGAAAAGAAACCGCAGCCCAGCCTGGCTGCTCCAGTGGCAGAACACAAAACTTCCCGAGCCCCGTTCAGCTGCAGGCCGCATCCGAGTCCCAGCTTTGTAAGCGGCTCTGGCCTCCAGGTCTTTGGACTCGCTCTCCCCGTGATGCTCACTTGCTGTCCCGGACCCGTCCCTTCCTGGATAGCGGTGGCACCCGGGAGGGGGGGCCGCCTGGTCCCTGGCCCCCTTGAGTGACCGTGCACCAAGGGCAGAATCAAGCAGCACCCCCGCTGTCCAGTGGGTGCCTCGACCTGATCCGGGGGGGGACCCCTCAAATTGCGAAGCTGGGATCATCCTTCCTTGTGCGGGGGCAGAGCGGCTCCTCGTAAGCTTTTAATTCTGCCCAAAGCTGCTGCGCCGCTTTGCCGTGAGACCTCATGTGCTGGTAAAAGAGCCCTCGGCTGCAAGGAATGCCTCGGCGCATCACCGGCTCACGGCCTCAAAAAAGGGCCTTTGTGAGCCTGGCTCTGACCTCAGCTCCGAACTATGCCTCTCGCTGTCCGTGTGCCGTTAACCCACCCCCTGTCCGTGTTTAATGCTTGTTTGGAGAGGTTTTCGGCTACAGAAGCACAAACGGTACTCTGAAAAGAACTGAATCTATTTTTTTTGTGCCAAGTGAATTTGGAAAGCGCTTCGTGATGGACTGTGTCCATTTTTTGGAGAGCTAAATTAGCTGCTGCTGGGGCATTGTTTTTGTTGACGCAGTGTATAGGTTGTGAGGCCGTGCAGCTGCCACCGCAGTGGGCGAGCAGAGGAAGGAAGAGTTCTGGCCTCCGTTTCCTGGCTGTGGCATTCGTGCCCTGGGAGCCTTTCTCCTGATAGCGACCATCGGAAGCTGGAGACGGCAGAGTCCCCATGTCTGAAAGGCTCGGTGGTTTCTGAAGCTGTCCAGAAGGCTCTCTCTTCTCAAAGTTTACTGAAAGGTGTACTCACGGTAGGTGGGCAATGCTTCTTAAACTGCCACCGCAGTGGGCGAGCAGAGGAAGGAAGAGTTCTGGCCTCCGTTTCCTGGCAGTGCCTTTCACACTCATGCTTCCTCACAGCATCTCGACAGTACTTAGCAGGGCCGAAAGAATGTTAAAAGTGAATGGGAAAGGGAGAAGTGCTTATTTTGTGTGTGTGATTCCCTTCTTCGCCCCACCTCCTAAAGTTCAAGGGCTCAAAGATTGGTTATAATGGCACAACTTCCAAATGCTGTGATTTTCGAAAAACAAGGCTGTGCAAACTCCATTCGACCCCATTCTAACACCTTGCAATTCCTTCATCTCACTTTTGCAGGTTCTGCCTCTTCATCACTGCTTTCTCCTTTTTATCACCATTTACAGTAGTGGTTAAAGGGAGCAGTGGGCGTGTGTGTGACTGCTCCAGTGTGTGTGTATGTGACTGCTCCAGTATGTGTGTGTATGACTGCTCCAGTGTGTGTGTGTGTGTGTGTGTGTGTGTGTGTATGTGACTGCTCCAGAGTGTGTGTGTGACTGCTCCAGTGTGTGTGACTGCTCCAGTGTGTGTATGTGTGTGTGTATGTGACTGCTCCAGAATGTGTGCGTGTGAGACTGCTCCAGTGTGTGTGTATGTGACTGATCCCGAGTGTGTGTGTGTGTGACTGCTCCAGTGTGTGTATGTCACTGCTCCAGAGTGTGTGTGTATGTGACTGCTCCAGAGTGTGTGTGTATGTGACTGCTCCAGAGTGTGTGTATGTGACTGCTCCAGAGTGTGTGTGTGTGTGACTGCTCCAGTGTGTGGCTGGCTCTGGGTGTGTGTGGCTGGCTCTGGGTGTGTGTGGCTGGCTCTGGGTGTGTGTGTGTGGCTCTGGGTGTGTGTGTGTGTGTGTGTGTGGTAGTAATTGCTGTCTGCTGAGCTCGTCTGTAGGGTACAATAGGTCTCACATTTGCGAGAGATTAAGCTATTGGCAATGTAAATGACAATGCCATTTATTTATCTGTTTTCAAAACCAACACATAAATACAAATTTTGTCATTTACAATGCCAATAGCTCTAACTTTTCCAAAGGCGAAACCCTTGCATTGTAAATGCTTGTTTCTAAATTGGGCCACAGATAGCAGAAAGGAGATGTTTATGGTGAGGTTCCACAGCCGTATAAAGAAACTCAATTCAATTAAATTCCGGATTTCTCTCCCGTTCCTTTAGGTAGAACTCCTAGGTGATTTGCAATATCTCTAAAATGTATGTGAGAGGATACTTTATCCCATATATTATTCATGCATGTGTACTAATTTTTTTCAAATGGTCAAATATACCGCAAAGAGTTAGTCACTTTTGCAAGTCTTCAGATGGAATACGACATGAACACAACCCAACACTACAAGTGCTTACAGTTGACACATGACTGGCGGGCGCAGGGCCTAGACACTGATGACATCCCCGAATACGCACCCTTAGAGGGACGACTCTTGATGGGGGAAATAGTGGAAAAAGATGTCTCTTGGACGGATAGAACAATAATAAACAGTAAGCCAGATACACTGCAGAAATTGCAAATGAAATGGGAATCGGAGCTGGGGGAGATGGACGATTTGGACTGGGAGATGGCATTGATGCATCCTCGAAAAATAGCCATCCGATCGTGCCTAGGGCTGATACAATACAAATACCTGCATAGAGCATACTACGACAGAGCGTGACTGCACCGCATAGGAAGGGCAGAAACATCCACCTGTTTGCGTTGTCTAGGGTCAGAAGGCACATTTTATCATACGGTGTGGGAATGTTCTAAGATTCGAAGGTACTGGACAACTCTGATGGGGGAGATGGAGAGTGTCCTGGGGGAGACGATTCCACTCAGCCACTCGTTTGTTTTATTGGGAATATCCACGGACATTGATCTCCCTGAGCCTAATTTGGTCTTGCTGCAGCTAGGGTTGGTGGTCGCAAAATGTGACATAGCTAGGGCGTGGGCGGCCACAGCGGGTCTGTCTCTTGTTGAGTGGAGAAAGAGCATGGACATGTATATGTTAGGAGAGACAACATATAAAGCATGGGGCTTCCCTAAAAAGTTTTGGAAAATATGGAAGCCTTAGCTTGCACACTATGAACTCTCGCTCGCTGATTCACAATGATTGTATATGGTTGGGTATATGGTTGGAAAGGGAAGATGGGGCCTACAATAATGCTCTGGCATATAATAACATTGCTTGACTCTCCTTTACTGCTGATTGGATACGCTGCTGCTGTCTACTTGAACATCTTTACATATCCCACTGATAACCACTGTTGTTGTCTTGCAATTAGAAAAAATGTCAATAAAAATATTTCCCAAAAAAAAAGAATGAGGGGGGGCATTCTGTATAGATATTACATATTGGGAAAGAAATCATACCACGATTTTAGTGCTTGATTTGTCACGGTGGTTGCATGTGGTGGGCACCGGCAGATGTTTTTTAAGGCCTGGGGCTGTATTATGAAGCATTGCCCTGGATCAGAGCAGAACCGAGGACTTACTTTTATGCTTTTTCACAGCAAATTAATCAGCAAAAGGCGGGAAATGAGAAATAAATAACAGGCTCCCAAAATGTGTGTCTACCCCATAACAATTAAAGAGTAATGTTGGCATCTCCAGTTCTGCAGGCTGTAGCGCCTTTAAATATTCGACGTGCTGTACACATAAATAGATTGTAGCTGATGACACTTCAATTCCATTTCCCCCCTGCAGATCCCAATGTAAATCCAGCATATATGGAGGAGCGAGTGGCCCACGAAGCTTTGGAAATAGAGAAGAGACTAAGCATTCTTTCCTACTCAAGTCGCCAGAGCAGCGGAGGTAAAACTACACAGTGCAAACTCGATCCAATGTGTGTGTGTTTGTTCATTTGATCAATAGCAGCGATGATGCTATAAGTGGAAAGTTGGCAGGGTGTGTATTACATTTCATGTCTGGGGGAAATATTGATTTAAAAAATGTGAATGTTATCGCTAGACTCCTCTTCAAAAGTAGCTAATGAGCATTTGATGCCAATAAAGGCACCTTGAACATGTCATCGAGTGCTTCCGGCTTGGTGTTCGGTGCCAGAAGCACTAGTGATATGTTTAACACCCAGTTCAGCCCCTCGAAAACTGCATAATGAAGAGCAAAACACTTTATGTCGTAGAGACTCAGTTATCCCGCCGCAAAGCTGCAGTGGAAAGTAGCGTCCTGTGAATCTTGACAATCTCCCTGTCCTGTGACGCATTCTTATGTATGTCCTCTTTGTGCAAGTTTCGCGCTATGTTAAACTATCAAAAATAAAGTGTGGATTCTGCCTGTCACACAGCGACTAACTTATCCTTAAAGAGTTAATGACAAGGCATAAACCTTTAATGGCAGAAAGAGATACCCACCTAGTGGCTGAACTGTTCAGTGTAAAAATCCCAATCCCTGCTTGACCAAATTGTGTGATCCGAAGGAAATAATTAATTTCACCTTTTTGTTCATTATCAGATATGAGAGAACCTTCAAATACATAAGTACAGGATGTGCCCGGTGCAGAAAAGCTCTTGTGTTTGATTTAATATACTAAAATATTGCTCCTTCTACTACAAGAATCTAGCCCACATATTGAGTACACATGACAACTGACTTACCTCTTAGTTATCTAAGAGCATTGTCATGAGGGTGGGGGCAGGAAGGTTTCCTTGTGCATGCTTTAAAACTCTCACTTTTAATAAATACTCAATACAGATATATAATCGGAGCTACCAAGGTGAAACGCGTGTTAAAGAAATACACTTTTTTGTATTTTGAAAACACCTCACATTCCAGCATGATGTTGGTTGCATGAGTTATATGGCAAAACGCGTTTCGTCCCCCTGGGACTTCTTCAAGGCTTAGCATGCGAATGATGTTTACCGCATCACCACGCCAGCACTCTTTGGAGCTAACATACTCCATTTATGGAATACATCATTGTATCCACACTAGAAAACACAACCTGAAGAACATGCGGAAAACATCATTCACATGCTAAGCCTTGAAGAAGTGCAAGGGGGACGAAACGCAACGGCTATCAATTGCATGCTGTGTTTTTTATAGCAACTTATGAATAAAGAATATATTTTCTAAGGAAGAAGGACTCGTACAATGATTTACTAAGAATATATTACTTTGCTTTCTCTATTTGTGGACTATGGATTACAACATATGTTAGTTGTTTATCTAATTGTAATATTGAGTGCTGAACTATGTTGTGTGTATATGCATCCCCTTGCTGATGTGGTTGACCGCCATGGTGTAAAAATAGTGTCATACGCTGATGATACTCAACATATCATCTCCGTGAATCAGGACAATGGGACCTTCGCAGACGGTTTTCGAACCTGCTTGGCTAGCCTGGCAGAATGGAATGAACAGAGCTGCCTCAGACTGAATGAAGAGAAAATTGATGTACTAATCGTGGGGAAACTGCCATCCATCTGGTTGGATGCTTTAGGTCCAGTACTAACCCCAAAACCAAAAATAAAGAACCTGGGAATCTGGCTTGACATCTATCTCACTTTTGACAATCAGATATCCAAACTTACAGGGGAATGTTATGGCATTCTGAAAATGCTACGCAAGATCATTGGTGGAGAAGAGTCTTGCCGGTGGCAGTGGCAGGCTCTATCTACTTGGCGCTTTGTATGCTATTGGTCACACTGTTTGCGCTGCACTCCTAGCGTACTGTTTTTTAATGTAGCGACTGAGGCTCATTTTTAAAACGTTTTCTTGTGTGTTCTATATTTTTAAAATTGAAAACTGTACCTCTCCTCCAGGCTGAGTGAATAGCTTGGGGAACCACGTAGTCCGCCCACTCCCGCCCCGTTCCGCCGCGTCCAATCATGGGCGTTTGAAGCGGGGGGTGAGGAGGAGCCCAGCACTTCCGGGCTCAGGGCTCACAGGTCAGCGCTCTAGCGACACTGTGTGTGGTCATTACTTAAGGTCAGGAAAACCGCACTCGCGCTGTGGAGAAGAGTCTTGCCGGTGGCAGTGGCAGGCTCTATCTACTTGGCGCTTTGTATGCTATTGGTCACACTGTTTGCGCTGCACTCCTAGCGTACTGTTTTTTAATGTAGCGACTGAGGCTCATTTTTAAAACGTTTTCTTGTGTGTTCTATATTTTTAAAATTGAAAACTGTACCTCTCCTCCAGGCTGAGTGAATAGCTTGGGGAACCACGTAGTCCGCCCACTCCCGCCCCGTTCCGCCGCGTCCAATCATGGGCGTTTGAAGCGGAGGGTGAGTGAAGCGGAGGGTGAGGAGGAGCCCAGCACTTCCGGGCTCAGGGCTCACAGGTCAGCGCTCTAGCGACACTGTGTGTGGTCATTACTTAAGGTCAGGAAAAGCGCACTCGCGCTGTGGAGAAGAGTCTTGCCGGTGGCAGTGGCAGGCTCTATCTACTTGGCGCTTTGTATGCTATTGGTCACACTGTTTGCGCTGCACTCCTAGCTACTGTTTTTTAATGTAGCGACTGAGGCTCATTTTTAAAACGTTTTCTTGTGTGTTCTATATTTTTAAAATTGAAAACTGTACCTCTCCTCCAGGCTGAGTGAATAGCTTGGGGAACCACGTAGTCCGCCCACTCCCGCCCCGTTCCGCCGCGTCCAATCATGGGCGTTTGAAGCGGAGGGTGAGGAGGAGCCCAGCACTTCCGGGCTCAGGGCTCACAGGTCAGCGCTCTAGCGACCCCTACTTCCCTTATAAATGTGTGTGGGTCAGCGACCGTGCAGCGGACGCGTGCAGCGGGCGCGCCGGAAGCGCGCCGAAGTCAAGCCAAAGTCCAGCCCGTCTGCGCCCGTCCGCGGCCGGACGGGGCGCGGGGCCATACACCCTGGCAGGTCTAAGCCCCACGACATACGGTATGGCCGACAAGAACTGCTTGATCTATGTTCCACTACATCCCTTCCTTGTAAACACTCTATGGAGGCTCTATCGCTACATAGTTGTCCTTCATGTCCTTTTAACCCGGAGTACACTCTTACTACGCCTAGTACCAAAGGGAGGTTAAAAGCGGCACTGCTTAATTGCAGATCCCTCAGGAAGCACGGCACTCAAATCTATCATCTGCTTGTAGACGAGGATATTAACATCTTATTCCTCACCGAGACCTGGTTAGATGAGTACTCTGACCCTGATATAATACAGGCCTTGCCACCTGGATACTCCCTCTCCAGGATCGATAGGAGGGATGGTAGAGGTGGGGGGATCGCTATTGCAACTAAAGCTCCCCTAGAATGCTCCTTATCTCCTATGACTATTGATCATAGCGAAGCGGGCGCTTTTACCATCATAATAGGACCGAAACATTCGCTCTCGGGTGTTCTAGTATATCGCCCCCCAGGAAAGCTATATGATTTTACTACCAGCCTTATAGAGGCTACTACTCATCTAGCACTAAGAAAAACTCGACTGCTAGTGCTGGGAGACTTAAATGTCCATTTTGATAATCCCTGTGATAAAGAAGCAGCGGACATTAAGTCCGAACTACTCTCCCTACAACTAGAGCTTAAGAACCAGGGCCCGACACACCAACAAGGACATCTGTTGGACCCTATATTTGGAAACTGGAATGGAGTGTCTACCCTGTCTCCACAACCGGTACCTTGGTCAGATCATTTTATTGTCCCAATGCAAATCCAGATAGATGATAGTGAACTTAACACTGATAGGGCTTATCGTTACCAATGCAGGAAGTGGAAAAAAATTTCCTTAGATACCTTCATAAAATCCCTGGAGAGTGCGGAACCTCCAGGAGGATCTGATTGCGAGACAGCCTATCATAAATTACAGAAATGTATCACTACGGCTCTAGATAGTACTGCCCCTATCCGGATACTAACCAATACTCAAAGGGCTAAGAAGACGACCCCATGGTTCACTCAGGAACTACAGTCAGCCAAATCTGCCTGCAAAAAACTTGAGCGGGAATGGCGTATAAATTTTTGCCCAGAAATCAAAATCCTATATAAAACAGCCCAAAAAGAATATAACAAAAAGATTCGAGTAACCAAAGCCTCTCATTTTAACACACGCATTGTGGAGGCGGAGAATTCCTCTAAGGAGCTTTTCAAAATCTTTAGGGAAATCTCTGTTATAACCACAAACAATACTTCCCAGACTGACTCTGTTGACACATGCAATAAAATTGCTGAGTATTTCGCCGGCAAAATCACTAACATCTATGCCAATTTTTCTGGCACCGTCCAATCAGGCCTTGACTTTGCGGAGATGGCAGTTGCGGGCAGCACAGAATCCTGCCTTTGTAAATTTACCATTCCGCTACCAGAAATATTTATGAAAACCTGCCAAAGTATTAAATCTGGCTCTCCCCGAGACCCTGCCCCCCCTAGAATACTAGGAGCTAGTATAACGGTTCTGGAGCCCTACTTTAGACATGTGCTTGAAGTCTCCTTTGCCACAGCCTGTCTGCCTATGGACTGGAAATCCGCCATTGTCCTTCCCATCAAGAAAAAATCCAATGTGAGCCAGGACATCCTCGAGAATCTACGACCAATCTCCCTTCTACCTTACTTAGCTAAAGTTGCGGAAAAAATTGCCAACTCCCAACTTATAACACACCTCGAATCTCACAAACCCTTCACAGCTCTCAGTCTGGTTTTAGGTCGGGCTACTCCACGGAGACTGCTCTCCTGAGAGCGACCGAAACCTTACGAGAAGGAGCCGATGAGGGCAAGACGATGGCACTCATTATGCTAGACCTCAGTGCCGCTTTTGACACTGTAGCACATTCCATCTTGCTACAGTGTCTTAACAAAGCGGGAGTCATCAAGGAGGCACTGGGGTGGCTGAAAGCCTTCTTAACCAACAGATGCTTTCAGGTTCAGAGAGGCAATTTTCTCTCGGATAGCATTGCCTTAGAACAGGGGGTACCTCAGGGCTCTGCCCTGAGTCCCACCTTGTTCAACTTGTATATGGCACCACTGGCAGATGTGGTCCAATCGTATAGCGTAGATCTGGTATCTTACGCCGACGATACTCAACTGCTGATCTCCCTGTCCCAGGCTCCCTCGGGAGCTGCGGACAATTTCAAAACCTGCATGAGTGATCTCGCAGATTGGATGTCCAAACATTGCCTCAAACTCAACGGCTCCAAAACGGAGGTTTTGGTAATGGGAGGTAAGGACTCGAGCTGGACCAAAGACTGGTGGCCACCCTGTCTGGGCCCCCTTCCCACTCCCAGTAGGGAAGCAAAGAATTTGGGTGTGTGGGTAGATACGAAACTTTCGTTTGACAGCCATGTACATAAAATGGTAGGGAAATGTTTTGGAGTTATGAAAACCCTCAAACGTACCCTGATCTCCTTCCCCTGGAATCCAGGCGCACCATGATTCAGGCTCTTGTAACCTCCCGTATGGATTATGGTAATGTGCTCCTTCTAGGTACCTCGGAAAATAACATCAGGAGGCTGCAGGTGTTACAAAACTCAGCAGCACGACTAGTGCTGAGACTGCCTAGAAGGGTGCCCTCCAAACCTACCTTAGCAACCCTGCACTGGCTGCCTATTAAGAAAAGAATCCTATTTAAAGCTCTTCTCTGGTGCTATAGAATTATCTCTGATAAAGCACCGTCCTACCTGGCTGACCTCGCCGTTCCCTATGAGCCTAACAGATCCCTTCGCTCCATGGGTACGGGTCTGCTCAAGATTCCTCGGATAAAAAAAGCTTGAATGGGTGGCCGTTCGTTCCGCTTGTTGGCAGCCAACAAATGGAACCCTCTCCCCGCCAACATCAGGCTTTCTAGTAATGAGCTCGCCTTTAGAAAACTTCTAAAAACTCATCTTTTCACCCTGTAGGTCTCTTCCGCAGCCCCCTGATTCTTCTCCACAGCGCGGGGACACGCCTGCTGGCGTCACCATGCGCTCTATAAACCCCTTTAATAATAATAATAATAATAATTGGTCTCGTTCCAGAAGCGGCCAGGGAGACTGTAATCTAAGCACTCCTGGTCTCCAGACTCGATTCCTGTAACATGCGCTACCTGAGTGCCACCCAAGGCAGACTAAATAGGCTCCAAAGAGTGATAAACCGCAGCAGCCTAGCTGCTCCTGAATATTCCTTGATGCTTCTATCTGGTACCAGCGCTAATGAAACTGCACTGTCTCCCGATTAATAAAAGGGAATTCTTCAAAACCCTTTGTGTCTGCCATAAAACTCTGAACAACAGAGGCCCCTGCTAACTTCATACACTGATTATGCCCTGCAGACCTAACAGGTGTCTTAGGTCTTCTGAAACCAGAATAGCACCTGTGCCAAGGGTGAAAAGAGCTTGGATGGGTCCCCGCTCTTTCAGCCTCTTGTCCCCCAAACTGTAGAACTCCGTTCCACTTGACCTGAGGCAGTAATGGTCAGTACTGACCTTTTGAAAAAAAAAACCTAACCCTGGCTGTTTAACCCTTTCTATGCTGATGATGGAACCGCTCCGTCATCAGCTGCGGTGGCGCTGTGCTGATGATGGAGCGGTTCCGTTCTATTGAGCGGGCGGGGCCATGACGGAACCGCTCCGTCATGAGCACAGCCCAACCGCGGCTGATGATGGAGCGGTTCCGTCACCAGCATGCGGCCGCCGGGGCGCTGCGGCGGAATAGCCGCCGCAGCGATGTGGTTAAAGCAACCTAATAGCCTCTCCCTTTTGTAGACTTGGCAGTTTGACCTCCTAGTGCTCCGTTATGGAGGAACTAAGTGCTTTACAAATATAACATAATGTGATCAATAGTGTCCCAGCGGTTGAAGTTAAAAAAAAACGTCAGTCAAATAAACAGGCGTGACCACGCAAAAAAGGCACTTTCCAACGCAAATTAATTTGAAAAACTATATCTTTAAAGTGTACACACTAAAGAAGTGTTTGAAGTGCTGACAAATAGACCAGAGAAGCAAAACAAGTTGCAATAATTCACAGTGCAAGGCAAGAAAACTAATTCTGTGAAAGTCAGTTGAGAGTGTAAGGTGACATTTCCTATTCAGTTGATCAAACTGCTACCTAGAAACTGGCTTGTGTTGTTGTTCTTATATTCCTAACAAGCTGTGTTCTCCTTAATGGGAGGTGATTGGAAGATTGCTGCAGACTCATCCAATATGCATTTGCCTGGAAATAAGCCAAAAGCCAGAATAGGCACATAATTCACTACTTTCTTACGAATAAGGTGTCAATGATTGGCCCCTAAATGCCTACAGAGTGACCTGCCAATTATGGTGCATGCAGTGAACCTCCCAGTTAGTTGTGCTGTGTAAGCGAGGATTCTGGCCTGGATGATTTTAAAGGGGGTGTGTTGGCAGGAAGGGAGTCCTCTCACACCTAACCCAACTGAAGTCTGTAGTTCACACCCACTTCCGATTGACAGATTGTGGTTTTTAAGGAACCCTTTCTTTAGAAGATCAAGAAAAAAGATTAGTGAGATTGTTTTCTGTATTCTAAAATGTGCAAAAATATAAAATATCTTTTTTAAAATGTATCAAGAGAAGTATTGCACATTTGAGCCTAGAGCTTTAATTACATGTGGATGTTTGGAGATTGTTTTGCTGGGTTTAAAACATGCAGTGATGTCTTACCTTGTAATCTATGTATGAATCAGTAATTGTAAATCAGGGACCCTCTTTGATTTTGGTCAGTATAACATTTTTGCATTATATTTACCTCATATATCCATTTTCCTCTGGTTGGAGAATTTTCTTTTGTCATTCCCTCCATGAAACAATGTTTCCTGTTGCTCGTGTGTCGCTCGCGGACGAACTAAAAGATGTCTACACACAAATGTTGGCTGTGAACAAACTATTTCTTTGAGGGCTGTGTGTCATCATTTATCCTACTGTTGAATCTTTGCTCTCCTATACAAACACAGACTGTCAGAGTACCATTACCTGCATCTCACAGAACACCTAGGCATACAAGACAGTGTATTTTAAATTTAATTTTATAGTGCAAGGTAATGATTTTCTTTGTTTATGAATTTCATAGATAACAATCCAGGATAGGTCTTTATTAGTTTAGGGGGGATGGTGATTCTGGGCAGATTTACCAGTCACCTACAATGGAGCCAGTTGCCTTGAATATGTCTGGGATTAATCTTGTGACTAAGTTTTAAAACTTGGCTATGAAGTTAAGTGTATTTTCTTTTTGGGTGGCAGTATTTAATTGTAAGTGGTTGTTGCATTTCTTTTCTGTGTGAACTGTACTAGAATCTATGGAATTGCTTGGATAACAATTGTTATAGAGTTGTCGAATAAATCAATAACCTGCTACTCATAATAACACTTGATGCAAAGTTGCACTATTTTCATTCTTACTATTTGGGTTCTGGATTAACACATTATCATGTTATGATTTGCAGACGTAATACACAGCTCTGTATACAGAGTGCCTCTAAGATCGCCATTGATTTGCTCAGGAAACTTCAATTGTATTTTGGTGAATCTTGTCCATGGCCAGCATTAAAGTGCTTATTTGGTCGGCAGTGCCACGGTAGATGAAAGAGCTATTGTTGATGTATTTTTACTAATGACATATTTTAATGTATTTCCGATTTTTCAAATAAATCGTGTATCAACCACTTAAAGGTTATCCAATGGCGGTAAATTGTGTCCTCGTCCTAGTCCCATTAATTCACTAGTAGTTCAGTTGTGCTAACTATGGAGTTTTTATTTTATTAAACACCAATAGTTCTAGCACATTCATAGGACTTATTTGCTTGCAGCATACATTGTTGTGTGTGACCATTTGCTGAGGACATTTTTGGGTGTCTAAATATAGTGCCAGTGCCAATGATAAACATTGTGTTTGGGAGATATTTGCTCACAGGAATGTATAATCTACAGTAACAAGGATCTTACCTCTGTGATTGAGGAACGTCTCTCTACCTGTTTAGATATGCTAATTATACAATTTCGATATGCTGACAATACCCATACCATATGCATTTAAATGGCGTAACTTAACTCCTAGCTTGATTTTTCAGCATCTTAAGTGCTCTAGGTGAGCATGAGATGTAACTTTCAGTGGAAGTCAGAGTCCAGTTTGAGAGCACACATTAAATTTGGACTGGCTTCTAATTGACCCTCCTGACTAGCCCTAACATTCCTCTTCTTCATCAATGCTAACTGACATTTTCACACAAACCCCTGCCTTGCAAGACTTGCACCATCATGAGGCCGGCAAGAACAGGTTTAGTCTACCCTGAAGTGTCTACTTGTCATTGAAATCAGGACTGACTCAGAGATGCACATTGTTCAGTGGTGCTCAAGTGATCTGATGCTATTTTACATGTATTCATTACACAGGCCATGCCTTGTGTTAAGGCTTCTCAAGCCACACCCGTTTGAGGGCCTTGTCACCTTTTTCATTCCAATGCATGAGTTTTCACATTATTCTTGTAATTATGACTTAATTGCTTGCAGCATACATTTTTGTGTGTGACTCTGACTACCACTGAAATGTTTTGAGTAACTGGAATCTCTAATAAACCTTGGTTTAATACATCTCAGGCGCAGTTTATCAGTGATCAGAGAGTTTGTTTCCTTTATTGGTTTTGGTGCTTCTGAAAATATTATGTTACCATCAGCTATGTTTTGAGGCAGGGTGGATGGTTATAGAATATATCAGGTCCTTCAAGCTGAAAATGTACTTTCCTTGTTTTACTACCCTGTGCCAGGTAGGGCACGTTGTGGATTTCGAGTTTCTACCAGCCATATTTCTATGTTTCAGGCTTAGTATTTGAGCATTTAACACACACTGCCCCGTTTCTTTTTTCCAGGGGATGACAGAAGTTTGTCAAGCTCCTCTTCCGACACAAGCCACTCCGATGCCAGCCTGGGGAGCAGGTTGACAATCTGGGCCGAGCCGTCTACAGCCAGCACGTCCCTAGAAAGCCACGGAATGGCGGCAGCCAAGGGCATCCATCTTGGGGAAGAGAAGGCCTATGCGGAAGCCACGCGCCCCTCCAAGCAGCCGCCCAAGCCCGTGCGCTCCAGGCAGCTCCAGGAAATTGGTCGTCAGAGTTCCTCTGACAGCGGAATCGCCACGGGAAGTCACTCTTCGTACTCTGGAAGTTTCTCTTCCTATGCAGGGAGCCTGGACATCTGCCACGGCGAGGAGTTCGGGTCCCTGCTCAGCCTGCCGCTGAACCTGGCTGCAGATCAGAACGTATGTACTTGCCAGCACGCCGAGACCCCCAGGGCCTCGGACTATCAGGTTCCCAGCTTCAGCAGGCACCATTACGACACCCCCCGGAGTTTATTACACCCAGCTGCTAGAGACATTCAGCCCAAGAGTTCAGAGTCTCCATTAACAAAGGACCAGGCCCAGGGCACTGCCAATGCAAGGCGACTGGCAACACCCCCGCAAACAAAAGGGTCCCCTGAGCAAAGCCAGGATTGTGGGCGACTGCTGCCCTCAGCACAGCACCAAAGCGCCAGAGACACAAGTGACGAGACATATGTGGATTTTGTCCCAAAGTGGTCAGCTGTAAAACCACAAGGTCAGGTGTCAGAGGCTAAAAGTAGTGAGCTGGCGCCACCTAGTGGAGTCGCAGCTGACCCCTGTGAAATATACAGCCCGCAACCTGGGAGTGCAAGAGCTCTCTTTGCAGCCTGTCCCGTCTGTGGTGGACTCAAGGTAAATAAATACTTAACGTCGCGCAGATGCTAAAAGAGCCTGGTATTTTGTTACAGTACTGTCCTTTAAAGTGATCATTTAAAGTGATATTTTGGCCAATAAGTAAAAGTTTTGTAGTGCTATCTTGTGGATTAAATGTAATAAACAGCATGTAAATTGTCAGAACAGAAATGTACTTCTATATTTAGACATAATATTGTTTGGATTTAAACACCAGCGTGTGGAAAACGAAATATAATAATCGTGCAAACCATGATTTTGAAAACCCTTCACTTTCAGTGATTATCCTGTTGTTTCGATAATCAAGACCATACATGAAATCTGATGTTCCCTGTTTTATTTGATACGTGTCTGATAATGGAATAATACATATTAAAAGCGCGTTAATGACATAATATATTAATGACTATTCTATAGAAAAAAATCTACGTGTATAACTTCTGCAATCTTGTTATGTTCCATCTTTGCATCCAGCTTCTTTTGCATTGGAAAACATGCAGGGAATCTGCATCGGGGTGATTTGTAGGTTATCGTTTCTATTGCTGTTCTACTTGCCATTAGCAGCAGCCTCCTCTCAAAGGCACATCTCTTCTACGACAGCAATACTTCACCAGGTTACACTCTCTACACAATATATTGCTGTAGCTGGAACATGGCATGAAACAACAAAGCATACCACGTTCTTTCCATGGAAACACTAGCTTTTGTATGAACATTCTTTTTTATGGCTTTTTTATTTTTAAATGCCTATTTTATTTCGCACACAGGGCTCGCAAGAGGGAGAACTGGAGAAGAAACAGGCATCACTAAAAATGGGAATAACTGGGTTTCAGCTTCTTCTTGAATGGGGGTTGATTTTGCTTCTTTTGTCACGTCCAGTGGAAGGATGTTCTTCCACGCGAGGGACAGCCACTCAGAAATGTCTGTCCCCTTGATTTAAAAGTATGTAGGAGCCGAACCTTCCATGCGTTTGTGCGTGAGCGGAGTGTGCGGAGAAGCAGAGGTAGACTGCGCTTAGTTAAGGAGCATCACTAATGCTCCTCCTTTCAGCATTCAAGAGTACGTTTTTAATTAGTAACCCCTGGTTGCTGTGTAGTGGAGATTTTTTTTAATGTTTTCTGTACCCTCATATGTAACATGCATGGTTGTGTTTGGGAATGCAAGAAGGGGGTTTTTCTTCCTTGGATATTTTGGTTCCAAAAACGCCCATGAAATATTATGTATTTAATTGAGTCTAGGGCAATAAGGCCTCCCTGTGTCCCTTTGTTGTTGGCAAGTTTTTATGATTCCTCCATGGCTTAGAAAGAGCCCTCCCTCTCTTCTGACCAACGTGCCCATTCCCCACACACTGCTTGCAGGGTATTATTGGGTGATGTATACAGAGAATAGCCCAGCTGGCACAAACCAGATTCCTGGGTGCAAGTGCAGGGGAAGGTTGTAACTTGGCTTCACTTCTGGATGTCCCAGCCAAGAATTTAAGAGAAGCACCATCACTGATTGGGAACTGGACATCAGTCTAACTTCCTGAAACGAAATAATTACTTGATTGTCAGGTCCAGGACATAACTATGTTCATGACCCTCTCTTCACTGGCGTGGACCTTTCTCTTGCCAACTGGAACCAAGCATAGACAGTGTTTTGACTGCCTCCTGCCTGCCCGTCATGCTGAAGTAGTTCCTTAAAAACTTAGGACCTCCTACTTGTGTGCCAATAACAGTATAGGCTGCCAACCACACTATCTTTCAGGACTACGGTGCTGCTTGATGAGCAAGAACAAGCTACCGTTTGATAGTGGATCCAGTTGTCCAACAGAAAGAATAGACATCAGCTAGTAAAAGTTAGCTAACAGCAAGTTACAACTTATTTCATGGGCTTGCTCTTCCCTATATCAGATGAAGATAATTATAATTTTACCCTTGGGAGTCTCTCATCGCCAACTGCGTTCCAAATCCTGCTTAGCATTGCCTCTCTCACTTGGCAGAGGCCTGGGGAATGTTCCTTTACTGGTGGGCTGAGATGATATCACTAGTTCTAAAACACTTGAGCTTTTCACGGGCACAAAAAGTGATGCAATGCAACGCAAACTGACTCATGGTATTTACTATCCAGTACAAAGGTGTTTTGTGCTAGTAAGGTTTCCTTTTCTCAGCATAACAATGTTTCTAGCTGATTTGTATCAAGTGAATGCCAGTGGGTGTATCAGTGCAAACACATGTAGGCTTCGTCACAAAGCCAGATCTGCTTAGATAGGCAAACTAGGCTTTACGCCAAAAAGTAATGCCTACTCATGGCAGGCATAAACAAGGGAAATTATATTTTTTCTCAAAGAAAATTATGCACTGCATGCGTGCTGCAGTGTTGAACACACATCCAATGTATAGGATTCTTCAGATTTTGTCTGGACCTATGAATTTTTACTGGAACTGTGTGATTCGAGTACAAATCCTGCTCTATACACTGCACGCTCGCCCCTGCAGCATGACACAAGGATTTGTGTTACGCTAGGCAGTCTTGTTAACCAGTTCTGGTAGCAAAGGCTCTGTGCTGATTTCCCTCCTGCCCAACACAGAACAGCAAACTTGGTTGTTGAGCTTTAATGCGTGAAAAGTTAGTAAATTTGGACCGAAAACTTCTTTGGCCCATTTGATTGCTGCAAGTTACTTTGAGACAAACACTGTGGACCCTGTTCAAAACCAGTGAGCAAAGAACTAAGTGGGAGGCCTTAAATCAAATGCTTTTCTCAGTAACCACAGTGTGTTGGAGGTTTAAAGTTAGATGGATAGTCAAAAATGTGAACGTTTGAGAGAATCCAGGGTGGTAGGCGTAGATGTGTCTTTTCTCCTCTCTGGATCCTGCTTTTTTTCTTGTGGAACAAGAGCACGACTGGGAAGATTACTTGTTTTAGTAAAATATAGTAAAAACACCCACTGTGAGGAATAATAAAAACGTACAATCACAAAAATAACTTCAAACGTGCAAAAACACATCTGAAATAAATGTTTAAGATAAAATATTTCTACAAATGTGCAAGACGTTTGTAGCGTTCAAACCCCAAAATGTAATCTGCAACTAGAAGACAACTAAACGACAAAAGCATCCAGCAAAACATGATAACAAACAAGAGGTATGGCCCTTGGATTAATGTGACAAGAACAGTCCAACACAAATTTTAGGTGCCAAGAGAACTGGCATATAATTGAAAATGGCTGAAGTCACTGGAGAGTTTAGGCACCCAATAATCCTTCATTTCTCTTCCAGGGGAATCCTCATCAAAGTCATAATCACTGAATATTCCCGCCCATGCGCGGGGACCCCATAAAATATATAAAAATTATATATGAAAACATATATATATATATATATTCACTGAAAAAAACATAGGTTATAGACCATATATAGTTAGGAATTAGCATTTACAAAACCTTGAAAATTCACTGAAAAAACCATAGGTTATAGACCATATATAGTTAGGAATTAGCATTTAGAAAACCTTATTTTACTCACACAAAACCATTGAAATTCCATATATAGTTAGTTGCACTAACTATATATCGCGCACCCGCAATCCACTGCTGATGATGTCACATATTACATCATTCATGACATGGTCAGTGACATCACTGATGACATCACTGATGACATCTCAAATGACATCACTGATGACATCACTGATGACATCTCATTTGACATCAATGACCACATCACTGATGATATCATTCATGTGACAATACAATGCATCTCCTCACATTTTAATATAACCTCTGTTTCACCCAGTGTTAAATACAGAATATAATTTTTGAAACCATTGACACACCAATACTAGTTACTACATACGCACTCACTGATTCCTACGTCTACACACACCTTCACTCATTCACCCATACAATCATTCATACATACAATCACTCATCTTTACAACACTATCATATGCACTCATACACCTATACAGACACTCACAGTCTGCCACTCATCCATGGAGTTACTCACACACCTAGTCAGTCCTGTAAAGAATCAATCACACTTCCATTTTCTTGTCTATACAGTTAAACATAGAGCACCTTACATTTTCAAACATATACTAACACATACTTACCTTGTTATACAATCATTGATACAAGTACACATTGATCTGCACAGAGTCACACACCTCCCAGCCAGCCACACACACACTCAGTCTCCCATACAAATACTTGGACAATCAATCAGTAACCCATATAGTTAATCATATAGCTACTGATCAACACATGCAGCAGTTTACAGAACAACAGACATAATGATGCACAAATTAAGACACTTTAGTCACTAACCCATGCACTCAGTGAGACACATTTAATCACTCACTCATACATTCAGTCATGCACCTACTAAATCCTTTGTCCAGACACTTATACTTCCACTCATTCTTCAATATGTAAGACACATTTTAACTTTACAGAAACATACAGTCACTGGATGTTGTCATCAGTGATGTCATCAGTGATGTCATTTGAGATGTCATCAGTGATGTCATCAGTGATGTCACTGACCATGTCATGAATGATGTAATATGTGACATCATCAGCAGTGGATTGCGGGTGCGCGATATATAGTTAGTGCAACTAACTATATATGGAATTTCAATGGTTTTGTGTGAGTAAAATAAGGTTTTCTAAATGCTAATTCCTAACTATATATGGTCTATAACCTATGGTTTTTTCAGTGAATTTTCAAGGTTTTGTAAATGCTAATTCCTAACTATATATGGTCTATAACCTATGGTTTTTTTCAGTGAATTTCATTGGTTTTTTAACAGCTAATATCTGTAGCTGTAAAATGTATTCTTCTTTAAATCCAAAAATATATTTTATATGTTTATTAATAATTTTTTTTTAAAATATTTTTTTTTCTTCGTTCCCGCTTCGCGAATCGGGAAGCTTCCCGTTAGCTGACCTTGATGCCGCGAAATAGACCGCGAGCCGGTAAACGTTTCTTTACCGCAACTGCCGCGTTAGAAAACAACATCGTGACGCCTCCCGTCCGCATGACGTTTCGCGTTGTCGCGTGATACGTCATATGACGTGCTACATTAGCGAACTGGTACGCTTACCGAGTCGCAAAGCACAGGTTTCTGGAAGCAAACCGAGAGGCCCTGCAAAGCGCTTAACGTAAACACAGCAGGTCATGTGACTTGGTAATAACACTTTTCATTGGTTCATTTCACTTTTGGTTTCCTAATGATGTAAGACTAGGTCATATAATCTAAAATGAACACTTTTCATTGGTTGAGAACTATTGTTTTTCCCAAATGATGAAAATCCCTCCTTCTTTCCTCACTCTGACTTTCATCATTGTGAGAGAAAGACCCTTTGTTACCAGTGAGCAATGGCTTCTTTAGTAGCTTCAGCTGGTGCTTCCCCACCACCTCCACCACATCCAAGGAAGAGTGGACCACCTGCTCAAGTTATAATTCAGCAAGAAGAGGAAGAAGAGGAACAGGACGACGAGCACGAAGAGAGGCACTTTTTGCCTGAGGAGCCCAGGACGTCTCACCGGAAAGAAAACTTCATTTGGCAATTTTTTAAAATTCCCAAAGGTCAGAAAAAAGTAAATGCAAGATACGTAACTTGCCTTATATGTCAAGATAGACTGTCCAGAGGGACCGACAAAAAATACAGTTTCGGAAACTACACAATGCATCGCCATATGACTAGGTGGCATCCTAACAACTACAGTGCTGCACAGTTTCGTAACGACCTAGATAATCTCCCTATTATGGCCAGAAGATCTGTTGTACCGGAAGTAACGGGACCAGAGGGCAGGGAGATGGTGCCAAATATTCAAACGAGATTTCATGAAGTAAAACACGTCTGCGTACATTGCAATGGATTCATTTGCTACGGAGAAAGAAGCATCACTCTGATCAACAGAGCTATTGACTATCATATGCAAGTTTGTACGAAACGCCCCAAATAATAAATACTTTTTTTTTGTTTTGTTGCTCCTGTTGAGCCCTTTACAATGAATCGTTTTCATTGCCCCCTGCAAGAAAAACCCAAAAAAATATAAAACTGTTCAGAAAAATTCAAAAAAAGTAAAAAAATGTTCAGAAAAATATTTAAAAAATATAAAACAACAAAAACAATAAAAAAAAAGTTCTTTTCAGAACTACCTCCCCGTTATTAAAAAATTGGTACAATATTTGGAACTGTGCCAACCTCTATTTCTCGTAGTTCGCTTCCCAGTTCGCTCGCCGGTACGCGAACCGGAAGTGAACCAAAAATTTTTTTTAAAAAAAAGAACAGTAAGTATAAGGGAAGGAAACAGACACTTATGTTAAAAGAAAGACAGCTATAGGGGAGTAAACTAGAGATACTATTACCCGTAATCCACTGCTGATGATGTCACATATTACATCATTCATGACATGCTCAGTGACATCATCAGCAGAGGATTGCGGGTTTTTTGGCAACGTGCCTTATCCACGGTTTAATAACGCTGCCTTTTGCTTTATATAAGTTTTCAAATTGTATGAAATATATACCAATAGGTCGTTATGAACCTTTAGGTAGTGCTTTTCTTCATGAGGTCTGGTCGCTTCCATACACATACAGATGTTTCAAAGATGATCAAGAAGTTTATCTGAATGGAGAGGAATGCACTGAGACGCCAGATCATTCACTAATGTGTAGGCACATACAGTTACACGGTTCATGCAACAAACACTGACCAAATATGGCTTGCGTGTTGCAAGGCACGCCAGTTCCTGCTATCATCCCCACGTTCAAGTTGTTGGAAAATGGTAGTTATTTGATGCTCAATAATGAAGATTGTTCTGGGTTAATTAAAAGTATTCCTTTTATCGTAACAGTAAGTGAACGGGTTATTTGCTGCAGAAATGTTCTATTTCCTCCCACACATGAACATAGGGAGTTTTCAATCTGGCCACAAATACCAACCTTGGGAGCAGATTTCAACGGCATGGCAAGAATAAGAGCTCTTTTGTCTCAGAGAGAGGTGGCCTTGAGTTCGGCCCGTGAAACTTTCGTGCTTCACATAGCGAACACCCGTACAGAGGTGCAGACCCTTTTCAATACAGATTCTCCTTTCCATTTCAGCAAGATGGTTCGGACTATCTTTAACGCGTCCTCCACAAAGGGCCTGGCGCACTTTTTTAAAGTTGTTACCAGTGGTCTCGTGACTTCATTTGAGAAAATCTTTGGAGTCATCCCTGCTTTCTTTCATTCTATTTTTTTCCACTGTGCTTCGTGGATTCCCATTTTTACTTGCATTACCAGCGGACGCTCTTGTGCTTTTTTACATTTTTAAATATGGATGTCCCTCCTGTGCAAGCTCCCGCCCTGCAGCTGCTGACACTGTTCCACAATCGCATGCTAGAATATTATGGCACAATGCCGTTGGCGATATTAAGCACGGCATATGGATTATCTTTTCGATTCTCCTACTTCACCTGTGTCCAGCCTGTATTTCACTGCCTGACCTGTGATTTCGATTGGGCCATTGATTTGTGTCTCTGCGGACCGGTTTCTCCTGACGTCGACTTTAATCAGCTGATGACTCCTATCATTACTCACGAGTTGGTTTGTCCTGGCGAAAGGATTATGGCTGTGGCATTGATGCATGGACTAATTGGTCCCTGGAATTTACTGGCGGCAACACAGTCTTTCTTGGAACAGAGCTTTCTTGAAAACCCACCGAGCTGTCCTCTGATGGTGATAGAGGATCCGGTGCTGGGAGAGCACGTATGTTCTTTTCCGCTTTTAAATTGGATGGCTGAACTCTTTTCGGATGAAGACGGTGACTTCCTATTGGAGGCTGTTGCAGCTTATTTTGCATACACAGTTATGTCATAGACCTTTTTCATGTTTGATATGCTGAGTACTAGCATTTCATTGACAATTCATTGACTTATTTGTCAAGTTTTTATTATTTAGCTTGCCTATTGGCTTAAGACTCGATAAAGTACTTGGCTGTTTTATTTTTCTTTAGCATTAAATTTTCCTAGTTTTTAAAGTTTTACCTTGCGGTCGGACCGTCCACATATAAAGTTGCAATCTGCTCTCATGAGATGGCACTTCTATTATCTTATTCAGTTCGTTTCCGGATCATGGGGAGGTGTCATCTAGGTCCTGGATATCTTCACACCGTGTTAAGTTAGCATGGGCTCATTACCGGTTTAAACGCCATTTGTCCTTTTTTGCAACTTCTGCACACGACACTTAGTTGTTGCTTTAGCTTTCAACCTAGTAGTTCATCGTGGTTACATGAGAATAATATGTTATTGCTCTACTATCTGCTTTGCTTGTTAAACTATATCTGTACAGCGAGTGCTGAAGTTTCAAGAACAACACGATACAGAATTGTTATGAGGTCTGATCTCCACGACTTCATACTCATAACATAAGTGCAGCTTCTGCCAATTCTGGGCATGAGGCGGGTTTTATATTGCTTTGCCGAACACACATACACAACAGTTGATGCGGTTCACATGAAGAGAGAGCTGGTGTATGCTGATGTGATTCCTTCAAATCTAAGACACTAAAGTATGGGCACGCCCTAAACCAACACAAACAGACCTTCTTAGCAAATAATATAATATGTGTATTAGGGAGGGTGAGATATAAGCAGCCGCGGGCCGTGGAGGGAGTTACGGTGGGGCAGGGAGGCGGGGAGGGGCAGGGTGGAGCCCTCTCCACCCTGCCCCTCCCCCTCCCCGCCTCCCTGCCCCACCGTAACTCCCTCCACGGCCCGTGGCTGCTTATAAGTGTTGCTAACTCTTATTCATTTACAGCATGTTAACATACTGTCACCATTCGCTTTTTATGTACTAGTAACTATGCTGGTAATTTTGCTACTGATAATATGTGTACTTGTATTATCTAAGATACTACGCCTGAGAAGACGGCATTAGTAAATAAACATTTCAAATACACATGTGTTCTTCTTAACTCCATGTTCTGGTTTCTAAGAAATATATAACGACCGACTGTTCATGAGTTCCACGTATCCTGAGGTACTATAAGTTCATATTCTGGATTGTCTAAACATTGAGAGTTTGTTATATCCAATGTGACACTGTACCTAGCTTGCTAAGGGGTTTTTGATTACTAAGGTGAGTTTTGGGGCACCCTAATTCGCCGAGGTTCCAATCCTCTGTCCACAGTTCTGTGTGAGAACAGAAACCCTGCGACAGGGGCACCCCCGACCCTTGCTGGAGCTTCATCACACTTGCGATACAACTCCAGCAATGCGCCACCTTTACGGCACAGATACATCACGCATCTGTGCTGTTTTTGCCCCATGATGCGCCGCATTGTAAATGCAGCACACCATAGGTGACGGAACAGCGGCACAGAATGACTAACACATCCCTGGTGATGCGCCAGTCATCATAAATCTATCCCTATGCTTCTTATCTTGTTAGAGATGAACCGCCATATGTATCATCAAAGTTTTTTGCATTTCCTAAATAGCGAACTTTAAGGAATAAATAGCGATTCTTTACCATTCCTAGTTTGCGATGAGCTATTTGCTAATTACAAATTACCCATTCATTTCCTTCATTTCCATAGGGCGGTTGGACTCACTTTTAGCTCGAACGGCTGAATGGATTTCCACGAAACTTGGCAAAATTGTAGGGACTGGTAGCCCGATGTGCCTTTGCTATGTCTCAAGATATATGCTCCAGTGGTTTTTACGAAAATTAACTTTGAAAAATATATATTGGGCTACATTGGCCTATATATATGTTGGAGCCCAAATGTAGCCCAATGTATCCCAATGAAGCCCAATGAAGCTCAATGTAGCCCAATGTAGCCCAAAGATGGCCGCCAGAGACAAAAAAAACAAATGTAGCCCAAATATCAGCCAGATGTAGCCCAACTATAGCCCAGTGACAGAATGACCAATCAGCTTCGCAAACCTCCGTTACGCGAAGCGGAGCGCTGTTACAGATATATATCTTTTTTTGAACGTTAATTTCTCAAAATCCACTGGAGCACATATATTGAGACCTAGCAAAGGCACATCGGGCTACCAGTCCCTAATATTTTACCAAGTTTCGTGCAAATCCATTCAGCCGTTCGATTATTATTATTATTTTTTTTTTTTGCCCCGCGGGGCCCTTTTAAAACCTCCACATCAAACCTAGGGGGTCAGCGAGGATCTACTATGCCCCCTTATGGTCATTTGCCCCTTCGCTTTGGCCTCCTCTTGTCTCTCGATCCTACCGAGAGACAAGATGGCGGCCGCTACGGACTGTTTGGAATGTTGACAGACGCCGGAGAACCAATCAGCTTCGCTTCACAAAGCTCCGTTGCGCGAAAAGTCCGCGAACCGGAGCGCTGCCCGGTCCGCTGTTACAGATATATATCTTTTTTTAAACGTTAATTTCTCAAAATCCACTGTAGCACATATATTGAGACCTACAAAAGGCACATCGGGCTACCAGTCCCTACAATTTTGCCAAGTTTCGTGCAAATCCATTCAGCCGTTCGGGCTAAAAAGGAGGCCAACCGCCCTATGGAAAACTCAATGTTAAAAACACGTTTTGGGACCCCCCTTTTTTCTCGACCCCCCCTGGACGAACCCCCCCCCCAATTTTCAGGGGCTGCTCAGAAACAAAATGTGCCATTTTCCTGAAAATTTCAGCCAATTCCGTCCACAAACGCCAAAGTTATTTGACATAGAATTTTCAAAAATCCCATAGAGAAAAAATCCTAACTATATATACCTACTGGCGACCGCCAGTAGGTAATATTCACTGAAAAAACCATAGGTTATAGACCATATATAGTTAGGAATTAGCATTTAAAAAACCTTATTTTACTCACACAAAACCATTGAAATTCCATATATAGTTAGTTGCACTAACTATATATCGCGCACCCGCAATCCACTGCTGATGATGTCACATATTACATCATTCATGACATGGTCAGTGACATCACTGATGACATCACTGATGACATCTCAAATGACATCACTGATGACATCACTGATAACAACATCCAGTGTTTTTATGTTTCTGTAAAGTTTAAATATGTCTTACATATTGAAGAATGAGTGGATGTATAAGTGTCTGGACGAAGGATTTAGTAGGTGCATGACTGACTGTATGAGTGAGTGATTAAATGTGTCTCACTGAGTGCATGGGTTAGTGACTAAACTGTCTTAATTTGTGCATCATTATGTCTGTTGTTCTGTAAACTGCTGCATGTGTTGATCAGTAGCTATATGAGTAACTATATGGGTTATTGATTGATTGTCCAAGTATTTGTATGGGAGACTGAGTGTGTGTGTGGCTGGCTGGGAGGTGTGTGACTCTGTGCAGATCAATGTGTACTTATATCAATGATTGTATAACAAGGTAAGTATGTGTTAGTATATGTTTGAAAATGTAAGGTGCTCTATGTTTAACTGTATAGACAAGAAAATGGAAGTGTGATTGATTCTTTACAGGACTGACTAGGTGTGTGAGTAACTCCATGGATGAGTGGCAGAGTGTGAGTGTCTGTATAGGTGTATGAGTGCATATGATAGTGTTGTAAAGATGAGTGATTGTATGTATGAATGATTGTATGGGTGAATGAGTGAATGTGTGTGTAGACGTAGGAATCAGTGAGTACATATGTAGTAACTAGTATTGGTGTGTCAATGGTTTCAAAAATTATACTCTGTATTTAACACTGGGTGAAACAGAGGTTATATTAAAATGTGAGGAGATGCATTGTATTGTCACATGAATGATATCATCAGTGGTGTGGTCATTGATGTCAAATGAGATGTCATCAGTGATGTCATCAGTGATGTCATTTGAGATGTCATCAGTGATGTCATCAGTGATGTCACTGACCATGTCATGAATGATGTAATATGTGACATCATCAGCAGTGGATTGCGGGTGCGCGATATATAGTTAGTGCAACTAACTATATATGGAATTTCAATGGTTTTGTGTGAGTAAAATAAGGTTTTTTAAATGCTAATTCCTAACTATATATGGTCTATAACCTATGGTTTTTTCAGTGAATTTTCAAGGTTTTGTAAATGCTAATTCCTAACTATATATGGTCTATAACCTATGGTTTTTTCAGTGAATTTCAATGGTTTTTTAATAGCAAATATCATAAGCTGTCGAATGTCAAGTACGTGGTAAGTGAAAACATTTTCGTGTTTATGCACACTGATCTGCTTTGAATGGTGCCCCCCCCCTCATTTCTATTAGGAGTACTCTCTCTTTGCACATAGTGAAGGGTAGTTAACGCAGGCCTTTGCCCCCGTTGTAATACGTCGTGCCTGCTTCTCTCTCCATTTGATTTATTGTTATCCAAGTATTTACTGTTTTAGAATTGGTTCTCTTTGGTTCATTCTCTATTTACAAACAAACACAGAGTCGCAATACTCTGTTTAGTCTTTGCAGATAACGAAAAATCGTGTAAAAAAAAAAGAAAAGGAATCGAGCAAAATCAGTAGGCCACTAATGGGATCTCTTTTTGACCTCGCTAAAATAGAAACATTAGGAACAACCCCTCATGACAAATACAAAACTAGTGAAATGAACTGAACTCCACACAATGATGGCTGCAAAACAGCTCGGCTCCGCCACCCACCCCGCCCAAAATAATGATAAAGAGCGGCTGCCATGATTGGTTGCGGAATGGCCACGACGGAGCTACGAAATGGTACTGCTCTCATGCTAACCCCAGCTTCAGTCTGAAACATCCAGAAACACTGTAGACTACCAATTCGATCAGTTCCGGTAGCGCCCCAATGTAACCCGGTAGAGAAGAACTAGCCCTCCCCTCTTTGACTGATGGTTCTTGTTGCCTGTCCCTTCTGTTGTCATTTAACAGAACTATTTAGCCTGCTGAAAGGGGTTGTGTTCCGACCGCTGGTTGGTGGAGACATTTTGACTATATTCCGGACCTGCGTTGTCGCGTAATGCGTCATATGACGCGCCGCGTTAGCGCAACCGGAAGTCATCCGGGGCGCGCAGCGCGTAACGTAAGCATAACAAGTCATGTGACTTGTTAATAAAACTTTTCATTGGTTCATTTTACTTTTCTTATTCTAATGATGAAAGGCTTGGTCATATGACCTAAAAATTACGCTTTTTATTACTTCCGAACATTATTTTTTCTTAAATATATGTTATAATGTTCCAGGCTAATGTACTTTCCCGGAAAATTTACAACTGTCCTGCAAGTAAAATATATTCTTTTTTCGAGAAAAAGAGCGTTTCTTCGTCCCATGACGGAGCCGTTGAGCAAAAGAGGGTCGACCTGCTGTCTTAGTCGCCGATACGCCTGAATATGAGATTCTTATCGATCACTTTATGTTGCAGGAATAGAAAACACAACAGCCCTTGACCATTTATCTTTACTGCGTTCCTTCGTATTATACCTTTTACCCTTCATGTAATTGGTCTGCTTTATTTCACTTGCCTTTTAATGATTCTAAAACAGTGACTATTATTAAAAACTTTACCAATGTATATACTACTACCATGTTTTCTTTTAAAAACCTTTATTGTGAAAATTTCTTTATACAAATACGAGCCTATAACCACGTGGGCCGGCCACGGAGCAAACTGTAATCGTATATGATGAGTAGACATTTACACTGTAGAGGAACGTAACGGGCGGGCCATTAGGTTGCAAGAACTAAGTTGTCTAACAGTTACGGAATCGGTGGACGTACATTTTATAATTAAAATACGACAGGGCCAGTTACAATAAAATTATCTAGATATACATTTGCGGGCAAGTACCATGAGTGACGTTAATTCGAACTTTCAATAGTACAGTAATCAATAACACATCAGAACTTAATATCAATAGGGATGTCGAAATATTCAATCAATTCTCGTCCCCGCCCGCCATGTGCTTCAAAACTGCATACGTATCTCGTGATTTCAAGGTTCTGCAACCAGTACACAACAAGGAGTTACGAGTCCCATTTATTCCGGCGCCATTTTGGGCGAGGACGGGCAGGTCCAGGATATAGTCAAAATGTCTCTACCAACCATCGACTATGATGATGTTCATATGCTGTATTTATTAGAGTAACACTCATCTGTCCACATGAAATTAATTTGCCACAATCTAAACATGTCATTTTAATCTTTCCAAAGTTCTTCTAAATATTTGGGACCGTTTCCCTTGCCTCTGATGCTGTCAGTGCCACTTCTTTGATGAATGTACTAGCAGGTCAGGGGTTCTCCTCCAAATCTCTCTTTTATGCAGCACTATAATTAATTGGTGCCACCTCTCCATATGACGATGCATGGTATAGTTACCATAACTATATTTTTTTTCGGTTCCTCTGGAGAGTTCATCGTGGCAGATGAAGCGTGTAACGTACCGGGCATTTACCTTTTTTTGCATGTACAGGAAAGGAAAAAAAAATCGAGCGTCCGAGTTCTAAGGTGTCCCAGGGCCATTTTAGTGGACCAGGCCCAAATCCAAAGAACAGGCCGCCATTTTGAGAGTCCTGTTGCAGCCGCCTGTCGCTGTAGCATCAAGAGCAGCCGAAACTCAGCTGAATGGCAACTGAAACGGTAAAGGGGCGCCCCACTACAGCAGACGAGCCTCCACCTAGGAAGGCCCGTTCACGCCGCCTCCCCCCCCCCCTTCGGGCACCCCACGCCGTTATTCGGAGCAGTATTGTAGGATGGCCACACCAGTGCGGCAACTTGCTAGACATCACCTCGGTGGTAACCGAATCTCAACGCCTTGTGGTGTCTTCTATTCAGAAAACATTGTTATGCTGCCTTCGACCTATTCGCCGCAAGTGCGCACGCAACTCAGCTGCATAGCTTGCTAGACACCACCTCGGTGCCATCCGGATCTCGGCGCCCCACTGCAGATGAAGTGCCTCTCAACTATGAAACCACCACGGTGACATCCGGATCTTGGCGCGTTGTGCTGCCTTCGGCCTATTCGCACATCGGTCCGCTACTGACGCCATCTCACAGGCTAATGGGGCGCCCCACGCCGAGTTTCAGCATTGTAGGATGACCACACCAGTACAGCAACTTGCTAGACATCACCTCGGTGCCATCCGGATCTAGGCGCCCCACTGCAGATGAAGTGCCTCTCAACTATGAAACCACCACGGTGACATCCGGATCTTGGCGCGTTGTGCTGCCTTCGGCCTATTCGCACATCGGTCCGCTACTGACGCCATCTCACAGACTAATGGGGCGCCCCACGCCGAGTTTCAGCATTGTAGGATGACCACACCAGTGCACCTTACTAGACACCACCTCGGTGCCATCCGGATCTTGGCATCTCAGCGCCTTGTGGTGTCTTCTATTCAGAAAATATTCTTGCGCTACCTTTGCCCCATTCACACATCGGTCCGCTACTGACGCCATCTCACAGGCTAATAGGGCGCCCCACGCCGAGTTTCAGCATTGTAGGATGACCACACCAGTACAGCAACTTGCTAGACATCACCTCGGTGCCATCCGGATCTCGGCGCCCCACTGCAGATGAAGTGCCTCTCAACTATGAAACCACCACGGTGACATCCGGATCTTGGCGCCTTGTGTTGGTTCCGGCCTATTCCCACATCGGTCCGCTACTGACGCCATCTCACAGGCTAATGGGGCGCCCCACGCCGAGTTTCAGCATTGTAGGATGACCACACCAGTACAGCAACTTGCTAGACATCACCTCGGTGCCATCCGGATCTTGGCATCTCAACGCCTAGTGGTATCTTCCATACAGAAAATATTGTTGCGCTGCCTTTGGCCCCATTCGCACATCGGTCCGCAACTGACACCATCTCACAGGCCAACAGGGCGCCCCATGCCGACTTTTACCATTGTAGGATGGCCACACCAGTACAGCAACTTGCTAGACATCACCTCGGTGCCATCCGGATCTTGGCATCTCAGCGCCTTGTGGTGTCAGTCAGAAAATATTGTTGCGCTGCCTTTGGCCCCATTCGCACATCAGTCCGCTACTGACACCATCTCACAGGCCAACAGGGCGCCCCACGCCGACTTTTACCATTGTAGGATGGCCACACCAGTGCCACAACTTGCTAGACACCACCTCGGTGCCATCCGGATCTTGGCATCTCAGCGCCTTGTGGTGTCTTCTATTCTGAAAATATTGTTGCGCTGCCTTTGGCCCCATTCGCACATCGGTCCGCTACTGCCGCCATCTCACAGGCCAACGGGGCGCCCCACGCCGACTTTCAACATTGTAGGATGGCCACACCAGTGCGGCAACTTACTAGACACCACCTCGGTGCCATCCGGATCTTGGCGCGTTGTGCTGCCTTCGGCCTATTCGCACATCGGTCCGCTATTGACGCAAACTCACAGGCCAACGGGGCGCCCCACGCCGACTTTCAGCATTGTAGGATGGCCACACCAGTGCTGCAACTTGCTGGACACCACCTCGGTGCCATCCGGATCTTGGCGCGTTGTATTGCCTTCGGCCTATTCGCACATCGGTCCGCTACTGACGCCGCCTCACGTGCCAACGTATTTTCTCCGCATTTTATACCCTATGCCGCATAACAGGTCATGTGACTTGTTTATAAAACTTTTCATTGGTTCATTTTACTTTTGGTTTCCTAATGATGGAAGGCTTGATCATATGACCTAAAAACAACACTTTTCATTGGATGAAAACTTTTTTTTTTCCCAAACGATGAAAGCCCCACCTTGTTTCTGGATGTTTCAGACTGAAGCTGGCGTCAGCATGAGAGCACCACCATCTCGTAGCTCCGTCGTGGTCATTCCGCGAGCAATCATGGCAACCGCTCCCCACCAGAAGCCTACAGGAGTCGGGGGCCCCCAAAACTTTTGATGAATCCTCAAGGCGGAGGGGACGCTTTCGAGAATGGGGTCCAAGACCTAGCAGACAAGCGTCCGATTTCCAAGGTGTCCCAGGGCCATTTCAGTGGACCAGGCCCAAAAAGGAAACAGCCTGCCGCCATTTTGAGAGTCCTGTGACAGCCGCCTATCGCTGCACCGCAAGAGTGGGCGCAACTCAGCTGAATTGCGGCTTTTGACACAGTGGACCAAAAACGGACGGAATGGCAACTGAAACGGTAAAGGGGCGCCCCACTACAACAGATGACACTCCACCTGGAGAGGCCCGTTCACGCCGCCTCCCCCGGGGCGCCCCACGCCGTTATTCGGAGCAGCATTGTAGGATACCAAAACCAGTGCGGCAACTTACTGGACATCACCTTGGTGCCATCGTTCTGCTGCCTTGGAACTATTCGCACAACAGTTTGCTACTGATGACCCACCCCCCGCGACGCCCCACGCCGGAAATCTGGACGTTGTGCTGCGTTGGGACTA